>NC_061781.1:25857500-26505000 GCF_022458985.1 Mugil cephalus
CCCCGTGAACACAAACTGAAATGAAAACAGTGTGAATGAAATGTTGTTTCAATTACTGCCTCAATCAGAGGGAAATAAAGTTGTAAAAGCATCTTAGTTCTACTTCTCCAGGAAACAATGAGACGAGTCAAACACTGAGGTGTTTCACAGGCAGTGACTCTCGTCTCCAACTCTAAGGAGTTAATTGCTGCATTAATATTCATTTCAAATAAAAGGGAACACGTCACGTTGAAATCAATGTGCTTCTACTCCACAACAGGAAAACTCAATAGGTCGTGAACTGACCATTTTTTGCTGATTCCACACAAGGAAACTAATTAAAAGAGAAAAGCCGTGCAATATCAAAGGGTCCAAGGTGAAGGCAGGAGGGGGTCCATCGCTAATGCTCTTCATTAACAGAGCAGCAGAGGTTACACTGTGTGTGCTGTAATCATGTACTATTGATAAGAATGAATTACTAATAATTCTTAACTCACTTTTAGCCTCAGCAGCGAGAATCTGGAAAAAAAGGTTTGATCTGAAGCAAACTGAAGCCTTTTTAGTGCTGATCTGTCAGAGTTGTGTGTAACTTGAAACTGTAACTTGCAGCAAAGATCTGCTGGATCCACGTCAACCTCAGTGGTGTTGAGTTTGTTTAATAAAGTGGCTATGATTGGCTGTGAAGCTGCATGCAGAGATATATCTTTGTCTAAATCGGTTGAAACAAACCCCCTAATGAAATATAAATAGACTCTGTTTTTCCTCAGTTCCTTCCTCAATAGGATGTGCAGCTCACCGCAATAATTATTAGAACTATGAGAGCGTTTGTTGGGTCTGAAAACCGCTTATTATAATAGTGTCATCAGCAGATGGTCCCACGGACTGTGATTATACATTAGAACAGAAGAGTGAACTCTCTGCCCAAGATTACACTGCACATATATACGTAATTATGTGTTCTGGAGCTAAATAAAGAACTTTTTTTCGCATGGTTTGTTTTAAACAATGACTCATTTAAGAATAATTTCCAGTAATATGAATTTAAACTCAAGTGAGTTTAGATTTAGGAGATTAGATGTGGATGAGAAAACCTGCTGCTTTTAATGTTTTCACGGTCGCCTCGGATGAATACTCGGTCTGAATGATTTCCACCCACAGCCCTACCTGCATTAACACAGCTGTGGTTGAGACAGCGTCTGCTTCAAATATCTGGAACTCATCTCTGCCACAAACACACAGACCTTTCTGTTGACCTCCGCCTTCTGTTGTTGTTGTTGCTTGACAAAAGTATAATTCAGTCCATTCTCCTCCTCCTCCTCTCCCTGTTTTCTTCACCGTGTTAAATGCACCCAAACCAAACAAATTCATACACATTAGGCACATTAACTCCTAAAATACTGGCCTCCCCATGGCCAGCATCCCACACCTATTTAAACCTCAAACTTCACGAAACTGAAGAAGCTACTCAGAATAAAAGTCCAGTTGCCTTTTGTAAATATGCTACATGTCTGAGGAGCATCCACAGAACACTGAATTGTCACAAGATGGTCGATGGTATTTACTTCTCCTGTCAGTGGTCATGATGTTGTGGCTGATCTCTGCATATCTACCAGGCATTAAATATGCAGTCAAACCTGGCAGCTTAATTAAAACTCTGAAAGAGTGAAGAGGATAACAGGTTTGCTTAGAATGCACAGTGATGCAGGCTCTGACTTAAAGCGTTGCATTTTCCGGGACGGCCTCTTCCCCCCAAGCTGAATATCACTCAGCTGAATGTCACACACATAACGCAGCATAAAGCTGTTTCATGGTCAACCTCACATTTGCTGCTGCAGGCAACAGTAATCATTTCAGTGACAGTTAGGTTTCTTTTAAGATCCCTCCTCCATCGGAGAGAATCAAACTCTTAAAGGACATTAGTGTCAATATTGTGAAAACCAAAACAATGTCTGATATAAATGCTGAGCTTTTCCCCATGGCATCATCTAAGGAGATTATTTTATATTTTCTAAAAGTTCAAAGACGCTTCATCTCTCTGCGTTTAGCAAAATCAGACCAAGTCACGATAAAATGTTTTTGGATGGATGGACACAGTACGTGTACTTCGCCTTTACATAACACACGTGAGTGGACACATGCTTCTCTCACAGGGCTGGTTAAAGGGCTGCTATCAAACCTCAAGTAAGAACTAATTTAAAACCAAGAGGGAGAGGAATGAGCAGGGCATTAATTACAACAAGACATTCTTTTTGGAAGATGAGAAGTTATGGTAGAGAATTTTTTAAAATTTCTTTTCCAATTTCAGTGAAACTAAATTGGCTGCGCAAGTGCTTCATTGTGCACACCACATGTAACCGGTGCGACTGAAAGGACACATCCACTTTCATCTCGTCTTAAGAACATATTTGATAAAACGTGATTGCCTTTGAGATTAAGCCTTCAGACGTAAAAACGTGAGACAAGCCTGTGGTGCTCCATGTGGAAACCACGGCTTTCCATTCCCACTGGATTAGTACAGGATTTCTACTGTGAAAAAGACTACGGCATCACTTTATTCTGTTATTCCATTACACTGTGATACTACGAGTAATTTTAACTGCTTTTTAATTTCATTCCAGTATTTATATTCTGTGAATATGTGTGTTGTAGATAAGTTTTGTGTTCACTCCACTGTGAGCCAAGGTAACCAAATCTTGTTCAATATATGCACCAAAGGTGTGTTTGTTGAATGACAATAAAGCAAGTGCCAGAAGTGCTAGAAAAATGTTTAGAAAAGGTTTTTCGTGGAGTGTGAAAGGGTCGACCTATTTGAACCTGGGATTTTATCGGCTCGGCTGCAGCGTGAACAGGTTTCCCTCATCGGGATGCTGATTTACACCATGACGTTGATGTACCTGGTCTACTCCCGTAAGATCAATCTTCCTGTTGGTTTGTTGGAGACCAATTTCTGAGATTTTTGTCCATTTTTTCAATCATCAAATTAACTGCGTTGTTTGTTAATGGAAGCACATGGGTGAATTAGCCCTACGTCATGTTTATGAAATCACACTGATCAGGGAATGCATGTGTGACTGTGTTTATATGGAGCTTGCATAAAGATATGGCACATCTTTTTTTTATCATGACAGCGCGCTGGCAAGACCGTGAGATCCACGAGTGGCTCTGCATCCGAGGAGAAGAGGAGATTCAGCAGCAGATATCGGGCACTCTGCAGGACACTGATTTATTTGAATATCAGCAGCCTTTTGAAAGAGCGGGACTGCTGGAAATGTGACAGCACACCAAAGGCAGGTTGACCCGAGTCTGAAAATCCTGTGTCAACCTGGTATTTTCACTGTGAAAGTGGTATAAGTCTTAAGTACAGGTTGGTTGCAGTATTACATTTTTGCTTTCAGTTTCTGCTACTTCATTTGCCCTGATGTGCTCCGTTCAGGATGAGTGATGCAAGTCACAAAATATCAAAGACCAGCACTTTAAAGGGTCCTCTGGATTTAAGTGATCAGCAGAGCTATGAAATACACTGTCTCTTGAGACTCTGACATGTTTATCCCTCTGGGGCTCACTTGTTTTCAAGCACCTAGTCATTACTCACTTGTGTAGTACTTATATGAACATAAGAGATAAGATAATCCTTTAATTTATAGCACTCCACCTTAGGGTACATGTGCATAATGAGTGTCTGCAGGCGGATCTATTTGATCACCCTTCCACAGGCCTGAAAAATTCATACGAAACCAAACAATGGAAAATGTGTTTAAGGCTAGTACAGTGGAAACTAGAACACGGAGTGTGTGTGGACTTTACAACCAGCAACGTGCCGCTTACAATATGGAAAGATCATCAATCAGCGAACGTTGCCCATGCACTGAACAGTGAGGGAGAATAACTACAGTATGCAACATATAATCTCACACTGACTGCGTCCAGCACCAACCCTGCTTTCTAGAAATGTAATGCTCCCATTCCAATGCATGTCTGAGACGAGAATGAGAGTCAGTAGGATGAGGTGGACATTTTAGAAAGTACCAGCTGGAGAATCAAGAATAAATGTTCAGCTCATTAATGTCAGACTTTAATTATGTGTTAGGTAAATAAGCACAAAAGGTGGAGCCGTGCTGTTATTAGTCACGGCCTCTTACACGAAACATTCTCATTGATTCTTGAATCTAGAATATCTATTTTTCAGTGTAATGTTTAGAATCAGCCTAACCCTAACCCCAACCCTAACCCCAACCCTAACGCCCATAACCCTAGCCCCAAAAACGTTGGGTTACATTATGTAATCCCTGGTTCTTTGAGAACAGAGTGAGGTGTTTCACTATGGGAATCGCCTTGGGCGGGATTCCCATAGTGAAACACAGAGCGAAGTTAGAAAAAGAACTGTGCTGAGAGTTGTGCGAGTAGTTTACCCTTTAGTTTACAGCTTTAACCTTGAGAGGACAAAGCAGCTAAAATTTATTTTAGTAAGAGCTGCTATTTGAATAATCCTGACTACATTCATGGCCTAAAATGAGCACAAAATATTCATTGTAAAAAGAAGTCCTCGGCTTTAAAATCTCAAAGAATCCAGAAGATCGGCTACAAAAACCTAATTAAGATAAGTCACTAAATTAAGACAAAAACTTCTGAAGAGGGCTTCACAAAAGAGAAATCCCATTACTACAATACAGCCTCTTTCAGGGATTTCTGCTTCCCCAGAATCCCCAGTCTAATCATTAGAATCCTAACTAGAATGCCAAAAAAACCCTAATCAGACTTGGCAATTACAGTGCTTATGTGCAGCTTTCCTGAAGGCTTGCTGAAAAAAGTTTAAAATTACCAAGTGGACCTCTGCAACATTAGGTTGTGTAGGAAAAGCACAAACATGATTTCACTACAACATAATGAATTATTCATTTTGAAACATCAGTAACAATATCAATGGTATTCTTGTCATAACTTTTCTTTTTTTTTTAAATTAGCAAAGATTTCTCAGCCAAAAACTGGAAACTCCATAAAGGCATCCGTCTTGGAAATGGCTGCCACAAGCCTGCCATTAACTGCAGAGTATTGGGAAGTATTGATTATGTGGGTGATGCAGAGACTCATGGATCAAACGTGATGCATTTGGTGATATAGGGTTAAGGGCGAAGAAGAGTGTGCATCATTCTTCCTCAAGTCCAACATGGTTAATATCATTTTTCTGTAATCTCTCGACATTCTAACACTTTCAAACTGGCTGAGATGTTGTAAACAAGGTCATTTTGATGCAAAAAGAGATTAAAAAGTCTTTCTTAGCAGTGAGATTGAGCAGTGTATGATTGCAGGTAGTCCTTCCATTTCTAATTGCCTCTGGACTGTAGAATTTTGACTGCCCCTTTATCTGAGGTGACACTTGGTCCTAAATCTTAAAAAAAAAAGGACTGAAAATGATTTTTTATGACCTAAAAATACCACAATAATTTACTTCTCATCCTCACCTCTGTTTCTGTGTGATAAGACATTCCCCAGCCGCCACATAAAGTCCGGCCAAAGTCATTTTCACAGGGCTGTATTTTACTGTCAGCAACTGTTTAACATGCAGGGACTAAACTGCCTCCGTTTTATTTTTTTTTTCTAGGTCATGTTTAGTTTCACGGACGCTATAAAATGTACAAGACACACATGAGAAGAGGCACTCAACATGAGCATAATAGTCTGCAGAGGCCTAAATAGGACTTGCACAACAAAAGACTCCTATGACCAAACTAAACTATCCTCTTCAATGAAATCCAAGGTGCTTCTACAGAGGTTCCCCACTCACGCCAAGCTATTATACTTTGTTCACATTTTATGAGACGCTGTCATTGTCAGGGAAAGAAAATATCAACTATATAGCCTGCTTTATAGGACGCTTTATCTGCCTCTGGACGATTCTCTGTCCTCTCTGTACCTCCAAAATGATGCTTCATTTCATTCAATGCTAATCTAATCACTGATCTTCAGTGAGGCGGATGGTGAAACAGATACCGCTGCATATGGAAATGGCTGCGTTGGTGCATTTGCACATCCACAAGCATATTGCACTTACAGTGAAGAACCATTTCAACATTACTATCGTGCAGGAGAAGCGTTAACATCTTGATGATGGTGCTACGATGACAAATATAAAAGGGGTAACGGTGGTCGGTCGTCCAGAGGAGCAGCAGTCAGGGACAGTCACGGTCAGAAACAACGGAAAGATGTGTTAGAAATGCTGATGCATCTCGTGTCGTCTTGAGTGTCTTGTGCAGCTACATGTTCTTTTATTTTTAATCTAAAACCTAAAATCACAACTACGTTTTCAATTTTGAATATAACATTTTACTTAAAGGGATCAGTGCAGTGTGTAAGATTTAGTGGCATCGAATCAAAGGGAGTAGGTTTGATTATGACGTTGGTGGAGACACAAAAGTTCTCCACAGCAGGACTCCGGAAAGTTTAACATTATTTCACAGAGCAGATCAATCAAGCAAATGATCATAGTCAGAAAAAAAACAGTAATCGACATGTTTCACTGATACCTGAATATATGAGGAGAATACAAGAATTTAATCCATTCTGCAATATTATAGATTTAAGCAACGAATGAGAGACGAGGAGGCAACTTTGAAGATTAGACTGAGTTATACATGAAGTCACTTTTGAACCATAGTCTCCTCTAGTTTCCAGCCGCTCCTCCTCTACCTGCTCCAGTAATGGTTGGATGTTGGTCCAGACCCTTCATTAAATGGTGAAACTGCCATTTGTAACCAACTAATTACCTGTTGCTCCATTCCTACCACCACTAGAGGCCACTAAATCCTATGCACTGGACTTGTTTATTGATAATCATTCTCATTCTCAGTCTGTAGTTGTGTAGTTTGTTAAAGTTCTCAGTCATCCAGGTCAAAAGTGTTTAAAAAAACGTTTATGAAGTGAAAGAGAGTCACTAGGATGTGGTTGGAGTAATAAGAATAAATTATTTTTGGGGCTCTGCAACATTAAGAAATAAATGTCAGATATTTCAGCTTGAATTAACAGGTCATTAATGTCAGATCAGGCATTTATCTTTAATTATGTGTCAGGTAAATTATCATTAGTCATGGACTTGTACACTAAACGTATTCTCAGTGATTCTTAAGCTTAAATAAATGTCTATACTTCACTGTAATGTTTAGAATCGCATAAGCTCATTTGCATTTCATTTTTTTTTTTTTTGTGAACTTCATCTGTCAACATCTGTTGCTGCTCAAGGACAAAGCAGTGGAAATAGTCTCCCACTCATTTATTGTCGCTCTTCTTTAGTCTATAAATTTACCCCAGTGAGGATAAACTAACACCTAAAGCAGCACCACCTCTGATCTACCGGCAGCTTGTGATTAACTTAGAACCTGTAAAGACACAAGGTCCATTATAGATTCAGGGTCCGGAGAGGACCAGCTCTCTAAGCTGAATTATAAAAGCAATCTAATTTTGAGTGGTTTAACAGGAATGAAAACCTATTTTCCATTTCAGCTAAAAGTCCCCCCTGAATGTTACATACTGGGACGAATACTGATATAAACACATACACAACCAGTCACTTGTGATGTGCGGCAGGTGTAAGTGTGCATGGAGTGGCACTTTGACACTGGATGACTTGAAAACAACAACAGCAGCAGCACAAACGTGGATTTTCTGCTGTGATATTTACCAGGAGTCTATGAAGGTGAAAGACGCTCCTGAAAAGAGGAAGCAGAAATGTCACCACAGAGCATCGACTCATCTTCTAAGACGACAAACAGCATCAGAACATCACCTTTCCGCTGTCTGCGTTTATCACAAAGCAAAGAGATCCCAACAAGGACGTACACAGACGAACAGCATGTCAGAGCCGCCACCACATCTGCTCCCACAGTCTCCGTGATATTTACTGCTCACAACTCTGAGCTTACGCATGTTGACAAGAAGGGATCTGGGGACTTAATGTTGATGTTCAGGTTTTGTTTTGCCGCTCGCATTAAAAGGCTGATGGGTAGTACGCTTTAGTCCTGCATCTTCTGACGACAGAACTAGAGAGAAGAAACACTGAGAATTTAAATTTCTAGAGAAGAATGAGGCTTCTCTCAATTAGCTGCTCATCCACGTGTTAACACTGAATTACTTTAGCGTCTTTGTCTTATAAGTGGAATAAAGATGGAAAACACTTCTCTGTATGAACTGTGAAGTAGAAATCAATGTTGGGAGCTCAGAGGGAAAAAAGCAGAATAAATGAAAAAGAAACGAATACAATCAGCGAATAATTTCAGCCAAAGTTATTGTTAGCATGCGCTTGTTGACTGGGGCTCTGACTCAGCTCTTTCCACATATGAAAAATGATTGTTTTCAAGCACCATGAGTTTTGCCTCATGTCCAATAAAGTGTCTTTAGTCACTTAAGTCATTCAATTTATAGCGAGGCGTCGGCTGTGGAGATTTGTGAGCTGTCTGTGATTATTAATGGTTTAAAGAAGGCAAACAAACACATTCATCAATCATTCTCTCAGAAATGCACTGTTGAAAAAAAGTTAAAATCAATGGTTTGCTTCTTTGGCAAATCTGAAATCAAACGCAGTAAAACAGCTCAGCTCCATCTCTACAGTGTTATATCTGCGTTTTGAGTTTCCTCCTAAATAAATCGTTAACATTTTACAATAAAACTGAGGAGATTCTAAAAAAAAACGTCACAGCTCTCCGTCCTTTTCATACTCGACACCCAAGTGGTTCAAACCAGTCCTTTAAGAAAGGACACAGTCAGGATTTAAGTGTGCTGTCTGCACACTTGATGAATGAGGGCCAAAGTTTTCTATTATGTGTAACCCTGTGGTACTTCATAGTTATCGTGAAATCGCCTGAGGAGTTTGTGGGAAATGACATTCAGAGACAGATGTAAAGGTCACAGACTGTGGAAGGTGTTGCATTAAATTGAGCTGAATGAATTCTGTGTCCAAGATTCTGTTGATAGTAAAACCCCCGACGACACAACGCAGGAAATGTAAAAAGGGAGGATCTGAACCAGTTCTATTTGCAGGCAGGGTTTTCAAGTTTGTAGGTTTTGAGTTTGGAGTTATGATTATATGCTTTGCTGGAAGTTCATGGTCCCTGCAACGTTAAAATTGTACCCGGTCAAAAAAAAATCTGGCAACTGCATCAAGACAAACAAAAGAATGATGATAAACCCTTAACCCTCACACAGCAGCTTCTCAGATAAGGAAAAGAAAATGTGTGTTTGCTTTTGAATTCAAATCTAAAACACAAAACCTCCCGAGGAATAATATCTGGAAGATGCCGTCTTCTGCCTTAATGTCATTTCAATCTCCGCAAAAAACACAAAACAAAGCAGATATGATCTTATTCCTTCCATTCATCCGAAGGTACGAATAAAATATAATGTATTTTCTGCCTTCACTGCACCGTTGAGCTCTTTTTGGCACCGCAGTACATATTATACTGAATAATGGAGTAGAACTAGAAAATAAACAAATGTCATTTCTTTCTCTCCACGAACAACAAGTTAAATTATCAGAAATATGGTTTTACAAACCAGAGGGCTCATGCTCATGGCAGTGTACATTAATATTAACGACCTTTTCTGGTCTGGTCTCAAAAAGATTTTTTTTAATAAATGTCTTAACTCACTCTGCTGCCAGATCAGGTCACATCGCAGTGGCCCAACCTATTTCTCTTTAAATGTTTTCATTATTACAACCTGGATGTCTGTGGCAGAACTTGAGGAAACTGGTGTATTAAATTCCTGCTAATGTAATCTCACTATCTCGCCGTAAACAGACATCTGTAACTGGATCCCAAATGATAAATAATCATCGGACTCCAGCCGATGGGTCCGGATATTGCTGCTCCTGCAAACTGCTGCAGCTTCACATTCAAATCATTTCAGCTGTCAGAGAAAATGCAGTGTCTTGTTGAGTTCACGCTGTGTGCAGCATATCATCAGAATGATTGCTAACCAAATGATGGCAAAAGGTCAATTATTGCATGACATCTTTATTAAACTGACAGTAGTTTGTTTTGCTGCAGAGAATTTGCTGTGACTGCCTGTAGTTGTTGTTACATCCTGTTACTGCAGGTGTCTGCAAATCAACAAGCGCTGAAATGTCCAAAGTTGTTAACAATTACCATTTAATTGCGGTGGTGTAATGTATGGAGGTGATACGCCTTCAAGTTCAACATCTGTAGAAAGAACAGGCTCAGGCGTCGCCTTCCCCGTCCCAACAATAACACATCATGAGGAAACATGTGAAGCAAAATGGCAGAAGATAAAAGCAACACTCTGCACAAATTAATTTATCCCTGTTCCTCCTGATTAGCCAAAAGCCAATCACCCCAAAAACCATAATTAAAGCAGCCTGGAAATGAGAGGCATGAAGTCCTGCAGAGAGGGGTGGGTTACCTCTTTAATCCTTTGAGACAAGTTGTGACAGCTAGACGGAAACATGACTCTAGAGCCTGGATCTAGAATACCAAGTCAAGACAACTTTATTTGTAAATTAAACATGACTCTAACGGATTTAGAGGCCGAAGACAAAAACCCAGCTCAACATTTCTAAAAGAAGTAAATAAAATTGCTTGGGATAGCTTCACTATGAGAGTAATATCAAGAAGAAAATGGAACTACAATCAGACAAGAGAATTATGCTCAGTCACTTCATATGATCATGTATTGTTTGTCCACAGTTCATTTACACATCTATCTATTACATACCTGTTAGAAATACCATTACTGTTGTCAAAGTCTGTACAATAGTTGCAGCTTGAACTCTACTATTGGGCTCATTTTGCACTTTTTGCTATTTGGACATTTGGTCATAGATGCCAAACTGCATTTTGTTATGTATGCACCAGTATATACAATGACAATAAAGCTGAATCTAATCTAATACCAATGTGCTATATCCAATAGAGTATATCACATTTAATTTAAGAATTTAAGAAATATGCCCAGTGAAGGAATAACATGAAGCCAATCAAATGTTCCAATCAGTTCCTGCTCTAGGGCCCATGGATGAATACTGGGGCATCAGATGAAACAATCAGTTGTGTAATTCAATGGTTGAGAGGGTGATGGGCAGCACCTGGTGTCACATGTCTAAATAATCATCTTTAAAAATCAGGTTTCTGCAGATCTTAAGCCATTTCCTTCCCTCTGACCTCGAAAGCACCAGCGCACAGATAGTAAAACAGCATCATGCAGCAGAAGCAGCAGCAGCACATATCCAGGACGTAACATGCTGGAAGTGGTAGATAAGACACAGGGGACACACAGATAGCACCACACTGGCTCTGGCCCATCTTATTTCCTGAAGCTCCTGCACTGGGCAGATGTCAGGCTCTTTGCACAGAATGTACACGTACTTCTCAGAACATGCAGCGCATTGAAACTGAACACGGAAACTACACAGAGGTGTTGAAGCATCAGAAAGGGAAATAAAACAGGATGATTTAGTGACATGTGGGCTTTTTAAATAGCACATAATGTTTGGTACATTAGTGCTCTCACAGCATTAAACCACAATTAAAAGATGGTGTGTGCGTTAAATAACATCACCATGAAAATCTAAAGGCTCTATGGGCAGATATTTAGAATAGTGAGACCTGTGGACATGGTGAGTCTGTAACAGTGTTACAGTACAGTCAAGGGGAACATGCAACACCAGCAGTCGTATAATCTGAAGTCAGATTACCTTTATTTGCTAATTTGAAAGCAAATGGCAATACCTCTGAATGAACAAACTTGCATTTTGACCCTCACTAATAATCAGTAGCTTTTGAACACACACACCTTCAGTAAACAGAACTATAACTGACCAATAGACACAGGACTGTGTGTCTGAAGTGCTCGTCTGCGGCACAGGAGCTCCTCAGGGAACTGTCCTGGCTCCCTTCCTCTTCTCCCTCTACACTGAACTTTACAATCCTTTCAACCAGCTGTCATCTGCAGAACTTCTCAGCAGACTCTGCAGATGACAAGCTCATCCATAATGGGGAAGATGGAGAATATCGTCTGGTGCCAGGAACAATAATAATAATAATGCATTGGTTTTATGTAGGGCTTTTCCATTAGATGCTCAAAGTGACAGCTGACAGAAACGTGGCTGCCAATCTGAGCCTACAGCCTCTCTGACCACCACCAACATCACTCACTCACAATCACACACCAGTGGAGTTCACACTGGGAGCAAGGTGGGTTAAGTGTCTCGCTCAAGGACACAATCGCCTCCAGCTGAATGTGGGTAAAACCAAGGAGCTGGAGGTGGATTTCCACAGGGATAAAGACACACCACAGACATGAGTAGGCATCCAGGGAATGAACATAGAGACCTGCATATTCACCCGAACAAAAAACTGGTCTGGAGTCACCACATTAGTGTATTTTATAAGAAAAACCAGATCAGAGTCCAGGGAGCACTACTGCCGCCCTCTGTGCAGAACTTTGGCCTGGCTTCCAGACTGGGAAATCATTATCTATTGATGAAAATCATCAAGTCACACACCACATGATCACTGTGGTCAGAGTATATACCGTACACCTACATGCTTTAGCTCTGATTACACATGTAAAGTCAATACAACAACACGTCTTACAATACAATAAGAAGTACACTGAAAATAAGAGAATGTGAGTAACTATATTTTCATGGTAACTGAACATATTTCACATGTTGACATGTTTGACAGCTCCAGACCACCTCCAGTACTAAACGGACAGTTTTGACACACGTGCAGCTGATGCACAGTGACATATGCAGCCATGCATGTTATCATGAGCCACTGTCACATGTAATTATGTTCAGCTGCTTCCAAGACACACACATGCACTGGGAATCCATGCACCAGGAGATTCACGCATGGATGCATTCCTGGCTCATATGAACCAATATCACATATGTGGCTGTATTCGTGTTATACTCAGAGGTGTATGAAGAGAATCGTCTGATTAAGTCGACTGCAAAGCTGAGGTATAGGTAAGAAATGGACAGACTGGACAGAAAAGTGGGCGGCATGTCTTTCAGGGTCCTTAAGAAGAAAGTGAACATGCATCAGCTCTGACCCAGTTACTACAGTGACTGATACTCCATGTCAACCTCAGTCAAGCTAGGCTGAACCGTACACCCGCGCGAGCAGAGACAATTTAATCAGCTTCTCCTTGACTGAGCACACGGCAAGATGGTTGGCTGACAAACAAATGCAACACGGGGCTTTGTTTTATTGATGGAACACAACCAGAACACCTCCAGAGCTTGGAATAAATACACGAGCACACCACATCTCGGCCCCTGCTGAGCCAGGCTAAACGAGCCAAATAAACAGTTTTACCTGGAAGTGTGGAGGTGGATTCTGCCGTCTCCTCGTGTGGTTTGAGGCTTCTGACAAGCAACAAATACCCCGGCTGAGCACTACACTCACAGCTGAATAGATATTTTCTTCCTCTGTGTCGCTGCGTTGAAACTTGCTCAGGCATCAAATGAACAGACAACAGAGTTCTCAGTCACAGAAGTCCTGCTGTAAAGACATTTATTGTAAATGTTTAACATACCAACACTGGTCTGGTGACTGATTTCTGTTTGTTCATTTGAGAAACGGGGAAACTGCATAATTTTCTTCAAAAACACTAAAAAAATTAAAAAATAAAACCTACGATGATCTGATCAGGCTTCATTTATGCAGATGAATTACTACTTAAATGTACAATAAAGCAGCATTCAAGCTCCAGGTCTGTGGAATAGTAATTCACTTTCCTGCTCCACAAACAGCAGAACTGTATGAATATCTGAGTCACTGTATCTTTACTGTAGCTGGGATTTCTACACTGAGAAAGAAAAAATTGAACAATAGCTAATCATGACTGACAAAGACAACGGAGCTTCTGACAGACCAGTGGGGATATTTCAAGTCTCCACAGCATTTTACATGGAAACAGACTATCACCTGACAGGGCCTACGGTGGAAAGAAAACAGGATGAAGCTGCTTTTAGCCGTCATTCAGCTCTGAGACTTGGTATCACTGGGTGTCTGATTCCCTGAGCCCCGATTTGATTCTGTTTTAAAAGTTTTTTTACTCACTTATAAAAGAGATTTTCATAAATACGGTATTTTCAGCTCTTCTTTGTCAACACTTAAATCCAATCAGCGTTAAGGCCTGAAAGAGCTCTGTCACGTCGTGGGTCTCCTTCATGTGGACTAATCTCACCGTGTGGTCTTATGAGATTTCTAATGAGAGGATGCAGGGAAAAAAAACAACAAAAAGAAAAAATATCAGTTTTATCAGATCGTTCTGTAATTACAGCCATATTCAAATCTAAATCAAATCTGCACAGACCTGCCTGTAGAGATGTTCTGACAACTTTCTTTCACAGCCAGAGAAACTCAAAGGGAGCTCCCTCAACTCAAACGCTAGAAACTGGTCACACAAGTAAAAGTGTCCCTTTTTCCAGGAAGTTATATCAGCGGTGTCACAGAAAGGGTAAGCTGCATTTTAACACCCTCACATTACACACTCAGAAGAATTTGCATTCACACTTACTGCTTCAGTTTAAGGTTAAACTCAGCAGAACTTTTTAGGATGTTTCTAAATGTGCTCTGGGAAAAGGCAGCTTTCTAATCTGTGATCCTGTCTTGCAAGATGCAGTGAGATTTCTAATGAGAGCATGTAAGAAATGGCTTATATGTTAAAAAAGTCAAAATAAAAAATCTGATTTTATGAATCATTGTCAGATCTTTCTGTTATTGCAGCCACATTCAAATCTAAATCAAATCTGCACAGACCTGCCTGCAGAGATTTTGTGTGTTTGGATAACTTTCTTTCATAGCCAGCAGCAGCGTTTTCACCTGGCTGTGCTACAGTACCTTTTAAATAGGACCCGAGTCTTTCAACCCCTGCATGCATCAGTGAGCCCTGAGCACCCATGACCCTTTTGCCAGTTCACTGCTCGTCCTTCCTGGACAACTTTCAGTAGGTTCTATCCACTGCATCCCAGGACACTTCCTATTTGAGAGACTACGAAGACAAGTGGCGGTTTTTATTTCACATGTCCGTCAGTTTAATGTTGAAATGACTGCATGTGCTACAGTAGTGAAGATCCAGAAGAGGCTTGAGGATTTACTTGTGTCAGATCGTGTCATCTAACTTGGGAGTGTTTATCTCCTCTTCTTTTAGTGAGGTGATGTGCTCATTAACACCTGTGTCAACCATAATTCTTTGGTGCGATGACTAACGGAGGTTAATCGTTTCTCCATGTCAGACACACTTGACTCTAAGCATGATGAGCTAAACAATACAGATCAGAAATCACACATCATAACTCCGACCCTGGCATATACAAGACAAAGCGATTGCTCCTAGATGACCTTTCCTCAAAGCCACTTCTATTAACTAACAATCAACAGTCTCTGCAGACTAGAGCACAATAACTTCCCCAATCAAGCTAAAAGCATGAACATAATGGCCCATTGAAAGACTGTTTGATTACCAGCCTCAAATCATCCCATCCCGTAACGTGACTTCCTCTACACAGCAGATACCAGCAGATACCAGCCGCTCCGGCAACATTTTGAACATTTTGAGCCCAGAGAAATCAGAGTAACGTCTGAAAGGGAACTGATTAATTTCTAATTGATCCAGAATGCAACAGCTCCAGTTCACATCAAAAATGACTCCAAGACCCCAAGTTATTTTAGAGGACTACAAAAAAAAAAACTGACTTAATATTCAAAAAGAAAATTTGAGGAAATGAGGAATCGAGGGCATTCACCTCAACCTGGTCCCGGTCATTTATATCCTCTACTGAGGAGATGTGGTGATATGGTTAAAATAAAAAATAAAAAAGAGCTAAAAATAAGTAAAACCGAACGTGAATGTTTGTACAACGAATCAAAGGTCTATATTTTCCTTTGCTCCTCTGTGCTGTATTCCCTGGAGAAGACTTTGCTTCCCTGCCTTAAGTCACATGCAAACTGCTGCCTCTCTGAAGTTAACATATTATTTCCTAAATGACTGAAAATGTTACGCTCAGGCTGTTTTTTATTCTTTCCACCCTGTTCTCAAAATCTATCTAACCGCGGGAGTCCTGGGGCCGAGCTGTCAGTCCATCACCACAGGGGTTCTAGCCTGGCCATGTCTGCTTCCTGACTGCACTCATCTCCACTGAAGAACTCTGGTGTTGTTGAGAGTTCTGCTGCAGAGGCAACGTGTTCCATAAAGATTCGTTGAATCATTGTTTTAAATGGAAACGTTGCATCATGTGGATTGCACAAACTAGAATAGGCAATGAAAGGCTGGATGATGCCATTAGTCCCTCGTTCTTGAGCTAAAGGCCACTGAAATATAAATCAAGCATATTTATCATTTTTTCTTCAAAGGTTAACGAGAGGACTTGGTTCCGAGCCAGAATGTCTAAATTTCTGGACCTCAAAGCAGCGTTGGCCCTAGTAGGAGCTCTTGCCCAGCCTTATTCTGACTATGGCTGCTGTTCTTGGTATAACGGCTTAACTTCAGAATTCTTAAGGCAAGTTAGTTCGGGTTACTCACCTTATCCCTTTTCATAGAGGGCAGAGTAAGAGTTTCACAGATCGAGCTGTGCATGGTGACGTCACTCAATACTTTATAAAAATAATTCCATCCAGGTGAAGGACATTCAGAACCATCACACTAGATGCACCAAAGGAGTTCAACACTTACTGGTTCAGCCTTCGGTTAAACTCAGCCGTACTTTTTAGGATGTTTCTAAATCTACGCTGGTTCTAATCTGGTGAATCCTTCATTAGCATCACAGGAGCCGTGACCAGTCGACAGCTGACTCCAGTTTTGATTTTGAGGTTGACAAGAATTGTCATGTTAGACGACAGTCCGGAGCCACTGTGACGGACACATCAGCTGTCGTTATCTTTACTCCAAGCGACCGCAGGGTATTGAAAAGTGTGTCGCTTCAAAGATTGAACGATGATAACGATGTTCAGACGGAGGAACACAAAGACGACTCAAGTGTTTGGAAACTTTGAAGTGGGACGATGGTAAAGGACACGGGTGTATTTTTGGATAACAATTTAGGAAAAAGAAATGACTTATTCAGCTGGAACTGAAAGAAAATAGGGCAGGCGTCGTAGTTCAGAATTTATTTTTGAAGTCACTTGTACACAAACTGAACTGGACCTCTTATGACTGAACTGTAACTCAAAGTAACAAGAACCTCTCAGGTTAGGGTTAAAGTTAGGTTCACCTATTTTTAACCAATTTAGATTAAAAATAAATTACAAAATATTAAAAAATAGATATTTTAATATTTGACATCAATGGTTTCCACTGTGGAACATTACCAGACAACTTATGTAATAGCCTTGTCTGAAACATGCACCTGTCTTTCATGCTTCCTTGCTCTTCTGATCCAGAAGAGAACGAAACATCCGTGGTTTCTCTTCACACATGCATTTATTCTTGTTTCAAAAAAAGGAAATAAGAGGACATGTTGATATGATTCAAATTATACCGGGGAGATGCTGATATTATTTCTGCCCAGCTCTACGTGGCACACTTATGAGCTGAACCTCGATGGAACACAATGAAAGACAGATTTCATGCCAACTTTAAAGTTCAATGCATGTATGGGCCACAGGCCAAAACAATCTGCCAAGAGGCTATCCTTCTCCGTCAGCGTACAGACCGTTTGCGACAGGAAATAGCCTTGAGGGTAACTAAGCAAGCGAAACACATCTTCAGACTCCTTGCAGCTCCTCTTGATTTAGTGGTTGAGCCCAGAGGTCAGGATTCCTCGGTTCTTAGACGGAGCTAAAACTCCCTGTGAGACTGAGTTATGCCCTCAAGAGCATCTAAACCAAACTCTGATTTCTTTTACAATGCTGAGTGAGTCAGCAACCTACCGCAAATTGTTATCTGCTGCATGTGTACTATATCTCATGCACACGAGTATTACGTTTATTGTGTCCAGGCCAGCTACCACAGGGCTGACATTAACTCATTAGGATTTACAGCGTTTAGCACACTCCAATAACCTTGGCTTATCTGTCAACAACAGATGTCTGACAAACAGTAAGGATGGAGCAGGAAAAATTAATTATATTTTGTGTCTTTGTACAAAAAGTAACCTCCCTGTGGGGTTTTTCAGATGAGCAGATATTTAAGTGTGCCTATAAATCACTGTCAACACAATAAACTCGACAACAAAACCAGCTACCTGCTTCTCCTTTCATACAACTCTGAACGGCATCACAGAGATATTTTCAAATTATTTTCCTTAGAGCCTCATAACAGGGGTCTGCATTTTATGAGACACTTCAGCATCTCACGTTGGTGGTGGTCGGACGTTGCAGATATCTGTGTTTATTAAATCTACTTCGATGTGTAATATGCAGCCTCGTGATTGGCTTAGCAGCGATAGGGGGCGGAGCCTACTGTGTACAGGACGCTTAGATTGACAGGTCTTTATCCCTTCACTAAAATATGTCAGATTCACGTTAATGTGTGTTTAAAGAAATTAAAATTTGTGGGGAAAATTAAAAAAATACATAAAAATGTCTAATCAACGAAGGATTTTGCGACCCCCCTGTAGAACCTCCCTGTGTTGTAAACCGTTCCACTTACTCGGTTTACTGCTGCCTTCTCTAACACTGACATCGCTGCAACAATCTATATGTGTCACTCCTCATTTAGGGCCTAAGATAAATCAGCTTTAAGAACCTCCAAAGACAGTAGCCTTGTGAAAGCAGACTCACAAAATGAGTCTGTCAACACTCAATTTGGATTTCATTATACGCGTTATAACCAATATAAAAGAAATACCTCTACGCAAAACTGAATAGTCCTACAACCCATCACAGCAATGAAGTATGTGACTTCAGGTATTCTCTAACAAAAGCCTCTGTTTGTCCTTGAAGTTATTTCCCTGTCTTTTAAACCAGAGGCCATAGTGGACTTGTCAGGTAGAGGGGAGTGGAGGAGGTTGATGAGGTGGTAGGTGAGGACCCAGATGCAGGACTATTGATGAGGCAGGATCTCCAAAACAACAAGGTGTTTAATAATTAACAAAAAGCGCTGCGCACAGCAGGGAAACCAAAATCCAAAAATCTAAAGAAATCTGGAAACACGGACACGTGAAAACATGAAGGTAACATTAACACGCGACCAGGAACAAAGGGAAAGGCTATAAATACACACCAGGGCTCAGAGAGGACAAGACACAGGTGAAACACATGACAATCAACGCAGGTGAAACCAATGAACAATCAAGAGACAAGGAGGCACGAGACAGGAAACTAGGAACTTAACAAAATAAAACAGGAAACACAACATGACATGGACAGACATGACAAAACCACAAAGAAACACAATGGACAAGAAACTAGGAAACTTGACAAAATAAAAGACAGACCTAGAACCTTGACAGGACTCATGTAAGACCACATGCTGTTACTCTTCAGACCATCACCACCTAAAACATTTGATTCCAGACAAACTTTCCCCTGCAATAAATTTATGAGTGGGATCATTCACAAAGCGCTACTGGAGAGCAACAGTCAGGTCAATACACACAATTAATAAACATAGTTAATATGGAGCACAGTGACGTCCAGACTGTCCAGCCCAGAGCTCCTGACATCAAACAGTAGCACTGATTATGGTGCATGGAAAGACTAAAATGTGGATAAATGGGCAGTTGGACTTATAAAATGGTTTTTAAGTGTATTTTAAGCAAAGCCTCAGAGAGAGTTTGGAGCTGGTTTATCACCAAAATCCCAGATTTCCAACGATCAGTTCAGATGATATCATTCAAGGTAACGCAGTAAACGTTCTTTGATCTGGCACGATACAAGTGGACAGCGCTGCTCTTTAAACACCTGCCTGTAAATTTCTAAATGAGTGTAATATATTACACTCCGGCCACAACCAAGAGCAAAGGCTTCCAAGTATGTGGTTTTAATTTGTCCTGATGTGAGACATAATAACACAAAACCTCTAAAAAAAAAAAATCCTTCCTGAGTCTCTGAGAGACCAAAAGAAATAAGTCATCTCTGTGATGTTTCCCTTCAAACACCGCCGTGAGATTTTCATCAATAGTTAACTCCTTGAAATGTTTCCTAAGCAACATGTCAGAATGAGGCACTTATCAAGCTTAATGTATTGTTAAGGTGAACACAAAGAGATCCACAATGTTTAACGTGTGGTTTAAAGCTACGGGAAATAGGGAGTGAAATAAATCCATGTGCATTCACCAAGTTCCTGAATTACGACAGGGAATGCAGCCAGTTCTAATATATGTGCAGCATTCATTTTAATCTGGCTAAAAGACACATTTCCAGCCTTTATCCTGAGCAACAAATACCAACAATAAATACAACAAAGCCACTCATGCAAACAAACACAACGCGTTGCCTGCTAAGATCAAACTGGTTATTTTGAGGCGGCTTTATTAGTAGATCTCCTGTAGCAGCACCTCATCTTCGGTTAAGTAAATAAAGGCTCTGGAGCCCACAAAGAAATCGATACTGGACTTTTTTTTTTTTTAACTGTCCCTGACTCCTGCACTTCAGCAACAGCAGAGTAAATTAGACACCAGTCAAAGTTTACTTTGCATGTCACATTGGAGAGCGAAGAAAAGCTGCAGAAATAAGGTTTCGTAGGACGACGTTACATAAAGCAGATGAATGACCTGTTTTACATATTTTAATGTGTGCATTATTCTTAATGTCAAGTGCAATGACAACAGTACTCAGATGAGGATGGTACATTATGAGCAATGAGAAGGAGAAAGAGCTGCTCATTTATTCATAGGCTGTAAAGAGGAAGCTTGGGCTGAAGCTCGGGCTGAGCCGGTCGGCTGTGTGCAGGGTTAGATGGGCATACAGGCAAAGTGATTAGCATCCATCACTGTCTGGTCCTCTAAGATAGCGAGCGGACTGAGACAGATGAAGAGGACACAATCAGGGTTGAAACACAGAAGTGTGGCAGAAGGAAGGAGCTGGGGAGGGAAGATGACTCCGGTCTGATGGAATGAATGGCAAAGGGGGAACGTCACCGGGATATGACTTAAAGAAAAGATGCTTTATGAGGGGAGTCAGCGGGCGTCTGAAAGGCCATTGTTCAAAACGGGGCAAAACTGGAACAGACGGTAAAAGCTGGTAAACTGCCACCGAAGACAAACATCACGCTGAAGGATTTTCTGAAACCATCAGAGTTCAAAAACACAAATGTGACAATGCAAATGTATTTTGCACTTAGAGCAGGACAGACCACTCCCTCACATTTAGTTTCTACCCAGAGTAGTGTCGCTGCTTAGGCCACATTAGTGTCTGACTCGTGAGTTTCACTATGACAAGTTTCCAAGCTGTGTTGAGGGCATTTAAAGTGACCAAAGAATGAGCCATTTCTGGTAAATGACGGCCCATTATGAAAAGAAAATAATTCATTCCGAGAAACAGTCTGCTGTGCCAGTACGTGAGCCCTAATTCTAAGCCAATAACAGGACCAACCAAGTGTCTGATGTCCACTCCAGATGGATTTATTTAGAGGCTGCGGGTGGCTGGGGCTCAGCAGGTACAACAGGTCGTCTATGAACCAGAGGTTTAGTGGTTTGGTTCCCGGAACCTTCCGCACAGAAAGGTGCTATATAAAAACAAGAACATTTACCAAACTAAATGTTTTACTTAAACAGATTTATGAACTAAAATTGTCATGGTGGGAATCAACTCTTATATTTACCATCCTGACACCATCTTCTGAAAGATGATGTTCCTCAAAGTGGCCTAAGTGTAAAGGGGGGCTCCATGTAGACCGGTAACACAACGCTATCATGAGGAAAATAAGTAGCTATTCAGAGTCAGACACAGGATGAAATCTCATCCATCAAGGAGAAAGTGAGATGTGATAATCCATCACATGTGTTTCCTCATTAATAACGGGCCATAGATGTGGAGGGAGGGCTTCTTAGACACTGTGACAGTCCAGTCCAACATCATTACACATTAATAAGCCGAAGCTAAACTCCTCTAACAGCTGGATGAGTCTCATTGTTTTAATGTGATGGACCACCAGGTCCTTCCTCTCCTGTATTTATCTGGATATTTGGATCAGACACATTCAGCTCTCGTCCGTCTCTCATGTTGTTGTCACTCGTTTCCTTAACGTATGAACTGTGTTTTGTATCGTTGCATTGTCTATTTTTTCACAATAAAAGTGGAAGCTCTTCTCTGCCCAAAGAAAATGTTTAAGAACAGGTGTGTGCTCTGGGACGTTTATCAGATTTATTCACCGAGCTCCATATCCATCAGAGCTGTGTGTGAATCTGAACCTGAGCCTGAAACCTTGTGTCTACCTGGAAGTAGCGTCGTCATGGTACCGGTACTAAAGATAATTGTGGTGTTAAAACATGAAATTTAAATATTCGCATGTGATAATATCCTGTAAATCCTGGCTGGGGTTTGTCCTGAGCCTTGTCCACTGTATTTTTTATTTTTATTATTTTTTTTTGTTAGGCCGTGGCACACAGACAAATTAAACTCTTTTTCACCAATGTTGATTCCATTAATCAGAACATGTCTTGTCCTGTTTATTGCACTAGTGGGGTTATTACTGACTTAATTTCAGGTCACGTTTTGTCCTGTGTGACTTTGTTTATTGCACTAAGTGTCTTTGTATTTGCAGATATATAGAAGGTCCAAGGCATAATAATGATCCATGTCTGTCTGCAAATATTTATTCAATTAAAGACACCGGATAGACGTTCAGTAATTTTTGAGCACAAATGTGAAGCACAATGATTAAAGTCTTTCATTTTTCTAAATTCATTTGTGACAGTGTTTATTTTGCACATGGATGTACCCACGTTACCCATTTAAATTTCAGCAGAATTAACATTTTGGCCACAACCCTCCCTACGGATCCAACTGTGTCCCTCCTGATCCAGCTCCACTTGAACACAGTGTGTTCAAGTGTTTTACATCTATTTTCTGTCTTTCTACTGTTATTTTGAGAGTAATTCATTTCCAAAAAGAGAGAAAAACGACATAAATAAAGGATTTTGTTGTTGTTATTTACATTTTTGTTAATTTCGTGACAATATTGTTATTGTGACATCATCTTTTTGTCCACGATAATCATGAAGTGAAATCTGATACGGTGACAGCTCCACCTGGAAGGATGTTCTGACTCAGCCTCCTTCCTCAAAATCACAGCAGCTTTTCAGATATAAGTGACTCCTGACTAAGATGGACACAACTGTACAGAGCTAAACTAAAGGAAGTAATTATATCCTGAGTCATTAGCGTGAGAGAATCACTGCAAACAGCGCAGCAGCATTTTGTTTTATAATTATTTGTGAAGAGTGACGGCCTCAGAGACCGTAGACCTGGCTCTGAGGCTCTGGAGGAGTCGTCCTCCTGCTTTGCCGCCGGGCGCCGGCTCAAAGAGCTGACCAGGGCTGCTGTTACACGGATGCAATTACAGACCAGATTTCCTCACTGGCCTCATTTCTGACTGTGCTGCCAGACAAACCCTCTGAGCTGCCACCGAGCGAGCTGGTGAGCGTGATAGATGACACAAAACAACAGCTACAGTTTATGAGCTGGCTTAAATGAACCCAAAATAAAGATATGAAGGGGATTCATGTAGGTCTGCAGCGCCGATACATAGACATGGGAGATTAAAAGTCATTACAGAGATTCAACAAGTCTGTGTTGAAATTTAAACACATGTTAGATCAGGTGGAGCAAGTTACAACGTAGCATCTGACAAGAAGTTGGATCTTTAAAAAAAAATACCCAGGTTTTCATCATACTGCTTGAAATATAGAGAAATAAAACATATTCTAACATAAAAGCAGACCCCTCTTCAAAAGGAAAGTCTTAAATAAATTTTCTAAAATACTTCACAGATTCTGCAAACACACCACAATAATGCTGCAATAGAACAACAGTGAGATCCATTGAGCGGGACTGTAACAAGCCCAAATAAATCTAATTAGTTTAATGTGGATGATCTTTATGGAGGAAGCCTCCGGGCCGATAGTGTAGATGGAAATAAATAATGGACTTGAGAAGTATTTACTTCAAACTACAGCCTTGGCAAAAAATCTACAGCACATAAATAGGCGTTGAGTCCTGCGAGGATGAGATATGCAGGCTACTCAGAGAATGAACAGAGAGATCAGCCTCCCAACTAAAGTGCTAAACAATACCTATAAAACATACATAACTCCTGCCAATTCATTACCAGAGGGAAGATAATGCAGTCATGTTGTCTGAAGCGGAAAAAAAATATGCCAGCTGCAAAGAGCTCGGCCGGAGCTGTGAAATTAATGGTACTCATCAAGAAATAAAAGCTCCATAAAAGCCTTCCATTTTCGCCCACAACGGGAAGACTTCTTAAATTAACGAAGAGCGTCTCAGACAGGCCGGAGAATTCTTCTGAGGCGCTTCATCAGGAAGACGTGGTGAAGACTCAAACACTGGAACACAGATGGTGACAGATGTCTCAGACCCATCAGCTCTGAATGGTGTGTGTCAGCTCCATACACCAAGAAACTGAACGTCTTTATGCGCCGCACACTGACGCTCAATAATGTGACTGAACACGTCACGGAGGACTCTGCTATGACAACGTGTTGTTAATGTTTGCATTAAATAAATGAAAAGCCAGTGAACTGGTTGTCTTCTGTATCACTACATAAGGATGGGCGGTAAACCTGTTCATCATGAATACCACTATTTGTGTTGTTATGAAATGAATTTTTAACATACCAGTGTATTTAATTACACAGCTCAGTTCAGAACGCTGCCTAAAAAAAGACACATCTGGGTAAATTGCTTGATTTTGAGAATAACGTGTGCTCCCGCTGCAAACAATCTCCTCCAGGGAGCAATTTCAAGCGGGCTGAGACAACCCTCTCTGACCCGGCTCCGCTCTTTGATATATTCTGCAGCGCGTTCACCAGCCCAAACAAACTGACCGCACGGGGAAACACTCCTGACTTTGGAACGACAAACTAGCTGTGGATCGCCACGAACGTAGAGGGACGGACTGAGCACAACTTAGGAGTAAACTCACTGAACTTTTCCCTCCCTGGGTGGAGGGACGGACGCTGAGCTGGAAGACAGACTAGCAAACACCAGTATGAGGACACAAACTGGCCTGGATGCTAAACAGCTTCATTACCAAACAGCTCTCAGGAGAAGGTGAAAGGCAAACTTGTGAAAGTCACCTTTAGCTTCAGCAGACAGCATCGTCTGACTACTTCCCATTTAGGTTGAAGTAACGTCTCATTCAACCTGATTAGGGGCACGACTGTGTCCTTTACAGCAGCCCTGTGGCAATAAAGTCCTGATTAATTTCACTTGGGTGTAACATTGTATTATACATTATGCTGCTGTGTTGAAGCTGGTGAATGGTTGATTATACCATCAATATGTTCTGCAGCATCGTGCCTCCATTCGTCTGCTGAGGACTTGACGGAGACAGTGAAGTGATTCACAATTTTACTTTGTGCTACATGAAAGTAGTGACGTTACTTTAATGTAACTAAGTTACTTTTACTGTAATCCACACAGTTTTTTCACTAACGAGTAAAATAATGAGCCACATTTTCCTGAATAAAATGATGTATTTTGACACATATGCAACATTTCAGGAGTAGCCAGTAATCAAATAATCAGATTACTTTTTCAAGGTAACTGTGGCAACACTGTGTATAAGTCAACTAGGGCTGAGCACATCAACCTAGATATCATTAGTATCGATACCATGGCTAGTATCGGCTCCATACTAGCGTGATGAGGCACAGCTTGTCTCCAAGTCTGTGTGCGTCAGGAGCTTCTCCACCTGTAGTAAAAGGTGGAGATGGACAGAGTTTGACACTTGTATTAAACATCACAGCAGCATCACACAACTGGACCTGATGCTGTTACTGAAACGAGTCGATACTCGGAAGGAAAGAGACAATTACACGGGATGATGACTCACTTCTACGGTGGAAAACTAATGAGGCAACATTTCCATCTCTGAGCAATTTTTATATTTATGATTTCATTGTTGCTTTTCTTTACATTGTTAAATTTATATTTTTGTTACATTGTTCCTTTTTCTTTTTTTTATTTTGCACTTATTACTTTTTTCCCTAAAACAATTGTGTGTATTGGCGATACTTCCCCAGTGAAACCCCGAGTATCGTCCACCCCTCGAGTCGACTCAGCTGCCACAGGTTCAGGATTACTACCACAGTCCCAGATGAACAGTGTGTGTCATCCTGTGTCCGACTACAGGACAAACAGACACACACACATGTGCGACTACAGCAGGAAACAAAGAGGTCATCTCCTGTGACCGTGTCACGAGCTCCAGCATGAGCACAAACACGCAAGGAATGATGCAAAACTGCAAAGCCATTGGACATTCAGCCCACACGGCTGCTGTGTCTATTTATAGTCGCTATCTAATTTTGATAGCTATAAGCGCTAATTGTAAGAAACCATGTTTCTCATCCCATTAGCCTATCTCCTACAAAGGCAGAGGCTCAGTCATCAGGAAATTACACTGCAGACTTCAATTAATCAAAATGTGTAACCTAATTCTGATTGCACTGTGATATCCAGCCCTCACTGACAAAGACAGATGCATCCGACCCGGCCTACGATGACACAACAACCAGCACGGGTCAACTGTTAAAAATAAACTGCGCAATGACACACATACACAACAAAGCAAAAACACAAACATCTACACACGTCAAACCGGATCTCTGGTTCATATTTTCCAGACGAGTTGGACTTTACAACAGGACCCTGCATGCAGAACACATCAAATCAAATCAGCAGTTGTGACTTGACTCAAATCAGAACGAGTCTGAGGAAACAGTTTGACAGCGACAATGTGATGAAGCTGATGGGAACTTTCTTCTCATCAGCTCATTTCTCTTCCATCACTGACTCCTTCTTTGAGATTCACATGCAGCATCAATCTGACCTATCCCTGAGACAGTCAAAGACATTTCCAGTAAATGTCAATGGACAACAGGTGGTTATGAATACGAAAACACATTTTTCATTAACTCACCTCTTCTGCTCCGTGTAACAGTAATAGTTTACGGTTTAAAAGGCTGCGGTGAGTGGTTACAGAAGGAGAACCAGAACATCCCAGCACATTAGTTTCATGTGACATGTTGGAAATATCTCATTAGAATGCAGATTAGGTTCAGAGCTGTATAGAATTGAATCAGCGAATCAATTAACATAGTGTCAAAAGATTTAAATTGCACAATAACCAGACAATCCTACAACCAGTTTCCATTTAAAAGGTACAAACGTTCTGGATTATCACCGTCTGTAGAACAAGTTGCTGCAATTATTATTATAATTTGTTGACACCATTGATTTTATGCACCAATGAAAGAACAGAAGAACAAGCTGCAGTAGAAAATTATAATGATGTTAATTATAAAGTTAATTGTATGAGATGCATATTGGGAAACAGTCTCAGCTCACAGGCTGAGCAATAAATAATGTTTGCACACACGGCACAAGAAGGATTCATTTCATATTGTTAATATCACTCAATCTGTGTGACGCTGGTTTTCCCTTCAACGTATGAGGCAGAAATAATTGTGCAATTTAAAGGAAATTCAATGTTCTTTCTGGTTATTCTTGTCTGGTTTCTATCCCGTCTCCACTGACAGAGAAACAATAACTTCATAAAACCTGAGCAGTGCATCACTGCTAATTACAATGAAATCCCAATGTATAAATGAAATAACGTTATGGGTCCACATGACTCAAACATATTGGTGATCTAAGGTCACAGCTTGTCTTTGTCAAAAACAAGTTAAGGAATTACTTCACTTTCATTATCCTAATGTCCCACAAAAGTTTAATATTCTTGACCCAGACAGCTTCCAAACCTTTATGGATGTTTGTCTCATTTTTAAAGTTTTCATCCAGAGGAAAAACACTGAAGCATGAAGAAGTGGAGCTCTAACTAGAGGTGACTGTAACGTACCAAAGCGTACGACTAAATCCGTAAGAGGAACACAAGTCACTGCCTCACATCACAAACTGTGACAACATGAACACTACGTAGTTTTTAAAAAATATAAACACTGGTTAAAAATAAATCAGACATGAACTCACATAGTAACTGTGGGTGATAATATTGTCTGTCTGTCTCGTGTTTGATTCTGTAATTGTCTGTTGTATGATTGATTGTTGTTTTAAAGTCTTCTCTGTGTTGTGTAGCTGCCTTGGGACTACGGCTGAAAATTAGCATTTGTGCTAAGTCCGGCACATTTACACTGATGGACTAATACGTCAACGTTGATTAATGTGCATTGTCCCAATTCAATAAACTCTCAATAATAATAATAATAATAATAATAATAATAATAATAATAATGATAATAAAAGATAGCTGTCTGTAATTAAAGGATATGTGATCAAATCTGCACTGGCCAGGCTCTTTTTTTTTCTTGTGTCTGTCTTTATGTCAACACTACCACCCAGTTTACTACCCAGTATATTGTAACGATGTCCATTTGTGCAGTCGACCTCCCAAAGCTCTACAACACTCGAGCTTAATACAGAATAAGCAGAGAAAGAGAAACCAATACTGTAATCCTGTGTGTTTCCACTAAACCAACAGATTAAGATACTCAACACATATGACATCACTGGGAGAAGAACTGCATGGAAAACTAAATGCTGATCCCATAAGGCACAGCCATGGGAAGTATTTAACAGCCATTTACATTCCAGTCTCTAATGTGGTATCCCAGCAGCAGCAAGACCAATGAGATGCTTCATTTATCATGCTCAACGTTTTCATTAGGACCTTTCACTTTTTTGGCAGACTTATTTACCCTTGGCTTCTTAGGGGACTGTTACACTGTGCAGTCAAGGAAATGCACATGGTACGGAGATGTCCACAAAAAAGATTTTGATTGGTTTATTCTGTTAGAAAGTCGGTGAAAGACACATTTAAAATTATGAAAATAATTTCTTTTCATGTCAAATGTAATTTCTTTGTCAGAGTTACAATAAAATTGCTTGATTCTTGGAATTTCAGTGCAGCTCACTCAGCGGAATAGAAGAAATATTCTGAATAACTGCTTCAAATCAAGAGCTGTTCATCTTTTTTACCCCTTTACGAATGACTCAAACTTAATATGAGCTACTGTATCTGTAAATGTACTGCACATTTAAATGATAAACTAAAAGTTTTCCGTCATTATGAATCTGAGACAGTTTGGGACTAAGTTTAGTCGCTATCTGAATAAAGAACCAAAAACATTTGCAAAGTTTGGAAAAAATAAAAACTGAAGCACCTGCACATGTTGTTCATCACTGACAAATTCAATCTTTGTAGAGAACCATAATATCGTAGACATCTAAATGTCATGATGGTTGATGGGGAAAAGTTTTCAGACACCCCATGAATTTGTGAAATATTGCATCAAGCACAATTTCTTTTAGTTCAGTCACAGACAAATCCTGAAACAGGCATTAAAAACTTTAAATGGATTGGTTCCATAAAAATACCTAAGAAAATATCTAAGAAATTTAGAGTACTGGTTCATTTGGGTTCCAGTGATCCACTAATGGAGGTTTTTATTAAAAGACATTTTTCTGTTGCTGTGCTTCGTGTCTATTTAAAGCCAGAACATTTGAAAGTTCTTCAGAGACTAAAATGGCCAAAACAAGGAACCTAACACAGGAAACGCGCCTGAAGATACAGATTCTAAGTCCAGAAATACAGACGAACCAACATCTGGACGTCCAAGGTTTGTTTCTCCAGCAACGAAAGACGTCATCCTGATCCACATGTGCAGGGAAAACTACTGAAGGATATCAGCCTCACTGTACTTGGTGGACTTTTAGATCATGGCTTAAGGTCCTACAAGGCTGTGAAGAAGCCCCTGATCAATGAGAGACAGAGGTTAGACCCAAGAACACAAGAACTGGACAGTTGGGACCTGGAAGAAGATTCTGTGGTCAGATGAGTCCAGTTTCCAGCTTTATCTTCATCCTGCTAATGTTCTGCTACGCAGAAGGCCAGGCCAAGCATCATCTCCAGCATGGACAGCAGCTACTGTCAGACATGGTGGAGGCAGCATCAGGCTTTGATGCATGAGTGCTGCTGGTGTTGCTCATCTCACTGTCTGAGATGGACATTTAACTCTGACAAATATTGAGCTGTTCTCCAAACCGACACGCTCCCCTCTGCACGTGCTCAGTTGCATCCAGGTCCAAACTGGATGTTTCTACCAGATAAAGCCCCTTGACTCAGATCCAGGACCAGTAGAACCAGGCTGCAGGAGCACAGGATCCAGGACCAGTAGAACCAGGCTGCAGGAGCACAGGATCCAGGTCTTAGAGTGGCCCCTCAATCCCTGGACATGAGCCCCATTGAAAAGCTGAAATATTTCATGGCAATATTTGAGATTGCGCAAAAATTTTAAGGGTTTCCGTGTTTTCCACCACTGTAGTACCTCTGCAGGTCATTGGATGGTCCTACAACCAATAAAATGAAGTGTACGACTACGTCACTGTTGCCCTTCAGTCCATCCCCTCAAAAAGCCCAACAAGAAGATTTGATTGACCCAGCAGGTCTTCACAGAGCTTTTCCTGCTTTTCCCTCCTGCAGCAGCCGTTCTATAGGCGTCACACAGACAGCAGCAGCATGTCAGAATGGCAAAACGGTAAAATGCAGTGACATTTGAAAGTGTGAGAGCAAGGACTCAGTGTGAGAGCAGGAGTGTGTTCGCATTCATTGTTGCAGATAGTGTGCCCACACCAACGCCTACAAACGGTTCTCCTCACGGAGCGCGCTGCACGTCTTTCACCAGCGTACCTTTCTGATTAACTATGTGGGTCCATTAAAATGATTTATTCTGCAGCATGTGACATAAAAGAGTTATTTTTAAAACATCAAAGCACTGAATGGAAAATATACGTTGCCAGGGAATTTAGATTCTCCTCTGTGTGAGTCTTAATATACTCCCAGACACATTAACACTGGAAATGAGTCACAGTTTAGTGAAACAATACCAGTCTCATCTGAGCGAAGTAGGACAAAGGACACGGACACACAGGTCGTTAGCCTAATGGCTTAATTGCCTAAGTCATATGTGAATGTTTTTGGAAAACAGTTTTTAGTAGTAAGTCAAAAGGTGACTTAGGCAATTACGCTATTAGGCTTCACAGCTGTCCCACTTTGCTCAGATTAATTGTGATGTATAATAACTGCTCAAAGGATTAATTCAATCACAGAAACGCTGAGACCAGAGCCCTTGACATTCGTCACAGTCAACATTTTACTCAAGCAAGACAAAAATATCAATTATGTTAGATTCTTTTTAGCCTAAGCATGATGAGGACAAATGAACTGAGCCGGGGACAAAGAGGAGCAGTGTCATCTTCCAGCTGGGTTTGATTCCAGGAGTAACTCTAATAGTCACAGCGCATGAAAAGCTGTTTGATGTTTCCGAGTCATTTCAGCTTTCCAGCTCTCTGACAGCAAACAGCTCCAGGTGGAAAGATGAACTTGTTGAAATAGAGTTGCTGGTGACAGTGAGGAATCGGGAGCACGGGCTGATAGTAACGATGTTATCAGTCACTGTGTGATCCTGAGCTGATAGATGAAGCGTACGCTTAATGTCTGAAGGCAGGCGCGGTTACATTACTGGAGAAATGTGCAGATATTTAGCAGCACAATGTGTCGAGATGCAGTCATCTCTCAAATGTGATGTGAACAATCAGAACTGTAATCAGCGGTGCAGCAACACATCCTCCAGACAGACGAGAAGGACGACACAAATATTCACCACAACATGAAAACCACCAACATGTGAAGTGAATAAGTGATAATAGTTTGATGTAATGTTCTGTTAAACCTGGGCCCATTTACAGACGTGTGAAAAAAACGTTAGAAATGGTTTATAACTGAGATGGATCTTTCTGTCTCATTTGTTCCTGAATTTCTTTGGATCTCTTCATGGTGTTTAGCTTTTAGGATCTTTCGGTCTATTTCATTTAGTCAGGCAGGTCCTACTTAAGGGATTTCTTGATTGAGAACAGGTGTGGCAGTAACGAGGCCGGGGGCGTGGCTAGAGAGACTGAACTCAGGTTAAGTTTTAACAGAGGATGAGGGGCGAACAGTTTTTCACGCAGCAGATATAAATTCATAAATATTATTTCCTCTGTACTGTCGTGATAACAAGTTAATTATCTCGTTATCTCTGGAGATAACGAGGTCAAGATCTCCAGAAACGTAATCGTTATCTAGAAAACATTAAAGCAATTCAGTTCAGTTCGATTCAATTCAATACAACTTTATTTGTCCAGAAGGCAATTCAGCTTGACAGCAATAAGCAGGACCCATGTCTACATAGACAAGACCAACACTCAACATTCAACCATCATAACATTAACCACACTAACACTGCGCAACACAAATGACTCACCTTACACTAGATCTATTACATTAGGCTGTTATTTTACTACAGCAGCGTCCATTAGTCAGCATCAACTCTCCTGAATTAAATATGTCATAATCTCAGGAAAAAGAGCGAGATAAATAACTCGAGATCTTGAGAAAAAGGTGCATTTTGTGTTTACTTGTGTTATCTTTCTCTTATATTTACATTTGTTTGATGATCTGAAACATTGTGTGTGTGACAAACATGCAAAAAAATAAGAGATCGGGAATGAGGCCAACACGTTTTCATCTCCACATGAGCCTTGTTTGCTGAATAAGCACGTCCCCACGGCTGCAGCAGTTGGATGTTTCTTGCATCCTGGCGACATACGCTCCATAACTCAGAGACACATTGACACCTGCTGCCAATCCATCTCATGCACGAGAACATGTGACTCAGCAGACCCAGTCACTTTCTTCCACTGCTGCACGGTTCAGTTCTGGTGCTCACATGTTCACACACGTCGTGTTGGATGAGTTTCGTCAGCGACACCTCGACTCAGCTGCAGTTACACAGCGGCATCAACACAACAACCTGCAAACCACTGGGTGTCCAGACACATTTCTATCAGAACCAGCACTAACTTTTACTCTGCATTCTGAGCTACACTAGCTTCTCTGTTGGGCTGCATCACAGGGTGCAGCCTCCACTGCCCACGTACATCACTGAGCCTTGAACATCCATGACCCTGCTGCTGGTTCACTGCTTCTCCTTCTTTGGACAACTTCTGAAAGCACTGACCGCTGCAGACAGAGAGTCTGCTCTCACATCACTTCTAAAAGATACTGACAGTGAAATAACTTTAAAGGATGAAACAGCGATTAAGGCATTTGTTGGGGACGACTTCATTTCACTGTGTTGCTCTGAGGTTATGGGTCGATTCAATTACATGCACAAGTATTTTTTTCTCTGCATCAGTTGAAATGCCCCACGATAAAAACCAAATCTCATCCTCTGATATGACCTGAGTCTGGCTATGTCAGGCTACACAACAGCTGCACAAGTTCTGACCCAGTCGTCCAACCATCACGATTGTGCTCTATCAGACTTTGTTATTATCTTGGTTAGAATGCGCAGAGAGAAGCTGGTTTCATGAAGACCGGCAGGGATTAAAGGATATGACATTTCACGGTTCACAGTTCATGCTCCATCTGTACAGATCCTTTTCTCCCGCTTCCTTCTTTTTTAAAATCCTCCGTCCCTCCTCCTTATTTTTTAATGCTGCAGTTCTACTCCCTCCTCACGTGAACACACTTAAACCCAAGATCTTTCTCAGCCTGAAAACAGGTAAAATAAGTCGAAATTTTTTTCATTGATCATCGTTGGTACAGAGCGTCCTCGACTTCAGCACCGACATCTCCAGTCGCTGTAACATAGCATATAGCTGTAGCATAAAAAGCATCGGCATGGAAACGTCTGCCACTGAACCTTCAGTGAATGTGCATTGACCTTTGTAGAGTAGAGACACACAAAACAACAACACTCTGTAAAATGGCCTGTGATTGGTGGAAAAGTACACGAGGCGCAGAAGTCAATCGTTCTTTCATAACACTTGAATCACAGTATGCTAACAGGCTATTATTGAATTTGGACAATATTATGGAAAAAATATCCTCCTGAGACCCAGTGTCCTCATACGGGGACATTAGGTTTTAGGTTTGTTGCAGCTTATTCTGCTGCATTAAGACATGTTGTCTTCATAAGGAGACACTTTTGTCTGGTAGTGAAGAGTCAGGACACTTGTTTATTTATGCTTATTAACTTCAAGTTATATGACATGAAAATCCAAAAGTACTCATCTGAGGACGTTTCATATTCTGCTTTTTCGTTCGTACAATTTTATATTTTGTGTCCATGTCATTTTTTTTTTTAAAACTACTTCCTGTTCAAAGATGATGCTTATTTTTTATTTTTTATCCGTCTTGGGTCCTACTAATCCCAAATACCTAAAGATCTTAATCTTATCTTAAAGAAATGAATTCCAAACAGATGCTTAGGTCTCAGGAGGTTATATCACATACAGTAAGTTGAGGACAAAATATCTGATTGCTGTAATATATATATATATACTAACCAGACAGGTGCCATGAGGACCAGATCATCAGTGTCCACTGTTCTTGTCAGTGGTCTTAATGTAACGGCTGATCAGTGTGGAACACAGCTGAGCTGCTTCGAGCAAATCGTGTGTTGCTCATTATAAGACTTGAGGTACATATGTATATGTATATGTGTGTGTGTATGTGTATGTATATGTGTATGTATATGTATATGTGTATGTATATGTATATGTATATATGTGTGTATGTATATATACATGTATATAGGGAACACACAGCGGACGCCTGGATGGACTGATGGATGGATCAGTTTTGCTCTATTAAGCTGCTTCACACAGTAAAACCCATGAGTTTAAAGCAGCTGTTCAAAGTGTCAGACAGAACCTACAACGTTGACAAGACATGTCAGAATATGTCTGATCCAGCTCACAGGGCGACCAGTTGTTCTCACCAGCGCTTCTAACCAGTTTCCTCTGGGAAATTCTGCAGAAAGAAACTAAAGCCTACGCCTGAGTACCTGGCTGCCAGTATTAACTGTACAGAGACCTTCTCAATGAGTGAATATCATCCTCACACCTGCTCCATTAAGGGTTAAATCTTTACATACTGATGATCCCAGGACACTGGAACCACGACTCGTCCAGCTCTCAGGTCCGTTCAGGATGAGCTTCGTAAATATACTGAGAAACAAACTGAACATTTGCTGACTTGAGCTTGAATCATAATAATCTTATTCAGATAGTTTCTCAGCTCAGAGATAATTCATCTATTCATACATTTAATGGACAACTGCTGCAGAATGAGTTCCCATGATCCTTTTGACCAGAGCAACACTACACCGAGTAGCAAGCAGCTATTTCAACGCAGACAACACAAAACGTACTGATACTAAGTACAATTTAATAATCAGCAACATTTACTGCATCATGTGTTAAGAAACAAACAAGGACGTTACAAAATACAAATATATAAACAGTATATTTTGAGAAAAGTCTGGATTTAAAAGAAGAAGGAGGAAGCGGGAGAAAAGGATCTGAACCGTGAAATGTCATATCCTTTAATCACTGCCAGTCGACATGAAAGCAGCGGCTTTTCTCTCCGTTCTAACTAAGATAATAACAACATATGGCACAACTGTTCCAAAAAGTATAAAAAAAGACAGTGAAGATGATGAAAGAAGCAAAGGCCCAAGATTCATGCAGCACAAACACGGAGAAAGTCTGAACCAACACATTTGTTATGTTCTGAATGTGAAGTGCTGTCATTTAGCAGGAAGTTTTGACTAAACCCACGCGTTCCTGACAAAGATCCTCGGCTCCGTGATGAATTAAACGCACAAGCACAAGGACCAGTGGACGTGTTGGGCTTCCTGGCAGCTTCACACAGCTGACGTCTTTGAACCAAACTCTTTAGTTCAGTGCGGTGAGCAAACATCCCTCCGACACAGCAGATTACAGGCTGATGACAGCGACGGGTGCCACCGAGCTGCTGAACCTCTCCGACCTCTGCTTAACTCGGCTTCAAATGAGGGGACCGGGACCACCGGGTTCTAGTCCCGGGAGGAAAACCAGGAACCTGAAACTCTGCTGACCTGGACAGAGAAGAAGAAGCCGTCACCGCTGCATCCTGAGCTCCACCACCAACCTGTTAGGAGCAGACTGGACACTGACAAAAAGCCTCTACTTTAAACTGGATCTGTGGAGGATCTCGGTCTCACCGGGTCACAGCACATCCACAACAGAACCGCACAGAGGACCAGTCTTCAACCACAAACACACAGACAGACAAACAGCTGTGAAGTACTGCATCAAAGTATCCTCCCTCATGCTCAGTACAGCTGAGTATTTTAAACTTACTGAGACCTTGAGCTCCGCACTCTTCGCCCCTTTCTGCGACCAGTGAGTCTCCGCGGGCAGGACGCGATGAAAAGTAAAAGCCTGGTTCATTATGGAGACAGCGTGTCCCTCCTCTCATCTAATAAGCGATAAAGCCACATTACACGGACGCAGCTCCGCAGAAAGACTCATCTCCAGCAGCAAACACGAGCCAAACTGGTCCAGGTCCCTTCATGTTCATGGCAGAACAAAAACACACACACACACACACATATAGATTAAAATGTCCAAATGAACAAAACGCAAAGAAAAAAAAGATGCGAAATAGCAGAAAAGAAATGAAAGCAGAGCAGCCTGAGTTTTACTTCTTTTCTTTCTTAGAGACAGGACGAATGTTTGAAGTTGTCATTTAAAACATATTCTCATCACCGGACACAACCACAGCAAAGAACCGCGTCACTTTCAGGTTCAGTGTGAATTCTTTGCTCCACTGAAGCGAACTGTCAAACGTCTCCAGTCGCTGAGTCCAGCGAACATTTTCCCGTCGACACATTTTCGCCCTGTCGGAGACAAACAAGCAGCTCGACATCTGAGCTCAGTCCACCTTGCACAGACTTCACCAAGCAAAAGTTTCCAATCAGAGCGATTTTTAATTCGGAACCAAACCAGAAAAGAGAAGAAGAAGAAGAAGAAGAAGAAGAAGAAGAAGAAGAAGTGCGCATTAACTGAGAGAACACGGGAAACTGGTTTCACACAAACGCGCAACTTGGTGTCAGGCAACATGTCGCAAAGTGTTTAACAGCAACAAAACAACAGCAACAGCAACAGCAACACTGTTCCGAGCGGAGGAGAAAGTCCAGCAGCAGGAGGAGACGGGAGGAGACGGGAGGAGGTGGGAGGAGGTGGGAAAGGAGACTTACAGCAGCGCCGGAGCCAAACTAGTCCAACAGTCCGGAGAAAAGCAGCAGAGAAGCCCATGCACGGTCCTCCTCCTCCGCGGCGTTCCACAGCTCCACATCCAGCAGCCTCGCTCCCAGACCTCCTCCTCCTCCCCCTCCTCCTCCTCTTCCTCCTCCTCCTCCTCAGCTGACGTCAACAAGCCCTCGGTCTCCGGTGGAGTCCTCCGGTCTGAGCCCGGGGAAGAGGAAGAGGAGGAGGCACGTCAGAGGATAGAGCCCCTCCAGACAATGGTCCTATTAAAGAAGGAAACTAAACAAAGTCCGTGATGTGATCAGAGCAAAGCAGTGACACGGAGCTGGTGTGAAGTCACCATTTAAATATACATGTAATACAGCCACAACATTATGACCACTGTCAGGAAGTAAATAACAAACCATAATTAACCATCTCGTGACATTTCAGGGTTTTGCTTTGAAGCTTGAAACGTCTGGACCTGGTACATGCAGCACCCACCCAGACCAGACCAGACCAGACCGGCCCCACCCTGACCCCACACCCCCACCCCCACATCCATAGCAACGACCCAGCAGGATGCAGATAACATACACACTAAAATGGTTTAAGAACAGCTACAAAAAAACAATGCATGAAGAAGAGCACATGGTTTCAACCTGGCCCCAAATTCACCAGATCCCAGTTCCAACCAGCTTCAACCCAAATGCCCCCCCACTACCAGCACCGCAGGACGCCCCCAGAAGGCCAGTGTCCTCTGTCTAATGAGCCACCACTGTCTGCAGACCATGTGAGAGCTCTGTTTATTTTGCATCATCATTTCAGAGACACTTGCAATTATTTTTTAGTCTTTTTCTTTTATTATTATTATTTTATTTATCGCTGTGGGTAGATGGGATTTACATATGTAAACTTGCATTATTCACTGCAGGTTTTTCCGAGGTAACAGTTTAATAATTAGGTGTCAAATCAGAAATATAAGCCGTGATTATGATGATCTGTGCAGTTCACTATAAATCCACCTTTTTAAAGATTCAATACAACAACACAAGACTCAACCAAACAGTCAGTGAATCTGTGGTGGTTCCACAGTCAAATAATATTCTCTTGTTTAAAGCAATTAGTAGAAAATGAAGTTCATTTTATGGCAGCTCGAGTCTGATTTGGATGTTTGACGGAGGATTAAAGAGGCTGAACTCATGGGGGCTGGCAGACAGTCAGCTTGAAACGACTTCTCTCTCTGCGGACGACAGTTTGCTAAAAATGTGTCAATATCACAGGACAATTACCCCGGGAGTATTTATAGTCCGCCCCTCCCCGTCCAGCCACACAAACTCTTTTGATGACATTGCAGATACAGTTCTTCTGATTTCAAGTTCAGACAGACTCTGTTTTCCCTGATGATGGATTAAAGTGTCTACGACTATAAACAAGATGAACCTCTGATTTACAGTTCACGGACAGAGTTCCCTTTGGTACGATGTCCAGCGTTAAATGTCTGAGTGGAATCCCCTGTGGTTTGTCTCCTAGAAATGACATTTACCATATGTCCAGTTAACATCAGGTTGTGTCCAGGTGTGTTGAGAAACCCTTAGTGACCATAATGAAAAGGTCAGTGGTCAATGAAAATAGTCATTGTAGATTTAAATTAAAATAAAAACAACTAAAATCATTTTAAAGGAGTGCAGAATGTTTGTCTCCCCCTTCTGGTACTTAGAGTAATTGCATAAACACCAACGAGTCACAGCCTGGAGCCTCAGTGGCTCGTTTTTAGTTCCTGGTTCCTCTGGTTTCTTTCATGAAAGATGCCCCCCACCCCCCACTCTAAATCTTACATCATCCATCTACATGTCCCACCCCTTCTTCCCTCTCTCTCTCTTCAGGTCCTTTCATCCATCCTCTCGTCCCCTATCATCTCTATCATCTCCCTAGTTGTGGTCTGGGTTTTTCACTTTCTCCACTTCTTTTCAGCCGCCACAGACACATTACTGTGATGGTATCACAACTTTTACCTGGCACTTATCAGCCCAACCAAGAAGACGTCTGGCGACGGCTTGAATGTCTTGAGTTGAATGGGGCTCCATGGTTTGTTTTGTCTCTACAACCTGAAACTTTAGAGAAAGATATGAGATCTGAAACCCACTGTATGGCACAGACTACAACATATCTACATCTATCTATCCACATAGACGTAGATCTATACTATTATTTTACCATTATTGTTACTGTGCCTGTTCAGGACTGAAATGAAGGAACCTCATAATAATATGTATGTTGTGCATGAGGACGACAGGTCTAAATGAAGCAGAATAAGAAGCTGCAACAAACCTGTCCCCATATGAGGACGCAGGGTCCCGGGAGGTTAAAGGTATGTTCAAGAACTCCAGGTAACTTCAGCCATTTTCACCCTTTCATGCATAGTGGTCCCTATAGTGGACAGCTGTTTAGAAGCAGTCTTTTTGTACATGTGTGGGTGTTGGTGTTGTAAGTGCACATCAACCAACACACACTTCATACACTTTCACCAATGAACCCGTCGGTGGAAGTACGATTTTTAAAATATTTTTTTACTCAAAATCAAGATGGCCGACAGAGAGCAAGAAATACAAAGTACCTCAGGAATTTTGTGTAAATACTTCAACATGAGGGAACCACTGAAGGTAAGAAATAAAAATGCAGAATTAATATAATTGTTAAAGTGTCTGGATATTTATTTTATAGTAGGAGAAATGTGTGATTAATAATTAGTAACTTCATGAAAAATAAATTCAGTTGTATAATTTTTATGCGGTTAAAGAGGAATAAAAGCACACAGGAAACAAAAGGTTCTTTAATTAATGCATGAAAAGGTTAAATACTATTTTAAATACTTTTTACTTTCTCTGGATGTGCTACACAACAGATCCTGTGGTGTGGATATTGTGCATTGTGTGCATAAAACATTTCTTCTTTGTATTATATCATGACAGGATTAAAAAAAAACATGTCATTCAGTCGGCTTGACTTTCATCTCTGAATGTATTTGCTGTTGCAAATTAGCAGGAATGGGTTAGATAACAAGCTTTAGTGCCTCTTAAACACCTTTGATCACGACTGCATTTCGTCCTGAGCTGAAGCTTACCTTGTGTTCTCATTTCCATATGGAGGGAGGGTAATAGGTAAAAAGATTATACCGGATATTTTTCATTGTCAAGGTGAATGTGTATTCTGCTAATATAGATTATATGATATTAGCAATGCAAATTTAAAATCCACTTTATGTGTATGTTGTGAATGTGATGTAATTCACTGCGGCAGAAAAAGTTCTGCTGCTTATTAACGGGGTAAAGGTGCAAACAGCGTCATCCACTTTCGCCCAATTTACTCGTCTTTTTGTCAGCTCCAACCCGGTGTCTCAGGAACAGAGAAAGAACAGAACAGAAAAATATTCTGTCTCTGCTCCCTGCATTAGGAATGCTGTCTCCCCTCTATAACGTCAGGTTCTGCTGAATCCTTCCACTTGATTGTTTCTGGCATGTCGTAGTGTATATCAGCACTGCAGCTATTTTCAGGCAAATATTAGAAATTCACCATCTCTCCCCTGCACATTAGGTCGAATGTATCAACTGATGTGAGAATGTATTTTGCTTTTTGCACTGGAGGTCTCCCCTCACGCAGCCGAGGCTTGTTTTCAGCGGCCACTACGTGATATCATCTGTAATCCAATCCCCTGTTCATAAGAGCAGTCGCTTTTATGAAAATACTCATCGTCAACAGCCTCTAATCTATCCGTCTCCATTTCCATCTGCTGAGATGAGGCCACACAGTGAGAGCGAGGCTAAAGACAGACCCACGGATCCATCATCGTTACAACTCATCAGCACGGCTGTCGGAAGAGCTCCCCATCGAAATGACGAATGTAAAACAGTACGGACGTGATTCTGTCAGGGCTTTTTTTTTAATAATATCTATGTCTTTAATTCTGTGTATTTCTGCCTCACATTAAAAATAGAAATGAGCAGAACGTGTTTATTTCGTATCTGTATCACTTTGATCCTGAACCTTACTCCTTCTCCAGAGTCATCTACATTAGCTGGGTTTACATGGAGACAAATATTCCAATTACTCTCTGTTTAGAATGAAAATGCCTCAGTGGGAATAAACAGGCTCAGACTGAATGAAACTTCACTGGGTTTCACCGTGGTAGAATAAAGTTCCTTTTCCGATCTAAATTCATGTAAACAGTGAATCTGAAAGAAGTCAGGCTCCGTTCTGTCTCGTTTTTAATAACAACTCTGAGAGAACTAGACATTATCTCATGCTTAGATGGCAGAAAAATAGAAATATTGAACTGTTTAAAAAGGTCCATCAAAAATTCATTGAATGCAGAATAAACTGAAGCTGGAAAACCTTGAAGATTAAGGTTAAACAACACAACAGCAAAAGTGGATACGACTCCACAGACTTTCTGAATCAAGCAGCTGCTTTAATAATGAAAGTGTAAAAACAGTAATAACTTCTGCTGATTAGACGAGAGATCAGTCACGTGATGTTTCCATCGATCAGTCACACGTCTGTAAAACCTCAGATTAAAAGTAGTAGTAGATCAGAACAGAAAACTCTGACCTGAAACCTTGAGTCTCTCCTTTATGGAATAGTGTTTTGTTTTTATTCTGAAGGCAAAAACAGCCTCATGCAATATAAAAATGTGTGATATTAACCCTGTCAACTCATTACGCAGCAGCAAACACACCAACTATTTCTCAGAGTTCCTCAGAAACCGACTTTCCTTTCTGTTTCAGACTGGGCTGCCTTGTGATGAGCTGCCGTATGATTGGATTTGACATCCACACAGCAGCATCTTGAGCCAGCGGCTGTTAGAGAAGCCGAGCAGTATACCCAATATCACCAGGGTATGAGGGTGTTTATATTGCATAAAGTAGCTATTAGGGAGCGATCCTGCTTTGTGGCGTTTTATTGACTGAAGCTTTGCACTATGAGCGCATGCATTGTCGTGCTCAGATCAAATACTCCAGCATGAGGACAGAAGACCGAGTCTGATATCGATACGAAAAGTTCAGGCTGTGCAATTACACAGGCTGCACAGAGCTTAAATACGTATGTTCTAAATATAAATGAACACCACTGCAAAAACGCCAGATAACCATGATTTGGAACGGTGCTGCAGGGTAGACTTCAGTCTGACTTTAAATCTGCTCATCAGAGTTAATAAAACTGGTAATATAGAGCTGCTGATATTATTTTCTTCATATACAATAAGACAAGTGCAGAGTTACATGCCAAGCCCAGTGGCAGGACCCTAATAGCTTCACTCGGCACAGAAATGAAATCTCATGAATCAAGGATGGAGAGTTACAACATGGTGGTAGCAGCATAATAGAGCAGAGCAGAAATACAGGCCGGTGTGTCCCAGTGTCAGGACCAACCACGACTTAAAACTGCTTTCATCCTGCATCTTACGTTTCTGTCACAATCATTCTCAGCCCGCACACGTTGGGATGCAACGCTGCCATGTGGTTCAGTCATCAGCATCATCAGCTGTTTTCACGTTTTCTTTTATTTAACTAAATCTGAGTCAAATGGTCAAGAATGTCCTTAATGTTGGAAAAAAAAGTCACAGCTGACGAATGATTGAAAAGGAAAAAGTTCTTTAATCCTCCTGGAAGGTTTTCTCACTCTGATGGAAATTCGTATAGTTTCAGATGCTGCTGAATAGTTTTGTGCTGTTTGAAACCCCAGTGAAGACGTCATTAGTCAGTCTTCAGCAGATCAATGTTCAATCTCAGATCATCTCAAGGCAGAACCTTAAAAACCAGAGGCGGGTGTGGAGCTGACCAGAGGAAGCTTCAAAATCCTGCTCCGCTTCCAAATCAGGTTAATTAACGTAGCTTTGGACAAAACACAGATGTTTTCACAAAAGAAAAAATAGGAAAGATAAAACGGGCGTCATTCAAGTAAGATATAAAAAAAAAATGAGCATCCACATCTGTATATATATATACACACATCTACCGGTGGAAGATGTGACAGCCTGGTGCAGGAGGCGGGAGGCTTCGTCCATTGACGACAACTTCGCCAACAACCATTAAATTAAGTTCACTAAATGAAAAAAATGGAGACTCTGGTCAACTTGCAACGTTCATCCTCTAGAGGGTCGTGGGGGGGCTGGAGCCTATCTCAGCTGTCATTGGGTGAAAGGTGGGGTACAACCTGGACAAGTCTCCAGTCTATGTCAGGACTAACATCTACAGACAGACAACCATTCCCACTCGTCCTACAGCCAATTTAGAATCACTAATGAACTAATGAAGCTGGAGTACCAGGAGAGAACCCAGACACACAATAGACCCTGGGTGGAAGTTGGATTAGAACCTAGAACCTTCTGGCTGTGAGGCATCAGTCCTAACCACCAGCACTTCACTGTGAGGCCTGAGATCTCCTGATCTCCACCCTGTTCCTGTGGGTGGTGGTGATGCTGGTTTGTTAATCAAACCAAAGGAGGAAGAAGAACCAGAACAAGTGGCTTCAATAAGGAGAAGGTTTAATGACTGTCCATCACCGTGAGACGCTCCGTGTCTAGATTCTAAATCCTAAATATAAGAGATGTTCGATATTAATCAGCGCGGCCAACATCCAGGAAGGAACCGGATGAAACCGGCCCAAATGTCACAGTCTGAGCCCTGTATTAAGTTGAAAAGGTTGTTTTCTTATTGGTTAAATGTTGTTTTCTGATCAGTGTGAGGAGATACAAGTCTTTAAAAGAACAACATCTATCCATGTGTCTGGAGAGATTCCCACTCATCCAGGTGATGATACATCTGCAGACAAACTCTGGGTGAACTTTGAGTTCCTCTGAAGATGCTTCGCGGTGAAACGTGTTGGAGAAAAACAATTTCCCCTTATGGACGTACAGTTTTCCGTATATAATGTGTAGCTACGTTCCTCTTTGCAGCTGTTGTTATATGAAGTAACACACTTCTGCAGGAGACAGACATGAAAGCTGGTAAAATAAAAAAAAAACCCTAAAAACTAAAAATCCCAGCTGGGTTGTGCGAAGCCATCGGGAACTGAGCTAAAAGCTTTGAGTGCGATTGTGGCCTCGGGCAACGCAGACCCAGAGGGCAGACGCAAGTAAATCAAACCTCCATTACCCTGTTGAAGAGTCTGTGTGTTGCAGATGTTATTACCCTCATTACTGCTCCATCCTTGATGGAACACAAAAAGAGAACAAGCTGGAGCCTCAGAGGCTGAGCTTCAGTCTGAGCTGCCGACCAGAGACCGAGCAGCGTTAGATGAGCTGAACCTGTTTAAACACACGAGTGAAAACTCAGAATAGACGAAGGCCACCGACATGCAGGCAGACGTCCTGCCTCCACCATTCTAATTATATCTCACCTTGTTAGCTTCTGTTTTACATTAGAAGACATCAGACAGATGTTCAGGTGTCTGCTCGTCTCCAGCTTTTCCTCCGTGAATCCGTCAATGATCAGAAATGTTGCAGAATCTTTGTTAATCACAGATGATCCACACAAACAAGCCATGAATCCATACTTGTTCAAGTTATTTTGAATGTTCTTTTTAAATCTTTTTTTCTTAATTGAATTCATCTTTCTTTTTTTAATTTTATTTATTTATTTTTCATGTATTATTTCTTCTCCGTTTATTCCCAGGCTGGTTATTGGTGTTGGAAGGTGGCAACGAATGAGTTTGGTGCTCACGAATCCAATGGGATATCAATGTATATTTATTCATCCAAACCTGAATATAATGCATATGCCTCTAATAAAGAAAACTAAAATAAAAAACTTTTACTAAAAACTAAAAAGCCATCAATTAAATTAAAAAAAAGAAATCAAAAACACATTTCTCTCAGACCCAATTAAAACTCTTCTGCCTTTAATTGTAATTGACCTGCAGAATTCTCTGTGCACTGTGAAGCTTCTGCATCAGCCACCAACATAATCCTGGGAATTAAAAGCTGCAAGTAAATAAATAAATCTAAGATCATCCAGACATACATGAGAGTTACAGCAGATATTATGTTGCCAGATTCATTCTCACTATGTACTTTATGTTGCACCGTTAAAAGTGTAATTCTATTATTTGTTAGTTTATTTGCTCTTCTGAAGACGAGCACAGTCCATTCCGAGAAATACACTTTAGAACTTATTTTATTTTATTTTATAATTGTCTATAGCCCAAAAAAAGTCTAAAAGTCTTTGAATGTAAACATTTGTGCTCCATTTTCCTATAAAACATGGCAGATATCATCGAGCTTTCAGAGAATGGAGCTCATGTCTGCACAGGCCCAGAGCCACATCCATCTCTTTTATATAATTTGTAACATTATGATAATAGGATGTTCCTCCAATTGTGTAACCGTGCATCGGCGACTAGTGCATCGCTGTTGAAGGCAGCCGAGCCGCCTCCAGCAGAGGTGGATTAGAGCAGAGGATTAGAGGAGCTCACTGTCATTTTGCCTCAGTTCATGAACCGAGCTCTGGTTCTTGATCTGACCGGGGGCAGCGCTGAGGCCTCTGCTCCATGTGACCGCGTCACGACGTTCTGCAGGAGAACTGAGGTGTCCAGCTGTGACGGCAACCTTTAAAAAACCCCGTAAACTTTAGTCCGTCTCTACATCACTCTGGACTAAACAAACTGATTGTTTTACATTGTTTTAGTTCTGTATCACCATAGAAACTTATGAAGTTAGATGAACTTTATTCATAGTTGAAGCCACATATTCACATATTCTTTCAGGGCGAGAAATGAGATTATGAAAAGTCCTTTTGTGTCTGTGCAATGAACACGGAGTCCAGGGACGATGTTGTTAAAGGTCTCTAGTGAAGATAATGTCCTCTGACCACTGACCTCACACTTCTGCTGTATTGACTCAAAAGAATGAAAAAAAATAAAAACTTACACCAACTCACATTTTGAGCTGCAGTTACCGACATTACATCATTCTGTTGTGTTGAGTCACATATTTATGGCTAATTATTGGAAACAATGAGACTTTAACTAACATGTTGTGTACTTGCTGTAAAACTTACAGGCCTTTATGAAAAATGAATAAGAAAGTAAATAAAACATGTTCCTGGGCAGTTTATTCTAAAAAGTCAATGTTTTTATTCCAAAACTAGACTCAATAGAATATGTGAACCAGTGTCTCCCATGTGTGATGGATTCAATAGAGCTGAAGGTTCACGTTCATTCTGGTGCTACCTACTCACTACTGAACAGCTTCTGAAGCGACGTATTTAATTAGTTCTCTAAGATCTATGAAATAAATATTCATCCAGACTGTGTTTTTGGTTCCTCCACAAGGACATGGACCCCCCCCCCCCTCCGAGCAGACTCTAGATGGGCTTGGTACCAAAAAATAGATTCTACTTTATCATGCCCTTTGCTTTAAGAGGTGACTCAACCAAATGGTTTTTGTTTCTCAGATTCACGTCAGCAGAACCAATGCACCTGAAAGCGCGGGAGCTATTTTTGGCCTAACTTTATGAGACCTATGATGAATTTATGAATCCATAAGATTTTGACAAATGGCAGGTTTGACAGTTCAAGAATCTCAAGCTCCTCTGAGACAGAAACGTAAATCAGCCTGTATCACAATGACTGGGAGACAAAGGGAAAGACTTAGGATGTGAAGCAGCCAGAGGAATCTGGAAGAGTTCAGGGAGATAACTCCTCTTCTGAAAGTCACAATGACAGAACCACTGTACGATGATCTGGTCCTGGGACTGATCGACTGAGGAAAACACTTCTAATCGCAGAAAATAAGGGACTGTGAATTAAACTAGTAGCAACTTCAATACATTCCCTTCACTTTGGACGTCATATCTTTAGATTCAAGGACTGAGTGTGAACTTTAAGCTCATTTTCAGAATCAAGAGTCTTTATTAGAACATAACAACGTTTTGCAGAGACTCCATCTTAAAGGCACTCGTACATACAAAGATATTTATGAATAAAAAAAACACCCTTAGAGAAAAAAATATGTACAATGATACTGTTAAACCACTAAAAAAACAGCTAAAACGACTGTAATTGAGTCAGTGTCCACAGATTCAGCCTCAGTTGTATATTTGCTTTCATCAGTTTGTGGTGACAACTTGATGCATTCGATGTCATTTTCAGCACTAAACTACTTCCTCAGTAAAAGTCTGGATTCATAATAAATAATGCACCTTAATGGCTCCGTGGCTCCACTGTCGGAGGAGTCAGAATCAAATCCTGCTCGGTGCCTTCAGGGGTTCAAGGTAACGTTGGTCACACTGGATGAATGTGGTGCAGTGAAGCTTCATTTGATACGGCTCCTGTAGGAGGAACTCCACTCTTTCATTTGAGCTCTTTCTGTCTTGCTGCTACATGTTGTATGAGTAACAGAATAATCTTCACTGGGATCATGATCAGATCGTGATCCAGCCTTTCAGCGTCCGCTCTGTGTCGTCTATACATCTCAGGCTCCAGAGCAGCTGCTGTTTTAAAGCTACAGTAGCTCCAGTGACCGTGACTTTCCCAGTAAAGTGACTTATCTCCACCGTGATGTGTAAAATGTGTTTCTGCGCGGCTCGACTGGACTAAAGAGGTCACACGCGGGGCCTCGTAGTGACTTATGTCCACATACTGCAGCAGCACCACGCGCTCGGCGCGAAGCCTTCGCTGCAGCTTCAGAGGCTGCTGCATTTAGCCGGGCGTGAATCCAGGCCTCGCTTTGAAGTGGAAGACGCTGAATGCACGCGGGCACGAGCTGTTGTTGCTGATTCATTATCTGTAGCTCTGTGCACCAACAGGATGCAGAGCAACGAGATCAAAGGCCACAACGGGATGACTCCTCATCTGGGTAATGGTGAAGCTGCTACGCTACATTTTTGATGTGTGTGTGTGTGTGTGTGTGTGTGTGTGTGTGTGTGTGTACAGGAGACTCATGCATAGTTTATTTTTGCCCGGGAAATCCTTAAATAAAATATAAGCGTGTGGACTTCATAGGTGTAGGCGCTCTTTGCATTAATGATTTAAGATGCAACATTTAATGTTAACAATAATTAATATAGAGACGTTGTCTATGTATTGTTTTACAATTCATTAAGTGACTCAGGAGGAAACAATGATTATATACTTGGACCTGAATTGAGGAACGTACCTTTTATTTTTGTTGTTATGACATTTTTGCCAGTGAAGAGGCTCTAATCACATCCTCCCTTCCTGTCATCAGTGTGTATGAATTTATTCATCGCTCTAATAAGTTCTCTTCACTCTAAACTGAAGCAAATATGTTGAGGAAATCAAGTAGTTTGACTTCGCTGACCCTTGTTATTATTCTGATTATTCAGACTCTTTTGTACAGTTTATAAACCAGGAAGAGAAGAAAATTGTACAGACGACAACTAAAATCTGAACTTAACCCTCCTGTCGCCTTCAAACGAGACATTTCATGATTAGAGTCAGTTTGAGCAAATTAAACCTCCATAGAATTATTATGATTCAGATTGTCGCCCATGTCTATGTGTCAGGTACTTTATGTTTGTGTGTTGATGACTTAAATAGGTCTTTAAATAAAACCAACCATCTCCACTGAGCTCCTCACCTGATTCTACGAGAAGTTCATGTTGATCCATATAAACTATAAAATAACCAACACTGACAATCAGTTCTCCTGGTATTTATATGAACCAGTATTTACACTGAAGTATTAAGACCTTTTGGTTCTTCATACAACACAGCTTTGTACCAGAGGAGCCCCTCATTTAGAAAAGTGGATCAGCCTCAGGTAGTTCATGATAAATACAACTAAATAACAAATATGATATTATACATGTTGATATGATTATATGATGTGTTTGAAGGATTTCAATAGAGCTGGTTTTGATTCATAGTGGTTTCCAATAAAAATATACATGATTTTACAATGTAAAACTTTAAAACGAGTTTTTCTGCTGCTCTGAGCCAGAAATCTCCTCTTCAGTAGCTCTGACACAAACCAAACATTTATTTATTCTACATTATGTAGGTATTTACAGAGGAAATGTTTCATATTATTCAGAGACTGATTTATAGAACATTTTACTCATAAAAACATGGAAAATTAGATTTTTTTGGACTATGGACAGTATTGTGTGATTAATGGAGTGAAAAAAAAGAGTTTCCCTCCGTAAATACCTGGAAATCTAATATATTAAGAAAATGAAACAAGAATTATGAACCTTACTTCAGCCATTATTCAGATTTCTGTTCTGGAAATGTATCAAAATTAGCTCATATTTAAGTAGATAACTCATTTGCATATTTAAATATAAATTCACAGAAAACTTGTAATACAAAAAGATATTGTGTCTCTGTGAGTAATCACCTGGAGAAGTTTCATGGTGATTTCTGTTAGTTAAATATTTGACCCTATTCATCTCTAGTGTCTCACTTTTCAGATGTTTGTTCAGTCAATCACACAACAGCTCTTCACCTTTTTAAAAATGATTTTACAGTTTAGATTCTGTTAAAGCCTCTGATTCAAGCGTAACCATGGAGACTTCAGCTTCTTGTGACATCCTGTTCATCCCCTGCTCTGTGCGGTGTTGGTCCGATAGTCGCCCTCCTTTTCCCCTTGTCTTGGTGCCGCTGACTCCTGGGAAGCGTCTGACTGAATGATTGACCGTCGTCATTAGCCGGTCACGTACTCCGTCTCTTTGCCTTCGGCCTCGTTGTGTGAGGTAGAACCAAAAACAGCAAACTGACAGAAACTAAAGGAGCTGCTTTATTTATTTATCCTCAGTTCTCTTGGTGCAGTAACACGAGCTAAACTAACTCTGGGAGTGTTTTGTTGTGTGTCAGTTGTATCCAGAGAAAACAACTTCATCATCGTCGATTGCAAAACAGAAACGCACACGAGTAACAGGGTGATTCCTCACAGAAAAAAAGAATGAAGTTAGATTCAGGCCTGTGAAGCACAGCTGCACAACATCCTGTTTGGTGATGGATGCAGATTAGTTTAATGCATTTACATTATGCAAACTATGTTTTTGGCTTCTGAGTCTACTGCACTAATCATTATGCACACAGATATTTCTTTCTGTGAATAACTTTAACACTGTTCTTTACAGGCAACTAATGTTGATTTTCTGCTAAAAAGCTTTTTTTTCCAGTAACAAATAATATTCAAACTGGTACAATAACAAAATCTAATCTAATCTAATCTAATCTAATGTTCCTACATTACCTAATTCCAATTTGAGAATCGGTTTTAGAGCTGGTATCAGAAGTATCGATATTTCAGTATCGCCCAGTTGTTTTCTGTTGAGCCCCAACAGCAGAATATGTTTGACCTCAGTCGGTCGTTGTATTTGTTTGATTTAATACTTTAATACTTGAAATAGCTGCATTTGTGTTTCTCCAAACAGTCGGTCTGAACAGGACCTGCCTCTTTAAGGCAACAGAATCATGAACAGGACTTGATTCACTTTCATGCTCCATGTTCTAAAGATTCAAAATGGACACAGCTCGTTTCTCTTTTAAGCAAACAATCAAAATAAGAAGAATCTGACTTGGAGAAGGATGAGTTCCTCTTGTCGGTTATGAAAGACTTCCTCCAAACGTTAGACCATGATGAGTTTTGATGTAAGGAGAATGAATTTGAGCAGCGTGTAGCCGGAGGGAGCTGCCGTATTGATAAGGACGTCACGGAGAGAGTGGCCTTTCAGGGGTGAATCATGGTTCATGCTTGAGAAGTGAAATTGTTTCCCAGCACATTATATGGAATCCCCTGTTTGGAGAACAACTCGCTACCCAGGATGCACAGCTGGCAGTGCCACTGAGCTCACTGCTGCAGGGCAATAGGAACTCATTACTTAGCTTAGCCACTGATTCTCCTCCTGCCTGGAAAGATGTGCCAGAGAAAACAGGAACAGCTTTCAAGATAGATGGCCTGCATTGAGAGGGAGCTTGAAGGACGTTTTATCATGAGAATATTATTCTGTGCTCGGGGCCAGTGCACTTCTCTGTTTCCATACTCTGATGGCATTAATGTGCTGCGCTCTTCTTCTCTCGGCCTTCAATTATTTCGGAGAAAGAAAAGGACTCTTGACTGTGCCGACAATAAACAACACAGTTAAATAACAAAGCTCCTCGTTCTTCTTCAGCTCTGCTTTTTTTTCTGGTTTTTTAATCTTCCCACATGAAGAACTGTGGAATTCCAAAATATATTACAGCTTAATCAATCAAGCTCCTCACCGAGCGCCGTTCACAGCCGAACCCTCTGCAGCAGGAGCCGTGATTTAACTAGGTGAGAGGAAACGCGGTGCACGTTTGCACGCATTAACACCATCGTGGCCATGATTTTACAGCAGGGCGCCGCAGGCGGATCGGCTCATTAAGAGCAATCACACCATGTAAGACTCCATCAGAAGGACAATATTAAGCTTCTCTGTATGCGTGCTTCACTTTAGAATGGAAACTGTGCTCAGTGGGAATGTGTTGGTCGCGTCTGATGCTGTTAGATGTGCCTGATAGAAGGTAATAAAATCACATCACATTTCCCACCTGTCATCCACGTTATGAATCTGATGAAGCAGCCAAAACGGTTATTGGATGCATATTAATTCAGGTCAATGCACATGTGGCGTATGTGCACCAGAGGCCTCGTCATAAACTGCATGAGCACATTTAGAGCAGATAAACTCGTCTTTGGGAAAATGAAATGGCAGCGAAGTGGATGAAGAGTTTTCAGGCCTGTTTGTGATTTGTGTTGATGTTCTGTCTGATGTTTCTTTTTCCTTATAACTTCCACTGTGAAGCAGCAAATGGAATTAGTCTTGGTGATGAACCTTAATTCTAAGTTTTGAAAATATGATTTTATCATTTTCAACAGGTCATTTTCTGTGACTTAAAAATGTGAATATATATCTTTTTTAATGTTTAGTAGTTTTGAACAGTTGATTAACAGATTTAAACAAAACAAATATTTATCTGATATATTTTTATAGCAGTCAAAGTTAGTGGCTGTTTTCTATGGAAATTTCAAGAAAAAAGTTAAAATATAATTATGAGAAAAAGGTGGAAATTTCAAGTAAAAGTTGAAATTTCAACAAAAAAGTCCAAATTTTGAGAAAAACAGTTGAAATTTGAAGCTCTTCTTCATGATAATGTGTTTCAATTTTTTCTTAAAGTGCATCATGAAAAAAAAATCTACCTCTTCTAATTCTTCCTTACAAAGGATTTTTTTTTTTTGAACGGTACAAACAGGTTAAATATCAGGTAGAAACGGTGGAAAACGCCACATGTCACTGACGTCCTTCATTCCTGAGTCCTGCTGGACCTTTCCCTCTGTTTATCTACTTATTCTCTATGCATTTCAGTTCATTTTGATTTATTTCTTTTGTTTATCAGCAGCCGGAGGCTGGAGCTGGTCCGTTACCCGTGGGGAGATGCTTGATAGTGGGCCTCTGTGGCCGGCTGCTAAGTGGAGCCTCTGTGTTTGTTACGGAGGTCTATCACCATGGCGATCTCATTTCCCAGCCTCACTTAAGGGACCAGCAAGGGCAATTTTCCGCTCTATCAACGCTTCTTACTTTCTTCAATGTGCTGAGACCACGTCCTTTGGCCACGGTGTCAGAGAGCCAGTTACCTGCAGAGGAGGTTTCTCCGGAGAATCAGAAGAAGATTAAAGAAAGAAAACAACAAAGCTGCTAATGCTCTAAAGACTGTGCAGGAATGTGGAGCAGGTCTTTAATGAGTGGTGGAAATCTGCCAGCACAGCGCGTCCACGGTGGAACGACCCGCTAACAAAAACAAGAGTGGTGATTTGTCCGCTTCCTTCTCTTCAGAGCGGGTCCAGATCTGAGGCCAGCGTGGGTTCAGCGCTTCAGCACGGGCCAGCGACACGAAGCATCTCCATGCCTCAGGAGAACAGCACAGAGACGACTGTCAGCGGCTGGAAATGATAAACAGTACGGCCTTTCTCCACAAGGACACAATGGAAAGCTACTCATTAGCAGTTCTACAGAGTTACAGTTCAGCCTACAGTTCACACGAGGCCTCAGAGATTCCAGTCGCTCAGCTCCTCACCTGTAGGACGCTCTCACACCTGACTCATAGCAGAGACTTTAAAATCTCCTGTTTAACACACTTTCCCTTTGTCCCACTTCTATATACTTTGACAGTGTAGCTTTAATTTTATCACAGTGTATGTTGTATTCTCATCCTCATGTTTTATACATTATTATCATTGTTATCACATCATTTGAATAAATCTATGCGTGTTCTTCAGCTCCATCCGACATCTGAATTTATTTGAAAATACATAAAAGTTCATTTCAAGGTGATTTTCTGAAGATATATTTTATCATCCACAAATCCCTGGAAGAGATTAAAAAGTGTTGCGTGCGTGTGCATCCCAATCCAGATATTTTATTCCTCTGTGCCGTTCTGTTTTTCTGAAAGCACAGATTTAAGGGACAGGTTTGTGGCTTCAGTGTAATGAAGCAGAGATGTTTGGCTGTTGAAAGGTCTGAAGAGACGAACTAACTGTTGATTTTGTTCTTTGTAATGTGATGTAACCAGTTCTCATCCTGATATCGTTTTATTCCGGGTGATGAGCGGTGGCTCGTATCACCTGCAGCTCTGCATCATCCCTGGACTGAGTGAACTCTGCTTCCGTTTCTACGCAGCAGGATCAGCTGATATAATGTGAAGACCAGTGTTCTTCTGTAACATGACTGACGTCCTGTCTCTGAGTAGCAGACACCCAAACTATTTCTGGAAGTGAGATGAACTGAAAATGACCTTCAGTTATTGTATCATTGACTATGCTAATGAGAAGTAGCTGTAGCTTTACTCTGCTCCATCAGGTTTTGTTCCTGTCGTGGACACATACGGGTCCAGGACACGTGGACCCTCAAAGATTTTCAAATGAGACCTTGAGGCTGGAGACACTTAGTGTATTACTGACGGCATCTTCAGTAAAGTTATGGAGACTGTGATGTCAGCTCACAGGATTTTACAGGACCCCTCCCATGTTCTGTTTCCTCTGGACTCCAGGAAACAGAGGAGGAAGACGACTTCGTCCCCAGGGACGTCCAGCTCTTAAATGCACAGAGAACTGACCCATGTGGACGTACCTATAGGAACTCATACATTTTAGTCTTTGAAAGGTTTTTAAAATGTTTTATTTTGTGCACAAATGCATGTTGTACAGGAGCACTTCATGCACTTCATGAATTATTTGGGATATGACTTTGTGATTGTGTCTATTTTTAGCTACTTATGTTTAAATTCCCCCGTGAGGCAAAAGAAAGTGATTTGAATTGAATTATAAATTGTCGAAGTTCCAAATATCCCAAATTAACATCATTTAAACGTGACAAAAGAAACATGATTGATGACGATTAAATATCATTCATTTTTATTCCTATAAAGAAAATATTAATAACTGAGTATTTTGACATATTATTATAATGTTCACACCATTGTACAGATTCATACAATATAAATTCTGAGTCTGTGTGATGTATATTTTGGAGCTATGGTCATCTGTTAAAAAGTCCTATAGTTCAAAAAGTAGCTAAAAGCAGTTTAGATATTTGTCTATAAAATGTGTTCACACATGGGCAAGAAAACCGGCACAAAATAAGAATTTAAGCATTTTATTTTCTACTGCTACACAAAAGATGAACCATGTAGTTACAATGGCAGTCAAAGGGTTAACAAAAGAAAGTTTATTTTACGTTATTTGTAAGTTTTATATGTTGTTTTTTTTATGATGCAGAGGAAGATTAATGCCCTTTTATTTGGTAAAACATTGGCTAAATGATGATTAGTTGACTAAACTTGTGATATTGGCAACATCAGGACTAAATCTGAATAATCCCAGGAATCTAAAACTGTATCATGGTTATTTCTTCGATGAGCATCTGGGACCAAATAATTCTCAGGAATTCTGGAGTAAATACTTTCATCTCACCCAATTATTTCAGTCCAAACCACCTGATCTATTTCTGTACAGATAAATATATAAATATGAAACAATACGTGGCCCAGGCTTCGGCTTCCATCCAGAGCCGACTCACAAACCCAGTCAGTGCCAGAGCATCTGCTGAGGTTTCTAAGCCGGAGCCCTCTCCTCTCCCACTGCACGTCTATCTTGCCTTGGGCAGCAGGTATGTTGGCGTATTGTACTAAACACAGAGGTGTATGCTGTGACATCTTCCATTGTTTGCCTCCGTGATAAGAGATGGCACTGAAATCGTTCTAGGGAAGCACTCGGGGTGCAGCCTGGTTCCAAAGAGACACATCTGAGGAAGTGAGATATGTCTTGTTGTTAAGACGCAGACGAACCAGAGTCAGGAGACAGAAAATACAGTTTGACTCAGTGAGTTAAAATGACAGAAGACACACAGCAAATACACGTTAAGACAAGTCAAAGAGAAACACACATTTTTTATTAGGTTAATGTTGTACACTGTAAAAATAATAAAATAAGTTCGTCCTAGTCTGGACTTTACATTAACTGAACTAAAAATGTTTAGTATTTATTGAAGTTAATCCCACTACATAATGTACGTTTTCCAAAGTCAATATTAAGTTTGAGCTTGTGCCCCCTGGTGGTGGCTCGATGCAGAACGAGAGGAAGCTTCAGTTTCCTTTATCTCACCACTAGTTTTCCTTTAGATCCGATACCAGGTGATACCAAGGCTAAGAACCTTTTACATGTCTACATGTGTATAAGAAAATAATGATTTTTACAATGAACATGTATGAATGTAATTAAGAAAAAGAATGAAACAAGCCGCCAAATATCAGACTTCTTTTTAATCAGAGCAGTTACATCATTAACATCATTAACATTAATTATCTGTGGAAATAAGAGCAGTCGCTCTGACTTAGTATTTCTCTTTGCTCCCTCTTTCTCACACTTTTTACTTTTTTAGGCTTGGTATCGTGGTGACACAGTGATGTGGTGGTTAAACTCCCAGCGAGAAGGTCTGGGTGGAGTTTGCATGTTCTCCTGTGTGGGTTCTCTCCGGGTACTTCGGCTTCCTCCCACCTTCCTAATAACACACTTATCAGGTAAACTGGTGATTGTTATAGGACAGTCAAGTTAACTTAACAAAATATAATTACGACTCAAAGTATTAGCATGTAGAACTCAACATTCTAAGTTCTCATTTCCAAGAAAATCCAGTTCTGAACACAACATAATTAATCTTCAAAACGTAAGTTTTCCTTTTCTTTTTAACAGTGTGGACGATGTGAGCAGATATTAATCACTGTCAAAGACATAAAGAGACGTGTGCACCAGAAAACTAATGTCCATCTGTCGTCAGAAATAAAAAGACAAAACAACATCCAACACAGACCCACAGGACGCACAGAGCATTACACAAGACACACACACACACTATACACGAAACACACTATATACAAAACACAATCTGTAAAGTGCTCCTAATGTAAAAGTTAGTTTACTATAAATACATTCAGCTCCTAGATAGAATATGGTGAGGATGTTTTTATTCATTAATGACTGAATAAAGTGCCTATGAAACAGTTTAATTTACAATTTAAAGTGCAAATAAAATGATCAAAACTTCCAGTGTGAGCGTAAAGACAAGGTTAATGAGTTACTGGCTGTATTTTAAATAGCAGCAATAGTCATTTATATTTAATAGCGTTGGGGTCGCTGCTTTGTCCATTCATGAAAAAGCAGCGCAGCTCCTCAGTGATGACACTGACATACAGTGAATGTAAACTGAGTGTGATTCAGGTTGAATCTTCTATCAACAGCTCAGCATCCAGTGACGTTAACTGACAGGAAACTGGCACGAGAGTAAGAGCTGGTTGGACACGCTGGGACTTAATAAATGAACTCAGGGACCGGAGGCGATGGCTGGCGTGGAGCCACCAACCTTCCCTTCTTCTTCTTCTTCTTCTTCTTTCTCCTTCAGCACATGCAGAGAAAACGTGCTTCTCCATCAATTCAGAACACAACATCACCAGGACTTATGTTAATTTCCTGGAAACATTAAGGTAACATAACCTCTATGACTACCTTAAACCACGTCTGCATACTAAAATGGAATCATTTGCATCACAGAGGGTGACTTCTCGTGGGTTGGCTCCCATAAGTGTGATAGTGGAGACAGATGTACGTCTCAGCACCAAACCCCCCCCAGCACAGCTTTGGCAGCGTGTAGCTCTGTGAACAACAAAAAGAAGTGTAGACTTAATCTGGTGTGAAGATTGTGCCGATGAAATACAGAAAAAAGAAACACAACTCAAAAGGTTTTAACTCGTATTTTGAGATTTTCTGCTTTGGCGCACCCTGGTGGATGGTTTAAAAACGACACCACGATAAAATGTAGAACACAACTTCCAGATGTGTTGGAGTTGATTGGCAGCTGATCAGTCTAGAGTGAGGAGGTGATGTGCAGTAGAAATGAACCAGCTTCTCTGTTGGTCGACTGTTAATGAGTTGAAAGCGAACAAACGTGTGGTCACGTTTATCATTATCATGTTACAGCCGCTGGCTCTAACCACTGAAATAACTCCAAAACAAACAGTGATGGAGGTTTTTAGTGGAACTAAGGCTTGAAACACAATGAAACTCAACTTTAACGACCTCAGAAAATCTTTGCATGGTGAAATCCACCGTAGAGTCATGATAAATTCCCATTCACCTCCTCACACCCTCGACATCCACCACTCAGCGAGACATCGTTATGTCACTTTGTGACAGCGCAGCAGCCAAAAACTCTTTTTACACGAGGAGACAGATCGTACATGTGACGCCCTGACGCCCTGTCGCTGATTAATAGCACTGGTACGGGCTACATTTCTACCGTGGCTACGTAAATGATCCGCAACCGTGCACCGACTCCATAAAGTCATTAACGGCCTCCAGTCGTGTTCAGTCACAGTCTCGTTTGCTGCATTTGTTACTTTTATAGTCGCAGGGTGCCGGCTGCCAGGAGGCTGCTTATTGATGAGCAGGAGTGCAGCCAAACATCCAGCAGGAGCCTGAAGGACGGGGCAGCGCCCACTGTAACGCAAACACAAGGAGCAAACAGGCATGAGAGGCATAATGCAACACGCAAACATCACGACTAACTTATTAAACAGGGAAACGTGCTGCAGGGAGGAAGTTCATCACAGAGATGAAGCTACAGTTACATAATGAACATGGGTCTAAAGTGGTGACTCTCTGCTTTAATTGTAGAGTCTGCACCTTCAGATTTGAGGCCTTTTCTCCCCAAGCAACTTATTTTTTAATTTAAATTTTCATTTATTTTTATTTTATTTTTAATATATTTATCAGCCATGCTACCTCTGCAATAACATGGAAATATATAAGTACCTCACATTTGCTCCTTGCTCTTCCAGTCATGTTTACATCCTTCATGGATCATTTAGATAGTTTATACATTTATGGCATTATTACTTTATATATTCTTTGTATTGTTCTATTTGTTGTCACTTGTGCCTTAAGAAGAAATGTTCCTCAAGAGATGATTGGTACTAAAGTATCAGTCCAATAAAAGTGAAAACCAAGAAATGAAAGAACAAAGTCTGCACTTTAATCCCCTCTCCTCATATATGTGACTCTACATTGAGTATGTGGAACTATACAACCATATATGGACCTAACACACACATCAGCCACAACATTAAAACCATTGACAGGTGAAATAAATAACCCTGAACATCTCGTCTCAGTATGATTGTCTGTATAATGTTTGGAAACCTTTGGTCCTGACGTTCCTGTGGATTCTTACTAAACACTGATGCTGACCCGGCTCCTCCAGTCGTCCCCCAGCAGAACGATACATCCTGGCTCCCACAAAAACTCCCTGCGTGAAGCAACACAGCAGAGACAAATAGCCCAAAGTGTTGACCTGAACCCTAAACTCCCCAGGTCCCAAACTTATTGAGTGTCTGCAGGACGCGCTGGAATCATAGAGGTCCCTCCCCTCAACACACAGCACCCAAAAGCTTCCAATGTCCTGCAGCCAGACACCACAGGACCCCCCCCTTCAGAAGGCCCACGTCCTTTGTCTGATGACTCAGAGCTGTTTTAGAGGCACGAGGGAAAACTACTCTCTATAAAGCATCTGGCTCTGGGAAGATTTAACACATAGTTGTTGTTTTCCAGGACTCATTTATCTCCTATGTTGGTTAGAGAGGTTGATCTCAGATGAGTAAATACTTTAATGTTGTGGTTGATTAACACATACACATCTAAATATTTATACTGTATATACACACACCATTAACATATTAATGTTAAAATGTTAAAATCCTTCCGGTCCTGGAGACGTCATCCAAATATCTTCTGAACATATTGGCTCCCACCGCTGCAGCCTGTGCTCCCTCATCACCTGGACAGATTGATTCATTGGTACCAGTGAGCAGAGCCTACGTTCCAGTAACTATATTAAATTAATCATCCTCGGAGCCTGCGCCTCTTTTGGCTGTTTCTCATCTCAGTTTGCAGCTTCTAATGATGGAACCATTTGCAGCAGAAACTCGTTGTCATCATTTAAACCGTCCATAACCTGTTTCTAATCGCCTGAATGGTTTTTTTAACACTGACCTTTAAAATGTTTTTCATCTTGTAATGAATTGTGCAGCTTCTTATGTGTAAGGTCGTCATTGCAAATGAGAACTTTTGAGTCACCTGGATAAATAAAGGTGAAATAAAAGTTGGCTCTGTGACGGACTGAGACCTGTCTCTTAGCTCTTAGCTCATATTTTCTATGTTGTGTGTTTGCATAGTGTTTAACAACCAAGCACTGTTTGTGTTTCACCTAATTACACCAACAGCTCCTCCTAAAAGACCTGAGTGCTTATTTTAAACATGCCATCAGCTTTACAACACGTTTGCAGCGCTCTGCTGCAGGAACCGATGCAAATTTGACCTTTCCTGTGTTTACTGCAATTGAATAAATGGGCATTTCTCCTCCTTTATCTTGACCTTAATCTGTTATTACATGTGTCAGCTCTGAAGGTCAGTTTGTGTGAGAGGGACGGAGAGAGGAAGACACTTGTTTCACCAATTAAGCTTCAAATCAAGCGTCACGCCTCAGAAATGAAAAGGAACGAGGCTCCGTAAAGGAAATCAGTGAATAAAATGATCAATCAAACCAGAGCGTTGAACCTTTTAGGGATGTTTGTGAGCCGGTTCCTGTCCAAGGCTTCCAGGAGGTTTTTCTTTACCTTGCAAGGCCTCTTCTTTATGTCCGTCTCGGAAATGATTTCCCAACAAAGACGTCATCCTCTGGAGAGAAACTGCTTGTTCAAACCAGATTATTTCATCTTATTCCACTGTTGTTAATGGTCCCTGAACTCATTCCTCAGCCGTGGCTAAGTTGTGTTTGGTAAATGTTTACTGAGCCTTCAAATATGAATTACATATTTGAAGTCTGTGCCTAAATTAATGTTCTAAATCATGTTCTGTATGATTTCAAGTACAAACTGGGTCATTCAGTCCATCCAGAAAGAAGAATAAAGTGAGAGTTCAGTGCCGTAAAAATGGAATATGAAATGTGTGTTTATAGAAAACCTTAGAGGCATCGACAGCGTGGAGCTAAAGCTGTAGCTGCCCCATAAAACACACGAGAACATGTGGTTCTTAAAAGGAGCATTTTAAATGTCCTCTGACTTTAGATGAACTCGCTCTGTGACGTCCACACGTTTCTCTGCTGCCACTCACCATAAAATTACACAAATTCTCAATGTCTCCCAATGTCAAAGCACTCGACTGCAAACGTCCACGTTGTCAAGAGAAGCAATTCTGACATAAGCATCAGCCATCAGCTCTGGGCCGTCGCTGCAGTTTCTAGTGTTTGCTCTTTTCTTTTGTATTTGTATTTTGTATTTTACTGCTTTATCTCTCGTGTTTATCTATTATCTCCCTTTCACTGCAAATCCCCCCCGTGGGATAAATAAAAGATTATCTTACATTATCTTAAATTGCCTCTGTACTTGGATGGAGATGACAGAATGACTAATGTTGGAGAGATGAGGGACAGGGGCTTCGGTCCCAGGAGAAATTATCAGCACCAGCCTAAAGTGGGACTGGACCTTGGGTTTAAACCACAGCAGAGCTCGTACAGTTCGCTGTAGCATGGCAGCATGTGAGGTGTGTAAGAGGAAAATGAACTAACAGTTCAGGCTGGATGGTCCAGTTGGAAACTACTCAGTTTATTGAGGAGAGTTTGACCGCTGTGACTTTTATTGGCCAAGTATGAGTTCACATACAAGGACAAGCACTTAAATAAGCATAAATAGCAGATATACTGTATATATGAATGAGTCCACAGTATGGACGTCCTGTTAAGGATGTAAGAGGTTCACTCACTCAAACTAAGAAAATACAAGTTTACAAAAGATGCAACACTTTGGAAATGCACCACGTTAAGATGTAAACGACGCACACAACAAACGATCAAATGCACACGCAAATGTTGAGTCTTTTCTCAGAGTAATTCACATGTAAATGAAGCTCAGAGTCCGTCCGAATCATCTCAATGTCCTCAGGATTTAAGTCACATCAAAGAACCAACAGACAAAAATAACACGTTAAGCAAGTTCAATTTCAATTTCACACAGAATGTAATGAGGAAAAGCCTAGTTTGATGTTTCTATCCGAGCTCGACTCTCTGCTGATAATCTAATGCATGTGTGTGGATGCAGCCCTGCAGATCAAGAGCCTGTTTTATTATTTCAGCAGCTGTCTGACATTCCAGTGCACACTCGCTCAATTTCTGCTGAAGTGAAGAAGCAAAATCAAAGAGTCGGGGGCCTGGCACCGGCTGCTGCAATAATGTTGATGTCACAGCTGGAACGCTGAAGGGAATGTGGCTCCGCTGGCACCCGGGTGCTCATCAGCTTACATGAGATGTCAGGGAGACGGAGACTAGATCCAGTCACACAAAGCAGGATTTGACTGGCGGTTGTTGGTGGTCCTCCTAATCCTCCAAAACACCAGAAACCTGAGCTCCTGGAAGGTTATTAGCAGGTTAGACTGACAGTCCTGAAACACAAACCAGTCACATCAACATCTTCTTTCCATTTCTTAAACCTTTGTGTTATGCTCTGACCTGCAAAAACATGATGCTTCTCCCAGAGAGGAAGACGTCAGTTCACCTGATGATACAACAGGACACCTGAGCATGAGGCAGAGACGCGTTTTGTGTTTCTTGTCATAATCCCAAAGGTTGATCAGTTTATATCAAAGTTCAAACTAAACATGTTTGTAATTTAAAAGAATTTAGCCTGAGGAAAAATAAGGGAACACAGAAAGGTTCTTTAAAAAAACAAGAACAAAGGCCTCTTGTTCTTTCTAAAATTGCTGTTAAAAAAAAAAAAAAACAGAACTGCTGCAGACAGGCTTAAGAGGCTTCACCTTCACCTGAATCTGTGTCACGTTTTTGAACGATAGTGAAACTAGAACAGAGCTATGGTGGACCTGTAGACCTTGTAGACCACATCAGACCCTGATTAGACCTGAATGTTTCCTTGATTTTCTCTGATTGATTAAATGAAAACCACACGAGACACAGTTTAAAACGTGATGTCAGGTTGTAGGTTGTGATCAGAACCCAAACACGGGACAATAAGGATGAGGACATAAGTTCAAACAAAAAGTATTTAACGATTAACAAAAGGTGCTGCACATGGCAGGTAAATACAAAACACAAAAGAATCATGGCTTTAAGACAATGATATTAAAACATGGAACAAGACATCAAACATGGCATGAAGACATTAACAACACAACAGGGAACAAAGGGAAGGCCGGGCTTTATATACACAAGAGGAAAGACAAGGCACAGGTGAGACACATGAGGACAATCAATGCAGGTGAGACCAATGAAGAATCAAGGGACAAGGAGGCACAAGACAGGAAACCCAGAACTTAGGAAAATAAAACAGGAAACACAACATGACACAGACATGACAAACCACAAGGAAACACAACAGACAGGAAACTAGGAAACTTCAAAACATGAGCCCAAAATAAAAGACAGACAAACCATGACCTGTGAGGCGTTCAGGGCCTGATTTATCGAACATTTTACTCCTAAAAACTTGGCAAAAATTGTTTTTTTTTGGACTGGACAATATTTTGTGAGTGTGAACTGATAAAAAGAGATTCCCTCTGTAAATACCTGGAAATCTAATATGTTAACAAAGTGAAACAAGAATTTTGAACTTCACTTTAGCCATTATTCAGATTCAGCGTATATTTACATAGATAACTCCTCAATTGCGAATTTAAATATAAATTCACAGAAAACGTGTAATACAACAAATGATTGTATTTATGTGAGTAATCGACTGGAGAAGTTTCATGGTGATATCTGTTAGTTAAACCTTTCACCGTATTCACCATAGTGTCTGTCCTTAAAGGCTGTTTGTTCAGGTTGTGGTTTCATTCCTTCATTCTTCAGCCTTTATATTTAGCACTATAGAAACATCAGTCACACCTCACTAAACCTGTCCAGTTTTCCACTAGTCTTGTTATTCCCTGGCTCGAGTCGTATCTTGCAGCACTGCTTGGTGTTTTATTGCAATTCCCTGCTTCATTGATCTGGTTTTATTACCTTTTATTACTGACTTTGAAACACATGTTGGTGAAAGTTACTCATTTTTCCATTTAGATGGAAGAAATATTTTTTCACATCAATTCAACTTGTTTTTTTGTCCATTTAAGTGATCGAGAGTCACATCATCGCCATGATTAGTTCAAGCTCATGTCCAGAATCAGAGCTTCAGACAGCAGCAGTCACCAGCATTAAACTCTCACAACGTACCACTGTGCCTGCGGCCAGGGAATGTGAAGGTTTTTATACTGAAGCTGGGAGACTGAAGATACTGGAGTGGTTGCCAATCACTCTGCAATCACTTCAAACAGCCAATCACCCATCACTGCCTGGTGTAACAAGGAGGTTGGAGGGAAACTTAGCCCCGGGTGCTACTGGCACAGCTCCAACGTAAAACAAGAGGCGATGCAGGAGGGATGTCCACACAGGTATTCAGCCCAGTTAAAGACCATGTAAATGTAACAGGGTCAAATATACAGTACTGTACAGTATACAGTATTATAATTACACAAAATCTGTTTCACTTTAAATTGTTCTTACCTGACATGTTTGTCCTCCTAAGTTGTTATGTGGAACCTTTAAAACTGAGCTACTGTACCCCTACGTTTATTTTCGGGGTCCCCCCCTCCCCTATAAATGTGTCTCCCGCCTTTACTCTCCCCTTTTCCTGTTGTGCTCTGGAGAGGTAAAGCGACACAGTAGTCACGGAGATTTGTGTTTTAGCTATGTGCTAAAGCTATACTGTTAAAATTCGCTCGCTAGCTTAAAGCTAACATATTTCTGTCCTTTAATGCGTGTAGGAGCTCATGTTGTTCGTGACTGATGGGAGGATTTTGTTTTCATTTACACTTTCGTCAGAGAATAAACAGAGACTGCCTCCTCCAAAGAAATCCTGGTCTGGGCCCATTAATCCTCATCACACAACGCAGAAGTAAAAACTAGCCGGTTACAGTACATAAAGACAGGTCTCATGTTAATAAAATGTTTGTGGTGTGCAGCCTTTGTTACTTCGTCACGTTACTTAAGTAAAAAGAGAGAGGCTACTAAGTAAGCACGTGCTCTTTATTGTATTTTTTCCCCATTTTATCCCCCAAAGTTGCAATAACTCCAATTTTAAAAAAGTTTGACTTTGCCAGAAAAAAAAAAAGGGGGTTGACTGTCCATTGTCCTGACTGGAGTCATACATATGGAAGAGTATTTTCATGCATATAGATGGTGTTCCTCCCTCAGGGGAAGAAAGGAGTTCAGGATGGCGCGGTAGATAAATCAATGTGAATAAGACGCTGGTTCATGCTGATGTGTTTCAAAGGTCTCCATTTACATTCCCGGCAGTTCTTCATGGAAATTCTTTTTTTTTTCTTCCATAGTTTGTATTTTCTGTATCTAAACAATCAATATTCATATATCCATCTCTTAGACCAGCTGGTAGCTGCCTTACATGGTAATGAGAAATAGCCCCAAATATAAATTTAATTTTAGTAAATACCAGATAAACTAGCAGCGGTTTCACCTGAGGTTTTTCTATTAATTTGCTCAGTGAAATAATGACGACTTTACTCACAAATGATTCAAGAATCTCCTGATGTGACGTGTGACTTGGCCTCTGTAAATATTCTGTGGGCGTTAGATTTACATAAAATCTACTCAGCGGGAACGATCAGGTGTCAGGAAGCGAGAGTGTCGCTGTTATTCAACAGAAGTTCACTATTGGACACAGATGTGTATGAACGCCCAGTCCAACACTCGACACAACACTAGAAGAACCAAAGGGCATTTTTTATTATTTACACACACACACGGCGTCATGTGATGTTGCAACACCTCTGTAATGATGAGGAGCTCTGGATTCCACCATCGTAGACTCTCAAGGCCAAGTTCACAGATGAGAGATCTGCTGCTGATTGAAGACGAACATTATTTGCCAAGAACAAATTCTTCAGAACAAACTCTGCATTAGTAATTTAAGATCGCCTTGAATCAAAGTAAGGAACATCAAAGGCAGGAATACATGTATGCTAACACGTTTCACTGTTTGTGCTAATTAAATCTAATATGTTCCTTAGAAGAACTTTTTTGTGTGGATGCAGCTAAAGCTTCATTTAACTTAATATGCTGATTATATTCTGTTTAACGAAGTAATGATCAGACATGATGAACACATAAATGATATAAAAATATAATACTCAATCACCTTGTTGGTTGTTGTTGTTATTGTTCTGTTTGTCTGTTTTTTGTTAGATCACTGAAGTATGTCGTAGAAACAGCTCTGAAGAGCTTTAAAAGTGATCAGTAGGACTTTAAAGCTGATTCTCAAACACAGATCTGCTAAAACTGAGTGATGTGATCCCTTTTCCTGCTTCTGGTTAAAAGTCTGGCAGATGAATTTTGGGACTGTGTTCAGTCATGAGATTTCTTTATTCTTTAGACTATTTAAAAGGCTGTTAAAGACGCGATGGAATAAGTGCATGGAAAATAGTTTCTGTCTTTAACAGATAAAATGGGCCGAGTCTTGGAAATGTTCCTCAGATGGTAAACACACACACACACAAACACACAAACACACACACACACACACACACATCACACACACACAACCCACAACACACACAACACACACAACACACACTATCTTAGTAATATGGGACTCAAAACCTCAAACCAGACACTGATGTTTGTCACGTCAGTTCTGATGTTGGTACAGAGGGAACCAGTCCAGTAGAACTTCCTTTGGCAGCTGTTGCAGTGACAATGATTTCAGTTCTGTCTGAGTTGAACTGTTCATCCAGCTTTTGATGTCATGCCAGCAGTTGTGTAATAAAGTCAGGGTTCCCATGTCTGATGAATTAAAAGACAGGTAGATCAGAGTATCGTCAGCATAAAAGAAGAGCACAGAAAAATAAAACTGGCCCTTAAACCGACCCCTGAGGAACACCAAACATCATATTACACACAGATGATTTAAAATGACATCAAACCTTCTCTCTAATGAATGTGATGTCCTCGCTTCCTGTTGTAAAAGTTTAATTTTAACAATATTCTTGACTTTCCTCAATATGGAAACCTGCTACTGTAGGACACCTGCCGACAGTATCGCTTTATTCAATTCACTTTTATTTATACAGTGTCAACTGGGGAAATTCAAATTCTGCAGCATCACAAGTCAAGAAAAACCAGTGACCAGAAAATAAATTAAATAGGACATGGACAACAAAAACACTGCACAAGAACAAAGTGAGAACAGTTCTGGATAAAGTGACGTGTGATCTGCTGATTAAAATGCAATATATTGTTATAATTGATCAAATCATAGTTTAATATTGTGCTATTCACACTGAACAAACAATTCAGTTTAATGAGGCCTGAGAAAATACATCTTTATAAAGATTCAGGACAAGCAAGTTCCACTGAATTCATTTAGCTGAAGCTTTTGCTCCGTCACGTTCTTTACAATCAGGGAGATGAGTGACCATACATGCTTCTGCCTTCTCATGTGTTAATCACATGCATTATATCGGACGTCGCTCAGACTCAGATGAATCCTATTACACACATTAGAGGCGCTGCCGTGGTCATCTGTCTTTGAGCTTTAACAGGGACAAGCGGCACGACTCATCTCATCATCACACTCCAGCTCCTTTAAAATTAGAATTGAGTTAAAGGAATTTGTGACTGACAGGGTGATATCATTCAGTGGACACGTGGATCCTGCAGAGTTCTATAATCCAGAAGATGTGATTGTCAGGTTAAAACAGAAAGAAGAATGAAAAGTATTAGAAATTAGAAAATCTCAGTGGGGAAAGTGCAGTTTGAAACAGCATACGTAAGGTTCAGAAAATAACAAGAGTAAAGATAGAAACTGTATAAAAGATAAATAAAAAGATAAAATAGAATAGAATAAAAGAAGATTTGGACTCGTGTCCATCTCAGGTCTTTCTGGGCGGAGTTTGCATTTTCTCCCTGTGTCTGTGTTGGTTTTCTGCAGATACTCCGGTTTCCTCCCACCTCCAGAGACCTGCTCATTAGGCTGATTGGTGACTTTAGATTGACCCTAGGTGTGAATGTGAATGGTTGTTCATCTTTGTGTCGGCCCTGCAGGGCTGAGATAGACTCCAGCAAACCCCCACGACTCTAGTGAGGATTAAGCGGTATGGAAGATGAGATGATGAGAATAGATTAAAAAATATACAAGTATTGACATATACATAAAAAGTATTGAATTGCACAGATAATGATTGTCAGACAGGACAGAGTAAGTAGTGAAGGCACACGTGTTTTTTAGTCTCACAGCTAAACCACACATATGGTCTTCAGCCCGTCCTCAACAGTTTTAAAAGTCTTACCTTTACAGCCTGCTGCTCATCCAGTCTTTTCCTGCATCCTCGCTGTGTATCCTTTTACTCTGCTCCTCACTCCTCCTCACTCCACAGATGTTCTGGTTTATTATAGTGAAGAACACTGCATGATGTAAAGTCTGAATGGGGTCTGGACTGCAGTCATCACTGCAGCTAAACCTGGAGCTGGGTGTTTGCTAACACATCACATTCCTCCTGCAGCAGATTTAGGGTTAGCGGTGCAGTGGTTTGTTATGTCGTCTCACGGTGAGACATGTTTCCTTCCTCCCACGTACCAGAGACATGCATGGAACATAACTATGAATGAATGGGTGCTCGTCTCCCGCCTGTGATATCTGGGTTAGGCTCCATCGTCAATGACTCTCTGCAGGATGATAATAATTAGTTGCTTTATCATCATTAGATGCTCAAAGCACTTGCTTTTGGACACATTATTCATTTGTTCACACAGTTAAGATAAGTGGTGGAAAAAAGATGGAAGAACAAATAACTTCATGATGCTAATATCTATACCCATATTATTTCCTCTGTTTTCTCTCGTATTTATCTCGTTATCGCTAGAAAACATAGTTTTGTTTTCTCGAGAGATTATTGTTATTACTACATAGTGTTACGGGCATCCATCAGTCAGCGTAATGGAAATAAAGGAAATGAACTTGTTATCACAGAAAATGGAAATAAAATATGTGAAATAATATGTAAACGCACGGTCGCTTAGGGCTCACACACACACACACACACACACACACACACACACACACACACACACACACACACACACACACACATATAGAGCTGTAGCATCCAAAGGCTGAACATGTTTGAGTGACTGAGCTTCTACTTCTACTTGTACTTCGTCTGGTTCGCTCTGTAACGACTCCACCCAAACACTAGTTGGCGCTGTGTCTTTTTTGCCAGTCGGGTTCATTTTTGTTTCTACTTCCTGTTTCACTTTCAACAATGGAGACTTGAAACTTTTGCCAAAAGGCAAGATTTATAAACGTTCACGTCTCCAGACCTCCTCAGTTAAGTTTTCCTCTGTGTCTTTCGTCTGTATTCATCCAGAGCGATCAATATGAAACTTGTGGAAATGGAGAAAAATCTGGAATTACCAAAGTAGAAACATGCTACTACCAAGCGGAGCAGTCACAGCACAGAGGTGGATCAGGCCAAGGGGTTCCTGAATGAGTTCAGAGGCATCTCTGTTCATGAAACCATTGTTACCAGGGTGTTTTCTACTGTCTGATCTATTAGAGATTTCATGCAAGAATGAAAATGTAAATGTCTTGTAACTCTCGTAGCACAGGAAAACACAAGTGGCTTTGTTGAAACAGGTTTATTGATGCTTGTCCTCAATCTGCATAAAATACGACTACCAAATAAAATAAATGTAACTTATATGAATTCTCAATTATGACGTTGAATAAAAAGAAAAACTAATTGGATAAATTATATAATATATATGAATGCAACAACAGTTACACTTCTCCTTCTCCTTTCACAAATTCATTGTTACAGCAACACTGTCACTTCTGTCACCTCTGACCTCTTATAGAGACCGTCCTCATGGAGATGAACCTGGGCTGATTTATTTTAGTCTTTTCAGGTGAGTCCCTTTACTTTAAATAAAAGCAGAAAAAACACAAAGTTGAGCTGAAACTAAACTTTCAGTTTTCAGTAGTCTGAGTTACATAAAGTGTTTTCTCACATTATTAATTCAGAAACAACCTTTATGAATCCCACATTTCACATTTTGAATACTGACACTTTAACTCTGTCAGAGAATCGAATATAACTGTCGACAAAAATGAACCCAGGCTTAAATCTCCTTAAACCTTCTAAGACCAGGAGCAGTTAAACACAACACAAGGCGTCTGAAGACGAGTAGCAGCTGGTAACAACAGAGTTCCTCCATGCATAGACATGCGCGTCGGGTCTTAGCAGGTGGCATTAGTGTTGTGCCACAGAACACCATGTGCATGTATTCCTCAGAGAGCAGTTAGAGTCTTTAGGCGTCCTGGATTTAATGTGCTGTCAAACACATTAATTACGCAGCAGCCCAGCCTCTCTGTGCTCGGCGTCGGGGTAGTGATACCCGGCCCCGGCTGAGGGGAGCGTATGTTAGAGGTGTGGGGAGGTTAACGCAGATGCAGCGGCCCTGCATTAATCACTGAAAGGTCAGGCAGGGAAAGGCCACGCGGAGCAAATTACTCCTGGCTAGACTTCAACTGATCTGAATACTCATGAACTGAGCTACAGCAAAAAGCAATCAGCGTAATGACCAATGTAATGCTTTGCATTCATTGAACCATTCATCCACACATTTAATGATCTGCATGCGTGATAAATAATACACGTCTCGTCTCAAAGTGGAATCTTCCTCCCTGCTAGATTAACAGCATGCTGTGCAGCTAACACACGCTAGCTTTAAGCACCTTTTCACTTCTGATGCAAACATCTGCAGCAGTTTATGTCAGAGAAACCTGGGAAGTCTGAGGGGATTGGTACTGTCACAGATTTTTCTGCTTATTGTAATATATTTTCTTCCATTTCTTTCTTCTTGTTCCTAACAATGAAAGACAGAACTAAATAAAGACGTAAACAAAAGTAAACATAAAAAACAACCAAAGAGCAAAAGTTTATGTTCATAAAGGAGTGGGAGGAAGTTGAAACTTATCTAGTTTCATCCCTTCATCTTAAACCAGTAACCAATAATTAACCCACTTCCAAATAATAATAATAATAATAATAATAATAATAATCACAACAATGTATGTGTATGAATTGAAGTTTTAAGATAAATTATTTATTATGAGTGATCCTGATCAGTCTTGTGATTCATCCAGAGTTTAGGTGCCATCTTTTCTGTGTTGGGCCGTGAGAGCTGATATTGACTCCACTCTGGAAGAATATTATTCTTCACTTTGTAGATAATTTGTTTTGATGAATGAATTAAAGGACGTGTGAATGTATGTGCATGTTAAATATTCTGCTGCAGACTGCTGTTATAAAATCATCTTCTTTTCTTTTTAGAGGAAAGAATGAGAAACAGTTTGAGGATCCGTCGATCAGTCGAGACAAAAGGGAACAATCATCAGAAAGGTGTCAGGTTTGAAAGGTTCCAGGGTTTTATTTTAATTCGCTTCCACTCTGACGTGAATTCTCTCCACGTTGCCTTCATGCTGAACCTCTGTAAGGAGGAGGCGTCTCTAATCGTCCTGAATGGGCGATAATATCTCTCCATTTGCCTTGTTGTCACTTTGTGCCTCTATCTATGTTTGTGTCTTTCTCTCCTGTGTTTACGCTGCTGGTTGTTTTATAAAATGGTCCCTATCACTGAGAAAGGCATTAAAGACGAGGTCTGGACGTCAAAGGCAACATCCTGTTTAGGGAGATAAGTGGATTTTCATTTTATAGAAATCCTCACATTATAGATTCTCTGATCAGCTCAGTCTCAGACAAAAACACGAGGTCACAACGCAGCGACTGTTCTCGGTTCCAGTTCAGGTGAAGTCGCTGTAGTTTAACTGCAGCCGTCTTCCAGAGAATCGCCTGGTTTCCAGTCTGTTTGTCTGAAAACGACACTTTTTTATGATAAAGACGTGGAAACTGAATCTATAAACCGAGCAGGCACAGTGTAAACGCTCACTGTCTGGGCTGCACACTCCAGTATATCAGTAAGTTTATAAATCAGGTCATAAATGCATATTAAATATTGAAGTAGTTACAAAGTACAAAGGAGGAGGAACTTTAAAGTTACCAGAATACACACACATAAGAAAAGTTTCCTGTAAAATAAGAAATAAACAGCGTAATCAGAATTAGCATCATGAACAAATACACAAAAAGCAACACACATAAATGATGAGTTAAATATTTACCTTAACTATCTGTATGTACAGACTCTATAGTGTATTATAAATACTTAGCATGAGGCGCTAGCTGTTTAATCAGGGCCAGGCTTGGTCATTTCGTCCAGTGGATGTCAGGGAGGTGAATTACGTTAAATGCTGATTCTAATCAAAGCCACCGTTTCACTGGTTGTGGCAGCTGAGACACTTGGACACGGTGGTTTTCCAGCTCTGGCACCTTCAGGCCTCAGCTCCTGCCAGCGCGACTTTCCCTCCTGAGGCTGATGGGCAGGAGTGAATGAAGGGCTGATGCCGCCTGGTGCCTGCTGATGGATGGAAACCGTTAATGTTGGCGGATGATAGGGTGAATATAGGGCCGGGTACCGCTGCTGTTTTCCCCAATTACAATTAACGAGACACCAATTTGATTTGATTTTTATATTTGCTTAGATGTGAAAGTTTGTGGTTTGGAAGATGATTGCAGGGATGTATAAATAATGCATGATATGGCTTGATTATGCATGCTGCATCCAGATTGTGTGGTGGTTCTATCAGTATGAGCTTTCGTTTATAATATCAGTAATTTATGCTTTATAAACTATAGCTTTAACTCATTAGTCACGTATAAATCCAGTTTTAGAGCAAGTGTTTAAAGCCCCTATGATGAGGGTTAAACCTGTGAGCACTGACCTTTTCAAAAGGAAAGCTGTCTGCTGGTGTGTATGAGAGACGGCGTGCTGACAGTCTCATTACCTCCACTGTTACTCCCCTCAGGTGTTGTGAGTAACGACGTCTCGTCTACTGAATCCATTTCTGCCGATTAAAACTGGGCCGAGGCAGAAATTGATTCCTCGGCTCCAGTTTGCTTTAATTGAGTTACTGGACGGTGCATCAGCATCCTGCCTCACGGCGTCACGCGTACATGAACTTACTGCTCGCTGAGGTCGAAACTTCCCCCTCCTCTAGTGATGAGAAGCCAGGCTCAGGTAGTGAGTGATGGGATGGATACTGATGCTGATATGTTGGGGCCCACAGCTTCATACCATAAAACATCAGACGGTTGTGTCTCTGCGATCGAACGGTGAACGAGGGCCTTAATATCGTCTGTCACCTGCTGCGTTTCCATTACTCCTACAAATGCACAAAACCTAAATATCGCAGTAAAAAACTGGGGATGGAAACACCTACATCTAAAAACCTCTCAGATACCTACAGCTAAAATACTTTTACGCTCTCATGAGCTGGTTCTTCAGACGTATAGATATAAAAGTTTATCACAAAAGGACAATGGAAACACTTTTTTTGCATTTCCTGTCACCAGTGGAGACGACTCAGGGTCATGTGACCAGTTCAAATCTCTTTTTAGCCAATATGTTTTGAAAATTTGAGTTCCTGTTGAAGCACCTGTCTCATTTTATACAATGCTACAACATTAATGCAACATAAACACGTCCTGTGCTACAACCCTGAGTTAATCCAGTAGAATGAATTCCTGCCATGATTTAATTTACTTTAAAGACGCATGGAGGAGGAAAAACTAAAATCTAGAATCCACCAACACATTTTAACCAACATGTTTTGAGCTTGAGGCGTTTGTCAGAATCAACACTGTGAGCCACGGCCTCCATTAGCTAAACCTGACTAAGTGCATCCCACTCTTAAACTCTAGGAATGTCCAGGTACAAAACAGATCTAATCTCACATCATAGAACTTAAGGACATTTTAGTAAGTTTTGGTTGCTGCCAGCATCACTGCCATTATCAGCAGACTTAACTTTTGGTGTGGACAAGGGTTTGAGACAATGAACAGATGTCAAACTCAAAGTGCATCTAACAGCTATTATTATTTCGTGGTTTATAAGGGTTAGGGTATGTATGATAATACATCAAAACTACAAAATATAAACTGGTTCATGATTACAAGATAAAATATTTCAAGTCCGTGGGTGCATATGGATGATTTCTTTACCTCCTGAGACATGAGGACAGGTTTGTGGCAGCTTCTTATTCTGCTTCATTTAGACCTGTCGTCCTCATACGTGGACACCTTTGTCTACTAACTAGAGGAAGCAAAGGACAGATTCACTAAACAGTGCACAAACATGAGAGCAGGATTCATTCTACAGTCGATCACGGGACAAAACTGGACAAGGTTCAAAACCTCATTAAGTTTTACACTTGAAACTTATTTGTTTATTTGTGCTTATTAACTTTTCTTACAACGTTGCTAATTAGGAACTAGTTTTTGAAGACATGGGGATTTCATTGTTTGTAATTCTGTCTTTGTACAACTGTGTTCAAGTACTGAAGTAAAAAGCTTAGTTTTTATACGTCTTAGGTCCTGCTAATCCCAAATACATCAGAGAAATGAAATTGGCTGGGTTAATTCCCGGTGCCGCTGGGAGAGGTGGAAACTGCAGGACTGATGTATCTCATGCTTTCAACTCTGCTAAGACCGAATGGGAAGTATGAAGTATTATGTGAAATATGATAAGAATCCCGTCGCTAATGGTCAATTATGTTTGCATGAGCTTAATAATGGATGAAATGTTCAAATGGAACGTTGCACCACGTTCTCAAGGAGCTAAGAAATGTGAAGGAATGTGATAATACAGAGAAACCAGGCAGCTAATTAGCAGGAATTAAAAAAATAAATAAATCTTTGGTAAATGTCACAGTTCAATCATCTTCACACTTTCTGCTGCTGTTTGATGTTCATGTGTTGGATGGACCTGACGTGCTTCTGTTGTCGCACTCACACGAATCTGACATGAAGATCTACCTCTGACATTTTCATCAGGATTTGGTGAAAAGTCTCTATACGACCAAAGAGATGAGCCTCGTCTGCAGAGCAGAGAACACGATGAACCATCGACTGTTTGGACAAACCCATCGTGACGTCACCCATTAGAATCTGAACCTGAAAATGAAGCCTGAAGTGGGCGGAGCCTGCGGCCGCCATGTTGGATGAGCTTTACTCCGCCCACTCACAGATAATCCAAATATGGACATGGGGGGTCGTGTTGGACATTGAGACCCGCCCACCCAAATCTACGCTACCTGTTAGCTCAGGCTACCACCTGTCACTCAAAGCGGAAACCTCCTTAATTATGGAGAATTTGAAACTTTAAAGAGTTAGAAAGAAATTCACACCACTTACAGTCGTCATGGAAAGTGAAATAAACCACTGAGACCAAAACCATTTTTTGTGCCAGGCTGTAAACATGTTTAATAATGCTGTAAAATTATTTTTTTTTTAACATGGGGGTCTATGGGGATCTGCTCCCTTTTGGAGCCTCTAGTGGCCACTCGATGAACTGCAGTCTTTTGCACTTGGCTCTTATTAATTAAGTGAGGTGGATATTTTTCACTCCTTCCTCTGATCCTGTTATAGTGTGAAACACCGAGATAACTGTGTTTAAAGATGCTACAGGTGTTTGTCTGTTTGCATGTTTGTGGACCTGGATATTTATATCGATGCTGTTTTTCTGCTAGTTGTTGTTTCCAGAACATTCTCCAATAACGTCCCGGCATCATCTCGTCCTTACTTTAAAAATGCATCGTTCATCTTCAGGACAGGAGCTGCTTATGTTTACACATCAGTCAAAGATGTCAGAACATATTACTCACATTAGGTCTGAGCCTGATCACTCGGATTCTAATCTATTAGCAAAGTAATGCATCAAAACATCAATATATATATATGAGGATCATTTTATTATCATTGGTGTGACTTTGTCTTGTTGGAGAACATTGAAAGGGACGAAGGCACTGATGCATTGACATGTATTGTGTAATTATTCTTATTACCAGAGGAAAAAAATCCCAAACTGTAATTTACAATAAAGGTTTTATCAGCTCGCGTAGTTTTAGAGCGCGGTAAAGATGGTCGTAGCTACTTTATGAACCACTTGGACGGTTTAATTAAGTAATATAATGTTATAGCACAGAAATAAACTGTTAATATATGTCATTAATGTATTTTTGAAAAAAGGAAACGGAAAGAAGAAAGCACACAGTCATTAGAAAGAGTCCATCTCGACGGACAATTTTAAAAATCTTTCTTTTAAACGTGAGCTAAAAACACCTTCTACCCATATTATATTTTTATTTATTCATTCAATCATTTATTTTTGATATTGACCTGTGTGCGTTAGTCTCCATGTCCTTATTTGTTCTTGTTTGTTTCACTTTTTTTTTTTAAATATATTTTTGTCTATTGAATGGGATCATTTGTTCTGGAAGGTGTTGTGTAAATAAAATTTGATTGACTGATTGAATTTTCTGCATTGCCACGTGCTTTGGTGGCGACAACTCCATCGTCCACATTTTGGAAACACTGTGGACATGGACATGGACACACACAGAAACTGCATGAGACCACGAGGAACGAGTTTAAAACACACTTCATGTCGTTTTGTCTTCAGAGTCTTTTCAAACAGTGGATCTGGGTCAGAGCTCGAAGGATTTTCACGCCGTCCATTTTTTTTCCTCGTATGAAAAGAAGAAACGTGACGTCAGGAACAAAACAAAAGACACCAACACAAACGTGGTTTAAGCTGCTTCTGTTCAAAACTAAATGTGAAGTATATTAAAGTCATTGCTGAGGAGAGTTGGAGCCATGTTCCTGGTTCACTTCCAGCCTCCTGAAATAAAACAGTCAATTAAACTGACACCACATCTACACTTTCCAGAGCTGATCCCTTCTCCCTCCATCAGCTCCATCAGGTCCAGACCTGCTGCACGAATCATCACCTAAACCCTTCGTCCTTCTGTCCCGTCCTACAGGAACTAACACAAAGGATTCGATTCAAAACCCTTCAGATCCATCACCAGCCTCTCGCCTCCATAAAGACAGATCATCAGCCTGAGTCTGGAGATGCTGGAGCGTCACTGACGTCCAGATAATCTTTTAATTAAAGCGTGTGATCTGGGCCACGCGGAGCCGGAGGCACAATGAGGCTAAACGGAGCTGATGATCTGACTGTACTCACATACAGTAAGATGATCCACACTCATTCACCACAGTGTTATAATATATATATAAATATATAGAAATAACGTATAAAAATAAAACCTGATTTAACTGACTGAGCCAAACCTAATTAATAAAAGTTACATGTACTATCTGAGTAATAGTACTAAACTCTAATGAACTATTTTGAGTTTACTTTGTGTTATTTTTCTCTACATAGCGTATTATTAGATTTTACAGTGTAAAACTTTAGTTTTGTTGTGTGCAGGGACCAGTGAGATGTGGCTCCTTCCCCCTGGATCAGGCTGACTGTGGTAACTCATGCTCACATGCTCCAAACAGGAGGCGCAGTGCACACACTGCATTGGTTCTGAGAGAATTTCTTCTCCTCCTCTTGGTGATGCTTCCTCCTGATGATGAGACCTGGCAGACGCATCAAGGAGATGGAACCTGAAAATAGACGTGGCAGAAGCTGAGCAGCTTTTCATCGAGTTGAAAGGACGCGGGAGGTGGGAGGACGGCAAAAAGAGTTTAAAAGATTTATTTATTTACTTCATTAGTCACGTCGATGAGGCCTGTGACAGGCGGCAAATGAGGGAGCGTGCAGAGTGTTAACGGTTCACCCACCAGGACCATGTCAGAGCAAATATAAGACACGGAGACGGAGACACGTGATTCATCGCTGATCATCTAAGTTTGTACCAAGTATTTTGCAGCTGATAACGAAGTAAAACGTCTGCACCTATAAATTTTTTTACCCAAGATGTTCTTGATTGTTGTAACTTCCCTAAATTACCTCCTGAACTTTATGTTCTTTTATTTATTTCCTGCCTCCCACTGCTTTGAGCTGCAGCAGTTATTATTTGTAGCTTATTGTGGGATTTCTCAGCGTAGCGGCGTCAGATCAAGCTATTGGATGTCTTGTTTGATTTAATAAAAGATAGCCCTCGCAGGGGATCAAGTCTACGCCGCTGAACCCAGTAATGTTTCTCCTCTTCTTTCTCTTGAGAAAGGCGTTATTGACACACGGCAGAGCCCGAGAGCTCTCTGTGCAATATGAGCTTTCTTTTTCCTGTCACCTGTGGAGCCGGGGATAGAAATATGTTTGATTGATAGGTTTAACATTTACCTAAAATAGTCCAATAAAAAGATATTATATATCAAATAAAGGGCAACCTGACGTACCCGGATTTATTGAAAGCTCTTCAAAGCATAATTTATCATTGTGAAAAACACACGCTCTCTATTCACCGTCTATAAATGAACATATGAAGATGTAACAGCTACAGATAGAGACGTTGTGCTGGAGGAGACCAAACTAAAGCTAAAAGCAGAAACTCTCTGCATACTAACACTACATGACAAGTTGTTCTTACTGTCTGCAGGAGACAAGTAAATCAGTCAGATTTGGAATAAGTCAGTGCAGCCTGTGAATATGTTATTCAGCTCATTCTTTAAACATTTTCTTTCCTGAGGAGCTAAAACAGGCTGGACTGAGCCTCCTGCAGGTGTGTGGTGGAGAACATCCTGCCCTCCTCCTTCCCCTCCTGGTACGTGAAGGGGGCGGTCGGAACAGCACAACACAATCACCTGCTGCAGCCTGACGTCCACTGAGGACATTTACAGCAGCCGGTGCAGGAGCAGAGCAGCTCACATCGTGGGCGATTCCACTTAACCAGCAAAGAGATGATTCAGAGTCTTCCCCTCAGGAAAAAGACTCGATGCATCAGGGCCAAAACTTTCCAAGACTCATGAATAATATGTATATAAGACCTGACGCGGCCCCTGCCTTCTACTGCACATTTCTATTTCACTATTTTTTATATTTTTTATATTTTTATGAATCTGTGCTCCTGGGCCCCAGAAACAAATTTCATTTGTATGTGTGAGATATAAATGACAATAAAGAACCTTGAAAATAATTCATCTGTTACAAGGACACAGTCAAAACATAGCAAAAATAAAATATGATGCTAACGCTAATTGTCAAAGCTGTTGTTGACAGTCTCCCTGATGTGTGGTGAACCAGAGGCGTCGGTGGCATAAAGCTGCTGAACAGTGGTGTGTCTATAAAGACTCTGCCCCTACAGGACACGACAGACGTAGTAAAATGAAACTTTTAATGCACAGCGTGAATCTCTCCCCCCTCATTCTTTGGGTCCGAACAAAGCTCCGGCATTTAAGGAGGAGAAGATTGAAATGGATCTGGAGGGCTGTCTGTGCGTAGCCTGATGTGATTGCATCACCTCTAAAGTCTCTTTATTTGTGCAGTGGAGCAGAACGTCCCATAAAAGGAAATCACTGCCATTTGGCAACATTTGCCGAGGGGGTGGCTTCTAATTCCAGCCAGTAATGTAATTATTTGAGCGCAGCCTTATCAGCATTCAGCCTCCGACTGAAAGGAGATGGGTTAATGTTACCTCTGGGCCTATAAAACCCAGGAACCTGCTGAGAGGGAAACAACATTCATTCATTTTGTCACAAAGGGGGAAATGAATTTTTACACATGCAGGTGAATGACATTTCCAATATATCATTTTATGAATGTGATCATTGAACCGGCCACAAACCACTGGACGTTGGTGCATCTGCTCTGTCGACTCTACAGTGATGACAAACACCAGTTTAAGGAAACAGATCATCTCATCAGATTAATATGCATTGGTTTTAGAACAAGAACCTGTGGTGAAGTTCCTGTGTCTGCAATGAGAAAATAGTCATGTTGCATCTTCCCACATCAAATAAAAATATTCTGGAGCTATAAAACACAGATATGAAGTTTGATGTATATTTAAATTACAGTTAAACTGTCACTACCTTTTACGTCACAGCCGGCTTTTGTTCTTTAACCATATCAGAGTTCACCTCCTAGAACGGAGCCCTGCAGCGAAATAAATAAATAAATAAATAAATAAATAAAGCAATAAAACAATAAATAAAATAATAAATAAATAAAACAATGAATAAAAATGAATAACAGTAATGAGTCCCTGCTGTCTCTCTTTCCTCGTGTCTTATCAGAGTTGAGAGGTTTATTGTCTTTTCTAACATTAATAAGTTGAAATAAAGCAGAGTTGCTTGGATGCTACTGTAGACGTCATAACTCCTGAGTCACTATGTAACTGTAATGTCACCTCTTATTTATTTCTGTAATGCATCATCACAACTGACAAATTCAGAACTGCTGGAAACCTTGAAGACGAAACAACACAATAGCACAAGTGGATGTGACCCCACAAACTTTCTGAAAAGCTGCTGCTTTAATAAAAACCTGTAAGAACAACAGCAGCTGCTGATTCAACATGAAACTGTCCCAGAAATTAATCTATTGTTTTGTGCCAACGCGATTTTCTCATGTTTTCCTGCTCAACGATTTTCAAACTGATGTATTTCAACTGGAAGTTATTTTGTTCTCTCAGTTAATATGACACCGCACAAAGACGGGGTTTGATTTTATTTCGTTACTGGACCATAATTGCAGCTGAATAGAACATTTTATCCATCAGATATTCCTCATGTATCATATTTCACTTTGGTTAATGTTATAGACCAGATTTGACCAGATTTTATAGACCATCCCTACGTCCTGCAGTAGATCTTCCCATATTCATGATCTAATGGTTTTTATTTTGCTGCAGGATTCGGGCATTTTGACATTAGACTATTCTTAATGGTTATTTGTTACATTGGTTTCTCTGTCGGCTGCAGTATCGATAGAAATGTCTGCATTTATTTTTCCTGTGTACGGTACCACTACTCTGCTAGTGCCGTCTGATATTATACTAATATCATTTTTATTACTATAATAGTAGAACTGTTATTCTATAATCCATGACCCCTGACCTCTGACCCCGCCCACCTCCCCAGCTCCACCCCCCAGCTCCACCCCCCAGCTCCACCCACTGTCAGGAAGCAGCATCTTCCTGCCCTTTCTCCACTCAGCCCTCTCCAGGACAGGTGGGATAATAACTTCCAGTTGGGTTCCTGACCCCAGTGCTCTGGATGGAGGGTGGAGATGTAGTAATTCATGTAGACAGGTGAGGTGGTGCCGTTCAAACTCTTAAAAACAAGTGATGACATTTGTCTCTGATTAAACTTTCCCGTCTTTAATGTGCGTTACTAAGGGACTGAAATCCATTTCTTACATGAGTTCAAGTATATGAGGAGTTCCAGATGGCTGTACTTATTGTGAATGTACGTTAACAAGCTAAGACGTAGCTACACGTTTGGCAAAGGCGTCCATACGTAACGTTCTCTGCATATCTTCCTGCTTTGTTTCTTTGGTATTTTAATGGGATCAGAAGTTTGGTGAGTGTTTGCTGAGTCACGCTCATATTCTGTTTACTGTGAATTTACGCAGGTGGTAAATGAACCGATTCTAAGGAGTTCTGTATCACACACAGTTAACCAGTTAATAATTTATAATTTTAATGCTCGTAAACACTGAGTAAAACACACAATCACTTTGATTTGATTTTATTGTCTCTTCACATTTTCCAGGAGTGCAACATAAAAAAATCCTTTATTCACAACCACCATACAAATATCACAACAGAGAAATAATTAACCCAAGGACTAACAAATTATAAACTAGACACAAAACAGCACAACACAGTCCAACAACTGGTTCCCAAATGGCCCACGTGTGTCTTTTTTCTGCCTGTGTTGTCTTCTCTGAGGAGGACGAGGCGTCGGATGCAGCTGCTGAAGGAAACTCACAGAGCAACACACCTGACACACAGAAAACCAATGGAAAAACCAACAGGTGCTCATTTACTGTGCGAATGTGTCAGAATAATCTTACTACACACTGAGTGACTCAGGCTGAAACTATGTTTTTATCGAACTTCTAACAATTTTCAGAAACAACAATTTACTGCACAGCTTCCCCACTGTTAACACTCTGCATTTCACTCTGTGATGTTTCCCTGAAAACACGAACGTGATTAGAATCTGATCAAGACTCAGACTTTACTGATCCACAGGGGAAACTGTTTGATCACAGTGGCACATAAAAAAAAAACACTTTTAGATTAAAATAAAATAACGTATAAGTCAAAATCTAGTCAAATGAAATAGTACAGGCAGAAAATGTGCAAAATTAGTTTATGGACAGGAAATAGAGACTGAATTAAATATTTATTATATATTATTATTTATCTGTGTGAAATCTTTAAAATGACTTGAAATTTAAATGTTAAAATGAACAATAACTGAAGATTTTCATGATATAAAAATACAAATATAATGAGAAACGGTGACGATATAAATAAAGCGACAAACCAGTCGTCTGTGTCTGTGACTAAATAAATAGACGGAGGGATATTGAAAATATAACTCAGTGAATTGGTAAATTCATTGAGTGCGACTCAAACTGGGACTACAATGCAGCTGAGACTAATGACTTGATAACACTGTTTTTTTTTTTTTTAAATGATTTTATCATTTTGGGAACAAATATTTTGTGCCAGTTCCATTTTTGTATTGGTCGCTTTCTAAATGTACCACCTTGAGCATGAGTCGCACCTCACCTGCAAAAAAAACCCATTAAAATCCTGCCAGTGAGACTGAAACTGAAAAAACAACTTTTCTTACATTGCCAAATCTTTTTTTCAGTGCCAAAGATTAAGGTCGGGGTTCTGGCTCCATACGAGCGTCGCTGGTTCTGATCCGCCTTCAGGTCTGATTATATCACCTCATCCTCCAGGTTTCACAGAGGGAACGGCCCATGCAGATATCATCCCTTCCAGTCTGGTGTCATCAAACAGCATGGGAGTGATACTCTGTGTCAGGCTAAGTGCTGTAAGTGCACATTCTGGGGCTTTTGGCAGGTTATTTCACGCTGTGTAATGTAGGTGAAGAAGGATCAACTACCCCTGTCCCTTAATCACCTTCCTACCGACCTCCAACGTTGTAAAAAGCCTTAAAACGAGGCCATAGTGTGACATTACCAGATAAAAGTTCAGATTACCACTGGTCTGACGTGAAATCATCCTCTTCATTTTATTTTTACAGTAATTATTACACAATAAATATGACCCTACCTGAAAACAGCAAGAGTCAAATATTAAATGAACCCTTCTTCACTGGAACACACACTGTGTTCATATACGATAATGACACAACAACATGTTGTGGTAGAAGGTGGAAAGGTTTAACTCACTGAAACTAACCCGGAGTAGTCTGTGTCTGGGAGTTAAAGAAACACTCTGGCTAAAACGCACCGTTAATAAGCACGGCTGTTACATGCCACTGAATTAAAATGTTCTCTCTGCCACTAGCGTCACATCTCAGCTAATAATAGGCGTCAAATTTACTGAGTCCATGAATCCGTCGTGTCTCATTTCCAATCTCCTGCATTAGTTTTGCCCTGTAACCACAATCTGATAACTCAGAACTGGGGACAGCACCAGAGCTTTAATTGCTCAGAAAAGTCTTCGTAGACTTATTTCCGTATGAAGTAATTGTGTGAGCTAAAAATATCCATGACTCCTTTGTTTGACATTAGTCTACTATGTAAATTTTAATCAAGTTCCCGTGGATTTTGCTTCAGTGTCGGAGCTCAGACCTCAGACCTCTTCATACACAGGGATTCAAACAGTTTTCACTAGTGATGTTCGATACCACAGGTTTCCTGTCTCATTCAATACGGAGTAAAAGTCAAGCTGGTATCAGCGATACCGATCCGATACCAATACTTTGTGTAAATACTCTCTAATGTGTCTAAACCTAAACAAACTGTGAAGTATATCGAGGTCGTGGCCTCGTTTATTATAGAGCCGAGATAATACAGCAACACAAAAAACAAACAGAGATACAACAACACAAAATATGTGAAAATGCTGTTTCAAAAACTAAAAAAAAAGACATAAGTAAAATAAATGATTAACTATTAACTACTATATAAAATTATAACGTTCATCTTACCTCTTCTGTCCTCCTCATCATAAAAGCCTCAGATTCTGTGTTGTGGTTTAACCTGAGTTTTATTGTGTTGCCACAACTCAGTAGTTTAGTTTCTTTCCACTGTTCCTACATCACCTCCAATGACTGAAGTATCAGAAATATCGATATTTTGATTTGAGAATCGGTTTTAGAGCATAAAGACCTGGTATCAGAAATATTAATATTTAGTACATCTATGGTTTTCACTCACACAAGTGAAAATGTTGGTTCAGATAAACAACAGGGAAATTATTTAGAGCAACAATTTACAATCAGTGCTGCATCCTAATGTAATCAAGATGATGAATGAAAAAAAATCTAAATTAAATGTGATCATATATATATATATATGAAACAATGCGCATATATATATATATATATATAAACACTAACAGCAACCAGTAAATTGTGGTGGATTATGTCACAGACATAACATCATTGTGGCAGCTTTACTACCACTCTCTGTTTACTTGGCTTCTTTGTTGCCGGGTCCTCAGGCTTGTGTCTGGTTATGTGAGAATTTTCCTCAGTGACTCAACTAAACTCGTTCTCTCTCACACCATATGAACAGATGCATATTTGTGTATTGACTTAAAGTGGCTCTTTTACTTTTTATGATTTTCATTTTTGTTCCTGAGACTTTTGTTTACTACTGGAAGGGACTCACAGCTTTCATGTGGAGTCCCTTTAAGTTGTTGCCTTCAGAACAAAACACAGCAACAAAACACTTGGTTCCATTCACACAAAGATCATTTAAAATGAATGTTGACCTCCTGGCGTCCCATCTCAACATTAGCCCTGATGGAGTGAATCATCGCCCCCTGCTGGCAGTGCACCACACAGGTTCCTTTAATGTGTGATGAGGCAACGTGTTACACTGACACAATAACCTCACATATGCAGCGCTGCATTAACAGTCCACACAGCCTCTCATGAGAAGAACTGTCAGTGTCGATTTCTATGGACAAAACCATGAAGCCGATGCCCTCACTGTGCAGGAAGAGGGATTTAATCACCGTAAATGGAACTGGATGTTTGCTAGACTCCAGCAGGAGACAGTCATTTTCTGTCTGGCCTTCGTGCTGTCTGTTAGATTATAAAACTGATCAGACATTTTGTATAATTTCACACTATTTAGTGTATCTGACATCACCGGGGTAAATGGGAAGTTGACGGAGAAAATAATGGAGCAGCAGGACTTAATTTCTGAAGAAATACAAAGAAAAACAGAACAATCCAAACTGATATGAGGCTCGGAAATATGTGAAACGTTCACTATTGAAACTAAGACAAATGCTTTAAGCCACTGAGGTGTTAACACAACTCAAAACAGCTCGAATTCTAACTCTAAGATAGTCCAAGACTGCTTCAAAATGCCTTCCACGTCACAAACAACTGAGTGGACTCATCCAACATGTGACAGAAATGAACCCAGACCCCAGATCTCACCATGATTACATCCAGCCGATGGATTGAAACTCTGTTCTGCAGCTGGAACAAAAGCTCCTTGGATCCTCTGATGCTCTAACAAAGTTGGTTCTATTGTTTGAGCCGATGTGAAGAATCTGTCCTCTTCTACAGAGGAACCTCATTTAATCAGGCATCAGCATCCAGTGAGTGTGTGAGCTCCAAATGAACTGATAGACTCCAAACCCAGATGTCCATCTCCTTTTAAAGGACCATTGATGACCCAACCACGATGGTCCACAGCTCTTAGCCACCTCCCTACGTTCCACTAGTTTGGGTGCATTGGTTCCTATCAACAGGTCAGTCTCTGCTTCTATACTGGAACTATAAACCTTCACTATGAACCTTAACTACGAACTGGTTGGTCTTCTGCTGTATGTAAAGGTCTGTATGACTTTATAGTGGATAGAACAGAATGATCATTTCCAGCCCCTGGATGGCCGCATGTCGGAGGAAGTGTTTAACATGCACTGAACAAAACATCGGCCTGCACGGCTTTAACAACCTCATGTTTTATTGTTGGCCAGACTTGGATCCACTCGTTTACTCCGTTTATCTGCTGCTCCTGTTCCTCCAGTGCATGAAGCAGCCAGACGAGTCACCACTGCAGCTCTGTCTGCTGCCATTTGGATTCATAAAGAAGAAGTCGTACTTGATCTTCTACTATTGTTTGAATTTTTACCCACATTGGAAATGCTGTAATTTGGAATAATTTCATCATGATCACATTCAGGATTAGATAAACTGTATTTGTCCCACATTAGGGAAGTTTTAGAAAGAGCTGTCAGGAGTGGGATGTGAACCCACGCCTCCATCTGGAGACCAGAAACCCCTTTACTAAGGAGGGTATCAGCCCTTGAGTCTGGCGCCTTCGACCACTCGGACATCCTGACACTTTTTAAGCTGATAACAAATCATGGGAACAGCTGATATCAACACACAATTCAATGAAACCATCAAGACTTTTTTGTCCTCCTGTCATAGCAACAGTGAGAAGAAACTTGTATCTTCAACAGAGTTTTTGACTTTGCTTACATAATCTAAGCCAAGCACTTTAAAGCACCGCGGTGTTACTGAACCAGAACTCTAACCGACACACGGGTACTGATACACACACAAAATAAAAGTCCAAGACTCTTTTACCCTGATGGATAGATCTGTTTATTATTTATTAAGAAATGAATTGATCTTCAGTTGCTCTTGCATCCAAAACTACATCCCTTCCAGTGAAAGCACCTGACCCATTACAGACAGGTTCCCATTAATAGCCACACCCTTTCACACCCTGAAACTGTGAGATCAGACAGCTTATCTTTTGTCTCTGGCTTTGAATCACATTCAAGTCCGACAGGCCTCTGGAAATCGCTTTTTAATGATGCTCTTTCACATAGCGCTGGAAACCTTAATATGACTGTAATGTTTGATAGCAGTGATGCTTAAACCTTTCATGGGGCAAGGAGACATTTGTGGTAACTTCCGCACTCATTTTAAATTACTAATGTGATAATGTGTCTGAATCAGCTCTTATGTCATAAGGGGTTAACAATGTATAACTGTCTTTGTTTGACTGACTTGACTTATGTGATATTTACACACGGGGACTAAATTTCCATTGAAATGCATTTGTCTGTAGATATATTTTAATGTCTTACTGACTTAACCCGTGACATTTATGTCAGCGAGCATCCACAGCCTCATCCGTATTACATTTCATAACTCATTAATTAAATCATCTCATATGGTTCACTGAGACTTGAAATTAATAATAAATATTTAATAAATTATTCTGGATTTAGATGGTATTAAGGAGCAGATGTGCTGGGCTCTGTGCTAATATAATACTGATGATGAGTTATTTCCTCTTGACATCCTGGGGGAGCTGTGGTGTAGTTGTTAGAGAAGCAGCCAGAGACTGAAGGGTTGAGCAAGCACCTAATTCCCAAGTTGCTCTCCGGGCGACTCTGTTCCTCCAAGTATACACACCACTGTGTGCACGCACCAATGAAAGGGTCAAACGCAGAGAAAGAATTTTCCCAAGTGGGATCAATAAAGTATTTCAGCCCCAGGTTCGGGAGGTTTTATGCAGCATATCCGCTCATATCAGGTGAGTCTGGGAAAAAAAAGAACTTTTCAGACTTTCTGTAAAAAAATGTGTCCCTCATGCTGAAGGTAACTTTTTGGACCATAATCTTGGAGCTTATTCACTGACTCTTCAGCTCTGAGAAGCTCCAAAGACACAGTGCACCAGGTGGTTGCAGGATGTAGTTGTGATTCATGCTCCATGCATCGATTTAGAAGTGGTCGTATAGTTCGACTCACACTGTGAACTTATGCTGAAGTATCTGCAGCATTTAGAATCAATCCTTAGTCAAACGATGACTTCTTCTGACTCATGAAATTAATTATTGATCTGAAGGTGAACTCACCACGGACATTGTGTTACTGGTTCCTTTGTTTGAGTGGTAAATGTCTTGTATTTAAAGAGTGCTTTTCAACCTTATGGTGCTCAAAGCACTTTACAGTCAAAATGAAATATCTAGCCACACAAGTACAGACCAGAGTCAAGCACTAAGGACAACTGACAAACAAACTCAGGGCTAAACTGTCCTGTTAAATGTCTGGGTCTGGGTGTAACCTTGAGAAATAACATCATATACTGTAACTGGAATGCAAATCACTAACTTACTACCAGACTTGAGGAAGTAATATGGAAGAATGATTTGGTGATGTTTGTAGCCACTTGTCATCCACCAGTGCTTTTTAAATTTGTACTTAGGAAATACAAGGAAATATCCAAAGTGGTTGATGCACAATTACAATGTGTAAAATCTGGATAGATACATGAAGATGATCCATTGTAAACATACCTGATATTCTACATTTTAATATGAAATACATTTTCTACATTTTGATACACCCCCCCAATTCCCAAATACACAGATAAATCTAGAACCCGTCCGCTCCTAAGTAACCAGAAGGACAGACCTTTGTGAAAAGGACACAGACTATGTCATCCTTTCATCTACTACAAGCCAAAGTGTCAGACTGTCTTCTTTTTCCCATTCACAAAATACAGAGGTCATGATATCGTGGGAAAATTAGCCCACAGGAAATTCCATTAGAGCTTTTCTGCAGATTTGACCTTGTGACTTTTACTTTCTCTCATGCAACTTTCCACAAAGGTGGTGGGGGGGCATGGAGGCACCATTTCCCTGAACAGAGTGAGTAACAGCTCTGCATGATTAGTCTCACAGGCAGGCACATTCTTGTCTACTGACAACCCACGTATGTGAACAGATGTACAACCAAGCATACACACTCAGACAGAGCTTCCACAGTACCATGTCTGTGGACTGATTTGTTAACAGCTTCCCTCTGGTTGCCGCCAAGGCTCCTTTTTCTTTCATAAAGGACACGTCTGAAATGGCTTTAGATGATTCAGATTCCCAGTGTGTCCTCTTTTGTTTCAGGGCCCATAAAAGTTATTGGTAACATCTTGAGTCAAGTTTGCGTCTGCATTTAATCTTACTATGTATGTATGTGACAGAGACTGACAGCTTTAAACCAGGTTTATCAGTACATCACAAATACTATAGCACAGATGGTAAAGAAATTAACCAGTGTCTCAGTCTCATTTTAGCTGCAGCTAAGTCCTGTCAGTTTGTAAAGGAAGGACAGAAGCTAAAGAAAACTTCAAATAACTGCTTGCTTGGTTCGCTCTCCATGGTCAGAGACTTGGGGATGAAAATTCCATCACACATCACCAACTGAGACTTTGAGACACCAACTTAGTCCACAGGACAACTGGTCTTGCTGGAGCTAACAGTGACCTGGGAAGAGAGGATGGAGGAGGCTCATAGGAGGAAAATGACCTAATATGGAGCGCTAGTGGTGGACTCTCGGGGTAACGGTGTTAAACATTAGAAACACCTATGGCTTACACAACACGTGTCATCACTGCTGCAAGATAAAGAGCCTTCAGCAGCAACATGGAGGCAGCAGAGAAATCATTCACATACTTCTGGATGGAGATGGGAGCAGCAGAATGCAATGGATGCAACTCTAATCAGACTTGGTCGATGTACCTGGATGAGGGAGGGGGCTCTTGTAACAGTGTAGTGTTTTATAGAGATATGATGACAAACACACTTTTAACCAACAATTGGCCTGATATTGACAAGAATGAACAAATGTCTAATGAGTCTATTTCTTGGCAAATCTCAGTGAAGTGTAAAGTCAAGCCAGCTTTACAAAATCCAAGCTGATGCTGGGGAATATAATAGACTCACATATAAACTCTGACCTCGTGGTTCCCACAGCTGTAAATTGGTTTTGGCTGAAGACACTCAGTCTATGAACTTGAAATTGTTAATAATTATCTGCAGAAGTGACAGAGTGAAGTGATTGGGAAGTTATAGAGAAGGCTTTGCTGTCTTCTTCTAAGAGCGTCACTTTAGTGGCTGAAAACCTGATCACTGGGCTCCCCCTTGAGGTTGGGAGGTGCAACAAAGAAAGGCCAGGTTCATATGGCATATGATGTTATATATTTATTACTCAGTTGTTTTTCTGGATCACTCACAACAAAATGCCAAGTCACCCAGTAATCTTCCAGTACTTCCAGTCTCAAAATTGAGGCACAGCAACAGACAAGCTACTGGAATCAAGTTAAGCCAAGGAATGAAAGCATTAATTGCACCATCATTATTTCATTATTATACAGGATAAGATGTTATAATCCCTTGTGCCACGATCCCAGGCAAAACATATTTAGGAGCCCAGTCCAACTGAAAACCACTACCAGCTAGGAACCAACAAGAAAACACCAGCTAACTGGCCTAGCCAACGGCAGCAAGCAGCCCATCATTGGAGTTTTCAAGAGAGAACCTCCCTTCACCAATGTTTTGTTAAATTAGGCCCATGACACCTCAAGAAGACTCAACAGTGAGTTACGATATTTTCCCAAGTAGCTTGGACAAAATAATTGTTTGTACACTTGCAGTGAAGCACGGTATGGACAAGATACCACAACAAAACATAAGATGTACCTGATAAATCTTTCTGTACATCCTGTTAACTTCATATTCCTGTTACGTTTGCCTGCCCACTTGTTTTTTAGAAGTAATCTGGGTTTGGAGCTTTTTCTCTGGAATAATCAGCTCATTGCCGGGAACAAAGTTGGCAAGTGTGAAGCTTAACCATAGATGAGCAAAGTTTTAAAGTAATTCAAGTTCGGTGCTTTCAATGGAAATGATGTAAGACATGTCGGAAGTTCATTGACACTGTTCCTTTAATTAGACATTAGATAATAAATATTGGCTCATGGTGAATGAAATAGTCATAGTTTACTCAGGGTGTATGGATGTGATTTGACTGACTCATACTCTTGATGGGAGTACCCTCAAACATCGTGATGATCTTTGCAGAGATATGGCACTTTATTACTCTTTTTATTATTTTATTGTCAAACATAGTCAGTGGCCATGGTTACAGTCTTTCCAGTGAGTAGATAAGTGTGACCACCACCCTGCTTTACGAGCTGTGTGAGAACAGTTCGACTTCAGGAGGCTGGATGGCACCTCATTCCTTCAGGGAGAGGGAGCAAATATTTACTCTCCCTGCACAGATTTTCCCAGCTGTTCTGGGGTCTTGAACTAGGAGGCCCCTCGTCACGGTCTTGTCCAGAACGGCAACATGAGAGCACGGAAAGTTTGACTGGCCACCAGGTTTGGAACCAAGTCACTTCTCTGAATGTTTTTGCGCTTCCCCCACATCACTTGGATTTCAGATGAATACAAATAGAATTCAGTTGATCTTAATGTAAAGTTTTTCATATTTAGCTTTTTGTAGCTTTGCCAACCTGAGGTTACTGTAGACACAGATGAATACAAATAGAATTCAGTTGATCTTAATGTAAAGTTTTTCATATTTAGCTTTTTGTAGCTTTGCCAACCTGAGGTTACCGTAGACACAGATGAATACAAATAGAATTCAGTTGATCTTAATGTAAAGTTTTTCATATTTAGCTTTTTGTAGCTTTGCCAACCTGCGGTTACCATAGACACTGAGAAGTGGACATGTCAGCAGAACTCAAACCTTTAACTGGAGCTCCTGTGTTTGCTGTTGACTGATGGTTCCTGAGCTTTGGACCTTTTCCAGTTATATCGAACCAACAAACGAACTGCACCGTAATGTGTGAATGGAAACACAATGAGGATGGAGTTGCAAAGTTATTTGGAATTTTTACCAGTAACTTCAGTCAGTGCTAGGCAGCATTATGGTGATTGCTGAGGATCTCTACCTACCACAATCGTAGGACCCAGCTCAAAATGGTTGGCGTGCATTCAGTGGTGTTGTTCAGTTGATGCTGAATGATGAGGCTTAGTCCGCTGTGTGGGGTTGATCCACAACAAGCTGCCCAACCTGCACCACAAGTAACGCACACATTACATAGCAGATTAAAGAGCGGAACTATTATCCATCTGGTTGTTGTTTAAATGTCGGTCTACCGCATGAACAACTCCAGCTGTTTATTATATGACATAATAGGTAAATTGGAAAGGGGGACATGTAACCCGCAGAAAAGACACATGTCGCCACCTAGTGTGGAGGAGGAGGACATGTTCCTGACAGTTATTTGATTTTCTCCGTTGGATGTAAACTGAGACAAGGACCACATTGAGAAAGTCAAATTTACAGCTATTTAGAGTGTGTTCCAGTCTCTATTTCATTTCATGAGGATGTCTTCAAATCTGAATGGTCCACAACGCTTTATCTTCGGAAAGGTGCACATAAAGTAGTAAACGTTGTTAATACTCACGGACTGAAAACTGGTTTCAGAACACCAAGGCATATGTTTTCATTCTGGTGGACAGCAAACGGCCTTGTCACCATCACCTGTATTCTACACAGTCTGCACATAAATCCAGCACGACATTTAACAAAGTGTAATGAACTAATTCCAGTTATGAAAGTAAGAGGTGCAAAGAGGCGACAGACTGTAATTGCAGCTGACTTTATTTTTTGCCAGCTTGAAACTCAATTACAATATGTGTCACTAGCAGTGGCTCATAGGAGCATCTCCAAAGGCCATAACTCAGGTACACATTTTCCGAATGAACCAGACAGCCGAGTCTGGGTAATGGGTTTTCAGATGAAAATTTCTCATCACTCTGAGATGAATTGCTGCAGATTATAGTGTTGTTAAGGGGCTGAGAAGATGCAACCCGGGGCTTGGCTGGCAACACTTCACCAGCTACCAACAAAATGCACAGAGAGACAGAGATTGTGTGTCCTGGAAATATCAGGTCTTCAGCTGAGATGCATTTAGAAAAGGTGCGCCCAGTCCCACTAGCATCATCATTTTATTTTCGTCATGCTCCTTATCTGACAAAACAAAAATTAAAAACCTGATAAGAGATGAAATCGGCTACTGTGATAATAAACATCTTAAACCGCTGTTCGCTTTAATTTAATCTCTCTTGTTTGTTTTTTTTCTTCATATTTCCATGTATGTCCTTCCAGGAAATTACTTGGAAATTCAATTCTATATTTTCCCGCGAGCCGTCATAGTGTTATCGAACGGAAGTACGCGCCCACACACGCACGCGCTCACAAACTCCAGCCCTTCAACTTGATAAAAGTTTCAGTGAGAAACTTTACATTCAGCGCGGATCTGCCCCCCAGTCATTCAGCAGCATGTCTTCGTTCAACAAGTGGTGGATTTGTTGCGCCGTCGCTCTCTCCTGCCTCCTCCGTTTCGGGTCTTGTAGAGCAGATAGAGGTAAGAATGTCTGAAAAGAATGTCTGCGTGTGTAGAGACTATTATTTTAAGTGGGTTATTGCTTTCATTTAACCTACATTTATGTACTACGGCACAGTGCTGATGTTTGTGTTTATTTATATGTCACCAAGAAACGCGTGCGCAAAACTGAACTGCGTCTATAATTTATACATATTCACAGCAATGTCCTGACTGTGGTTTATTTTTGTTGCAGTTTTGTATTTAGGCAGTCATCTTTTCATGTGTGGTGTGAGATATTACTAAAATACGAGACATTAAAGCGTAAACTCGCCTTTAAACTCCATATTTGCGCATTAATGTGACGCATTAAACTGTAGATCGTACATTACGAGTTAATCTACTGTATCTTGGGATTTTCCTCTCGAAGTGACTGGTCATTCTGTGTAACACTCCACAAACCGCTGATACATGATCTGAAAGGTTCTGCTTGTGCACATGACGCGAGGCTGGGTTTGTTTTGTTGTGCTGGACGCGTTGTGAGCCGCTTAGTGTGGAGAGAAATGTTGCGCCATGAAAGGCCGAAGTCCAGATCCACAGCAGTTCTCATATCGACACATACCTGAACCTGGCACTTCCTCCTGTCCTGCCATGTCGTAACAACATTGTAGTTGTGGGTGCAGTTGGGGATTGGATGTCAAGACGAGCTGTGTGAGGTACGAGTTGAGGCAGGTCTGGTCCGAATTCAAAGAGAAACTGTCGGCTACTCTGCTCCCATTCCCCTTCCTGCAAGCAACTTCACTTACAACTTATAAAGATGCTGCAGTTAATAGTATAAATAATACATGATATTATTTATAACCACTGATAGTATAAATAATACATGGTATTATTAATAACCACATCCGGAGGAGTCACTTCATGTGTGGCAGGTCAGATATGGTCTGAGAGGAATGAGGGAGAATGTGGGAAGTTGTGGTTGATGAACTGCAACTTTCACTTTAAGCCTTTAATGCCAGCGGCTGCCTGGTCTTATCTGTCACTTACATGTCTGTCAGCTTGTTATATGCATCATTTTCCAGCATGGAAGGAAGGTTTTCAGGCTGTAATTAGAATTTGTGAATCCGGAAGCCTGGAAGTTCCTATGGCGACAAACCTGACATTATCTACACAACTAAATAAATGAATACATTCAATTTTTTTTTTCTATCACTGAGTCTTTGTCTAGATTTACAATTAAAAATGTATCCGTATAAAACTAAATGAATTTGGCACAAATTGTTTTCCAGATGAAAGTGAATGTTGGACCATGTTTCCTACCAGAGGTCATTCTGCTCAGGCTGATTAAAGTCCTACTGGACAACATTAAGGAAAACACACAATCTAGTCGAGACATGGCAGCTTTTTAATAACCTGCCCATAAATCAGACACGGACTTCCATGCTGGTAAATTACTCAGGAGCTACAGTGTGCACATCCTTATTTGTCATTAACATTATTATGAATGAATTCTAAAAGACATTCACAGTGTGAAAGAGTCTCTTCTGTTTTATTGTCACTTGTCTGACTGGTGAATTTGGTGCAGCTCCACAGTTTGACCAGCTCGGCCACGCAAACAAGAAATACTTGAGGTTCAGGCTCCGCCCAGATATTACACCCTGAAACTTTGAGTGTTGCTGTGTTGTTAGTGACGGAGGAGGAGAAGTGACTGTATTCAGTCATATGTCAGAACTAAGTTGATAAAGGATGACGTCAGTCCTTCCTTTCACATGCAGTAATCTCAATGAAGCCGCTGTTGCACTGAGCTATGGAAAAAAACATACTATAGGATGTCGGTTTGTCCGTGTGCCTTATGTTTCATATCGTGCAGAGTGACCAGCTGGCAATGAGCAGATAAGAGGAAATGCTGAAATGTAGTAAAACGTAGGAAAGTTGTTGAATGAGTTTAATGGTTTATTTTCAGTCACACAAACAAGAAACAATCATGTGTGTGAAGTAAAAGAAAAAACTTTGTGACATAATCGTTTTCACACACAGAGCGTCTACGTAGCCAAAGCTTATGATTTACTGTCCTGTACAAAACAAACAGCTTCTCACTTACATTCATACAGTTGGATATTTTCATATATATTTAATATTTATTCTCACTTTCCATGTTTCAAAGATACACAACCATCCTAAATTATTATTTCCTTTTCTTAGTTACCTTGTGCAAGACTATTGGTCCTGATTCTATAAATGATTTTAATACATACATTTTAAAATATACATTATCCAAGCATTTAAAATAGTTTAGCAGTGTAAGTTACTGTGCAACATGAGAACTGGACCCATTAGTTTTTACTCAAACCACCTGCTGAAGAAGATCCTGTATTTCTGTCCTTGTGTCTGAACATAAATGGTGAGAGGCGCTTTAAATCGTTCTTTACACTTTAGCAAACATCACACGGAGTGAATATCTGAATGTGAATGTCCCTTTTCTTAACTCATTACATTTAAATGGCTTCATTTCCCCACCAGCAGAACATCTGACATCCACTGTTGGTTAAACATTTGCAAACAACACGTGTTTGCTGCTTTGGACAAATAAGCTACGAGTGTATTTTAATGCACCAAAGCAAAACCTTGATTTACAAGAAGCATTACAGCAATTTTCATGCATCAGAGATGTGAGAATGTGAGCTATAAGTAAATACAAAGAGGCAGTTTGTGCTCCACACATTACAGTGGCCTTCATCACAGGGGAACATTAGCTCTTACTATTTGCATATAATTTACCATAGGTTCTCTAGAGAGGTAGAACAATGAGGGAGTCACTGAGCCTGTTTGGAACCACACATCAGTATCTGCGCCGCACTGCTGGCTTTACTAATTGTCTCAACGAAGGGTAAACATTGTGTCTCATTAATTTGTGTGGAGAAATTTAATTAGATGCTCACTTGCTCTTTGAAATGGTCATTTTATTAGTGAGCCTCAGGCCATAGATGGAGAGGGAACTGAGGAGCATGTGTCGCTGCGTTAATTAGCATTTGCAGCGAGGAGCACACTTCAGTACGAGTGCTCGACTGTGAGCGCGACACAAACATTTCACCATGAGATGGATGCACCTACAAGTGTTGATTGGGATGAAGTGTTTTCAGTTATTCTCCAGAATCCAGGTCTTTACTTTCCTCAGTATGAAAATGATGGTGTTGTATCATCCTAGAAGTAACTTTCCTGCTGCCGTTAATGTTTTGCTGTTTGTTCATGCAACGTTTCCCATTAACGACTGATCACTGAAGTCCAAATGTCTGAAAGAGACTTTGATTCGAGCTGCACTGAGGTCTTATGACGCTGGATATGTGGCTGCTTGTAGTAGTAGGTTCTGTTTCAAAATGCTGCACGATGCATATTTGCAGTAAGTTTTGTGAGTGCTGCAAAATGTGAATTATTAATAACATCAAATGGATGTTCAGAACATCTCCATAGCTGCTGGCACCAGAATAAAAAGGAAGAAACTCCAGAGAAGTGTGGATGTAGTGAGATGAAACCTACACTGTGTTCCAAGCCAAGAACTCAGACTGATCCGTGACGTGATCTGAAAGACTTGATGTTGCTTGAATTTGTTCCAAGATGTGTCTTCAGTCTCCTCTTTAAAGACACTTTGGATTTGCTTAAGACATTAGAGACTCGATCCAAAAGTTTTAATCAGTTCTAAGTTTAATTCCTTGAAGACTGGAACGTAACACGACATCTGCTTTTGTTTGTGGTGTTTACTGCAGGGTACATGGTTTAAGTGATAGCAGCCATCAGCTGCCCCTGTAAATAATTAAAGTGTTCCTATAGCACTATGCCATCGTGTTGTGCCAATGCATTTCACAATTTACAACATATGTGCAGCGCAGGTACAGAGGTCAGCAAAGCTTTCCATTCACCAGTGGGGCCATCATGAAGAGTAATAATGATAAAATGAAATAAACGATGCCATTTGTCCACTGGTCTGATATAAATGTACATTTTCTTTAATTCATTAAGTCTTTTCAGTATTTTTAAAGTCTAAATCCCTGAATTTGCATCTTTCCCGTGTAAATTCAGATGAGAAATGTGAGTTGAGCCTCTCCTCGAATTGCGCAATCTCTCACAAACTGGGCTGGGCCCTCGTTCTGTATGTCACCGATATAATGGTTTAGACGCCTGCATGGCTTAGTTAATGTATTCCATGTACAGTATGTTCTAGTTGATCTGTCATCACTCTGAAAGGCACCCAGGACTCCTGCCTTATGGAAGAGGGCGCTAGTGAGCAGCGGGGTCATGCTGGGGCTGCTGTTGTCGTTGCTGGAGTTGTGCACGGAGAACGGAGCGGTGGTTTATCTGGTCCTTTCTCACTGTGAATGATAAACGCTGAAAACTGTATCTAAGATTAGAACAGACAAAACAGGAAAACAGGAGGGAAATGATGGAAGATATTTAATTCAGTAACAACAGTGTTAACACATGCTGTACCTAATAAAGTGGCCAGTCCATGTTTTGTTTGCTGTTGTGGGTTCTTCTCATCTGATAATCGCTGTGTGGTTTCTGGTTCACTCCCTCTTTCTCTCGCTGCTAGAAGCTGTGAACAAACTCTCACTGTAGAAATTATTCATTGGATAAATAAAAAAAGTTTCCAAGGGTCATTTGGAAATTTTGAAGATAAACTACAACTGTAGTGTGTGACTCAGTGCTGTCGTCTCCTCACCGTTTAGTATTTCAGCTCTATGACATGAATCATTGAAGAAGAAGTGATATTTGGATGCGTTTTGATGTGATAAGTCCAAAGTCCAGCACATGCAGGGGATTTAGGGAACGTACCAAAGCACTGGATCCTTCATATGTTCCTCCCAGCAGATGCACAGTTATTCCCACTGAGTTCACAGAGGAAAAAGAGAAACAGGCTCCGTCACCAACTCATCTACCTTAATGCCAGTGTTTGGACTATTTTCCTTTTTTTTTTAATGAGAGGGTTCATTTTGAGAATGTAGTTATATTATTCTAAATTACAAACTTAATTCACTGTCACTTTGCACCAGTGTTTGGGCCATTTACATTTATTTTCTATTTGTGAAGAGGCTATATTTTAAAGAAGAAAGAGTTAAAGTTGCACAACCACAACCTGTACATAGACGTTTTATTTAAAAGCTGCACTGTTGAATCTTGAACTGATGATTAGTTCATGTTATTATTAATGTGAATTAGAGACAGAACAATAAATGTTTCTCCTTTGTTGATCTTTCACTCCCTTCTCACAATGAAACGGATCATTTTCCATTTTCAGACGAGTGGTTTTATTGGTTTGAATCAGGAGGAACTGGGAGTGAGTGGAGCTTGTGTGTGCACATAGATTTCCACACACTAAGGTGACTAACTCTTTGACTCAGCTGACTGAAAAACCAAATCTTCTCGGGCGCGTGACTCATGTGAACTTGAGCTCTAAGAAGAACCTGGGGTAGACCTGAAAGGACTGAATATCTGCATGACTGCAGGGAGCTCCTTAAATATTCTGCACCCGCACCTTAAGAATCAATTCACATTTTTACATTTAAGCTGCTACATTTTCCAAACAGCCATCATCTGACGTTTGCTACAGCACATGCTCAAGTTAAATCATGATAGGAATAGAATATAGGAATATTCTGCCTATGTTAGAAAACTTAAGCATCCAGGTCTTATTACAACAAACATTACGACTCTTATAAATTGTATTTTTCCTCTAGCGGAGGTTTTAGATTTCTACTAGTATTTGATCTGAGTCACGACTTGGATCACCACTCTAAAGACCTGGTTTGCTTTCAACAGACCCAAGACGTGGCTTGATCCCAAAGATTTTAGTCAGCTCTGACTTTATTATCTTGGAATGCAGCAGGTTGGCAACCTTATATCTGACCTACATTGAATGATAACAGTACTGTACAACAGAGCTAGAACTGACTTGTGAATCCTAATAACAGCAAAGACTATAGATCAGTTTCTCCCTGTGCAAAACAAAGCAGCACGAGGTCGTGACTAGCAGCTCTTTAATATATTAAATGGCAAATGGCCTAGTTTTTTTTTTTTTAACAGCAGTCACAGTGACACATCTACCCATTGACTTACACTCATGCACCAGTGCCAAGTACTGGGACAAACTGGGCAAATGAGAATTCAGTGTTCAGTGCTCAAGGACACTTTGGCATAAGACGGCTCCTTATTATCTATAAAACATTTAATAAGTTGTAGAAAATAATTCATGTACCATGACCTCTGTGTCCATCGATCTTCCCAGAGAGGCTGGAGAAAACCTGACATGTTTCATAAAACCCCAGAATGAATGTGATTGGTTGTCTGAAGGTGGGGAGGAGCCACGGTTTAGTTGAGTCTGATCTCCTTTGAGTTTTCTGTCCTGATTGTAGCAACTGGAAACACTCAGTATGTTTCCATGAACAGCTTAATGTTTACATGCAACAGAGAAAATCTAATAACTGACAGGAACTTGTCCTCCTCCTCCACACTAGGTGGCGATATGTGTCTTTTCAGTGGGTTAATACGTCGCCTTTCTAGTTGACCTATTACGTCATATAACGAACAACTCTAGTCGTTCATACAGCAGATCGACATTTAAACAACAACAAGATGGAGAATAGTTCAGCTTTTTAATCTCGTAGTAATGTGTCACTACTTCTGGTGCAGATAGATGGCGCTATTCCTCAGGTGGTTCATCTGCCGGCTCTGTTTACCTTCTTCTTCTTCTTCTGTGACCAGGTTTCTTGGATGTGTTTGTTCCAGGGTCACGTGTAGCACACGTTGTCTAGTTTAAGTCAGATTAAGTCGTATACATGGTGGAGAAAATCTATTTCCAGTCTCATTATCTGTGTCTTAATCAGATAAGAACGCTGATTTTAGTTGTAACATGTTTACATGCACTTAAGTTGTCTAGTTAAAGGCAGATTAAGGCACTAATTCTTTTTCTTTTCACGTGGATGTTAATATACTGAGTGATTAACACATTTCTAAGTAAGAATTCAAAAATAACTCTTAACAGTGGCTCTAGCCTCCGAGCTACAGTCGTCCTTATATGATCTCTAGTCTTCTTCTGCTGCCTTGTGCATCACCAGATATATCAACACACATGTCACCGTGACAACGCTCTGACAAGGAACAGACTCCATCAAACTCCACCGGTGCATGTGGTCCAGTCTTGACGTCCCCAGCGTGTTCCCACCACAGCGTCAAAGGGTTGAATTCTGCTGGAGGTGATGCTTCCAGCGACTACGCTGGTTATCATTTCTGTCTTTTTCCCACTGCCGAGTTTCAGCATATACTCCCTCCTAGTTAATATTTCTTATGTGTACTGATCCAGTGTATGGCTGCATTAAGATGCCCCACAGCAGACGGGGGGGATTGTAAACTCAATAAACTGAATTTAACTGACAGTTTGAGATTTGATTTGACTTGCCGAGCTTTACAGAGTTCAGAAATCAGAGATGGTTTGTCTCTCACAGAACAGAAAATAGAGGCTAGTTTATGGGAATTATGTTTCTTCTTCTTGAGTTGGTGCATTGGAGCAAAGACAAGAATACAGAGGAGGAGGTGCACTGTCTGCAGAGTTACACTAACACCGGGTAGTTACACAACGTTTCCACACGTGATTTATGATATGCTGGTACTCAAACAAAAGGTTTTACCTCAGACCTCTGAATCCCTGTTAAAAAAAAAAAAAAAAAAAAAAAGCTGGCTACACTGCAGCGTGGTGAATATACAGTCCAGGTCCTGTGAGAGAAAATACCTGTCCACTGCAGTCTGACACAGCTGGGGAGATGACAAATGCACAGTTGAATGTAGAAACGAACCAACAATACCCCCTTAGCACGGTAGTCACAGGAAATACTGTCTCCTTGGTCATTTATCCACTGACTTGACACTATTTCCGTATCCTGTTTTATTTATTTATTTCATGGCCACAGCATCGGTCGGCTCCTCTGAATAAGACGATTCCTCACGAGGAGGAGAAAATGGCACAAGTGACATGGAATGATTTCACCGTGAAATATGCAAAACAGAAGAAACTGGAGTCTCACACTTATTTCAGTGAAATACTTGGAGACATAACCAGCGTTTGGACCCGGAGGTGGAGAACGAGGGGTTTAAACAAGGTTTTAAATGGGTGCAGGTGCAGAGCAGAGCACAGACAAGGAACTGGAGATACAAAACTTTTCAATATATTGAGAAAAGAAAAGGTAAAATATGCAAACACTGGTTCTTTATGTGCACAGGAAGTGTGAAATAAAACATCACTTGTCTTTAACTGGCTTCTACACAGGGCTGAGGTTCTGTAGGACAACTATGATGTAACAGCTGGTTAACACTGACAGCAATACAGGCAGTTTAAATGAATAATTCACTGTAACTCACAATAAATTGAAAATTACAAACAAATATGAATTGATTGTACAAAGAGCGTAACTTCTGTATTAACTATTATTATATTTGTCATTCCGTTGTACAGCTATACATAAGTGACTCGCTGACCTGACAGTGATGCTGTAATCTGAGCTGGCTGCTGTTTTCCTGGTCTTACTTTAAGTGGCATCATCTCCTGCCTGGGAGCCGAGCTGCTGTAACACGTCTAACTCCTGACATCGGTGGTGTTTTAAACAAGAGCAACAGGCCTTCTGTTCATCTTGAAGCAGCTGGGGACACGTTATTTACTGTCTCCTTGTATATTTAAGCTTTAGTCTCTTAAATGTTGACATATAATTGGTATTTTGCGCAGTGGGTGAATGACACTTATTCAGAACGTAGCGCTGGCCTACGCCTCGATGACTCACCCACTTTAGTTTATTTAATAAAAGATAGCGGTATCTATATTGTTCTCATAATTATCTTGTGTGGGGTGGGACAGTTTCTGCAGCTGAGTTTCCTGTACGAGGGCCTATAAGAGTTTCCTGCATGCAGTGACAGTGACAGTGAAGAGTTGCAGGAAGTTTCGGGTGATGCAGGATGCTGAACTGGTGGGAGATAACGGCTCTTATCAGACGCTCAGATGACTGAAATTGAAATAGGAAATGAGGCCGAGTAATTGTGTTAAATTACTGGAGTTATTGAGCTCCGTTCTTTGAAGTAGACTTTGAACATGAAAATGATCCCAGCGTGACTTCACGCCGTGGAGCAAAAACAAAGCGCCTCTATCATCACCGGAAGCTTCGTAGCCTCCTCGCAGTCGACCGCGGGAGCTAATGGACCAGAGGGTTCAAGCATGTCTGAACTTACAGAGGTTACATTCAGACTAAATACGTATGACAGCAATGGCTCCGTCTTCAGTCCGTTCACACATGGTACGAGTGAATATGGACCGTCTTGTTTTGACAGCTTGAAGTTGATCGTCATAGAAAAACGTATTGTGTTCTGATTACAGTTATCTGTGGAGGAACGACAGCTCGACGCTGGCTTCGTTTCGCAGTACGGGCTGTTTCTGGAGGGATCTGTGTTTTTACTTTCCCCTATGAAAACTTTAGTTTATGGAGGTACACATCAGCAGCGGGTTCAGTACGACACGCTTCACATGAATTCAGCTGCTGTTTCTTCACCTTTATCTGGGAGGTTTTTCTGATCTAACATGAAGATGAAGACGAGGCTGTAAAGCAAAGTATAAATGGACAGATGTCAGCGTGTCTTTCTTTAACCACCGAAAATAGTGTAAATGGCAGATAACTGTATAAAAACACTGTTATATGTGCAAGGAGTTAAAGTTATGTGGGTAAAAATAGTAATAACGGAGAATATGTTTCATTTCTACGCGTCTCCTTGGTGTTTTATTCTGTGGGACTTTATTATTATGGGAAATAAAAACAGGTTTATTTATTTATAATAAACTTGTGCTTAGCTTTAGATATGGAAATATCAGCCATAAATAGTATTTTAAATATTCCTTTCGATCGTCCTCTGAGATATTTCAGTCTAGACTACGGTTCATGACGTGGCTGATATTTTAGGTCTAGATGTTTCATGGAATGATTCCTCAGAGGATTAATCTTAATCTGACTTCCAGTCTGACCAGTTGTTACCATGAGGCCCAGTTTAGTGACTTTAAGTGTCTACAACTACTAGATACATGTCTGGTACTATAGATATCTTATTATAATATGTTAGCTGGTGCCATACCTTTTAATTTTAGGTATTATGAATGAATTGTGTTTGAGCATCATCAGTGTGAACATATTTACCTGCTGATGTGAACACTGAGCTCAAACTGCTGCTTCTCCCTCTTGGTCTAAAGCCTCATTTAAACAGTAAATGCTAATTTCCAGGCTTAGCGTAGTTGTTTGCACCAGTCAGAGTGGCGTTTTGTTCTCTTCAAACTGCTTCTGTGAGTCCTGCTAAACGTTGTGTGAGGACACAGCGGCAGTGAGTAGGTCAGGGAGGATACGAATAGATGCTGCTGATTTGGACGTAAAACAAAAGGCAGCTGTAACGTCGGCTCTGCTTTCTGTGCCCCTCGTATGTAATCAGTGGATTCTCATATGTGACCCAGCAGCAGCTGCAGGGTTCAGCTTTCACTGACAGCGTGCTATTAAGTCTGCAGAAGTATTCACATGGTAACATGCATGGTAGAAAATGAGTCCGGTATCGATCTAATAACCACCGCGTCTACAGTACTGTTGGTTAAAGGGGACATTTGCACAGATGTGGAATGAGCCACTCGCTTTCTTTAGACGTCTGAACCATCGATTCAGCTGCGCAATCAAATCCACATCAGAGCAGAAAGACGCGAACGTTCATGAATGAAGTCTGTCGAATCCTCTGGAGCGATTCCTCCAGGACGAATCTTCGCGTGGGTGGAGAACTGATGCATTTCTGAAAAACAGCAAACCTGGTTTTTGTTTCTATTTTTATGTCACTGACACTCTTAGTGGTGGTGGTGTCCTCTCCTCCTCCTCCTGTCAGTATTTTCAGATCCCTGCTAAAATAAATAAATAAAAAGAAAACCCATTTTCAGACATGGTGACAGGAAACACAGCGTCCCCACAGCAAACAGCTGACAATAAACACGGCTCACACACCGTGGTGGTGTGATAGTGGTGGTGTTAAATTTATGTCACTGTAATGCAAAGACTGCAGAATGGCTGAAATGTATCTTTTACACTGAGACAAACTGAGAAACTGCTGAAGAGAAAAGTTGCACAATAACACAACCATCACAGTTTATTAAAGCTGTTAAACCAATGAGACGGAAGGCGGCTCGTAAAAACATGAAGTGAGAGAATTAGATTTTTACACAGACATTTATATTTTATTTACATAAAAACAGCTGATTAAAAGATATATCTCAGTATTGGATGATATTGTCATTGTCAGAAATGGTCCTGCATTAAAACTGAAATGAAGTAAATATTATTCATTCAATAACATTCAGGGTTTGATCTTCCTGTTCCCGGCTTCAGTACGAGTCCATTTCAAGCCTTTTAGGGTAAATTTCATCTTAGCGCGATAAACTACTAATAACTGCGATAATAACTACATATTCTGTCATATTGTTATATTGTTTTGCAGACTGTGTCAGACTGTGTCAGAGATGACACAGGTTCGTTCTTGTGTATTTCCTCTCATTGTGAAACGCTCGTGCACCTTGACTGGAACCTTTGACGGTTTCACGTCTGAACATTTCCTGCCACTGGTCTGAACGCCTCCGTTCGTCAGAATCATTTAGCTGTGATCGTAAGAGACGTGATGAATAATTCACCAGTCTTTTGTAACTAGGACTTTTTCAGTTTGCCAGATGGTGCTGTGGTACTTTCCAGCCCTGCAGGCCTGTGCAGCTTATGGCAAACCTATGCCTGCATCGTTGTTTGCCATATGCTCGTTCTGGTCCGAGAGACACTTCGGTCAAATCAAATCAAATAAAACAGACAGACATTATTATTTTAAATTTATTTTTACCACAGATGCATGTTTGATTTCTTGCAAAGGCCAGAGCGCACGCACACACACACACACACACACACACACACACACACACTATCCAGTGCTGTCTAGGAAACACACTTGGTCCAATTGATTGGAGCGACTCTAATTGGCAGTGACTGGGATTGTCTGGTGCAGCAGCACTTGGACTTTACAAATGTCAGACTGTGGATTTGGCTGAATCACTGAAAGGACTTTTGGATCCCACTATTGATTCATCATTGAGGTGGAGTGGGAAACAGTTGGGGGCTGAATGTTGATATTGCCAGGAAAAGATAATCCTATTGTAGGTGGGTGGTTTCCAACATTGAGCCATCGCTGGAGAAAAATCAGTCAGGATGATAAAAACAGCCATTCAGGCTTGTTAGATACGAGACACAAAGACGAGAGATAAAGCCATTAAAAGGCGGATTAAAAAATAGTTTTCTGTCGTCGTTGTGGTGTGTTTGTTCAATCTCAGTCTTCTCTTTAACAGAAAAGCTACATCCAGAGGTTGTGGGTGGAAGAGGCAAGCAGAGATAAATCTGGTTTGGCGCAGACAAATGAGTCCACGGTCGCTGTCGGGCAGTGGAGCAACAATTAACTGTCTCACTGCAGCTCTCCTCCTTCTCCACCTGGCTCTCATTCAAAGTGCACGGGTCTCACCAGCAAGGCAGACAATGACCAAGGTTTCCCAGCAGCCTTTAGGTTAGAGCAAAGCACAAGTCATTTCACTAAATACACGTTTGGTCAGATGTCGTCATCTTTGGTTTGTGGTCTTGGCATTTCCAGTGACTGTAGCAGGGTTTGTGTCATGTTTTGAGTATGCAGCTATACAGGACCAGGACCAGGACCAGAACCAGGACCAGAACTATGTGAGCTCTCGAAAGATGCAGACTGGTCAACATGCGACAGTTTTTAGACAGAGTTTCTATGTTTTCATTCTTTAATCACCGGCACCGTTTTCAAAAGTAGTGGTTTGGCTCTGGTATCAGATAAAACCTGAACCATCCCCAGACCTACTTTTGGTCTCCCATCATCCACAAGGACAGTCATACCGTAGGAACCTACCATAGGATCCTACCATAGGATCCTATGGTAGGATCCTACCATAGGATCCTATGGTAGGATACTACCATAGGATACTACCATGGCCACTCGAAGGCCAGAATGTGCGACTGTATTTTAATGAGCTCAATGTGAAACTGGAGGATCGTGTCATTCTTTCCTGTATCCCTTTTCTTCCTTCCCTTCAGTTTCACTATTAATGGCTGATCTGATCTCTATTTTTTCCGTTACCCAATAGCACTTTACTGCTTTCTTTACACATAATTAAAACAACTTCTGCTATTCTTGTCTTTCATCCATTTTTCCTCTGCCTCAGTCTTTATTTTTGACCCGGTGGATGTGTGTAGTCATGTTCTTATCTGCTTTTGCATTTCGCTGTGCTTGTCACATCAGGCTGCAGCCTTTGGGAGCTGTGTAGCCTCCAGCCAGTGGTAAGAGGTGTGAGAGCTTTACTCTGTCCTCTGTCACTGATGCATCAAGAGGTTTAGATCTGTTAGACCAAAGCAGAGCTGAGAGTGGACATGTTTATTGGTGCTTTAGAACGGAAATGTTGTGAAATAATCTCAGACTACAAACCTTGAGGACAGAAAATTGGTCCAAAACCTTTATGTTGGGAGCTGATAATGTTTCTGTAAAGGTCTGCAGAGCTGTTTAGAGTTCCCTCTGTAAAAGTTATTGACAGCGAAGTGAATTGAAAGTGTATCCAGTTGTGTGGAGGTATTTATTTTTCTCTGTATCAGTTAAAACATGTCCCATAACGAAATGCCAGTGGAGTGTAACCAGACTCGTCCTCAGTTGCCTGATCCCATGTTAGTTTACGTATGTTCCTAGTTGTGTGCAGGGATGGGTCATCAGGGTATTTCCTTAATGTGTGAGAGTGTTGGTATTAATAAATAAAAGGTAAACTCTCCTTTTTCAGTCTGGCTTTTAAGTTAATTGAATTTTCTGTTTATTTATTGACTATTCAACAGTTTGACCTCTTTTACTGTTTTAGTAGTTGGCATTTTTATTGTATTATTAATGTAAGTTTTTCATATTTCTCTTGTTTGCCTTTTAGCATTTTGTTCTTTTTTTAGTCAAATTTTTTATGTTTTATTCCATTTCTACTAATTTGGAGGTTTTATTTATTGACTGATTTTACATTGCTATTCTTTATTCAGGGTTTGGGGCACAACTGGGATTACTGTATAAAGCTTTGGTTGGTTGAACAGATGGTTGCATGGATGGTGAGCTGGATGGATGGATAGTTGGATGATTGATGGATGGATGCCTCACCTGTTCCCTTCAGCAGTGCGTTAAAAGAAATGACCCTTTACTACTTTAGTACTAATTTTACTAGTAAACTTACTGTATTGTTCAAAACCACTGCAGTGTCATCTCATCTTTGTGTGCGTGAGCTTTTTCTAGCTTTTTCTGTCATGCTTTTGTTCCTCAGTCTTGTGGAAAGGTCACGCTGGAAAAAGATTTTCTCAGATTCTGGACATTTTTCATGTTATTTGTGGCCTCAGCATCTTCTGCTGTGACACACTATTACACAGTTTTATTCAGAGATATTTCCCTACACAAAACAAACAGAAAAGAATTGTCCTCAGCTCCACCTGCAAATACAATTATTAACGCAATGAATGCAGTGAATACTAAATGCCAAGTGGAAATATTTGATCCAAACACACATATAAATAGACTCACAGAACATAACCTTCTATGTCGTTCAGTGTCCTGCACCAACTGTTTTGTCTCTGTCCTGTAAGCGTTTAAAATAAATCATCCAGACTATTTTATTCACTGTAACTTGAACCACTGTTTTAGTGCTGACAGAACAAACTGAAGCTTCCATTAAAACAGACCGACTCTGGTCCTGTACCAACACTGAGGTCATAAAGGAACATTACAGTCATCGAAATAGAAAAACCACACTACCTCCACACAGAACAAATATTTAAAAACGGTGCCTTGGCTCACGCACAGCTATAATGAGGGTAACCTCGTCTACTGTGAAATCTGTGACAGGCCGTGACTCAGCCTCGGCCTTTTGTCCAGTGGCCTCAGGGCACGGCTCCGATAAACACTGACGGCGTCTCAAAGGGCTGTTCACACCTTTCATTAAGATCCCATGTGGGCGATCCGGTCCTGTCAGCGTCAGGCGTGAACATCTCCAGGACGCGTTCAGATCCCGTTTGAGATCCCATCTCTGAACACATTTGGACGCGGTCTGGCTCACGTGTTCTCATTTCAGTCGTGCTCCTATGTCAGCAGAGTTTTACCTCATTCATTCATAAAAAAAAATGAAAAATACAAAAATGAAAAATATAAATGATCACATGAAAAGGAAAAAGCTCTGATTAATGTTTCCATCAGTAATCAGAGCCTGTTTAAATATCATGTCCTTGTAGCTGTGAGTTCTGACAGTGTGAGTTTGGAAACAATAACTTTATATCATGGTGGATTAGTGGATGTGGGTTTTTCCACTTGGGATTTTCTCAAGAAGAAAAACATGATTCAGTTCATTTCCTTCATTTTCAAAACAACCAAAACACTTTCAGTTCAAACCAGTTTCAGTTCAGTTTATAATTCTTTCAAAAGAAAGGAAAAGTTTGTCAGTCAGTCTGGGATCTGGTCCAGAGTTTGTTAACTCACGTATTTTTTTCAAACACCGTGTCTTTATTTACTTTTACTACCGGAACTCACGGAAACTTCCAGGGCTGAAGTTATGATGTGAGTGTTGTGCAGGTCTGTGTCAGGATGGAGGTCAATAAATAACAACTTGAAGCCAAAGTCATGATACAGACTCATAAAACCGTGGTAGAGATCCATTAGAGACAGTAGCTGTTAAAATATTCTACTGGGCTTCAGATGATGTCAGGGTTTGTTTGCATGCGGAGTCTGAAAGTAAGAGTGAATCTGTAAATAACAGGTCTGAAGACACGAGCAGAGATCCTGGATCGGGTCTGGACAGGCTCTTCTGTTGCAGACCTATTCAAACCGGCTCGCTCAATGCACTAGTTTGGTCTCTTTTGTGAAAGTGTTGCAAGTCGACATCACTTTGATTTTCAATTTTGAACTTGTACTTTGAGTGATTGAGTAAAGAAAAGAAGTGTTTTTGGTCCCGCAGTTCGTTTTCCCCTTGAAATAACATCCTCACCTGAAGGCCACGTCTTATTCTATTGGAGCCTGAAAGTCATTGACATTCATTTGAGGTTTGGTTTATTTTGCCCATGGACCATAATTGAAATGACTTCAGCTGTACCTTTAAACTCCAGGATGATGCCACTGCTGAGTGCTGCCTGCTGGTGCAGTACAGCTCTGTTTGTCTCTTATCAAGCTGGTTATGAAAAACGTCACTCAGGCGAAACAAGCCAAACTCAGACGTCATGGAAAAGTAACGAAAAATGAGAAAACAGAAAGATAAAGATAATGTTTTTACATGGACACTGTTTTCCCTTTTGCAGTTTCTTTCCAGGAATGTTTTTCTCTGAAAGAGGAGACTCAGTCATATCTGGGGCATTTCTCTGTCATCCTTCCATCTTGTTTCCATCCATCTCACTTTCTCCGTATTTTTTTTTTTTTTTTTTTTTTTTTTTTTAGTGCATCACGCTGTCAGCTGTCACCCTTATGATCAGCACTGACCTGTTTCTTGTTGTTTGCTGCTCCGTTGCTGCTGTACAGTTGGTAATTCAATCCTCTTGGCAAAGAGACCCAGAAATGAAGATAGAGGATCTAATCTTCTGGTACATTAAACAAGCTGGGACAGGGCCTCAAAGAGACTCAACCTGCCCGCATCAAGAATTACAGGGGTGCTTGGCACGCTGCACATGTTGAGCAACTCAGATCTTTATCCAAATGCGTGCGTGAGCAAACCCTCGGCCAAGATGAACCTGTCAGCAATACTCAGGAGGCCAGCGGCCAAGGGAAACGTGATGAATCTCCCTATTCAGCATGGTCCATAATTTAAGGAGCTGGCTGGGTTGTTGGTTGGGTTTGCAGGACTCTGTTTACTTAGCCTGTGTTCAACAATGTGGAGGGTCCCTGACGACAGATGTGGAGCTTTCAGTGGATTTGTAGATTTATCTAAAAGGTTGTTGGTCTGAGTGTGTGTGTGTGTGTGTGTGTGTAAGATTAAGATTAATTTTTGTCTGGGCTATTGCATCCATGTCAAATTTATTTCCTTCTTCCTCGTACTTAAAGATGAATTAACATGATGGAGAAGTTCAAAATCTTGGAACGAGTCGAGGATCAGGGCTCACTCCAAAGACGGATATATTAGATATATTAGACCACTATTAAATGCATGTCATTAATATTTGATTTCCGGCTGTAAAGAGTGACTGGCTCAGGGCTCTGGGCAGACTCAGTTCGTAGGGTTTCCTCTTCAGAAACTAAAGATTGATCCAGGGTGAAATATTAAATATCTTAAATATAAAAAAATGAATATAAGATACAGTATACAAAAAAAAAAAAATGTTGGTAATGTACAGACTACAGGAGTCTCACACTTAGTTCATGGTTCATGGTCCTGGATTGAATCAAGCTTGAACACTCTGTAAGATATTAATATAATGTGTGTATGATTCTAATTATTTCACGTTTACTGTCAGAATTTGCTGTTGGATTGTGTAATCCCTCACACGTTGGGTTGAGCATGTGCTACCGGTGCGTGACTGCTGCTCTCACTATGTCACCAACTAATGTAAGGTTTGCTGACATGTGCTCTGGGTGATGATGGGTAAAACACATTTAGTCAGTACTACCTCAGACTAGTGGAAGGCAAATATACGAAAGCCTCTAATCAACAAGTGTGTTTGCATAGTCAGTTAAATTTTTGTGGTACGAGTATCCACACCTTCCCTGATTTCAGTTTGTTACTAGCACCAGTTGTATATTTATCACAAGGCCAAGCTGAAGAATTTGCTCATTTTGTTGAGCTGGCTGTGTGTTAAACATGCATCCTAGGTTGTCTTACATGTCGGCCCGTCGTCAAGGACTGTTTTTGTTTTCCTTTCTTAGAAAGTGCTTTAATTTGACTTTTCGTGGACCGACTCATGGATATTGAACACAAATGATTGAAGAACACAGAGCTTATTGTACTTTGGTTGGTCTCAGACAGGAGGAGCATCAATCAATAGGAAGGGCTTGTGTTCCTGCCTGTGCTTGGACGGCAAAAATTCTGACTTATTGAACATTTATTTATAAGAGAGCGTCTTCACAAAGACCAGTCTGCACCGTGTCTGTACTGTTCCCCGAGGAGGACGGCTCTGGTGCAGCCTTGAAAGTTTTAGACTGTCAAGGATGAAGAAGATGATTCACTCAGTAAAGTTTGCTTTAGTAATGTTCTGCACAAGGTACCACACAGAGACCACCTCACCTGTGTTGGTGTGTAATGTCTCCCCTGCTCTATGACCCAGTCTGCTGCTGCTGCTGCTGCTGCTGCTGCTGCTTATCAGCCATGACAAGAGGAGTGTAAATAAAAAACACAGGAAAAAAGTCTCTGCGGGGAAGCTCCACTGACCTCACACCACGCAAAGGCAATCCGGAGGCAGGAAGGAAATGGAGAGTATTTGATCTGTGCCCCCGATGCCTGGGTCCAGGCTGGAGACACATGGGGTGAAAGGATGAGCTGCTGCCCTCATTTGTTGCCCTGTTAGTTGCAGAGGCCCGGGTGGCTCCCATTAGGATACATTTAGATGGAACTCTGTACGGTTCAGGAATGAAAGGTAAGGTAAGGTAACTTTATTAGTACCCACGGGTAGATTTGGTTCACAGATAGGTGCTTTCTCACAGACAACACTTAGAACAAAGACATAAAACAGTGCCAGCACAGTGATTCAGACTAAGAGACTCACAAATAATGGCCCTGGGCACAAAAAGGCTGTTTGTAGCTGCAGCCTGATGGAAGGAGCTGAAATCCACCAAACAGTATCTGCTTGGTGGATAAAGATCTCTCCTATCTGCTGACTAGCCCACCTCACAGTGTGGTTAGAGGAGTTCTTATTTTTTAGACACTAGGCTAAAGGACAGAGTAGATTCAATAAACGAGTGGTAGAATAGGATTAGCAGTGTCAGTGTGAAAGGAGGACAGTTTAAATGCTGGTTCCCCATCTCACACACCGCTTCACAATTTGCTTCAAAGTTTAACTTATTGTCAATAAAGTTTTTTTGTACTTTTCACCCCATTGTCTGACCCTTTATGACGGTGAGTCCCTGAGTCCTGGTGAGTTTGTCTAAAGTCAGTGTTCATGTGGTTTCTGAAATATTCATCTGTAAAAAGACGACACCGTTCTATAAAACTGGACTGTGGCCTGTTTCGTTTTCTTTTAGCAAAATTCCAATGACAGAATCATCTGCGTACGATCTCTAGTAGCACCAGCAAAGACATGAAGAGGATGATGATTAAATTCAGAGTTAAATTCAGTATAAGTTCTCCTAAAAATGCTCCTAAAAAAGGGAAAATGTGAACAACTCATTATTCAAAAATGCTACAAACAAAAATGAAAGTGTTTAACAGTATAATCAACACTGGTTGATTGTTTTAAAGGTATTAAAGGTTCTTTGACATGATGAGGCATTTGAGATCAGATCAGAGCCACCAAATATATTTCACTCAGTGGACATGCTGTAAATAGGCACCAAAGGCTCATGATAATCTAATCAGATCCTCTGGAGACCAGAATGTTACACCAGTTCATTTCAGCGATCAGTGACAGGCTTCTTCACCCACACCGTGACAAGCAGAGGTATCCTAGGTCCTTCCTTCCTTCCTTCCTTCCTTCCATCCTTCCTTCCTTCCTGCTGCTGTCAGACTCTACAATCACATCTGCTCCACAGACCAACAACATGTGTGCAGTATGCTGATTCATGTGCAATATTCCTCCTCATTCACTACTGTACAACTGTACAACTTAGTTTCTACTGAGAGGTGTTTTGTGAATGAGCTGTAACTCTTGTAAAGTCTTGTCACGCCAGAGAGACGTCACTTTGAGAAACATTAACTTCAAATGAACTGCTCACATGACCCTGTTTCATCTCCAGTGACGAGGAGAGGCCAAAAAAATGCTTCTATTGCATGTTTACAATACGCTTTTATATCGATACGTCTGAAGAAACACCTCATGAGAGCATAAAAATGTTTCAGCTTTAGATATTTGAGAGGTTTTTAGATATTTAGGCGTTTCCATTACCAGATTTTTATAGTGATATTCTTATAGGGGATGGAGGTAGGTAGTAGTATCAAACGTATCCTGACCATGAATAAATATATATTATCAAATAATAAATCCCCACGTAAGTCATATTAATTCAGATTAGTTTCAGATTTTTTTCCAGCATCATCAAGTGCTGCAGTAGTTTTGTCTGAACCATAGAGGAGCTGATCTTTCTGGACAATTTGTGCTCAGTTTATCTCCAACCCTGTAGAATAGTTGGTGAAGGACCAGCAATCATCACCTCTTGCAGGGGATCCATAGTAACAGCAGTCAGTAACTGTGTGTGTGTGTTTTTCTTTCTTTTTTCTTGTTTGTGTGAGTATTGATTTCACACATGGGGTAGACACGAGGCCTCCTCACTCTGTGGTCACAAACAAGAGGGTAATAAAGACAGACGACGCAGTACCAGAGTCCATATAACATGAAGTCACTACTTTTTATTTGCCAGTGTAACAGAGATATGAGCTGAGGACCCAGAGAGACAAAACTCTGAGATGGTCATTTGGTCATTTAGATTCTGAACAGTGAAGCTCAGAGGGTTTCACGTCATACTTCATGGATCGGACAGAGTTAGCTTTTATAAATGACAATCAGTAAATCAGTGTTAGCTTTTATAAATGAGAATCAGTAAATGAGAGTTAGCTTTTATAAATGACAATCAGTAAATCAGAGTTAGCTTTTTATAAATGACAATCAGTAAGACGTGTCTGTCTCTTGACATTTATGAGTTAATGACCTCGGCCTCCTAGTACAAGTCATTAAAAACACACACAGGTGATTTTAAACTAAGTCTGTAAAGTGAATAATTCAGTTTTTGTACGTAAACAGCCTTCCTCTGCAAATAACTTTACAAAGACAGAAAGCTGTCAAACAGTTTATACAGGAGAAAAACTTTATCTCAAACAAGGTTGTGACCCAATTTCCCTCCACACACAGACACACACACACACACACACACACACAATCACAAGAAGCGTGTGAGTAAAAGTTGTCTTCCTTTCCCTCCTCAGCACCACCGCCACTACCTGAGCTCTTCATCTTCAGTGAGCAGTGTGCCCTGAAGGAAGAACCCGGGCCATGCAAGGCCATCAAGGACAGATTCTTCTTCGACGTCAACACCGGAAGCTGTCAGCACTTCGAATACGGAGGCTGTGGAGGCAACGCCAACAACTTTGAGACCTTGGAGCAGTGTGAGGAAACGTGTGTGGTTACAGGTGAGTGTGACCCTTTGACCAGTGACTCAGACGGCTGGAAAATGATCAGCTTTCATAATGACACCACCACACAGGACAAGGAGGTATTACAGCTGCTGTTGTTGTTACTAAATGATCACTTTTGTTTCGAGTGTTGTTTCTCATTAGACTTTATTGCCACCTTGGGCATAAAATCCTAATGCACAGTCATTTTGTTGGTATGCAGCTAACACTGGGGATTGCCAGCACATTCATTCTGAACATCTGCGCCCAAGGCATCTGGCTAATGTACTAAAGAAGGGAACTTCTGAGGAAAGCATTCACTATTGTATTATTTATAGGCTCCAGACACTAAACGGATCATAAATTAAAGCAGAATTAATTGGCTGCATCTAATGTCAGAATGCTCAAACTCGTACCAGCTGGATTTCTCAACCCTCATTTAGTGTCTTTAGAATGAGAATGGATCGATTAAATGTCTCATTATATACATGTCCACACTTGTTAAATTAAGGAATATCAAACAAACACTTGCAATGCTGGACGTATATCATGGGATGGAGTATGTGCAGCTCTGGCATCCTCCTGGTGTCAGTTAATGAAACAACATGACTTGGCTTGTTGCTGAACGCCTGCTGGATGTGTGTCCTGGAGAAACCTGTTTCTGAAGTAACAAAGGATCACATGGGAGTGACACGTGTGTCCATTTCTGACCATTGCAGACGTAGAATAGTAACGCTTGGCTTGTGAAGCTGCTAATGGCTAATGGCTACTGTTTATTCCATAACCAAACCTGCAACGACATGTTTCTTAAAGATGTTTCAGTTCTCCTCCAAGTACAGTATTTGGTTCTAAATGTCTGGAGTTGGAGTTGGAGTATGAATAGAAACATCTGTGGGTCATGTCCACCAGAAACTCACACGACCAGTGTCTGCAGCGACCAGATGCAATAGAGGGTAAACATGGTGAAATGTATCAATAAATACAGAGAGACCGGGAAAAATGTGGATTATTAGATCAAATTAAAGACTTTATCAATAAATACAGCATAAATTAATATTATATGACATTAAATGAACCACAACACCAGATTTCTGAGTCTGGATTCCAGCTGTTTCTTCTAATGCAGCGAAACATTTAGTTCTCAGTTCTTTGGCAGATATCTGTAAAAATATAAAATATATCTCTGACTGCTTTTCACATCTGTTGGTTCAGTCAATCACACAACAGCTTTTCACCTTTGTTTCAAAAAATTAATTTTACAATTTAGATGCTATTAGAGTCTATGATTCAAACTAATGCTGCTAATCTCCATGTTCAGCTGTCACTTTTTGACACTCGGTGGCCGTAACCATGGAGACTTCGCTCGCTGTAACATCACATTCATACCCTCTATTGGAGGAATTTCATTTTTTAGATCAATCTTGCCTTCACAGACAATAGGTACTGTTTCTATGCTCATTCAGTTTGATTTGAATTCAGTTTGCAGATTTAGAAAAAGAAGTATGTTCAGTGAGTGAACGTGATCATACCTCCAGCCATGTAGGCCTCGTATATGTATTTTCATGACTTAGACTTCCAATGTCTAGTGACTTCCCTTCTCTGGATTTGAACTTAAGTTCAGTTCTTGCATAAATGTGTTTATTGAATGTTCCGTTCCACAAAGGTGGGATAGTTTTGGGAACCCAGAGGGCGTATTAGTTGTGAGACGTCTGCACCAGACAATTAATGGTGGCACAGCAACACCCTTTTTTATGGCGTCCTCTTTAGAAACTGTGCAGCCACACCTCTCTGGTACGATGAGAAGAACGATGGGGAAGTCACTGTGGACAAAAACAAAACGAAAAACAGACCAACGGTGACACGAATATGCCCACATCATGTAGACACTCTCCACAAACAGGTGGTGATCTTTTAATTAAAGGCAATATATAACGTTCCACCATGTAATTAAATTAGATGGTAGTTGTTGCTGGGAAACAGACGCACCAAACAAGTATAGAATCAGCACCACATATTCGCCTGTGTTTTACAGCTGTTGTGTACTCGTGTGTCAGAACTGATCTGTTTCTTCCGGTGCTGCATGAATAATTTAACATGTCTGTGCGTTCACGTAGGACTCACTGCAAAAGATCTAGATTTGGGGGGTGTTCTTTAACAGTGAAATGGGAAAATGACGCTAAAAATATCCGTGGATGGGTGAGGAGACGAGCGGTGACGGTGTCGCCAGGTAGGAGCTGTGTTCAAAATGAAATGCAGAAGAAAACTTCCAGATATTAACAGCAGCAACGCGCTTCTCTCAGACATTAGCTGGTGTTTAGAACATGCATCTAGCTGGTGTAATGTTTTAATTTCATATTTCCTTCATTCAGTCGGACTCTATAAGCCTCAGAAGCAGAAATCGGTAGTTTGTAAAAGACGCATCGCAGCTCGTCACTATTTTCATGGGACGGAAAATGTTACTCAACTTTGGTCGGTGCTGTCGCTCTCAGCTCTATGCAGAACGGCACGAGTCCAAACACGTTCTCCCTGTGGTGTGGTGTGACTGAAGTTAACGGATAAACACACTCACACAAAGAAAAGAGACGACACCAAATCCCGGATTACACACAACAGTGACATTTGAGATTGAATAGCAACGCACGAGCAGCCGACGGTGACGAAGAAGCAGAGCGTTAAAGGCCGCTCTGAATGCCTGTGTCAAGGTGTGAGGATATGACTGAGGGATGTATTTGATGAAAAGAGGACATCACACCTTTGTTGATTATTTTGTCTGAATCCTCCCTAATCAACTGGTAAAGCTCGGTGAAATCCCCAAAGTGCATCTGTGACGGTGAAGCCGTACGTCCAGTCAATCGGCTTTTAGTACGATGTCAGTTATGAAAAGGAGTCGAACCTGAAACAGTTAGAGTCACATTCACAAATATGAAGTGTTGTTCTGCACTGGCACAGTTCTGACCCAGCCACAACATTATGACGAAGGGAATTTCTGAGTTGGAATTTTCCACTGGAACTCCCACAAAGTCGGATTTTCTTTTCAGAAAGTCATAGAATCTTCACTATCTCAGAGTTAAGTTACCAAGATGGCCGCCCCGTGTGTAAATGCTAATGCAAAGCTCCTGTAATATTCCGTTTGTTAGCTCCTTTGTTGCATTAAACTGATCGTACAGACAGTATTTTTCCACACACACACACACACACACACACACACACACACACACACACACACATATATATACACATATATATATATATACACATATATATATATATACATATATATATATGTATATATATATGTATATATATATATATATGCTGAAATACTGTTGTAATTTAGGTTTTTCATGTGTTATATGAGAACTATAAGCTAACAACGGCTAAAAACAATAGCCTGGTAAAACAGAGCCAAACACCATCGTGGCAAACTTGGAAACAATTAAAACTTTAATTTAAAAAACTTTAATTTCACTCTACACTCAAAAAATTTGATTATTGAACACCGTTACATTCAGACAAGTGCTTTCATGGACGTCGTCATGTAATTTTCCAACTTTTGTAACTGGAACAAAGATAATTCAGGTGTGACATCATTCCCAGCTCTGAATTCCCCCCTCTGAGGTGAATGGAACGCACCATCAGACATGTAGCCCCCACCTAGACCGGACCAGACCGGACCAGACCAGACCAGAATCCTAATCAGAATCAGGAAAACTTTATTTATCTCTGAAGGGCAATTAGGAAACCAGACCAGACCAGACCAGACCAGACCAGACCAAGGAATGGTCTGCATGTTCTCCTTGTTATTTTCAACCACAAAGAGTGTTTCTGTTCCTGTTATTATTTTCCCCTTATTCATGATTTATTGGACACGAGTTTCTTAGAATGAAGAGGAGACACTAACTAAGCGTTGTTGTGTTATTAGTGACGTCATAAAAGGAGGCCTTTTCATATTTCTGTGTTACAGGAATGTGGTTTAGTTATGGTCGTCTTCATGATGTATATTCTCAGCTGTGGGAAGCAGCCAATCGCCCCATCACTTGATACCAGTGCTGCCTTACAGAGACACATGACTTAAAATTCACTAGATCCCAAACTGATCAAGTATCTGTGAGATGATCCACAAAGGCCCCACTAACAATATTCAACACCCTCAGAAGGTCTCAGCTTTTCAGTGTGAATCTGAATGTATTTATTTAAGCAGGGTCAGTGTACATCAATGAACATTCCTTCCAATAAAACTGTCAAGCCACAACGTTCTCTGCCATATGTGTGTTATATACGTGTTAGATGTGTTATGCAGATAAAGCATCTTGATCTATCATCTATCATCAGTAAACATCTCCATTTACATCAGCCTTCACACATGCAACCCTCAGATGTACGGACATTTAGCTGTAGCTCATCCAAAGGCAACATTAATGAACAGAATGTCAGAAGATACAGCTTTCTGTAAAGTCTCACAAGAAACATGGTCAAAGGAAATAAAACTTGAGTCAACACAGATATAAAATGTGTATATTTTCATGAGAAGTTTTCAAGGCTAGTTCCATTCCTGCTTTTATTGGTTCTTAGTTGAACAAAAAATCTGTTACTGTGCAGTACGACAGTTTGTAGTGGTTGGTTTTATCTAAATTGAATCGCGCTTACACAGGTGTCTCCTTTTTTGCTGTGCTGTGTGGCGACTTTGCTTTAATATTCAAAGTTGTAACTGCTGTGAAGAAGTAAACTGTGTCCCAGCTCCATACTACAAAATGTAGCCCAGCAGTGTGTTTATCGTGAGGTTTACAGTGACACATCCACGCTTCCTCACAAGTGGCACTGAACCCAAACCAGTGGGTGGTGGTAAAATGTCTAAGAAGGAATAAATATCCTGGTATGGGCAGAGACATATATAAGAGGCTACTCATAAATATGGAGTGGCTGAAGCTCAGTATGGTGTGTGGCATGGTAGCAGTTTTCTAATCAACGTTACAAAGTGCTAAACAAAGACATAAAAGAAGAAACAGTCACTTAAATAAAAAGAGAAAATGAAAACAATGAAACACACAGTTTTAGGACTAGGTCTGGGTATGGTTCAGGTTTTATCTGATAGCGGAGACAAACCACTACTTTTGAAATGGTGACGATGTTTAAATAATGAAAATCATACAAACTTGTCCAAAAATGGTGCCTTTTTAGTTTTAAGGCATTTTGTGACATGAAAGTTAAACAGAAAATGGAATGAAGTCTAGACAAACATTTGGTCTTAAGTATTTTGAAGGTTCACTTCCATCCATGCAGGTGAAAAACTGACGCGACGTCACATGTAGCATCGGCACAGCAATAGAGCTAAGGAGGCTAAGCTAATTAAAAACTCACTGGCACCGAATGAAGTGGGGGACCTTGTAGACCACATTAGACCCTGATTAGACCTGACAATGCTTCCTTGATCTTCTCTGATTGGCTCAATGAAAACCACATGACAATAAACCTCACTGAGAGGAACCATGACATGAAGTTACCACATATGGTTCCTCGCCCCTTAAAGGCTTGAAAACCTTAGAGTCAGTTTCCCTGATTTAATCAGATGGATCACACCACAGGGGCCGTAACTGTGTCTTTTTTGCCTCCTTTTTCTTTTAAGCCAGGTCATTAGAACAGACAGTAGTATGAGTAGTATAATCCATAATCTGAATGACATGCTACTTGCTAGTCCCCTTGTCCCATATCACTGTGATAAATAGAAACATCTGGTAAAACATGCCTCTAGTGGCTCATTGTGTAACTACAATTCCTGACATTTGGCCCATTATTCATTGGAGATTTGCGACCTTGCGTCCTCATATGGGGACATTAAGATTTTCATTCTACAGCCAATCATGACACAAAAGTGATCAGATTCTACGGCTGAAACGGCTGTTTATTTATGCTTACTGACTTTCTAGTTTGATATGAGACGCAAATTTAACAAATTCTCTCAATAGTAACGAGCTGCAATGTTGCTAATTAGCAAGTACTGGTTTGAGGACGTTGGGACTTCATTGTTAGCTGTTCTGTCTTTGCTCAGCCATGTTCAGGGATTAAAAGAAACTGTTTTATATTTGATTGCACATTAGTTACTTTACTGTAATATACAGTGAAATTAGCCCTGTGTCCACATATGAGGACATCATTTATTTTTTCAAATATGACTTCCTGTTCAAAGATGGTGCTTAGTTTTTATACGTCTTAGGTTCTACTGATCACCTTGGAGAAATTTAAAATGCATGCAAACAAAAGCTCAGGTCTCAGGAGGATACAGGACGTCAGTTCACTGATACACACACACAGACTATTTTGGTGAGAAACACTGAATATAAACCTAATTTTGTTTGTTTACGAAGAAAAGAAACCTCCACAGAGAGACTTTAATTAAATATTCATGTTCAGAGAGATGCTTTGTCTTCTTAGATGCTCCCAGTAAAAAACACAGACGACTTCCTACGCATTGTAATTAGCGATCGGTACGGAGATGGGTCAGCTATATTTTACAAACAGACAATCAGTGTGATCACTTCCAACAACTGAAACTATTAATGTGAAACTAAGGTCGTCTCCTCTGCAGTTAAATGAACCAACGTATCCAGGCCCAATAAGTCACATGCTATAAAATCTATATTAACCACAGATTATTCTCACTCTTTACTCTGAGTATTGTTCTGTTTATTTTATGTTAAGTTCTACAGTCTCTGACTTGTTATGGCACACAACGAGAAGGTGAGGTTTCCAAGATTCAGACGTTTTAAAATGCACTCCAGAGGCAGAAAAAGTCCATGTCAGAGTCTACTGTGTTTATGTGCAGCAAAGCTGTTATCATCAAATCAGTGCCTTTTTTATTAAAAGCTGTGAGGTGACACTTTGATAGGATCTATCGCAATAAAGAGTCGTAAAAAACATCCAGTAGCACAAACGTTCTGATGTTTTTGCAGGAGGCTGAAATGGATTCATAGTTTAGAAAATCTGGACTGGTGAATGTCGCCCTGTTTAAAACAAGCACTGAGCGGTTTCCCCCAATTATCTGGGTCTCATTTCTACATGAGGAGCCACAGAAAACACAAGCTTTTTAAATTGCTTTACATTATTTAAATAACAAACAAGATCAATGAAGTTGTTCTTATTTCTTAGTTATTCTTACTTCTTCAGTCAGTGTTAACTTAGAGTAACTTCCTTCTACCTTCATGTGTTGAGCAAAAACTTTCAACAAAAAAACACCTTGAGAAAAAAGTGACAACTTCAATGCTTCATGGTAACATTTTGTTTAATGTTTAATTTATACTAGAAAATCCAGCACATATATAATATCTTCCTCCTTCTAAATACATAACAGACACAGTCTGAACAGAATAAGGTTTTCTACCGACAACAGAACTGATGTTGGATTGAGCAGCAGCCAGTAGGGGGCCCCATCAGGGAGACTCCCAACTTATCGTTGTTGCAGAGTCTGAGGGGGTTTCAAGTTTGACCGAATGTCAGCCGTCCCCAGGAGGCCCCGCTCTGGCCACTAGCACACAGCCGCTAGAATGGTGCCCCATTATGAGGGGGGGGTCCCACCGTGTTGTCGCTGTAGGGGTTCCATCATGTCATTGATATGGACCCGTATCAGCCGTCTCTGGGGGCCCCCTTCCAGCTCGGGGCTCTGGTTTTCTCTTTAACAAGCTCTTGGCGTACGAGACTCGATCTCATTTAGTCTGTCAAATCCACAGGAGCCACAAGCATGTGTCGGGTCATCGGCGTCGTCTCTCCTCGAAGCTACCGTCAGTAATAAAAAACGGGAATTTCACTGGAAGATGTAACGTAGAGAAAAGGACTCCTAATGGTGACGATAAATCAGAGACACCAGAGGCTGATTTAATAAATCATATCCAACATGAAGCAGCTCACACTCCCTGTGTGATATATGTTGAAACCAGCCGCGTAATGAGGCATCGAAAACCCTCAAAAGACGCTTTAGCTCCTTGAATCCAAGAAGTGGACACTTAAAGAGACTTTTTTTTTTTGAATGGAAACCTTTAAGCAATTCAAAGAGAAGTGTTTAGATTCAGCACATCTACAGGCACAGACAGATTAGCTGGTAACTTTCCATTAATGATAAAAGCCCACTGTGATATACAGTCAAATAACTAAATAAGAAAAATACTGAAAATTAACTAATGCAATTGCTTTTGAATTATGGTTCAGCAGAATAATTGAAAATAATGAAACTGGTCTGGACAGAATGTGATGTCTGATACTCTTTGGTTAATTTTCATATATATAATTATATTTTATTCATTTATTATTACTTTTGTCCATCCACGCACAGGTTCTTCTTTCAGGCACCTTAGATTTTTAAGGGGAATATATCTGGTGGCTAAGTTAGTCACTGGGACATTCAGCCCAGACTGAAGACAAGGGAAAGCTGATGGTGATAAATGTAAGGATATGTTCAAGTCTTTGAATGACCACATCAGGTAAACTGGGCCGACCGCTGTCTCCCTGCAAGGAAACAGGCTCCTAGTGATTAACTGATGGATCTAAAGAAAACTTGGCAGCAAAACCTTTTGTATAATCTTGTTAGTATGATCTTAGAAAGTTAAGTTAATCTCTGCTGAGATCACTCAGCTCTAGTGCTGCTTTGTTTTTGTGGAGTTAGTAGATGTTGCTGTTGAGGTCAGTGTCTGTGGCCAGACTTCATTTATTTTCTCCTATTTTTATTCTTTTCTTTTTCGTGTCAGCACCGTGTCAGCAGTTTCAGAGGAAGAACAACAACCTCCCAACATATATTTAAGAATATTAAAGGAAACTGAAGTAATAATAAATAACCAGATAAGGGATAAGGGAGTGACGGGGTCATTTAAAGTGGAGCCCAAATTTAAATTTCACTCTTAAACTCCATATATCAAATACAGAAAGTAATCAACAGTAAATTTGCCAAATTTGAGCCCTTTTGAGCTGGAAATATCAGCAGGACGGTAAAATTCATTGTTATTTAGTGGCAGGTCTGTCCATTCAAAAAGGATATAATGTGAGTCAATGAGACAAAAAACAGCATGAGAGGGAGTTTTAATAAAAATCTGACGCTGCACAAAAACTAAATATGCATTAAAGTCAATGACGACACTAATGTTTGACATGTCCAAGACTGTTTACGATCATTTTTTATATTGAAAATAAATCATTTGTGTTTATTTCTCCAAATATCTGTAACTTTTTTTAAATTGGCTTTAAAGGTTAAAAAATTATGTATTTTTCAATATTTAGTAGTTTTGATCAATACTTCATTAACAGATTTAAGAAAAAAAGTTGAAAAAATATTTGAAAAAAGTTGTAGAAAAAGTTAGGGTAGTGATTTTTCCTACAGTTTATTACTGACCTATTGAAAAATATCTGTAAAATTAAGATTCCTCACCAAAAACCATTCAATTTGCTGCAACACAGCACAAGTTCAGAGGGAAACTTAACTCCTTGTGGCAGTTTTTGGCTCCAACGGGACCAACATCTCACTGGTATCGATAGATCACCTCCTCAACCTTCACAGATTTAATAGAGAATTGTGTTTTGGAATTATTCAGCACTTCATTGCTCTAGAGGCAGTTCTAGCCTCCCCCCCTTTTTTTACCATCTCTCTGTCCTTGTTTCCAAGTTAAAGTCACCTCATTAAATACATTTAGATGTTACATCGATAGCATTTTAATCACAGTGGCCTGTCAGCAGAGAGCAGCTATTACACAGACTTCACAGATAAGCTGAACAGAGGGCGTCGTAGCTGGAGATATCCTCCGGTAGAAGCCTCCAGACGCTGGGTCACAGAGAGGTTAGAGAGGTGACATTTATTTACATACATCTCAACAGAATCTAATGTAGCTTCTAACACGTGTGATCGATTTTATTTTCCAATGCTTTGTTCACCAATAAATCACATTAGTCAGGTTTACATGGAGACTTTACTCCAGTTTGAAGTTTACATGAACCACAACATTTAATCTGAACGGCTGTTTTACAGACAAGTGACAGATCAACGAAAACGTCGCGTTTTTCTTTTATTATTAAAGCAGCTTGATTCAGAGAGTTTGTGGGCTCATATCCACCTTAGCCTTATAGTAGCCGGCCTTCAAGGTTTCCCAGCTCCAGTCTATCATGACTTCAACTCATCTTTGAAGGACCTTTTTAACCAGTTCAATATTTCTATTCTTTCTGTCGTCTACAGGTAAGTGTGAGATAATGTCTAATTCTTTCAGGTAACTGAACCAAAAATCAACAGTTTATTCTGCTTTACTCTTATGAACAAATTAACCTTAAACATCTTTCAAACATTTCCCTCTTAATAAGATGATACTATATTTACTGGATTTATGATGTAGTTTGCTGGAGGCAAAAGCAGTGGTCATAGATGTTATATCAGTTTAATCGTGTTGCACATAAGAGCAGATTTTAGAAGAGAGCTGCAGCTCGGAGCCGTTGGGCCTGAACTGGTAGGAACATTTTAAGAGAAAGGAGGTCCTGGGCTTGGGAGGGGAGGGGATGTGGATCACTTGAGACCAGGGAAGTGTTAACTTTTGACTCAGCAGTGGATTGTGTGTGAAACTTGACTGGAGTGGAAATGTCAGTGAGGAGACAGGAAGTGGACTCAGTGAGACAGAGTGTGGTAGCGCCTGCTATTCATTTACCTCATATTCTACGTTAAGTTTTGAATAACTGTATCTTTTGTTCTGTTGCCCATCTTTCTCCTTTCATGACCTTTGAAAACACATGTTGCTGAACTAATTTCTTTCCTTCCATAATATAAGAACATAAGAAAAAGACTGGTGTTGTGTCAAGATGCTGCATTCTAGAAAAAGATTTTATAAAACGATTTAACTGTCAGTACAAATATATTCACACTGTATGTACTATAATACGTATGGAGGTTCAAAAACATAGAGTTTAATGTGGAATAAAACTATGAAGTACCTTCATTAAATGATAGCCTAAAGGCCACGTGAAACTTCCATCCCCCACAGAGGTTTTTTTTTTTTTTTTTTTTTTACCATAAACTGTGTCTAGACTTATTTTATTTTGCACAAATTATACTCGGGCAAAGATCTGCTGGGTCTATCAGATCATTTTTATACTATTACAGCATCGGGGAATTGAATTAGTTTACAACAGTGTGGCTCTGAGTGGTTGCAGAACTAATCAATTGCATCCAGAGGTATATTTTTGTCTCTGTATCAGTTAAAACACGCCCCCTAACAATTAAGTCTGAATACTGTTTTTTTTTTTTGTTTGTTTTTTTTTATAATTGTTCTCTCTTTTACTTCCTTAGTTGACAAGAACCCGTGTCATCTGCCAGAAGCTCCGGGTCCCTGCAGAGGCCTGGTAAAACGCTACTTCTTCCACAGCGGGAGCCAGCAGTGCAAGCACTTCTTTTACGGCGGCTGCTTTGGCAACGCCAACAATTTCAGGAGCTTGGCCGAGTGTCAGGCGAAATGTCTGAATGCAGGTAGGCCAGCTTCAACCTGGGCCCCCATACATGAAAGACAGGCAAACACACAGCAGCATCATTCCAAACACAGATAGAATAACAGGCTCAGCAACTGTGAATGATTTATTTCTATCGGACACTTCAACCTGAAGAATAGCTGCTACTCATTTTAACCTTAAACCAAGTTCCACCATGAAGGTAGACGGACACTATGTCCCTACACCTTTTCTAATCAAAGCACACCTGGTATTTGAATGCACTGCACATTTAACTTCAGGCAATCAAGTCAAGCTGCAAATGTGAAACTGCAGTCTGTGCCGTTTTTACTTTGCCATTGTGAGCTCTTTAATTTGATCGAGCAAAAATGATGAACTTTCGTGTCTTTACTTCAAAGCAGTGTGGAAAGTCCACAGTCGACCGAGACACAACAACCGAAAACTCATTTCAGAGAGGAGACATAATCTAAATAGTTCCACCTCAGAAAATTTACTTTTTGATGAATTTTAGCTGCCCATGAAATCACAATGCACCTCGATTTAGCATTTAAATAGTTTTAAAGTGGCCAAAGTATACTCCATTATGCTAGACCTGAAGCTCATTATCTTGAAACTGTCAAGAAAAATACCAAGCATCACCTGTGACCAATTCATACAGAAAATCAATGGAAAAATGTGATAATTTCAAAAAGATGACTGAAAAACTTAATTCAGTTATAACTGATCAGTGATGTTTAATTAAATGTGTTCTTAACATACTTCCTTGGATTGCACTGTGAATAGAAGTGGTGGAAACATGTTTTTTTTCTTTGTGTTCATACAGGAAAAACAACTGCAGCACCTGAAGTCCGCACACAGTCTGCAAGAAAAGCTACTGTGCAGCCAACCATATTAACTGGTAACATAACACATTATATAAAACTATGTGACTATGTGATAGTGTTGGGCAGTGATGCATGAAGGGTCTGGATCAGTAGGAGCAGCAGAACGCAACCTTAAAAAACAGGGGAACAGGGAAAGTTTAATCCCAGGTACGGGAAAGGAGAGTTTGACTAACAGTTCAAGTGTTGATTCAGTCCTGGTCCTGGAACAATGCATCAGCTCTTTACCCTCGGGGAGTTGTTAAGGGGGGTCGACAAGCCATCCTTGGCATAAGGTCAAACTTGTTTCCCGTGGGTGTTGGACTACGCCAGGTCTGCCCTTGTCCTTGGTCCTGTTTATGGTATTCATTGTCTGGATCTCAAGGCACAGCCGGTGTGAGGAGGGTGTCCAGTATCAGGACCTCAGAATCGACTTCCTGCCTTTTGCAGATGATCAGTTTGCACTGAGATGCGTTGCAGCCTAGTGTGAAGAATGAGGGTCAGCACCTCCAGATCCAAGTCCATCACTAGGGATGGGAATTATTAAGGTTTTATCTGATCCTGGTGCCAAACCGGTACTTTTGAGTAAATCATGCAAACTTTGTACAAAAACGGTGCTATTTTGTTCAAGCTGAGCAGAATATTAATTTAAATAACATGAATACAACTAAGACTAAGAAATAAATAAACCAATATAGAATAAAACTGGTAATCAAAGATGTCAGATGTTTAATAAAATTTGAGGTGCTACCTCTCTTGCACAATATCGCCTTCGAGCACTTGTTGCAGGTTGCCGATGCTGAGTCTGCATCTTTTGAGGTGAAGTACAATCTAAGTGACCATTTCGCTTTACGCTGGATTTGCACTGGACATGTCTGCAGCACATACACCACACGGTCACAGCTCCACGGTCAATCGCTGCAATTCAAGTAGACACTTTAAAGGTTCCCTTCCATCCATGCAGGTGAAACACCAAAATCAAATCTGCGTTACTCAGTCTGGTAACCACTGTTAGCGTCAGCACTGGTGCAATTGTGGTACCCAGTATCGGTACTCATCCCTATCCATGACGCTCTGATGGAAAACAGTGGACTGTTCCATCTGGGTTGGGGAGTTGAAGTATCTCTGGGTGCTGTTCACGAGTGATGCTGAAATGGAGCAAGATGTGGTTTGGTGCATTAATACAGACGCTGTGTCAAACTGTTGCTAAACAGAGAACAAGGCAATTTACCAGCAGATCTTTGTTCCAACTCTCAGCTATGGTCAGGAACTGTGGCTGTGACCAAAGAGATGGCGTAGTGGTTACAAGTGGCTGAAGTGAGGGTTGGGCTCAGCCTTAGAGATCAGGTGAGGAGCTCAGCTGTTCCCATGCATTGAAAAGCGACAGCTGAGATGATTGGGGCATCTGGTTGGGATGCCCCCCGAGTGCCTCCCTTTGGAGGGTAGACCCAGAACTTGTTGGACGGATTAACTATCCCATGTGGCCTGGGAACACCCTCCAGCTGGAATGTGGTGCTGGGGTGAGGAATACCTGGACTTCTTTGCTCAGTCTGTTGACACCTTGACACAATCTTGGATATGTGGATAGGAAATGAGATAAGAGACGTTCTGTTTCTTGATGCGCTAAATCAAACTAGTGAACATTATTCTAATAAACTCTGTTGCTGTTGATCAAAGTGTTGGAAAAGTTGGATTTAATTTCAAGTGAAAACGGAGTAAAACAGGCAGCTCAAAAAAATTTAAAAAGTAGTCCAGTAGTATTCACCAAGAACTCACTACATATAAATCAAGTCAGTTAATGGGAGCTTTGGAAGAGTCGTTGCAGGTTGTTCCTACCATCAATATCGGGTTCAGTTCTGTACTTAAAACACATGAATGTCCAGTCAGTGTTTCCATCACAGTCTTGGACGGAACAATGAACTGACTGATCCTTGACTTGCATATGTTTGACTTTCAGGGGAACTGACTGTGAATGAGCCTCAGGTGCAACTGAATGTCTCTAGTCAAGATAAACCAGGTAAGACAGGATGACTCTGAGGTGAACATCCAAACATACACAAAAAAAACATATTTCTTCAACTTGAGCAAATATTTTTTGTTTGTGTTATTCTTATTCTGAACAATTTCATAAAAGGTTCAGTATTCTGCGAATAACAACTCTACTTATAGCTCGCTGGCTTGTCCATGAAAGTATATGAATCGATGAGAATAGTCCATAGTCCTGAATTTTCGTTTAGAAGCTTCGATCGGAGAGAACATTTGTGACTAGTTATAAATATTAACTGAGACAGGCATATAGAAGCAGAACATATAGAAGCAGAACATATAGAAGCAGGAATGCAGGACCTGTGAACCTGTGAATGCAAAGCATAATTAAATCCTTCGTCTTGTTCTCAGAGTAACAACCACTATTCCCTGAATTCTTAAATATGCATTGCCCCCAGACTAAACTCACGTATGCCATTTATTAAAGCCGTGTGTGGTGCCAGAGGCTTTTCATAAAAAGACAAAAACCATGTCAAGGTGCAGCGATGCATCGATGTTAGACATCTCACAGATTTGCCTCGGTTGTGAAAAACCAGCAGCAGAAACATCAGTGTTTCCTTCCACATCCCAGTCGTCACGTATTTCCACGTACTAATTTTCTGTGTATTAGCAGTGAGGGAGCATATGTCACAGCTGTTGTGTTCCAAGGTCTTTTTAGAGCACATCGAGACCCTGGCCCGTCTCCCTCTAGTCAGAGAGTTATGCTTCTAAGAATTCAATTTCACTCTTGTCAGAAAACACTGAGAATGAAAGATTGAGGATGAGTTACCCTAGAAGTCCTGCCTCTTTATCAAATCCATCTATATTATGTGTTTGCTTTTATTTTTGTCTTACATTTAACAGAACATATCTCAGAAAACAGCATAAGCATCGAAGCAACACCATTCAGATTTTAAATCCTAACAGATTTAGAGAAAATTAAATTATAACTCAAACAAAGATTTGAATACTTACAGAATCTGACATGCATCTGGGTCTATGTCTGCCAAGCAGATGTCGCTCCAAGTGCATCAAAACCAAACACTGACACCTAGTGGCTGCATGACGATGTGCACCCATTATGATGGGAAAAGCTTCTGTGTCTAAGACATGAGTATAAACCCTTAAATAAAGCTGCTCTGGAGGAGAGTATGTTTTTAAGGCGCTCCTGGTTGATGGCAGCGCTGATGCACAATATTGTTACTATAAATGGATTTAACTGTTGACTCTGAATCAGTTTGTCCTTGAGTTTTTCCTTTTGTGCTTCTTTGGATTTGCTGATTTGATAAAATGAATTCCACAGTGCAAACAGTGCAGCGATGGAGCCTGTTTTTCTTACAAATTCTACTGCATCATTTCATGCAAACGTTTAGTTTCTCCTCCAGTTCATTGTGGGCTGGATTTTATAATAATTTTGTAATATAACTGAAAAGCAGTGTAGTAGAAGTAGTAGTAGTGTAAATTTCTTCTGGTATCACACACTTCATTATGTCAAATCCTTTCCTGCTACTTGGTAACTTTAATCATTTTATTAAAGGTGTGTACTGATAAATTGAATAATCCTATTTCATTATTTTTCCAGTTGATCAAAACAGATAAAGTTAAAGATAAATGCTGGATTTGAAGTTTACAAAACAGGTGTTTAATGAATGAAGTTGATAAAAGCTTGAGTGGAATTTCAAAAGGAAAGAGTTTACAGTGAGACAGAGTCCTGACTGTTTGACTGGTGACGTATGAACCACTTCACTGCTTCCTTCGTCATCAGGTCCCCGTCACTGTTTTCTCTCGGCTCTTTGGGAAAGCTGAGCTGAAACCATGAAGCATGTAGAGACGGAGTCGACAGAGATTTGATTTTACAGTAACGCTTTCGGTGCTAAAGAGTCTATAAAACTGCAAACCAAGATTATTGGGAGCAAATAACAGCAGGCTCTGCTCACTGGTGAGAGTTAATGAAGATTCATGGAGCGTAGGCGCTGACGTTAGACAAACCACCACAGATGCTATAACTGGAACCTGTGGTGCATCATGAATACTGCAGTCTAGTAAAGATTTTGTGTGGCTTTCATTTAGAAATAACTATATTAATGGAAAAAAAAATGATTGTGTCAGCTTAAAACCACACAACTACAAACAGTAGCGAGAATGTGCAAATCAAATCCCGTACAAGCACGGACCAATAAACGATGTGTCTTAACGCCATTACATTGTCTTGTAAAAGCCTTGACTGGTCCAGTCCTGGTTTCCATTCCCCCTAGAAATGTGCAAAACCTGAATATCTGGTAACACATTTATAAAAACCCTCTCAAACATCTAAAGATGAAACATTTTCATGCCCTCATGAGGTGGTTTGTCAGACGTGTTGATATAAAGGTATAAAGCGTAATGGAAACACTTTTTTAAAGAATATCCAGGTCACCAGCGTCACTGGAGATGACGCAGGGATCATGTGACCAGTTCATTTGAAGTCCATCTTCCTCAAAGTGACGAGAATTTAAGAGAATTATCGGATATCAGATGAGACTTAATGTGTTACAGCTCATTTGCAAAACACCTTTCAATGGAAATATGAACAAACACAACTGCACTTCATCGAAAATTGCAGAAATACGCTTTTATTTTGCAAAAAACTCTAAAGGAATCACAGCTACTGTCTGCAGGAGCTGAATGGCAAAAAAAGGAGACGGGATCTAAAAAAAAAAAAAAGAGAGAGACAAAACTTTGACACCCAGCAACAGGCCAGAGAGAGTCCTTACGTAGTGCTCCAGGCGTGATTGGATGATGAGACACAGGTGAAATAGCAGCCGAGCCCCAAAGACCACTCAGCTTCTCAGCCGAGGGAAAACTACAGAATAAATCAGAGCAAAGCTTGGTCATCTCTGTAGGAAGCCACGATAACAACTCACAAAGCAAAAATAATCTGTTCCAATCAATCTACGATACTCATGTAAACAGTATTCTGCTGAAGTAGCTCTAAGTTAACCAGAAACAGAATGATGCCATTAAAATAAAGTAATATATATATATATAAAAACATGGGTTTCAACTAGTTGTGGAGGAAACTGACTGATGATGGAAAATAATCCCTGGTTGTCTCTAACTGTGACCTCAGAGTGGTGCTTCAGTCCTGTGGAAGTTGGAACATGTGACAGGACGGAGCGGAGGTTCGCATACAACCCGAGCACCAAGAGATGCCAGATGTTTACCTACAGTGGCTGCGGAGGAAACAAGAACAACTTCAAATCCCGAAAACACTGCGTTCACAAGTGCAAGGGTACGAGTATCTAAAGACGTCACCTCCAAAGCCCCCGTTCCCTGTTGGAAAAAGAAAACGTATGATTGTTTAATCAGAGTCAGTACAAACACAGCGTCTGATGATCTCCTCAATCAGCAGCAGGAGTTGAATGTGTCACACTGTAATTCCATCGTGTTGGTTCTGTTGCAGCTCATGGGAAGATGATCCGAATAAAGAAGAAGAACCTCGGCAGCCTTCTTAACCGCTTGGTCTGAACACGAGATGCTTCTCTGCCTCACAGTCGTCTGTATTTATGTCGATAGTTTCTCTCTAGCTTTCCTCATGTCTCCTGTTTCATAGGGCTGCAGGACATCGCAAGTCAAGTCTGACACAATCTGTGTCTTAATTTTCCTTCACAATACGTTGAACTGACGTTCAGTGGCAGAAAAAGAAATTATATTGAAACATCTGGTTGTTCTGGTGCACCACGCTAAGCTGCACTGTACAAAACCTGGCATTTCACAAGCAAATACACATGCATGCGTGTTTAAAATAAATATGCAAATGACGAGTTAAATTTGAATAACAGAAAAAGTTTCAAAATTCTTGTTTCATTTTGTTAACGTATTAGATTTCCAGAGGGGATTTTCCCTTTTTTTCGAAGTAAAATGTTCTATATATCAGGCTCTGAATGATACATTATGAATCCTCTCTTAAATACCTGCAGAATGTGGTTAGGAATAAATCTGGAAGGTTTGGTTTGTGTAAGAGCTACTGAAGAGGAGATCTCTGGGTCAGAGTAGCAGAAACTCATTTTGAGAACACAGTAAAGTTTTACACAGTTACACATTGTAAAATATTTTGACTGGAAAACACTATGAACCGAAACCAAATCTACTCAAATCCTTCAAAACACGTCATATAATCATATAACAAAATCAAATTCAAAAATAACAGATTAACTGTTCAGTAAACATGAACGATGATCCACTGATCGTCTCCTTTTACCAAAGACAGTTCACAGCCAGATGAACTCAGAGGAGTCTGACTTAAACACACATGCATGTTTAAAATGAGACCAGATGAGGATGAGTCTCTGCCTTCATGGCCACATTCATCATCATGTATGACGAGGAGTCAAAGATCAAATCGACCCAAAGGTAGAGGACATGAAACGATCAGCATCATATTCTGGCTCTTAATACTGTAAGTCACCTCATAAGTAATGTCTAAAGACCTGAGTGTAAGAAGAGAAGAAAGTAATGTTTGGGAAGATAAGTGCTAACAGCTTATCTCAAAGAAGAACAACTCCAGGAAGGTTTGAATTTGTCTTCCTTCATGTTTTCATCTAACTCCGTGGATTATGGAGTTTTCAGTTTCTATCTACTCCAGAGATCAGGAACGGGAACATTTGAACCCCAGATGCCAACTTCAGTTAATGACTTTCTAAATTGCTTGTGAAAGTGCAGGTGAGGAACGTTGTCTGTCTCCTGATGCCTGATGTTCTCAGGACGACTTGTTGTGAAGAAACGCTGTAAATTGAGGCTCGTGTTGTGTGAGATGTCGGTCCTTGTGTAGAAAATATTTTTCATGTATCTGAAATAACGTTGTTTCTAACTCGATCATTGTGCTGCATGTGTTGTTTCGATATCTCACAGACAAAAAGCACATTTGTTTTGCCAGTGTCTAACACAGCAGCTCTCTGCAGTGATCATTTTTATGTCACTTACTTTGTACACATATATTTTATCTTTTTTTCATTTTACTCTTTCCCTGCAATACTCTGTGAAATGAATGCTTTTACGGTGACTGGTGATTTACTACTATAGTTTTTAATCAATATGAGCGTCAGCAGATTAAATCAATCATTATTCTAGTATTAATGACAACAATTAGCCTATAAGCAAAGGTACAGCTGTGAATCTATTTTACAGTTTTTGGGGGTCGATATTGTGCGGTTCAATAAATGTAAAGTCTTTTCAGTTTTACTGTTGGTGGAAAAAAACACACACAAGGGGGCGGTGTTGCATAAAGATTGTGTTCCTCTTGGCTGTGTTTGCTTTGCTGTCTCGTTTTATAATCATGGCTGTAATGGATTGGACTGTAAAGGTTTATGTAATAAAATTCAACAACATCATTTTATTCCTCTCTTTTTATGTGATGTCTTTAATTCTTGTGTGTGACCTTAGACTTTATTGATCCACTGTTTTGCCTCAGTAGCACATAAAAAGTCTTGAGAAGTAAAAAGAAAGATAAAATAAAATGAGATTGAAATGAGAAATAACAATAAAATATAAGTAAAAATCTATTAAGACAGAATAAAATAGTAGAAGCAAAATATTTACAAAACTAGTTTATGAAGAAACGAACAAGAAAAGGAGATGGAGGAATAAATATTATGTAAATAGGGATGATTCATTAGGTGCAGTAATGTGCATTAATATGTGGAGCTGGATCAGTTTTGTTGGAGAACGAGCTCCGCTGCCCCTCAGTGGTCTGGAGCCTCCACATCTGTCAGCTGTTCCTACATGAATGAAATCCAACTGTGTCACATTTACAATCACAGGTCAATAGGTCACAGGTCAAAGGTCCTGTAGTCACTAGCACGTCCAGTTTATTTGAGTTTTAGCACGTTATGCATTCAACTATTGGTTTATAATTAGAAGAAAAACTATGAATTCAATGAAAATGAATGAATTCTGATACATCCGAGGTGACAGCTTGTCTGTCGCCTGCTCCGTTTGTCTCTTTTCACCACCTTTAACAGATTGTGTGAGTTGCTCTGCTCTGAATCCTGGGACCTGCTGCAGCGCGGCTCATCTTCAGCAGTGACACAGAGACTCACCTCCTCCTGCACAGACGTTTGTTTGTTGCCTGGAACCTGCAGCATCTCAGCTACACTGACTATTTTGGCTTGAGCTTTGTGCCGTGACCATCTACCCCAGAGGCGTCAAACTCATGTTAGTTCAGGGGCCACATTCATCTCAGGACGGGCCGAAGCACAGTAACGTATTAAGCTACAAATAACGACAACAACTCTGAAGGTTTCCCTGTGTTTTAGTGCAAATAACTGTGTTCTGAGAGTCTTTGCATTAAATGAACCTGTAATGAATGGGACAGTTCTTAAGAAAAATAACAGCAGTTTCTGTTTAGTTCTAGGTCTCAGTGTTGTTACGTCCACAACTCTCACTAAAACTGTGTGAACCCTTAGAATAACAGTTCATGTTTTCAGCGTAAATGTTGTGCTTCAGGCCAGATTAGACCCTCTGGCGGGCTGCTTTTGGTCCGTGGGCCTTATGTTTGACCCCACACTGAGGCCTGTGCAGCTCGCTGATGTCATTCTACACGGATAAGAACCAAAGAACCATGAGGCTTTATTGTCATCATGAGAACATAGAACAAGTCTATGAAATGTTGCGAGGGATTGTCCTCAGGACTGATGATACAGAACCAGAAATACAAACACAAAACGCAGAGTCGCCATCTCGCTTTCATGATAAGTTCTGAGACTTGTGTGAAAGGACATTTATTACTTATGACTTTATTCTGTTGTACTGACTGTGTGGGACTTGGAGGTAAGTGATTGTTTCTAGCTGAGTACAGTGTGTTTAGTCACGGATGCTGTAACACCTGTAGAAGCACAAATCCACTCATGAAGGACATGAACTCATCATTTGACCCGACCGGAGACTTTCCTCATTTTTAGAGACTTCTAGCTCTGCTTAATTATGCATAATTACTCATGTCCTGGCAGAGATCCTGCTCAGACCCAGAAACTGTTGATCTGTTGATTGTCTCATTATTACTCTTATCTGGTCACGTGGAGCCCACCCCAGGCCCTGAGCTGCAGCACCCAGACTCCATGTGAATTTAAATCATTGTGTGTCTTGTTATCAGAGATGGACATGGTCAGACATTTGTGGCAAAAATGTGAAACTTGCCCGGTTTAATCTGTACGACCTAAGAACTAGATCCCCCCTGAAGTGCGGACACTAGAGTTACACTGACTGTGTGAGAACAAAACCACGATCTAACACAACAAACTGCACTCGCAGGCCTGCAAAGCGCAGTGTGGGAGTTAAGTGGCCAGCCATCCAGCGCTGTCAGATTCCAGGTCCTCAGCCGTAGGCTCCAGCGTGATGTAACAGGAAGCAGTGGGTTGCCTTCCACCGTCAACCTGACAGCCGCTCCGACTGCGCTGCGCTCAGTGAACGCCGGAGATCCGCCGTGCTCGGTTCCCTGCGCCGAGCCCGAAGACGAGGAGACCGCTTGGAGGGGACTGGTTCCGCTGAGACTTGGTTCGGGTTCAGACGAACGTCCTGCGCTGCCGGTGGATTGAACTCGACGGTAGGAGGCTGATATTTACCGCGGATGTCGCGTCGATGCGCTGTAATGTTGCTTTTGTGTCGGCGCGTTCTCGGCTGCAGCGGTGTCGAAGACGGTGGCCGGAGAGGAGGCGGCAGGGGCCGGTGTTCGCCGTTCAGCCGCAGATCGTCCGCGGATCGAGGTCATTTGCACTGCGTGTGCGTGGATTACAGAGCCGGGGAAACGCTTTGATAGAAAGGTCGGTTCTGAACCGAGTGGAAGGCGCATGAGCATCCGTAACGGATCCCGGTTAATCTGCGCCTTCCTCCTGTCAACAGCTCAATGGGAAGAGAAAAACATGCAGTTTGGACATCACGCACACCCGAGGGCGTCCTCATCATTTACAGCAGATATGTGATGTTAGTTCCGATGACAAATTCAGACTCACTTCAACATTTATTTATTTACGTCGAGTGATGTTTTCTGTACTGAGCCTATGTCACAGAAAAGCCCGTTTAAAGGGACCAAAACTGCAAAGGATCTTTGAACACGCGCATAAATGGTCAGATTTATTGGTTTCTAAACGAAAAAGACCGTTTTTGACAAACATTCACGACTGACTCAGCATTAGTGGCCACGGCCAGGCTGCAGCCCACCACCCTGCACATCCATTACCTACACGGGCTGATAAATGTCCAATAAAGTCTGTAAAAGGATGAGACGCAGACAGATTAAACAGGAAAGCGATAATTCAGCACCGGGGCTTTGATGGAGGAGATGGCCACTGGTTGCTAAATCATCTGCGCGGTTACATAAGCAGCAGATTTGGACATGTTGGAAGTTTGTGGGTTGGACAGTTAAAAAAAAAAAAAAAAAAAGCAGAGTGAATGGTGATGGTGAATGATGGTGATGATGATGATCATGTGTAGGAGGAGGATGTGATGACAGTGGTCACCTTTGGCTGAGAATGCTGTGCTGAAGAAAGATGCTCTGGAGTCATTAAGGAGGTGACTGAGCCGCTGATTATTCACAGTTTCTGGAGCTGAGTGGACGGTTCGTCCATCAGCGCCTCACATTTGGCTGTTGTGTTGCTTATATCTCACAGTGTGTTCTCAGAAATATGAATTATTGTTTAATTTAGCCTCTAAAATGGAACAGATTTTTTATTTCTCCACCAAAATCTTCATGATCTGAGGGTTCAGTTAAGAAACACTTTATTGTTGAGGAACCATTGTGGTCATGGTCAGTAGTAAATCCTTTAAAGTTGAGCTGGAAACTGCTTCAAAACGTATGCTTTTCTTGCTTCGATAGAATTCATGATTCATGACAGAAACTACATATGTGATGGCAAAAACTACAGACATTTCTCATGTTAAGTGACTGACTATTGGTTATTTTGTGTTTGTGTGGATGGTCATCGCTCATAAAGAGAAGCTGATAGAGAAATGGGTTTAAAGTGAAGGAAGCTTTGTCACTACTTGCAAGTTACACGCACTTCAACTAAAAATAGATGTAGTTCTTTGTTTCATTTGAATCCACTTTATTCTTATCCCCCATGAGCCCTTGAGTGAATTATGGGCGGTTTGAACCAGAACCAACGTTTGTTAACATGTTAACTGTTTGCGATAAATCCACTTCCTATGACCATGTGAGAACACTACAGTCTCAACTAAACCCCTCAAAACTACTAATGTAGAGGGATGGCATGAAAAAAGTGGCCAAAGACAACATACAGTAGCATTTTAAGCTACTTTCTCAACTCTGTGGCTTCAGAGGGTGACGCAGTGATCCATCTTAAAAGCTTTGAAGCGTATTAGTCTATTAGAAAATCAAGTAACTGATGGGAACATGTCCTCCTCCTCCACACTAGGTGGCGATATGTTTTTTCTGTCTGATTGACCTATTACGTCATATAATAAATAAGCGTTGTTCATGCAGCAGACCGACTTTTCAAACAAGAACCAGGTGGATAATAGTTCTGCTTTTTTAATGTCGTACGCAGTGTGTGTGCTACGTCCGGTGCAGATATATGACGCTATCCCTCAGGTGGTTCTTCTACCAGCTCTGTTTGCCGTCTTCTTCTTCTGCGACAGACTTTCTAAGATGTTTTTGTTCCGCGGTCACACACTAGAGCAGCAGCTGTGGAGCATGAACACACATCTTGTCTAGTTAAACTCTAATTAAGGCGTATACATGCCGGAGAAAATCGATTCCCAATAGCATTATCTTGGTGTCTTAATCAGATAAGGAGAACTCAGATAATTAAAGGCAGTAATTCGTTTTTTTCCATATAATCCATAATCACTGCTACATCAGAGCCCTGAGGAATAAGGTGGATAGTTGTTGCTAGCACAAAGAAAATAAGGTTCTCAGAATTTTATCTTTGGTCTGAATGTCGTTTCTCTTTTGGCCTTCATGAAGTGAAGTTTTAAAATCAAATGTAAGTTATTTTTTTTATTTGTCAGAGTCATGTAAATATTTCTCTTTGTAGAAAAGATTATTACAGGACAGAAAACAAAAAAAATCTCTGTCCATGCACGTCGGCTCTCAGGACACTTTGGCCAGAGAACGTGTCAAAGCTGCCAGTTGGCAAAGGCTGCTAGATGAGGCCATTTTGCCTCGACAGCCCGGTCCCACATGAAATACATGAGCTGATTGTGCAGCGGGAATGCTGTGCAACCCTTCACATTCAACCCTCAAACCGTCATTCTGTCTGAAGCCTTTACTGTACAACAAACAGTTATAAAACATGGGAGAGACAAATATCCTGGCAGCATAGCTCCCAGAGCCTGTGTAGTCTCCATGGTGGACCTTGTCCTAAAGCAGTGGCATCTCCAGAGCTGTGCCAGTGGAATCCCATTCACACTGCAGCTAATTCAGACCTGCAGTGGCTTGGTAATGTGCAAGCGCTGAACTCAGGATGGTTTCTTTACTGCTGCTCATTCAGGAGAAGTTTTTATCTGTTATTTCTGTTGTATTTATATAATTGACCTGTCGCCTTTGTGAGGGATTTATCCACTAAACACTGCTGGCAACCCACTCTGATGAGTGCAAAGACCGTCCGATTTACAGTCATAGCAGTAATGACGATTCCCATGAAACCTAACCCCTCATAAATCATCAAGGCACTGTGGGTGCCTGCAGCCTGCTCCGTTCCTGTGCTCTCACATATTTATTACAGCATTTCATCACTAATTTCAAATTCTCCTATACTGTGCTTCGCCCTATACCGTCCTTCAGATGCATTCACGTTGAACCCTGGTTGTGTTTCAGCTCAGATTAAATGAGCAACCCCTGTAAACATTATATGTTTTTTTCCTCCCATCTGCTCACCCTAGGCGGAAGTTATCATGTTACACAAAAGCGCAGTGATGTAAATGTGGAGCTTTCCCCTCGGGTTCTGGGTTCGGTTTCGGGGATGTGAAACCTTTAATGATGTGAAACGTGTCATGGGCTGATGTCTTCAGGAGCGACATGTCGTACTGAAACAACACTGGAGAGAAAAGAGGCAGCACGGTATCTAAGGGTGTTCCATGTTTGTGTTGAGCTAAACAAACCGTCAGTGACACAAGCTTCCTGATTTACTGTGTGGGAGTGGGCTTCTGGTGGACAGAATAGAGGAAATGGCCCCTGAGATGCTCTGCCTGTTTGTCTGTTTATCTTTCAGAGGTGAACCTGCAGCTCTGGACTGTCAAATGAGCTCTGGACACGTTCCAGTTCAAGGCCTTTTACTTTCCAAAATAACAAAACTACCATAGGGAGTTAATCTGGATTTTAGAAATGAGTCCATTAATGACTCATTTATTGGAAGAGCAAAGATTCCTCCTTTTAATGGCTCAATTTCTAATCACACTACACTGCTTTGGTTCTCTCTTCCACATTTCTGTTGGATTTAGGATTAGCTAACTAGAAAATATGGTAATTATCATTACAAGGCTCATGCTGCCATAACCGGTGCCAAACACCTCCCCATATTATTGCAGCTAATAGGATTCCAATGTTGAAAATTTGTTTGTTCGTTTTGTGAGTTAAAAAACATGGTGTGTTATGCGCCAGACCTGGATGAGGTCTGACTGAAAGCAGCCACAAAGATCAGCCTAACAGATACAGTGATGAAGCACTAACAATTAAAATAAGGCTGAGAAAGACGGACTTTAAATCAGTTTCCCTAGTAATTAGAATTACGTTCATGCTTTGGTTTTGATAACTCCGCAGTTTTTTAAACCTCATGTGTAAAATAAATGACAGGGAATTCATTGCTTTTAACCAAAAAATACCTGTTTTCTTTCTGTTTTCTTTTTCAAATCCTTGTATACGCTCACACACATAGAAGCCGTTATACATTTTACTTTCACAGACTCGAGGCTCGCGGAGCAACCTGAGCCCGTTAGTTGTGACGTGAATAGCGCTCTTGGAGGTCAAGTCTAGGGCCCACATGGAGGATATTCCTCGGCTTCCTTCGTGTTGTTGAATTTGACAACGCTCCAGCTTTATTTTTGTCATGACACCACCCATAGGGAACCACTACCGCAAAGTGTTCACCGTGCAGGAAGAGCTCTAAATGTGTAAATATTGCATTTATGTGTACGCTGTCTGAAGCAAAGCATGTCATAACTTAGGCTGGGAGTTCTTTGGGATCTCTAACACATAATCTGTGTGATATGGAGCCCTGGAAGTACTTCCATGGATAAAATTGCAGAGAAACCCCAAAGGGCATTTTTCAGATTTTATAACGTTTCCATGGCCAGATGAATGATAGCTGATAGCTGAGTGGAAACTGTGCTGATAACATCAACACAAACCAGGAGCTCTCTCCACCAATTGCTGCCTTTCCTTCCTCCTTAGAAATGTGCAAAACCTTAGTATCTCAATAAAAAAAAAAAAAAAAAAAAACTGGCGTCTGAAACGCAGACATTTCTAAAAACCTCTTAGATATCTAGAGCTAAAACACCTGGCTTTACTCTCTCATGAGGTGGTTTTTCAGAGTGCAGTGGAAACACTTTTTTGCATTTCAGAATGTTTATTACTTTATTAAGCCTAAGAGGAAATTACTTTGTGAACCGTGTCGCCAGTGTTGATGCAGAGGGTTTGAAGTCCATCTTCCTCAAAGTGACGAGAATGTAAGAGAATTATGGGATATTGTGTAAAGACGAGACTTTACGAGAGTTACAGCTCATTCGCGAAACACATTTCCATGGAAAAACGTACAAAGAGCAACTGGACTTTATCTATAAATATCACTTTTATTTTATACACTAAACTGTAATGGAAATGCAGCTATTAACTAAATAAGATCAGAGAGCGTGTTGACAGTTTTTTCTTTTTGCCTTAAAATCCCTCCACCAGTTGTCGTGTGCCACTTGACTGCAAATCACTGTAACATAAACTAAACCTAAAAGCAGCCCCGGCGTCTTGCAGCAAAACAGTGAAAGTTCCTGGTAAAGAAGCTTAAGCTGTCGACCTGTCGTGGCACTCGAGGCACTTGATAAAGAAAGTCCAGTGACCTGTGTGAATGAGGTTCTATGTAGTGGAAAGAACTGGTGGAATTAGACACATGTTCCCAGCAGACAGCACTGAGCGCCCCGAGTAGAGCAGCGAGCACATGGTCGGCATGTCGGTCTATTTTAAACACAGCCTAGTGGCCCTATAGCTGCATCCAAACATTTACATTAACACCAGTGAAAATCACTAGCAGCTATTCAGGTGCAGTGCAGATGTAGCTCCGGGTTATTTTTAACTGCTCTATTTTTATCCAGATATTTGTGCTATGTTTTCCTTTGCGTAGACCAGAGGCCCCTGGAATAGGATCCCTTTTCTAGGGCAAGACCTCTAGTACTCAAAATCTCCTTTAAAAGTAACTGAAGACGACCGTTGGTGTTTGTTGTTTCGTTGTCAGGTTTGAATGATGACAGGGTGGGGGGGTAGACATTACTGCAGTACAGTTACACAATCAAAGGGTGACTGTAGTTTTTTCAGCTGCACCATTCTTCCCTGTTCATTAGTTCTATAAGAAATAGTTGGGGAACACATGGGTTCACTCTCTTGCCCAGAGTTGGATGAGGACATTGATGCCGCTTCACTCATGTCTGTATGATAGATAGAGTAGGAAGCTGCAACAACTTAGCCTTAAAGACAGGAAACACAGCACAGCACACTAACAAGGAGCCTCGACTCAACGTGTTGTTTTATAAGATGTTACAAATCAAAAGGTTTGGGAGACCTCACGTGAGAGATTTCTTCCTCTGCTGGATCCGACCGCCGCCTTCGATACAGTCGACCACTGCATTTTCATAAACAGACTGTGGCCCCTGGTCGGCCTCGCTGGTTCTGTTCTTAACTGGTTCATCTCATGCCTTTCTGATAGAAGCTTCTTTGTAAGTCTGGATAACTGGTCCTCAGGAAACCCATGAGATTAAGTGTGGGGTTCCCCAGGGGTCAGTTCTAGGCCCACCTCTTTGTAATCTCTACATACTCCCCCTGGGGGGCGCCATCAGGAGGTGTCAGCTTCCACAGTTATGCTGATGATACTCAGCTGTACATTGCATGTCTCCAACTTTTAGAAATGAGAAATGATTTGATTTGCCCTCTAGTATCCTGAGCTAGTGCCCTGTTTGCCTGTCCCCTGCATATGGACACATACTGTATATGTATATGTGCATGAATAGAAGAACTGAAATAATTCCCAACGCTCTAATTTAGCTCTTGAAAAGGAGGCGACTGAGACAGTTGGTTGAAAGCTAAGTGAATATAAAGGAAAAAGAGCAGAGTGATGCTGGAACGGTGACAGGGTGGCAGACGTCAAACGGTGCCGTGTTGAGTTTTGAGGACGTGGTTTTTGATATGAAGCAATCATGCGGACTCTGTAACACGCTTCCCAGTGAGCTGTGACTGGTGTCGGCTGTTTAATGATGACGCTGTGTGTACAGACTGGAACCCCGGGTTACATTAAATTGCTCTGGCTGTTTGCATATAACTACTGCATACTTGGCCTAGGAATTTATTAGGTGCTGAAAACTGGAATTATTCTGCAGAGTAACGGCCAAAAGGTGGCTAACAGTGGTTTTACATGTTCAGTCTCATGTGTTTTTCTTTTGTTGTGTGCACTGTTTGCTGTGAAGAGGCAGTGGAAACATTAAGCTTTTAAGACGTTTGATGATCTGTGATTGGGTTTTGGATTTTCTTCCTACCTTGTTGCTCCAGTTTCTCATACATTTCACTGATTCAGATGAGCTAATTCATTTATTTTAAATAAATGTTATAATTGTTGTAAATAATTGAGAGTCACTAATGTTTAGTTTTTACTTTATTTTTTCCTACTTTGATTAAAACAATATAAACAGAAATCTAAATGAAAGAAGAACAATCTTACATTATCTGCCCCTTTACCCCAAGAACCAGTTCATAAAAAACTTCAATTAAAAACAAAATAATGATAATAATAAATTAAAATGAAATAAAATGGGCCAACACTGACTGTCATGTTTCCATTTTAGTTGCAGAGATATAATTCCATCATACAAACAAAACAACAAAAAAAGAAAGGTTTGTCGACCTTTCATGACGACACACTAGGTTTAACAATCAAACTGACATGTTTCATTACATTTTGGCTTTAATTGTTCTTTTAAATGTAACTTTTGATTTGGATTCTTTGATTTCTTTGTTCAGATAAACTGATTCCTTTCACAGAAACACTAAACACAAAGTTTAGACCTGAATCTTTTTAAGTTTTACTTACTTTCTCTTTTTCAAATCTTTTCTGAATGTTGGTTGGTAAACTTATGATCTTTAAATATAATTTGCAGAATACTATAATCCACCAATTCTTTAAATTTCAGCAGTTTTAACTAAAGGAATCATGGAGTTGTTGGATCTCTGTATTCTCATGGCTCTGTTTTACAAGCATTTCCCCAAACTGATATGGAAAACTCATAGTGTTGTATAAAGTGCTTTGTTGTCTAAAGAATCATTTACCGTTTGTAACTTTTGGTTCGATAAATGCAACATCTCTGGTAGTTTGGGTTAAATAGAACCTACAAAGCGTCCAAGAAAATTTTCCAAGATTCCAAATTAAAACAAACTTAGCATCATAAAGGAAAGATTACAAAAGAATTGTCATTATCTCCCTTTCTTCTACACTCAAACACATAATTCACGAGTGCTAAATGATCTGTCAAATCCTGACACAAGAAACAAACAAATATAAAAGTGTCACATATCCCTGTGATCTTAAATTACTGTTGCTCCTGCTGACATGAGACTGCATGTGAGACTTGAACGGGCCAATGGAAAATCAACATGTTACCTAAAAATACATTACCACACCTGGTAACGTTTGCAGCATTTTCAAACGAATTTCCAAATGATGAAGACAGATTCTGTCGACTGAACTTCTACCAGGCGTATTCATCTTCATATTGGAAGACTGAGTGAAGACTGTGCCATAGATTAATACTGGGGATCTCATTCATTTCTGCCTTGCTCTATGAAGGAGTCACTACGTTCAACACACTCACCGAACATAGTCATCAAATGAAGGTTGTGAGCCGGCATAATCCGTCAATATTCATAATTCATTAGGGTACTCGACTCCATCATCTGTTCTTGGACCCTATAGACTTTGAAGCATAGACTGGCTACATAACACGGGACATCATCCAACATTATTTAGCAGCGGTATGGGCCTTTGCTTTCTTATTCCCCATGAGCTAAACGTTGCCGTCCTCCTCATTTGAACGGATCTGGCATGAATGCAATGACATGAGTACTTTGGTATCTGCCATGTTGTCTCCCTCTTCCTCTGTTACTGTAAATAGTGCATGTATCAGCCAGGGCAGGTGGCTTGTTTTTCTTTCCTGATACCTGGTGATGCCCACGGAAACTCGGAGGTCTGCGCTCACATCATTTGCTTGGTGACATCAGTGGCTGCATAGAATTAGACTCTTAAGAACTATTTTCATCGGTCACATGGGAGAGACCTAAATTAACGTGGAATCATCCCATGGGAAATGACCACTTGACTTCTATATTTGATCCTGTCCATTAGATTCTCAGAGGAACAGTTTCATAACATCCCCATGAGGATTTTTCTCTGTAATAAAAGAGATAGCATAAAGGTTGACTGACACAATAAATACCACAAATGGAAGAAAATACTGTGGAAAAAACAAACACTTTACAGCCACTTACATGAAAAAAATAAATAACTGTCAGTCACCCACAGACGGTGACGATGTCTGCAGATGATTAGGAAGAAGATCCAGAGGGCACAACTGTGATATATCTCCTGCTTGTCTCCTGTTTGTACAAAAAAGTACAAGATACTCAAGATTACTGGACCCTGGTGACCAGCTTTGTGTTTGTCTTTCGAAGACTGATAAGAGGCTCAAACAAATACTGGCATGCAGCAGGACCATATTTCTCTTTTCCTACATTTGTCTTTCACCATGCTGTAATGTTTGAGATTATTTTTGCCTCCAGCTTTTGGTAAAAGATAATCATTGCTCCGGGCAGTAGTTTTCCTTTCAGTGCATTGTTTGGTTCTTCAGAAAACTCTCATGTGACTAAATTCTCATGGTTGCAGAATCACAAAGGGGCATGAATAGCCTTCCTGGATTCATTAGTGCGGATGTGTTTCATTAGAATGGTTGACCAAAAAAGTATAATGTAAACTTCACAAACAGAAGTTTACCAAGTTCAGTTAACTTTGACTCTGATATTTGATCTCAAACCACTGGGGTAACTATTCTAATCCCTGAGAAGGTTCTCAGTCCGACAACAGTTGTTGTTCTTCTACAGCAAATACTCTGAATGTTCATAATTAACCCTCTGGAGTCGATGGACAAATCACATGACCAGCAGCAAGACGCAGCGTCACTGAATCTGTTTCAACTTTTGTAGAAAAACTTCAAACTATATATATTTGTGTTGCTAGGCAGAGTAAAACAAGACTTATTAGAAATAATTTACGTCACACTTTTTCCTGAATATTGCCATGATGTTGGTGCACGTGCTCTGGAGAAACAGTGAAAAGGAAAATGCTAGCAAGAGGAGAGACACTAAATTTGTTCATAAGCTTTTGAGAATTACACTTAAGATTCACATTCTAAAATTGTTCGTTAAATATGTTTGTGGTTTTCACAGAGAAAAATTTTACTTTTTCCTACTTGGATTTGGTCTGGTTTAAGTCCAATATGTTAATACTAGTTTGTCAGAATGAAAAAGTAAAATGACGCAGGTGATGTTGTGTTGAAAAGAATGAAGCCAGGCTAGGCAACAATGTAAACCATTCTGAAGTTAGAATGAGCAGAATGAGCAGTAATGAAGTTACGGGGCCTCACCGGCGTAATGGACATCCGAATGCCACGAGGCGGAACTTGGTGCAACTTGGAGCACGAGGCGCCAAACATCCTGTGACTCCAAAAGGATGTTTACAGCACATTACAACATCTCTGCAGAGACGGTGGGAGCTGATAAGCGCAGGCCGGGCTCTGGCGCTGTGGGTGAGAAGACAGCAGATGTTACGCACAGGCTGTTTTTTTTCTGGGTAACTTTCTGCGTGCTGGCAGATGTTATGAATGATGTCAGCTCTTGTGCAAAGTGCACAGATAATAGTGGACCACCTACAGTTTGCATTGCTAGCGTAAATAACCATGTCTTGTGTCGCATTGGTAGCTTCTAGATGGGAAACAAATGTCTCTAAGGTTTTGCCAAGGTTGGAATGATTTATTCTTTATGGATTTCATATATAGATATTTATATATTCCATCACGTGTAGTGATACAATTAATTCTTGTTGAGTTTAGATGCAATGAACAAGCTGAGGTAACTAAGCAGAACTACTCACTCAGGATTTCATGGCTATTTTTTTGAGGCCACATGAAATAAAAGTAAGAGAGAACTAACTTCTATGTATATTTTCTAAAAGAAAAGGAAAAAAAAAACAAGTGACAACAAGTGTAGCTACTGTTCTGGATCAGGAGGCAGCAAGTGCAAGGTGACGGTAAAGTAATTGAAAACAGCTTCTCTTTCTTCTGGAGGCTGTACAGTTGTACAGTGGGGAAATGCTGATCCCAGCAGGACGTGACTGATCCTTTCTTCTCTATTTTAAGTTTTTATAGACGCAAAATGTTTGTGTACGTACACATTTCACCATTTTGTTGCATATTTTGCACAACGCTGTTGTGTTTGATAAGATGTTTGCGTCGCTCTCACTTCTGACGCCTGAAACATAAAATGCAAATTTTTTTTTATGTTTCTTTCGTTTTTTTTTTGTTCTGTTTGAACCGTTGCCTGGATCCTGAGTTCTAGACCTGCACGTCCCACCACTTCCTGTATTGCACCTAAATGTTGCCTTTGAACATAGATCATTGCTGTGCATTAGTTACGGCTTATTCAAAGGCTGGTTTAGGACACGTAGAATTTAAACCTTCACTCAGCGTCATTTGGTTTTAATTAAGGAATGACCATTTGAAGTTGGTTTCTGAGATAATTGGAAGCAGCATTTAAGCCCAAGCACCCATCCATGGCTTTCATTGCCCAAGGTTTTATCATTCAGAAACAGCCTGTCTGGAGTTAATCATGTGCTGCCCGGGCCCTAATCCTGATCGCTGACGGTACAACATGTATGTTATGTTTGTTTCCATCATAAACCAGGTATTTATTGTGAAATCAAATCCAACAGCATGATGGAATTTCCCACCATGACTAATGGAGGTCACTTAGATGGGGAGGGTCTGGGTTCTTTTCCTTGGCTGCAGGACGGGTCAGATGCTGCCGTGTGACCGGTTAAAACGAGCGCTGGCTTCAGAAAACATCCGAGCTGCATTAGGAAAGTTCTGACATCTGGTCTGTTTTGCCATATGACAAGATGCACTCTTTGTCTCAATGCTAATGCATGAAAACCAACCCCTGCAGAGAAACAGCTGGGGAACTTGGCAAAGCAGAGCGCTGTGTGTGTGTGTGTGTGTGTGTGTGTGTGTGTGTGTGTGTGTGTGTGTGTGCGCATTGTGTGTTTGTGTGCATTCATGTGCGACAGAGCAGCTGATCTTTCCCTGACTGTTTCTAATTTGCACAACTATAATGTTTTACAAGCCCACTTTCAGTAAGCCCCTCCCCTCGCCAGCGTGATGTTGCTCTAACTGAGCTGCCTTCAGGAGGCGCATGGTCATCGAGCTGCACAGGTCACTCACACAGACACTGAGGATGATCTGGGTCAGAAGCCTCTGATGTGCACTGACTGAGTGGAGTCTAAGCTGTTTGTGGAACTGAAATCGCTTCGCTTTGGCAGAAACAAGCAGCAGATCTTTCAATGCAAATATGATGAATTAGAAAAATGTTGTTTTTGCTTTTATTTTATATGTAAAATCAGATGCAGGCTCATTAGCACCATCCCATCATACACATCATTGCTTGTGTCTGCACTGATGAGGAGAAACTCTCCAAAGGTCTTATCTTAATGTAAGTTCCAAACAGGCGTGAACTTAGAACTGTTCTATGATGTGAATCACAAGAAGTTGCTGGGCCCACCTTTATTTTCCTGTTTCCTATTTGACCTTTGGCCACGTAGCTTTGTTCGCTTGGTGTTTTCCGCTGGGAGCCTAATCTAAACTGCCAGTTACATTTAATTCCGTCCTCATGCCAAGATACAAAACTCATATCACACCAACAGTGACAGACTTTCATGACTGTTTGTGTTTCTCTGTGGTAAAGCCGTGGCTTCACATCGAGTCAGCGTGAATCAAGATAAAATACATCATGTATCAGAATCCTGGTTTCCTCTGGAGGACATGCAGGGAGCATAACTTGGTTTCTCAAAGCTGGAGTAAGCAAACATTTGATGATGATGGTGAAGCCCATGTAAACCATGTGTGCTTTGCTTTATCTTAAATCCTGCACGTCTGTGCTCTACTAGTACTCCTGCCTCAGTTTTATCTTGACTGAGGCAAAGACTGGTGCATCATCATTAGCTTCCTGTGTTTCTGTGAGCATTGCTAAGAAAACCTCTACTATTTATTCTGCTATTGCCCTGTAGCATTGTTGGTTTAACTATTCCCTTGCACCTCATTTAATTACATTTGAGATGCTTTAAATAAAAAATGATGACATAGTTCCCTCGAGCAATGAAAGACATTTTTTAAAATTAAATTTCACCTATGAGTGAGATGTAATGCACACCTGCACACTATAAACACTATAAACCTCCACGTACCTCCTCCCAGCTCCGGGTTCTTTTTCGGTGTCTCCCGTCCTGGCTGTGATAAATGAAAATGCTCGTTACGTGACTAGTGCCAGGTATTCTAACCATCCTAACAACCCGTTTCTAGTTACCCTGGGAGGACGTGTGGAGCTCGAGCTGCAGCAACAACAACAACTAGTGAAAAAGCAACTAATGAATCAGGATTCAATATTAATAAAAATCAAGTAAGAGATTAATTTGTGAGTGGACCTGTGATCCTCTGGACATTAGCTGCTCATGCGTGACGCGAGCATTAGTTGTTTGAAAAGTAAATCTGTCGAGCCTGAGGGATACACTTCCATCTGAGCCTGGTCCCATCTGTTACGCAGCAGCGCTGACATGAAATCCCCGCGGCTCCAAACTCACTTCGGGGATTCTTGCATTGATGAGGCACAAGCAAGACACAACTTTTGTCACAATTTAGAGAATGCGTAAAGTAGACGTGACTCTGAAAACACGGCAGCAGCGAGAATAATGTGCATGATAACTCCCAGCTGGTTCAGGTCTTGGGGTTGATGGATTTTCTGTTGAGCTGATTCATTCTGGACAGGATGCCCCGCGGAAACATCTGATTTTAAACAGACCGAAGCTGTACAGCGATGCAGTCAGTCTGTAGATGCACAGGACAGAGCAGGGATGGGGCTGTTGTCATGGTTACGTCAGGGTTAATAGTCAGTTGTGTTTGTCGTGTAAGTGATTCCTGTTGTTTCTTGTTCGTCACATTAAAATGGCCATGAACAGGTTTTATGATTAGATGCCGAGTCTGTGTTTCTCTAGAACCACAATGACAGAGAAGGAAATCTGTCACTTTTCTCATGAGGAAATCGAGCGATAATTAGTTTTTGAGACAACTCCCCAAATTAGATGTGTACTAGTTAATTTGATTGATCTAAAATTTGTTGTAGGTTGTTAGAATGAATGAATGAAACTTTATCACCATTATACACAACACAATGAAACTGTTTTTGGCTGCTCTCCACATATCAACAAAGACACAACAACAAGCACAAATGAGAAGATTGATTGATTGATTGATTTGTTCGTTTAAGTCTCATGCACATATTGTGCCGAGCCCACACAGGCCTACAAGACACTATAGAGTACACACATTTAATCAATTCAAAGATGGCAAGTAGAAAAAGAACAGATCTTATGCAACAAAAAGATACACAGACAAATCTTCCAGAATATACGAGACCATAATAGAAAGCTTATAGTTTATAGTTATGTGGGATACAGTGTTTCCTGTCTTCATGTCCATTCTCATCCAAAATAAATCAGGATCCTTCCTCTGAACTTTTCCCATCAAGGACGTCCTCAGTTTATTGTGTAACGGGAAATGAAACAAAAAAGGAAGTTCATCTTCAACAACATCAAAATAACATAAACATGAAGATGCTGCTCTGCAGGGATCATACCCTCACACCCTCCACTTCAGTCTCCAGGGGCAACTTTCATCTTCTTTCATTTGAACATAGCTTCTAAGTTTGTGTTTCCTCCAAATATCCTCCTTTCATTTGTGTTTAACAGCATCAACCTTACACTGCAGATTGTTACTGAAAATATAAATCAGAAGAACAGTAAAAGTAGAACAAATAAATCAGCGTTCATCCTGGATGTCGCCTCTCTTGGTGGTTCCCAGCTGAAGCAGCAGATATAAACATGTAAAATCTCTGTGTCAGACTAAGTGGCTTCATGTGGGGACTTACTTGTCACGTCTCTTTTCCAGATCTGCAGCTGGTAAATCATCAGTCGGCTCTGAAATGGCAACGAGACATTTGAATAACTGTGGACGTAGCTGGAATGTGGCTCTCATCCTGCTGTGTCATCTAACAATGGTAAAACAGCCTGCGTGCACACACACACACACACACACACGTGACCTTTCACTGACACATCTGTTCCTAGAGCACACATGTGGAACCCAAACGTATCCTTCCTATCAGATGATATTTAATATGCATCAGAACTGGCCTGCAGGTATTTTGCATGAGGCAGGTAGATACACAGACATGTGTCAAAGTGTCTCAGTGTTAGTGTCCTATTATAAGGTTATTTAAAGTGTCTTGTGTGCAGATTAGCGACAGTATAATCACAAAAGGTGCTGCTGGGATTCGAACCCAGGACCTCCAGTTTACTAGACAGACACTTTAACCAACTTTAACCAAATGGTCCAAAGTGGTGTCACTTCACCAGAACTGAAATAGCGCAACATGCACCTTATTTCATGATGTTAAACAAGAACATCAGCACCACCAACACAATGGATCCTTTGTTGGATCATTAACTGTATTAAATACAGAGAGTGACTTGTGTTCGATAGACTTTGGTCGACGAGTGCAGCTGCTGCCAAGTGTCAGCAGGGCAGAGCTAGTGAGGATCCAGGGACCAGTTTCCTATTTGTTTTCTCACACTCTTATCTCTTGTTTAGAAACGCAATAAAACTGCTGCTGTTTACACGAAACCACGAACGCCCACTTTTTCTAGACCAAAAATTCACACGAGGAATTAATAAAGAATCGGGTCAATAATACCACAATAATCTTATCGATGTCCGTCCCTAGTCCTGGGGTAGACTCATGGAAACATGGCTGCCAGTCCAGACTAACGGCCTCTCAGACAAGCACATTGGTCCTAATTAACAGCTCCATGCCCAAGGACACAACGGACAGACTCAGGGACAGGGCGGAATCAAACCACCAACCTTTCACTTGTTATTTTCACCCAGGGACAACGCCACTGTCACTCCTGTTGGTTGAATTCATATTTCTGTACAAATGATTTCTGATCATTTTAAATAAATATCCATTCTGTCTGGGCCATGATTTGGGCTGTAGCCCCCTCTCTGATTGAGTTTGACACCACTGTCCTAGACCCAACCCCGAAACCATCTCAGATAAATACCTGATCCTCCAAGAGATATCTGTACAAAAGCATGTACACAGTCTGTTCAGAGGAAACCCGGATCAGACTTCCTCTCTAACCGTTCTACAGGTGTATAATTACAAATACTGCAGCGACTGTTCAGGGACGACTCAACTCAACCTGAGACTGGTTGACTGTGGGTCAGTTTACATTAGAAGCTCTTTAGAAGAGGAGAGGGCAGCTTTGAGTCTAGGGACACATCTGTTTGGAAATACACCTCCATGGATGTCATAGTTTCCATAGTTGCTCAAATGGATTTAATGGGTTTAATGGGCCAGTGTGTGTTAATTCCTTTTCCACCATTAGTTTGGATATTATGTCATAATTACTCTAGTGCACCCCTCGTCAGCTAAACTATACAACAGAGACAGGTTCAGACACAGGCTCACATGTTTTCTTCTTCTTGTTTCATGTCTCTGCAGCCGTTAATAAAATGTATTAGAATGATTTTCAGAATAAATGTTCTGGTTTTAAGGCGGTGGTTGTGGGTTGTTTTGCAGATAGAGCCAAGACATTATGAAGCATAGACTTCTCTGTACTATAAAAAAGAGATCATATCTTCTCTGCTCACATTCCAGGACCATCCAGGATTAATACAGTTTTACTGCTAAAAGATTTGTTCACCTTTCCTCTTTCTTTCTTCCAGTTTTTGGTGACGGCGAGCATGGAAGTCAATGACACCCAGCAGCAGCATCCGACCAACGTCTACCATGACATGGGACTCACCAGGAACAAGATAGTGACAGCTCAGTTTGAGTGCTATCAAAAGATAATGAAGGACGATGCTCACAGCAGACAAGGTAGCTGGGAGGGTTCATGTTTCCAGACTGTCTTTATTGAGGGAAATTAGTTTGAAACCCTCGTTATAAAGTTGGTTCTTGGGTTAATTCATAATGGGAACTATTTTTATCATATCAGCATTTACTAAAATTTTAGACATCACAGTTTAAACGTCATTATAAGAAACAAACTGTGTATTTGTGGTTCAACTCAAAGACTAAGTAAGATGTCTGTCTGGTTTTAGAGCCCATGTGTAATCGTACTTGGGACGGTTGGTTGTGCTGGGACGACACCGAAGCTGGAATTATGTCTGAGCAGCACTGCCCTGACTACTTCCAGGACTTTGACCCTTCAGGTGAGACCTGCAGCTCTTAATAGCCTCACACTTGGTCTAGTTGGAAACTTAAGCAAAACCAGCAAAGGCTGATTAATAATCTGTTATAGACCATATCCTCACTCATAGTCTGCGGACTTTGATTTCCTCGTCAGGTTTAAAGCTCTCCACAACCTCAGATGATCTTATACAACCGATTTGACGGGCTGAGAAGCATTAATTATCACTATGAGAGATGAAAACAAATGGCCATGAAACATGATGGAATTGTTCGTATGAGTGGATACAAGGCCACACATGTTTAGAGTGTGTTAAAATAATACAGTGGAGCTGCTCCTGTTTATTGGACAAGCGTTTTAAAATAAATTTCTACAATAGCACGGCCTTCTGCTAGATTCGCTTCCAGTTCTCCTCATGTGCTTTCAATAGTTTCATGGAAATGTTTGTTGGTTATGAAAATACGGAAATAACCTTGGAAATATGCTGCACAGTGGTTCATTCTGTTTTCCCAAAATGCAAAGACTCAACTTCTTTTACTTCCTGCCTGCATAGAAAACACCCATAGCAACAAGAAAATCCTTTGTGAGATTCAGCACTGAATGGTTTAAATTAGTCAGCAACAGTTGAGCATTTTTATTTCTATTTTCTATTTTTTTTCCTGCAGAAATGGTCACAAAGATTTGCACTGATAGCGGCCATTGGTTCCTGCACCCTGAGAGCAACCGGACGTGGACCAACTACACTCGCTGCAATGAACACACCAACGAAGGCAGAGTGGTCGGTCATTTCTCAGGATGACACTGATGCTCTACCAACTGAATCATGAACTTTTATCAAAGTGTCTGTGCAGCTGCTGTTAATTTACAGTTGTAGGAAGATGGTAAAAAGACCAGTGCTATGCTGCCGCTGTTATTAAACCTGTAATAGTGAAAGTAAAAGCAGCGACGTATCCATTATATTGGTTCTATAGGAACATGTTGTCCCACATCCTGAGTGGTTATTATGAGACGGGTAATGAGACCAATCCAGATAATCTAATTTCTGTCTCGTGTTTCTTCCAGACCGCTATGAATCTCTTCTACTTGGCCCTTATAGGACACGGACTGTCCCTGACCTCCCTGCTCATCTCCCTCGGCATATTCTTCCATTTCAAGTGAGTTAACGTCTTTTAACTCGATGCTTCACGGAATGAATTCCTCAGCCTACGCGTGAGGTAAAAACACTTTGGGATAATATCTCGTCTCCTTTTTCGTTGTTGTTGTTTTTTTGCAGGAGTTTGAGTTGCCAAAGAATCACCCTTCACAAAAACCTCTTCTTCTCTTTTGTTCTCAACTCTGTGATCACCATCATTTTTCTGACGGCCGTGGCCAACAACCAGGAGCTGGTGCAGAGGAACCCAGTTAGTTTTACCTCGACACTTATAGTTTGAATCCATTTTACAGTCGTGTTACTTTATATTCCGTCATTTTATTTTAAGCAGAAGAACATAAATGCTGCTCACCATGCCTTCATCATGCGTCTGTTCTTCTTCCTCCAGACCAGCTGTAAAGTGTCCCAGTTTATTCATCTCTACCTGTTTGGCTGTAACTACTTCTGGATGCTGTGTGAAGGGATCTATCTGCACACTCTCATCGTCGTGGCTGTTTTTGCTGAGAAGCAGCACCTGATGTGGTACTATCTCCTGGGCTGGGGTACGTAGGAATATCGCTCACAGATATGTGAGCTTCTCAAACAGTAGAATCTGGTTTGTTGAACTTATTTAACCTTTTTTTATTATCATTATTTTTACAGGCTTTCCTCTTATCCCGGCTTCCATACATGCCATAGCTCGGAGTTACTACTACAACGATAAGTAAGCAAACGATTATATAAGATAATCCTTTATTTACTCCACAGTGGGGAAATAAATCTTAATATGTTCTGTCAATATGGTGTAGATCATAGATCTAAATCTTTGGTTGATTAGATGTTTTATGTATATTTTTTTTATTTTCCCGCACAAATTTAAGTTTCTTTAAATGCACATTAACATGAATCCAACATATTTTATAAACAGAGGCAGAAGACGTTTCTCAACAGCCAACATTTCACACAGAGCACAAACCCTGAGACCTGTCAATCTAAGCCCCGCCCCTATCGCTGCTGAGCCAATCACAAGGCTGCATGTTACACGTTGACTCTGTCAGGTTCCACTGAGTTGTCCGAGTCTCTGTTCAGTCTCCAGATGCAAAAAAATCCCAGACGCACGCTGCAATATTTGCAGTATCGCTCACATCAGTCAACCACTGAGGCCAACATGGATCGATTTGTTTTATTTTCTTTATTTATGCTGCATTTGCACGACCACCCTACTCTTATAAAAAAAATAATATTTGAACCTGTGTATTACCTGAATAGCTTAATATTAAATGCAAAATGATAATAATAATGTATATTCATAAATATCGGGTTTAATATAGAACACATATGGTAATAAGAGGTAGGAAGACCCCTGGTGTAGATCATCTAAAATAATTTGACTAATTGTCTCTTAACCAGTGCGTTCTCTCTAATTAACCTTCCATTGGAACTGTAGCAAATTACAAATGAATATGTGAGAAAACCCAGTGATCTTTGTGATGGGTCATGTCTCATGTGATGCCTTGATACTGTTGTGTAAACCTTTGCTTTTTGTTCTCCCTCCACTGTAGCTGCTGGATCAGCTCCAAGACGTCGCTGCTCTACATCATCCACGGCCCCATCTGTGCTGCTCTTTTGGTAAAAAGCCTCACTCTTACCCTCGACTCTAACGCATCACATTAGTCTGAATCACATCGGGTCGATTTGCTAAAACAAACCAAACCTGATTGGTTTCTCCCGGTGCGCTGGTTTTTATTGCGCAACGAGCACAACAAGCTGCTTTTGTTCTCTTCCTCGTGGACGCTGCGAGGGGCCGGCGAGCAGCACACACTTTCATAGCGTGCATAATTGTGTTTGTCTTGTGAAATCAATGCATCTGCCGCTCTCCGAGGATCTGCCCAATCCTCCCCAGGCCTGTGTCGTTTTCTAGGAATCCACCTAATCAGCACGGTGGTGGTGCGTGCTTCACAGAAAGATGGTCCCTGAAGACTCTCCCTGCATTAAATGTCCAGACTCAAATAAAAAAAGAAAGAAAGGAAAGGATTTCTTCAAGCCTCAGGCCCCCCAAAGAGGTTATTTTTATATGTTTGTTTAGACCTTTCAGACCTGAACTGTGTGGCAATCAAGAGTCAGGGTTACTTCAGATAAAATGGCTCAAACATGTTTAAAGAAATAAAAATATGGAAGATGTAAGAACATTCACTACAAATCCATAATAACGCCAATCAAATGCCGATGCTACTTGTTCCTAGTATCTTCATTCCTCCCCTAAATCACTGGAGTCAGATATGATGCCGTCCTCCTCTCCCTTCAGGTCAATTTGTTCTTTCTACTGAACATCGTGCGAGTCCTCATCACCAAACTGAAGGTGACCCACCAGGCGGAGTCCAGCCTGTACATGAAGGCGGTGAGAGCCACCCTCATCCTGGTGCCCCTCCTGGGGATACAGTACGTCCTGCTGCCCTACAAGCCTGCGGGGCGGGCGTCCTCCGAGATCTACGACTACATCATGCACATACTGATGCATTATCAGGTGAGTCTGTCCTCTTGTCCTTTTAACCTATAAAAAATTTATTATTAAACGTGATTAGAAGCTGGTCTTCCTTCCGTATTTACCTTACGCAGCCTCAGATATTTCTTTTAGCAGAAAACAAAAACAGTCCCATCAGCCTCTGACAAGACTTTGTTTGTGTTGTAGCAGGAAGGAAGGGATGAGCGGTGTTATCTGATCGTCCTGAGCTCTCCCAGCGTGGCCGGTCCAGGGACAAATAACTTGAGCAACAGGCTGAATCAGCTATCACAGTCTATTTTAGTTGACTTGGCTTCATGGCGCTTTAGACCTCAGTGTTTTTTGTAGAGAGACCACTCTACGACCACAGGGATCACTTCCTCTGCCTCATGGGTTTCTCTTTTCCTTTCAGGGTTTGCTTGTGGCCACCATCTTCTGCTTTTTCAATGGAGAAGTAAGACAGGGTTATGCCCTTTCATTCTTTTTTTTTACTTACACACACACACACACACACACTATTCTACGCTTCCCTATTGTGACCAGAAGTAACTTAGGAAACATGACGGAGGGCTTGGTCCTCTGATCATCAGGCTGTTAACAAGCAGCCGTGTGCTGTACGTTGAGTGGCATCAATTATGCAGGCGATTGATCGGAATCCAAAGCAGCTTGTTCACGCTGTGAAGAGAAACGTTTACCAGATTCATGGAATAGATCCTCTTTGATCCGGGAAGAAAAGGAGTTGGCTCATAGTGGCGCCACTGTCTCGTATGATTTTCTGTCAAAGTTTCTCCTAATTCTGACGTAAATCAAAGGAAATGGAAATGATACATTGATCTAAACACAACTCAGACTTTACAGTAAGAGGTAGTAGCATAGTTACAACACATTGTTTTAAATCTTATCTGGCATTTATTTATTTTTATAAAAGAAGAAAATGTGTTATTTGAGCTACATACATTTTCTTTCCATTGTTTTCTTCTGATTAACCTAAAATGTTTTTAGCTACTTTAGCATCAGTATTTTAAATAGTGTCACATAAACTGAATCTGTTGCATCTTTGTGTTAAATGTTCAGATTAAATGTAACAACTCAACAAATTTAACAGAAGACAATATTTTAATCTGTCCTCTACATTTAGCCACGATAACTGTTTATGTATCACATTAACGTTGGTACAGAAAGACATACATACCCTCTATCAGCTTAGCTTAGCATAAGACTTAAGGACTTGTTAAGACTTGTTTTTAGTTTGAAAAAACATGGAGATGAATAAGTTTTTCCCCGTCATGTAATGGTTCCATCTAAATCCACTCCTTTGTTTTCGTACAGATTAAAGCTTTTACATTTGTTCGGTTTTAAAGTGTTGGCATCGAGTTCTCAGTCACTTTGGACTAAAGTCGACTAATGGCTTTAACTCAGCGGATCAATAATGAAGCTCTCCCATTAATATGTGACCTGTGGTTCTTCTGGTCAGGTTCAGGCCGTTCTGAGGAGGCACTGGAACCAGTATAACATCCAGTTTGGCAGCAGCGTAGGAAACCACTCGGACGCCCTGCGCTCGGCCTCCTACACGGCCTCCTCCATCACCGAGGTGCAGGGCTGCTACAGCATCGACGGCCACTCAGAACACATGAACGGGAAGAGCTTCCACGACGCAGAGGCCCCCGTCTTAAAATCAGACAATCCCTTCGCCTAAAATCATCCGAACAAACGTCCCCCGCCGGCTTCAAGCCAGACGCATGTTTGGAGTCCTGCGACCACATCAGACATTTCCCAGTGTCAGAAGAGATGAGTCGGGGAAAGGACTTCAGATCCAGACTCTCATCCACCCGATGGAAACCGCTCTCCATCACCTCTCAGTCACTCTCACCTTTAATTAGCTACTGCAAAGAGACTAAGACACATCCTGATAAATCACCTGACAAAATCGTTTTTCAATTGATGAAAACTGGCTGCTGGGTTGGTGTTTCTCTGGGGTCATGTTGTTCACGAAAAGGCTTTTGGTTACACTGTAAAAAAAAGGAAAAGAAAAAGTAATGACACGGTTGGTGCCAAACCAAAAGATCTCGCCTGCTTCAATTCTTTTTATTTTGAATGATCAATCCAAACGGGATTGGACGTCTCACAGGTTCACAGTAATAGTAGTAATATATTAAAGTTATATAATATCTTTCACGTTACACTTAATTTATCTAAACATATTCATTTTTTTATTATTAAATGTAAACAAAATAAATACCACACAGTATTTATTGAAAGTTGACACGTTTTCGTTTATATCCTGATGCGACTTCCTCAGATTCTCTCACCATTAGTTTTTCACGTCCAGATATTTTCTTAACACGGTGGAACAACACAGAGGAGCTACGCTGGGTTTTAACTTCTCATTGCGATTGAATGTAACATTTAAAGACCTGGCTCTGGATATAAATGCATCACATTCCCTTTCACTGATGTCTTCACCCTTAATCTCGTCATATTGGTTCAGAAAATCATGAAACAGCTCAAACATGCAGGTACCTCAGGTAGAAGATAAACTGTAGTTCTGTAATGATTCAGTGTTTTTATTCCTTCATTGTGCAGCAAAGTCAAATTTCACCTGATGAGCCAAATGTCATCACGCTAGTATGTTTTTTTTTGGGGGGGGGGTCATAACCTTAGGGAAACAGCCAACGTATTCTGAACATACTGTTTTTTTATTTCTTTTGCAGTCAGGCTATAATAACATGGTTTTAAGTCAGGAGTAGTTACAGTCGTCACATTTTCATGCACAAGCGCGTTGGTGAACATGCGTGTGTTTTCCTGCCAGTCTCAAATTAGTAAAATCTATCAACAGGCAGATAGAAGGGGCCCTTAGGGAGGACACTGATGATGCACTGCAACACCTTCATGTGTTTAATTGGCCAAACAGCAGAAATCTGGGGGTCTTTGTTTTTTATTGAGACTTGTTTCAGTAGCAGCAAAGTGTGAGGAAGTTAAACCTCTGCAGAGAGAAAATTCATAAGTTCTCCTCATTACATTCTTTTCTTCTGAAATACAAACCAACTAAAGAATTATTGGCCCCACCCACTCAACCCCTCCCTCCTAATAAATCACAGCATGTGATAAAAATCAATGCATTCATCACCTGCAGTCTTTTTTCAGTTCATTTAATCTGTGCGACATTTGGATGAAAACTTAAACACACTGCTCCAGGTGAAGATTGTGACGGAGTTAAAGAGGATTCATGCATTTGATGATGATGTTGCTGATGATGATGATGATGATGATGATGATGATGATGATGATGGTGTGGCTGTATCTTTCTTTGTTAACTAGAGCCCTGCATTGAGTGTGTCAGTCTGCCTACAGCCTTATACACAATTATACATGTCATGTTGTCGCTGTGCAAAATGCATCAACTCCAACAAATACTGTACAAAAAAAAAAAAAAACTTTAAGGAGCATTTAGTTAAATCAGGATTAATCGTTGCACTTTTTTGCAGGTATGTCAGTTCACAAACCTTTATCATTCTCATTTCAACACTTTGTCCATATTGCTGGGAACATGAGTCACATGCTGATGTACATATTTTTTGTAAATCTAACTTTTCTGAGGATGAGTTCAGAACCTGTGTGTGTGTGATTTTTATATTCGGTATTTATGTGTTTTTGAAAGGGAAGGGTGGGGTTACTAGCTTCTTGGGACTCTCAACATGCTACTGTATCCGTCTCCATCCTTCGTAGATTCTGTCGCCTTTCTATCAAAACCAAAAGTGTACTTCCTGTGACATGGTATTTCATTTTCCAGTCCGTCTTTCTTTTGGAGTGTGGTGTGGATGAACTAGCTGTGCTCCAAAATTACCAATTACCATCCAATGAAATGTTAATAACTGTCACGCTTGTAGATATTCATGTGTCATGATAACCTCTGAGTATCTTTATGTCCGTTCTGTCGCCGCTGTGATTAAATACTATTCAGTTCAACTTAAATGTGTTCATATAGAGTCAATAACAAGCCAATCAGTGTTTACGACGCTTTGCCGAATCCAGAGCCTGAAGCCTCCAGAGCTGAGGAGACGGTAGCAGGAAGAAACGTTGGAGCAGAACCCAGCGAGTGAACTCAGGCTCTAGTGACACGTAGACACTTTGTGATTTTCAGACCAGATCTGCAGGACAGCGTCTCCATTTACTCCTAAACCATCCACACTAAACCCTGCAGCTCCGCCTCACTGCCGGGGGCTGATGTATACTGACGAGAGAGTTGTGACGTCTTCATAAATCCAGTAATTTATTGTGTAGTGATGCATTCTAATCATTTATGAAGCTACAGCCCAGGAAAAGATTTTTTTTGTCAAATGTAGTCGATCTTGTGTATCATTTAACTTGTTAATTTATGTGTGAACTATGACTCCCCAGTGACTGTCTTTGATAAAACATTGTAAAGTATTACAGAAACATTGAGGACAATGTCTGTAGGTTTTGTTTCTACTGTACTGTATGTAACTTTGGCTTCACACTGCTGTTTGAATGTAAATTGTCTTGTTCATTCACACACACACACACACACACATATATATATATATATATACATACATACAGTATATTTACTTACAACGTCTCTTTTCTTATGTCTCTGAATGTCTGTGGGTGTGTGTTGGTTCAGGAAAGATTTCACAACAAAAGCAAAGTATTTTATTAGATAGTGTAGCTACGACTTACAGGCAATTTAGAATCACCAATTAACCTAATGAGCTTGTCTCTGGAGGGTGGGAGGACGGGAGGACGCTGGAAACCAGGAGGGATGGACACACCCAGACAGGGAGAACAAGCTAACCCCACTTAGAAAGACATCAGTATTATTATTAATTGCTGCTTTATGTTCTCCTCTTACATCTACTTTCTTTTTTCACTTCCTGTATTCCTGTAACTTGTGCAACACATTCACATGTAACGGAGTAAGAACATATTGTGACCCTCTAAGTATATAGAGAACATTAATTATACAGTGATATATGACTAGATAGGGTGGATATATGACTTATCCAGGGTGGAAACCCTGAGGTATGAGAGTATGTGTTTTAAATAGGAAACTGGAAGAAGGGAATTTGTGTAAAAGATAAGTACATATGTCACAGTGTAACCTTTTTATGGGTTATGTTATATGTGCATATAATCTGGCTCAGTCCTGCAATGACTGCACAAAAAGGTCACTATGCAAATTGTGTAACATCAGCGTTGAGTCAAGGTACTGGATCTTGTTTTTATTGTTATTGCTCTAAAGGTGTGTTTAATACAAGTGAGGAGAAAGGTGCAGGTCTTTATTAATCCCAGGGGGAAATTAGTTTTTGTTCCAGCAGCTCAAACTCAAAGTGAACCAGTGTTAAGAACAAAGAGCCATGTAGGCAATAAGAAGGAGTAAGTAGACAGTTATAGTAAAACTACATGTGTCAATGTAAAAAGCACAAGAAACATATATAACAACATGTACAAGTATAAGTGAACCTGAGTTCCGAGTTGTTGCTCTACGATAACATTGAATATGTGCACAGCAGGAAGTTATTGCACAAAAGCTATTGCACATGCTGAGTCCAATAACACATAAGGAAATATGTACAAGTGTATGAAAATAAAGTGAACATGAGTCATTGCACAATATCAGTATAAATATGGTTATAAATGTGGGTTATGACACTCAGAGTGAGGAGTTGGTGAAATCAGTCTGGATCTCAAGACTTTGAGATTAATGACTGAATGTTTCACTCACTGTAAATTCATTTAGAATCAAGTTAAATGACAATCAGGCAGTATAGATGCAACCTTTAAACTTCACCTGCAGAACTGAAAAGAAAATTGACCAACACTGAAACACTCTGAATGAGCGTGGACCTAATGGCGCATTCAGTGGTGTGAAATCATCCAGTAGATTATTAATGCAGGAACAACTAAGAGACCATGAGCAAGATTCAGAAACTTTGCTTTTGCTTATGTGCATATTCCCAAAAAACAATCTGTCGTGTTTGTCCTTTTTTCCCCCTATTTTTTTGTACTTCTTTGTTTTAGAGCTGATACTGGAACAAAGAGCAAAGCTGCTGTTTTTTCTTCCCAAGAATGCATTCACAGCTTCAAGTTCAAAAGTTAATTTACGTCTGCAGAAAGCTGCAGGGATTCCACCAGCAGCCTCCTCTCTGCCCCAGTTCTAACGCTCCACTGCCTGAACCAGCCTGAGCTGACAGAAGGAATTTCCTCTGACCCTCACCTTGCTGCACAGAATGTGCCAGGAGAGCGAAGCCTTAAAGTTTCAACACACCACTGTGACAAAAGTTTAAAAAAATATATGGAATTTTCCCTCCGTGATGAAAATAGCCAAGGCACTTGTTTCCTGTAGTTACATGTCAACAGCATTTTCATGTCTTTTGTCTGCTGCTCGTGGCTGGTCCCTCTCTGAGGTGACCTGAATAAGTAAAGCTGAACACCAGTGGCTGGTAAATAGCGAGCAGAGACCGCTCCAGGGCACTGTCACCTGCACTTAGCTTCAACAGCACTGATACAGTTGCACACTGCACAAAGTGCAGCACAGGGACACATGTGATCTGCTCAGCACAGACGAATAAATATATATAAAATATATTCTAGACAAGGATTACAGCAGCAGAAATTAATATTCCAACATGTGCTACTTCAGACTGTGTAAAGAAATTGTTGCTATGTTTATTTATTATGTTTATTTTTATTAATAATTTAGTTTCATTAGTGAACGACTAAAACAACTAAAGAAACCTGCACAGAATAATCACCTGTATCTGTAGCTTTAGCTTCACAGTGAAGTTTTAGTCCATTAACTATAGTCAGACTTTAATGATCCACAAAGGAAATGAATTGGTCTCAGTAGCTTAGTTGACAGAAAATGTGATCTGTTCTACATCTGGACAGAGTTTGGTTTAAGAGAAGTTCTGTACTTCACTATGAATCAGTCTGATGGAGAATGAGCTCCTCTGTCCCTCTAGTGTTTGCTGTAGTGGATGGGATGGATTGTCCATGATGGAGATCGGTTCATCCAGTGTCCTCCTGTCCCTCACTGAGACAAACGTCTCCATCTCTCTACCAATCACATGTCCAGCCTTTCAGATCAGTTTGTTGATGCTACTGATGTATTTTTGCTGGTGCTACTCCCCCAACAAACCACAGCAAAGAACAGGACACTGGCTACAACAGACTGGTAGAAAGACTCTAGTGACTCACTGCAACATTTAAAGACCTGAGCTTCCTGAGGAACTAGAGTCCACTCAGGTCCTTCTGGTCCACAGCATCACTGCTGTCCCTCCAGTCCAGTCTGTTGTACTTGTAGCGGTCCACTACTTCAGACCCTGGATGGTGATGGGCTCCACTGATGTCCTCTTCCTCCTGAAGTCAGTGACCAGCTCCTTGGTCTTGTCCATGTTCAGGACCAGGTGGTTTTCCTGAGACCACTCCACAAAGTCTGCTATCAGTGTCCTATACTCCACCTCTCTGATCTCCATCTCTGGTTCATCCTTCCACTGCAGAGTCCCCAGAGAACTTCTGCAGGTATCAGGACCCAGAACTGGACCAGAAACCAGAGGTGTAAAGAGTGAAGAGGACAGTGGAGACAGAACAGTTCCCTGTGGTGCCCCTCCATTACTGATAAAGAGTATTTGACGGGAAGTGAGTTTAAAACCATCCATCAGCTGATCCAAAAAGCACTGCGGCTACAGTGATGCTGTATATGAGCATTGCTTTTCCTCAGGAGAGCGGTGGAAAGAGGAGTGTGATTGCTTCCAGCCCCTCACTGCGTGCTCGCCGCTATCTAATCTCCATCTCAATGAAAACATTTACCTTGACTTGTGCTAATTGCTGCTGTTGTATTTACGCAGAAAAGCCACAATCTTCACTAGAAAGACGATGGCCAATGTTATTTCTCTGAGGCGAGTCTTGGAAATGACGACAGTAGATATGAGTCACACAGACAGAATATAAATGAATGCAGCATGAGCCAACATACGTCAACGTAGTCTTTATCAGTGTAGTCTGTTTACATGTCTCTTCTGACGCAAAGACATTATAAGCTGTTATACATGTGTTTAATCAGATAATATAAAGTGGATTTTTTTCACATTTGTGTACACACATACGTAAGACATAAATGAAAAAAAAGATGTTTTGTGGGTTCACCTTCAACCCACTGCAGTGATTTGGACAAACTTTATTCATCCACAAAGGAAACTGCTTTCATCCATCCATCCATCCATCCATCCATCCATCCATCTTTTTTCCCAAAAGATGATGATGAAGGATACATGTCCAAAAGCAAAAATATTGTGGGTTGTGTGATGGAGTAAATCCATAAAACTTTAGCTCTGCAGTCTCTGTTGTCATCTTGAGGCGACTAAGAGGAGGTTTAGACCTGCATCAATTTCAAGCTGTAGCTACTGGCTCTAAACACACTAACATCACACCTCCTCAGAAATGGAACTACGCACTGTGGTGACGCAGAGCTGTGATTGGTCCTCGTGCTAACAGTGTGTTTCCACTTTAGTCCAAAAAAGCGTTGAATAAGGTCAGCTGGACTTGTTTCGCCACTCATCCGAGTAGCTTCTTCAGTTCTGATAAACTAGTGGGGAATTGAGGTTTAAATAGGAATAAACTCTGTGGGTAACACCCACCAGAAACTTGCCTGTCCAGAAACTGGGGTCACTAATTACCATAATGGCTGATACTTACCTGTCCTTGAAAGGGGGGAACTGTGTGCCTAGGCTAACTTACCCTATGAATAGAGCTCTAACGAGGCTATTGTCTATGGGAGCCTGGAGGCTCAAAGTGTGAATGATGTTGAAACTTCTTGGGGACAGAAGTCAAAACTGAATTATAAATAGTTGGTAAATTAAATCTCAGTCCACCTTCTCTGTTTAGAGAAGGTTTCTCTACTTTGACATAGATGGCTTCCTTAACTCCTCTCTCAAACCATCTGTCCTCTCTGGACAGGACTTTGACGATGTTATCCTCAAAGGAGTGTCCTTTGTCCTTCAGGTGGAGGTGGACTGCTGAGTCTTCTCCTGATGAGCTGGCTCTCCTGTGTTGGGCCATGCGCTTGTGTATGGGTTGTTTGGTTTCTCCAATGTACAGTACAAGTCTGTACATTCCTCGCTACACTGAACAGCAACACTACATTACTCTGTTTCTGTCTAGGTGTTTTGTCTTTGGGGTGGACCAGTTTCTGCCTTAGTGTGTTTCCAGGTTTGAAATAAACTGGGATGCGGTGTTTACCAAAAATTCTCCTCAGTTTCTCTGATACACCAGCTATGTAGGGGATGGTGATGTTCTTCCTTCCTTTTGAGCCTTTGACAAAGGCCCAGTTGGGATATCCACATGTTTTGAGGGTTTGTTTAATGTGTGTTCCCTCCTTGTCCTTGCCCTCCTGTCTAGTGGGAACAGTCTGTGCTCGGTGCTGGAGGGTTCTGATGACCACTTTATTATTCTCCATTTTCACGCTTTTTGAATTGATTGTTCTGGATCAGTAAAGATGGAACACACTGAGGAAGGGTTAACGAAGGGAATTGAATAACCCGCAGTATTTTAAATGACCGCAGACCATAAACCACTGAACTGTATTTATAAGTTTCCGTAGTGTAGTGGTTATCACGTTCGCCTCACACGCGAAAGGTCCCCGGTTTTAAACCGGGCGGAAACAATGCTTATTGCGAAATTACTATTTCATTTTTAAAGCACCTATCTAAATAAGATATATATCTAAAAACAATATCTAATGACATTTTTAAAAAAAAGTCTATGACGACCATCTATGATGGTAAATGGTATAATAAGGGAAATTACTTTGTGTTTTTTGTGTTGTTTACTTTTATGTGCAACGAAGTTACGGTGACAAAGAAAACAAATGAGATCAAATTAAATAAATCAAATTAAAAATTTTACAGAATTACCATTAGGCCTATACACAAGTTGGCAAAAACAGTGTCCGAGGTGTTCGGCCATTTGACCAGTTGCATAGCAACAGCGGCATCTGCTTGTGGACTATTTGTATTTGTGAGAAAGATGTAAATTCAAACTGAGCATTTCCGCCCCTTCATTGATGCCTCATTCATTCCTATGAAGACATGTCCTACTAGTGTTTCTCCTTCCAGTGTCATGGGCTCGATGCCGTTTAAGAGGTCACATCTGAATAAAATGCATGGAAGAGTCTTCTCTCGTGTTTATGCATTCACCAGATTGAATGTTTTCCTTTTAAATCTTGTGTCTTGTCTCCACTTTATGTTGAGGCCCACATGCGTGGGTGGTGAGCTTAATGTAAGCCTGGTTCACTTTATTTTACTGCCTGAAGCTTTTCCTGTTGTGGAATACCAAATGTTTATCTTCTTTATTTAATAAATGGGTCCAAACCACAGAGGTTTAAAGAAGAGACTGTAGGATCAGTCCGCGTTATTACTCGTATATAATCCCAGGAAATTGAGCCCGACTTTGTCCGACCTCTTGCTTCCCTGCATTCTCTCTCTTTTCTCCATCTGAAACTTACCAAACTTCCCTGTATGCCTCCCTCAGGCCACAGCTGGGACAGGTGCAGATATCTGAGAATCCCACTCTGTGGGAAACACTTGGAGGCCTTGGTTTACAGTGTACAGTACATACAGTATATATTACGGGAGGAGTTGGCTGCGGTACATTTAGGTAGGATGAGTCTATTATTGAAGGTCCTCCTCAGACTGGGCGGGAGGGGTTGGTCCAGGATGGTCTTCACTCGTCACCTCATCTCTGACTGTGTTCAAAGAGTCCAGCTCCACATCTACAACAACCTCCCTGGTGCTCAGGATCAGTTTGACTCCGTTAGCATCGGCCGCTCTCATCGTGCTGCCTCACCATGCAACGACAATGTCCACACGGGCCCCGCGCCTGGTAACAGGGGTCACTGGAGCATTTTAACTCATCTCCACAACGAGCTCCTTTGTCTTTGTCACATGGTGCAAGGACAACTTCCTGCAGCAGAATGTGACAAAGTTTCCCAGCACAGTTGTGTACTCAGCCTCCTCAACATCACCCAGTACGTTTTAATGGTTTAATGGAGCTGTGCTTGAAATTCAGCTTTCTGAATGAGGTCCTTGTCCCAGTTTACATGCAGTGGACAAAGTGGAATAATTGATGGAACATGTCCTCCTCCTCCACACTAGGTAGTGCTATGTGTCTTTCTAGCGGGTTAATACGGTCCCCTTTCCTGTTGACCCATTACGTCATATAATAAAAAACTGCTGTCGTTCATGCAGCAGACCAACATTTCAAACATCCAGATGGAGAATAGTTCAGCTTTTTAATCTCATATAATCTCTGGTGCAGATAGATGGCGCTATCCCTCAGGTGGTTCTTCTACCGGCTCCGTTTACCTTCTTCTTTCCACGTTCTGGTCGGACGAGGAGGTCGCTCCATGAGATTTGTACCATTGATTTCACAAGTTCATTGCCTGAGTCGTTCGTTTTCAGAAGGCAACGCCATCATCCCTTGAGCCTGCCAAACGCATTTTCAACAACCACCTGTGCTCGGCTGAACTTTTTGTTGAAGAAAGGATGTTCAGGTGTCAGTTGTCCGATGTCCTGAAAAGGTTTTAGGAGCCAGTTCTGCAGGGGGATATGCTGAGTCCCCTAGGAGGTAATAGCCAGCAGTCACTCCACAAATGTTTCGTGTGAGCAGGGAAGTGGTTTCCCTGGCTGGCTCGGTACAGACAGCCTCAGTACCTTGGCATCATGTAAGCTCCCTGGCAATCCAGCAGACACGTTCCAGAACAGCCCCTTTCCATCAACAACACCTTGGAGAATAATGGAGTGCCACCCTTTACGATTGAAGTAGTGCAGTGATATCCTGTGGTGCAAGGATAGGGATGTGTGATTCATCGATGGCACCAACAGTGTGGAAGCCCCCATCTGTTCTCATTGTAAGCAGCCATCTCTCTGAATTTTTCCTCATTAGGAAAACGGATCTGCTCTGGCACCAACACCGTTTCTGGCGCAGCACAGAACTCCTGCACGCACTGGCACACAGTTGTGGCGCCGACTCCAAAAAGGTGTCTAATGCTTCTATATTCTGAGCCAGTAGCAAGCTTCCAGAGCGCGATAGCCACTCTCTTCTTCAGGGTCGCACATTTGCAGAATCTTACTGCTCCATAACCGGGCGCAGTTTGTTCCACAGGAAATACGGCATTTATTCGGACATTCTGAAATTATGCACCCACTGTGCGTTGGTGAAGCCAGGGACAACTGTATTCCACCACTCAGAGACTCTGTTGAATGTCTAAATGGAGGGTGAGTTTGCGTGTCCAGAACCATCTGAAACACACACGTTTTAATGCTTTATAGCGATATCCTGCAGCCATTATTGTACAATGTAAAGGTTACCAAGCTAGCGTTAGCAACCATTAGCTTTCCCTTAAACGTCATCTTTTTGCAGCTGGTGTTCTCTCATCTAGGGCTTCATACTGCTGTATGGCTTCCAAAACTCTGCTTTTCAATTGTATTTTGTCTTGCGGCCTGGAGTCTTCTCTGGCTCTCTCTCTTCTTTTGCCTTGTGACAAAAAGCCACAGAGTGAACAGCAAATACACGATCGCCTCGGTGTCCTCCATTGTTGTGTTGTTGTTGTTCTGGTCTTCCGGTTTTGTGCGTGACTTGGTGTGGTGTAAATGACGTCACAGCAGTTTCGTGCAGCCGTCTTATGATGACCCCGCCCACGTCCAGGAGGTTTTATATGGTACTCAGTTGTAATGGAAACAGACCTGAACCGTACCGTGCTAGTGGAAATGCGCCATTAGTCAGATAAGGAGGACTCTGATATTAGTCGTACATGCACTTAAACTGTCCAGTTGAAGTTGGATTAAGGCAATAATTAGGATGTATCAGTACGTTTACATGCACGTGGAAAAAAAAAAAAAAAAAAAAAAACACGCACTTGCAAACTGTACGTTTTTCTTATATTTACAACACTAGTATTTTGTCAGTTGTGCTAACCAGATGCAAAACTTGTGAATAAGTAAAACAGTTGGTGGAAATGTTGTCTCTAGTTGAATCAGTCACATTTCTGTGGGCCTCATTTCTAAGTGAGTGAAACTATGCTATGCCAGTGAATCTATATCCAGCTTGAACGGCTTCCAGGAAGTAGCACTGCACACATGCCAGAAATCTGCTTTTGCAGCTGACGTCTGACAGAGCGATGACAGGTATATGGTAACAGTGGCACGGACACTGTAGAAAGTGAGAATAAAAGGAGCTGTGGCAGAGCTTTTTCATGTGTGAAATTAAAGCTTTGTGTGTCTTTACCCAGAGATCTGGTTTGTGAATTTTTCATGTCTGCTCACTGCAAACATCAAAGTGAAACGTAACTGGCTTAAGTTCAGTCTTGAAAGAAAAATGCTTACTTGTGATCCAAGTGGTGCATTAGTGTCCATGGCAACACAACTACAGTCGGTGTGTACGTGCATGCTTCCTACGCCCTTGGATTTGACACTGGAGGTTTAGGGATTTAGCTCCTTTCTAAATCTGGTGCCTGGAACCCGGAAGAGATCAACACTTCAACTGGCACCGTACGAGAAGCGGAGCTATAGGGATCTGGACTCACGGCTACGTTTACTAGGACAAGGTTTCATCAGCCTGTTCATTCAGGTCCCATCTGTTCTCATGGACACTAAATGAAATGATCGGATTGGATATACGGTTTATTAAAGGCCCTGAAACATCAGTCAGGATGTAACTGGGTGAGGAAATCAGGCACAGTGGAAATGTTACACAATTTTGGAAGAGATGATTTTCACAAGTTACAGGAATGACGTGTTATTGTTATTTAGCAGCGGAGGAAGAAAACACTGAATAATGATACATTAATACTGACAAGCGGTGGAGCCAGATAAATTACTGGTAAAGTTCAAAAACAAGTGGAAGGAAGCAACAGGCTTAAGTTACCAATTCAAAGTATTTTCTATTGTCTTTTGTTTCTTTTTTTGTGTATGCATTTGATGAATCTTTCTTTTGATTGTTTCAAAGAAATAAATAAACTTATTAGAAAATTAATGAATAAGCTAAACCAAATCTTTTAATGACATGTGCACAAATGTTCAGATGTTCAACACTGAATTTATGTCACAGAATGAGGTGACTAAGATGGACATACTCATTTAAAGAACCCTTTCTATTTATTTACTTACTTGGCAGATGTTTACCCCACAAGGTGCAAACTAATTTAGTTTAATAATTACCAAAGCTTTACTCCCCATCCTCCATTTATATTATTCTTGTTATTATAGTATTTATCTGAGTTAGTCATTTGAGATTTTTGAACATTTATGCATTTTCAGTTCCGCCAAGATGAATATCAAGTTCAAGACATTTACTTAGAGAAAAAAAAAAAAAAAAAAAACCCTGTAAAACTCTTCCATTAGCCTCAGGTCTCCTAATCTACCAACACATCAGTCGTAGATAGACAAAACATTTATGAAATTACTGCAAAGGCATCTGTTGCTCTTCATGGAGACTAAACAAGGGGGACCACAACTAAAGTCTAAGTGAAGTCAGACAACACTGGGATGTTTGTAGAGCCCATTCTTCAAGACGTGACATAACAAGATAAACTACAAAGTGGAGTTCTTCCATCACATGAGGAAATGTCTGTCCAGGCTCCTCACCACCAAGAGGTCCACAGTCTTCCTGCAATTGTAACTAAGTGCACAGAACTGTTTTACTTGTAACTAAGATAATTCTGTCTCCACCAAAATGATATTAAATGATATTTCGTGGAAAAACAAAAAAGGGAAAAAAATGAAACCTAAAACGTAAGGACAGCACCAGAAGTACTGGACACATCTTATCTGCTACTGAGGCTCATTTCCTGGAATGAACAGCAGAAACACAGATATTCTACACTGTTTTACGATTAATCGAATGTACCAGATTGCAGCGCATCAAACATCTCCACGGAGAACAAAGCGTTTCAGAGCAATGTCACCTCTGAAATAAAAGCCTGCACTCATACGTTACCAATAGAGCCGGCACTGGTAAAACTTTAAAAAAAAAAAAGTGAGCTAAGAGCTACAACTTTTTAAGTTTTTCTATATAAACTTAATAAGAAGGTCTAAAATACTGTGGAAGAATCACGTAGTAAATAAATACAGATTTATACCTGCAGTTAAGGAGAACTCTGCATAAACAAAACTATCTTTTCAATAAATTAATGAAATTATTGTTTTACTTAAAACATTTGTGACATCACACACTAACTTCTACTCTACCTTGAATTTTGACCATATGAGACGCTAAACTGCATACATTTAAAATAAAAGAGAGAAATACTGGAGTCCTCTAAGACACTTGTACATTTTGCAAGGCTCAGGATCAGCACTGTTAGTGTCCTGTGGGTAAAGCAGATCACAGCTCATTGTTCTAATATTACTGGTTCTTCCAGCTCAGTGTCTGCAGCTCAGTAAGATGATCTCTAACGCCATGTCAAGGCTTTTGGGGATTTTGCTGCCTTACTCCGGTGGGCTGCTTATCCTTCGCTGCAGAGCGACGCGATGCTACGACACACGAAGAACATCTGGAGTCACTCCAGCCCCACTCTAAATAAACCAGCTGTTGGCTGCTTTGACAGTACATCCGAGTTCCTTTTACATCCCAGCAGTCTGCCTTATACACTGCTGTCCTTATACAGTGACGTAGGTGGTTTGATTCCCCAGATTTATTCTCCTGCCCACTGAAACTCAATAGGCTTATTTGGAAACCATTTACACTACTTGCACTACTGTTTTAAAATAATGCTATTTATCCTCACAGTACCAATTACATTAATTTGTGTGCCTCTTGGTGTGTGTATATATTGTATTGTATCATGTCTAGCTGCTATAGTTTTTATCTTTATGCTGCAGAGGGTTAGCAGCAGTTACGTTTAATTTCCTGTGTTTAACAGACCTGAAATAGTATAAATTTCTTAGTCGGGTGTAGCCAGACCCTGGATTTCATTACGGAATATAAAAAGTGTATATAAAATAAACACAATTGTGTAATCATACAACCAATCAGAGCAATTTCATTCAATTATGCTCATTTAAATCCAACAAAACTGACTGGAGCATAATCAGTTACCAAATAGATCAACTCATCACCACAAAAAAATAAAAAAATAAAATAAAGTTGGTTTGACTTCCAGGCTGCAACGTTCCAGTATTTCACAACAACAAGTAAAGGGGAAAAACATGAAGCAGCACATAACTCATACCACTTTCTCATCAATTATAATTAAAACTATAACCACCAACTGGTGGTTACACAGATGGGAATTCTAAATATGAGAAACCTTTAAAAGAATCTGTGTCATGTGTTATAAGGTCACAGTCTGATTACCTCCAGCCTGATCCCTGAAACAAGAGTCGACATCCAGAAAAAACAGCAACAGTGCACCTCTTCCTATGCTCCTTCCTAAACAAAAGAAATCTTCCTTCTGTTTTAATCTCCTCCATATTCCCAGATGAGACATTTTTTGTAAACACCAGATGGATTGATTACAAAACCTCCACTCCCCCCACCCTCCTTTTCTTTTGCATTTTGCTTGTAATCAAACGCATTTAAGGGAATTATACTGAACTAATGTTGAATGTTTGCATCGGAGGACAGACTGAAACAGCAGTTTAGAGTTTGTCCTTTGCTTCTTTTGTATGTTGCTTGGGGATGACTCACTTCCAGACTGGACATATACTGTGACATAAAGAAATAAATATCCATAAATACTGAATGTGCTGCACGGATCATAGTGGAGGAGGATAATGGCGTCAGTGAAGTGCTTCAGAAATGCTGTGGCAAGTGGTGTTCACCTGCCTGCAGATGATTTATTTACAGCTTTCACCTGCTGTGTCATGCAGGAAAAACCTTATTTAACCCCAGGTCTAACCCCTGGTACTCCAGATTAACACTAAACAACCTTAAGCACTAACTCTTACAGACCCCTTCACGGTTTGTAAACAGTTTAATGTTTCTGGGGGGCGGGGCTTAACTGGAGGCAAAACAAACACTAAAGCCTGTAAACACCACTTAGCAGATTTCAACACTGTTTTTGGCAAGAATGGACGAGGAAACGTATATTTTAGAGAATATACTAATACACTCACTCTGAGACTGAGTTTCCTTTTAAAAAGTTGACTGATGGGACTATATTCACAGACCTCTACACTCTCACTGACTGGACGATTTGACCAAAGGACACAGAGGAGACGAAGTCTGGTCTGTCTTGTGATGACAATTCTTGTTTTCCTCAATAAAGTGTTGTTAAAATGAGGGCTGTCCAGTCAGTTGTTCTTTATTCTTACCTGAGGAGAGCAGCTCTGTGTCATGCAGAACATGTGAGCACATCCTTTCCACCTCGAGTCGTAGGAGGTGAGAAAATCAAGAGGAAGTGCAAGTGAAGTCAAAAGAGACAACTGAAGATCTTCAGTCTGCACATATCACACTTATTATGAACTTTCGGTGAACTTCTGCTGAACTTATTTTAACTTATGAACTCATGTGGGCTAAAAGGTCATTTGAGCAAATACAGACAGCGTATACGAGAGACTAAAAACTATTTTCCATCACAGTCTTTATCAAATGAAGCTTCTCCAACAAAGATTTAACGAGTAGTAAGTGGAACCACTGTGGAGGGTAACGTGTTATGTGCAACTTCTACTTGAACACCCCTGAAACACACAACTAATGTTGTGTTAGCCAGCGGTTAGCATTAGCATTAACACGTAACAAGAATCCCCTAAATAACGACTAACTTGATGTAACTTCAGTCACGATTTATTCTAACCCATAACGTCATCCAGGCTGAAACTGATGATCATTACATATTAATCTGACCTGATATGAAGTGTGCATGTTGTTGTTGATTGTCTCACTCCAATCATTTATTTTAATCTCCAAAGCCAAACCAAAGTTTCTATGACTGTCAGTGGCTGGTTTATGATAAAGTGTCAAGTTAGTGTTTTTGATTTTTCAGTTTTAGCACCAAAAATACAACAAGGCGACATTTTCATGGTCGACAGTGACAGTGTTTCACCTCCAGCTTCCCTCTGTTTTGCCTCCAACTAATGACGTGACGTCAGTGATGTAGGCCATGAAGGGATCTATAGAACGATGCATGTTTTGCTTTTTGTAACATTGCTTGAATAAAAATGAACGCAGCGCTTCATTAACTATTCGGTAGAAGCGTATATTCTATTCTAAAAGTGACACTTTCGTTTTTCCCCATCCATGCAACCCATTGTTGGGTTTTTCAAAGACATGTTGTCACTCATCCCAGCAGATAGATGGATATTAAGAATGAAATGGCAATGAAATTAAATTAAGTCACAGGAAACACAAAACAGATTCCTCCAGTTACATGTGAGAATCTGGTCATTGACAGGATGTACTCATGTGAGTTTCACGTCTGACAGACAACTTCTACCAACCTCTTCTTTCCTCTTCGGCCACTGAATGATGGACATGTGCGTCATTGTGATAAATCTTCTGGTGAACCATCAGGAGCCAAAGTTTTGAGCCCTCATTCAAGAAAAGAGGCATCAATGGATTCTCATACTCTAGATGAACCATGTAGTTTACTGGAAAACCCCTGGAGGGTCACCTATAGCAGCTGGATTGGCCTCAATTATAGGATTTGATGTTAAAATATTTTGAGGTGTGTGTCCTTAATGGCGGTGGATTATAACAGAGTCTGTTATAAATTCTGCATCTGACGCAGAAGCACCGTCTCCCGCACTGCAGCAGGAATGACTCATCACAACAATGACTAACATGACCTGCGAGCTCGCTTCAAGTGACAGTCAACTCACGGATAGAAGAGAAGTATGTTTGCATTATGAAAAAAATAAAATGAAAAAGACCACTCAGCCCACCCACGCTTCAAGCCCTCACACAGAGGCTTTGATGGGTTTCAGGGATAATACCTCTACCTGCTGCTCATGCACGTTAAATGCCCATGTGCATAAAAAGAGATTGACCACTTTATTTTGGATGTTGACTCGAGTAATCAACGGGCCGTGGTGTTTTTAAATATGATGCCCTAAACAGATGGCAGAGCTTTCCATCAGGGGATGTGTGGTTTTCATTTGAATAATGACTTCGGTGCCTCACCAGGAACCTCCTTTCCTTCCAGGAGGAGCTGAAAGTGATTAGTCACATCATCGTCTCTTGTTGTTTTCCAGCTCAAAATCATCTTTGTGTTTAGGATTTGCAAACAGCTGAAAATGCAAATTAAAATGTCAGCACAAACTAACATTTAAAAAAGTAAAAGATAACGATGTAGCCAGATTTAGCCTCCTGCAAGTTGTGTGGGAAGTTGTTGTCTAGGTCTAATGACAAAGGCCAGATCATTTGTCTTTAATCTCCAGCCAGCTAGAAAAAAAACTCTAATAAAAGACGTGTCTGTGAGTTTAAACAGCTGCCTCGTCAGATTAGCCCACTGCTTCATTTTAAAGGAGAGTGCTTCGATACAAAACTTGGCCACAAGAGCAGAGTTCAAATGTAAACTCGGATTATTTCATTAAACACTGACGACATAACAGCGTGTCCTGCTCAGTTCCACCGATCACTGAAGCTCTAACTCAGGACATCTGGCAGCTTTTTAGCTGAGACTTTTATTTAGGGCAAAGGCAAATTAAACAATTGTTATACCAAAACCTTTGAGATATTGTATATCAGAGCGTACTGTATAAGTTTAAACTTCCCATATTTTAACTGTAGCCTTCAGATTTTTCTTGAATTCACCATCTCCCACTGAAGAGTTATTTATTCATTCATATTGAGCCGTTGGGCTCCAGAGAGATGAGAGCATTAACATATGTGATGACAGGTTGCAATCTTTTAGAAAAAAAAAATGGCTACTGAGCCTCTTAAGGAATATTTAACTTTTTTTAAAGGCAGAAAAGACATTAAATCACTTTATCACTCGGTACAAGATTTATTTTATGCTCAGCATTGCAAACAGGACCCAACACACAGAACGTAACATTAGCATGAATGTAGAATCAAGTTTCAGGTGATGACCCTGGTTTGGGACTAACACTGGCACTTAAAATAGATACTGTTAATACACACATACCCATGTCCCTCCCCTAAAGCCTCTTCTCTAGATGGCAAAACACTGACTTAGGAAGATGGAGCTGAAAACCTGCGAAACCGGAAACATCCTGGAATTCGCAAAACTAGCACGGGCCAGATTGAGCTCAATACTCATGTGTCATACATTGTACATACTACACTGTCATGGATTTCAAGACAACAAGACTTAAAAATGTGAGTGAATTCTTTTTCTGTCTCCACCCGGCTGGTCTTAGGCAGACGGTTCCTCGGTATGAGCTGGTTCTGTTTCTTCCCGTTCCTGTTTTTCTGGCCAACGTCCCTTTCATGCTGCTCTGTCCTGTTTCAGACCGGATGTTGTGTTGTTGCTGACGCTATATAAACAAAATGCAACTAATGAATTGAACCGAACCTGAAGAAAACTTCTGCTTCACTTTAAGAGTTAACTAATGGTCATTTATTGTTTCAGTTTTATAGTATTTTATACTATGAGCCCCTTTAGAATTTCATTCCTGGTGGGGACATGACTTCCTTCTAAAATCCACACAGTCATTTCACTTGTGGTCCCTGCCAACATTTTTGCTGACACTGTAATACCTTGGTTTAATCCTCTTTTGTAGAGTCAGCTAGTATTCACATCATATCACTCCTCCTCCTCCAAATCCTTTTTTCCAACTCAAAACTTAATGACTTAAATGAAGTGGGCGATGGATTATTTTAAGTTTTCAGTTAAACTGAGTTAAATATCAGACTCTTGTCATGACTACTGGAGTTAAAGCAAGAACAACATTCTGATTCATATTCAGAGAACTTTAGTAGTAGTAAAAATCCGTTCCAGAGCAAGTAAACACAAAGACTGCATATTGTCAGCGACTCTACACTCCAACCTAGAAGCCTCTTTCTTTTCATGTGAACAAACAGGGGCTTTCTGATTAATTTCAAACTGACCAGAGTCATAGAAGCCATTAGCAGCACTTTTGGGGCTGGAATATAAGTTTTAATCACAAAACAGCAAAGGTAAGACATACTATATGATTTTGAGAATGTTATTTTCGTGACTCTTTGGCTTCTAGCTCTCTGAGTATCTGTCGCACAGTGAAGAGACAGACATTGTTGTAATCAGCAGTATCTCTCCGTGCATATTCCTCATGTGTGTCTATCTTGTACCGCTTTCACATTGAAAATCCATTTTCAGACCCGGGTCTGAGAGCTGCATGCCTGTTTTTCCTTCCTCATACGTCATTGCGTACATTGCAGTTTGATGACTTGAATGGACCCGTCAAACCCTCGCTCTTTCAAAAGGCTGCTAATATTAGAATAAATCACTGTCAGCACATTTAATTTGTTTGACTGAAAAAAATATGAATAAAAATAAAGCGAAAACATCTGCCTTTCAAACTTGTCTTTGAGCTAAAGCTTCTACAATGATACAGTCTGTCAAGCCGTCAAGTCAGAATGTAACAGGCAGATACATCAGCGTCAGAGCGAAAAACAGAGCGGGTCGACGTCCGCGTTGTTAGAGTCAAACCCTCAAACCCTTTTCGTCACATTCCCATACAATTGCTTGGGGTTTTATTTGCGTTTCGTTTAGGTGGCAATGTCTGATAGAAGCTTTTAGATGAGTTTCTCCCCGTCATTTGGTGTATTGCATATTCAGAATAGTGCACGCTATAATGCGTTTAGACTGTCTGCAGCGGCCGGATCTGACGTCAAAGCATTATGGCGAAACAACCAACTAAAATCCTGCTAAATAAATAAATGATATAAATAATAACTACTGATGTTTTCTGTTGAAGATTCTCTGTATAACACAGTCCTCCATCTGTTGACATCAGACATGTTCTTGGCAGCAGAGACTAGCGAGTTCATCTAAATTCCACTCTACAAGTTACAATAAGCCTATTCTTTCCTTATTACATCGATAAAATAAAATTCTCTTTATCATGTTTGTCACAATCTGTTTCCTGCGTCTGTGATTTTCTCATGTTGTCAATTGTACGAGACAGAGAGAGAATGTTTTCATTTGAGAAATAATGGAATCGGTGTGTGTTTGGAGTTCAGAGTATCCTGTGTTTCCAAGCAGTGAAACCTTTGTGTACCAGTACGCTTTTAAATGTGTGTTCTGTCACACTTTATTATTTTAATGCAGTTATTTAATGAAAAGGGACATAACAGAGTGATTTCCAAGGTCAAAGGCTCAAAACATTGGAAAAATTACAACTTCAGAAATAAACTCCTGAGTCCAGAGCTTTTGTTTCCTATGTGTTTGGGATTATTAGAACCTACGAAGTATAAAAACTAAGCACCATCTTTGAACAGGAAGTAGTTTTTGGAAAGAACCATGTCCTCTTATGTGGACATTGGGATTATTTCATTATTTTTATTAATACAATAAAGTCACCATCACGTGTAAATATAAAACTATTTATTTTAATACCTGAACATGGCTGTGCAAAGACAGAATTACAAACAAAATACCAAGCTTCAAACTCTACTTGCTAATGTTGTAGCTCATTACCGGAAAAGTTAAGCACAAACAAGTTTCAACTGCAAGACTTGACGAGAATTTGAAACTTGTCCACTTGTCCCATGATTGGCTGTTTGTGCACCATTTGGTGACAAAGGTGTCCACTAACGAGGATGCAGGGTCTCAGGAAGTTAGTGTAAAGGGCAAGTCTGAAAATGAGAAAAAAATAAATAAAAATATGAACCGTGTTCCAAAATCAGGGCCTTCAAAATATGCATATTCATGTGGCTGAAGAGCTCATAGATCAGGAAGATAACGCTTCACGCCCCTAAGTTACTTGCTAGGACGTGCAGGAAGGACGAGGTGGAACTATGACAATAATCTGCACAAACCCACTCTCAACGAAACAAAATGTTCTGACGTGTTCCACTCAGACCCTCTCTGGGACTTTAAGAGCATCTCGTCGAGTGGTAGTGGAGTGTCATGTGAAACCAGACACAATGAGCCAAGCCAACTGTTGAAAGGATATGGGAGTTGGTGTTAGGATTCAGCAAGATTAACAGCCTAAGTGCCTGCGGTGGGGATAGCCCGTGGAAACTTCCTACACGTGTTGAAAAGAAAGTTCCTGTGCTCTCGAGTTTGACCTGGAATATAGTGGACAGCCTTGTTTTTCCTTCTCCCTGGATCTCGTTTGGAGATCTTCTTTCTTGGACAACAGTGTTTAAGGGGACGGGCTGTCTGCAAGAAGTGATGGAATATAGATGCCTGTAAAATGTTACGCTCACACCAGAGAAAGGCACTGACGATGCACAATTTAGTTCTATGAAACAACTACGTTAGTAGTGGTTATGATATATAAGATGCATCAAAAAAAAAAAAAAAAAAGGGGGGGGGGTTTGCTCTCAATAGTTTATTTCACTGTCCAGAACAACTATATGGGTTTTTCCATCCATTTCTTTATAAGGGTTTGAAGTTCTACATAATTGAAGGAGTTCCTGGTGTTCGTTTGAGTTTAGTGATTGCTAGTCGCTAGCGCTAATCTTCTCCTGAGCTAATGAAAACCTCCATCCATCCAAAACATTCAAGAAATGTGTCCTTTAACTTTAGGTTAGGTCTCTGTGCCCAACATATCCAACCATCTAGCTAATTATCCAGCTAACGAAACCTGAATGAAAAAATAAACAAAAAACAAAACAAAAAAAAAAAAAACACTACAGTTGTGCTAGCGAGGAGCTAACAGAGCTCACCAGTATTTTACATTGAGGGTCTTCTAAAGGTCTTCATACTTATACCACTGATCTGATTTATTATTAAAGGTAAAAGACTGCCGCCTGTTGGACTGGGATGAGGACTGATTAGTTTAATGAACTGATTTATTTTGTATTAATCTTAAAAAGTAAGCTTGAACTGTGGATTTCCCTTTGATGTAAATAAAGACAATCATTCCAACAAACTGTGTCACTATGTAGACACGTGTTGAATCTGCAGAAAGATCTGAAACAGTATGTAAATATTGTTATATTTCCTCCCCCCAAGAAAAATCACAATCAACTGAGGTCACAATGGGGAAACTAACTAGAAATAATGGAACTGGGTCTTTTGGGGTCTAAAAGGTGATGGAGTCAAACCCACAAACAACCACTAAATCTATTAAAGGAACAGATGAACAAAGACAGGCCCAAAAACCAAAAACAAGGAGTCACTGGAAGGAGGGATTCCTGTTCTGATATTAGGGGAAAATAAACCTCTTCACAAAATAAAGACTTCACAAAATAAAGACATCACACAACACAACACACACCCAACCAAGAGAGCAAACTGAAGGTGTTTACCCTCTGGTATCACTCACACATCTGAGCTGCTGGACTCAGTCTGCTCTTCTAACCCAGGCTGATCAGCTGATCGGCTGATCGGCTGATCGGCTGCAGCTGTGCAACGAGTGCAGGTGCATTCAATCAAGGTGGATCAGGCAGGAGTGGAGCTTCCAACCGACCTCTACCCATAACAACGTCGTGTGTGTCATTATTTCTTTGTCCTCGAGGCTACTTTTCCAAATAGCAAATTAGCAATAACTGCACAAAGATTCAGATATTTTGCTCAATCAAATAATATTCACAGTTCTTTCACAGTTCACAGTTATTTTATTTATTTATTTATTTTTACCAGGAACTAATTGATTAAGAGGAAATCCAGGACTTAAGCTAAAATGTGCCTAACTTCATTGTCTTCCTGGTTATTTCCATCTGTCATGTGGATTTTAATAACTGCTCAAGAGAAACATGTTGTTTGCAGAAAACTCCATATTATTGTTTCGTTCCAAGGAAACCAGATCATTTGCAATGCAGCTAATTTTATCTAGTTTTTATTTCATGTAAAGAAAAAAACAGAGGAGGAGACGCTGTCTGACACTGGGGATAGAATAACATGGTATTTGCTATGGTCATCTGTCTTTCCCGGCAATTTCCACCTCACAAGACCTGAAGTGAACAGTTCCCCTGAGAACAGCGTTGCATAACGCAGCACATTTCCAGAGCAGCCTGGAGTGAGCCGATGTCTTCAGGCTCTCTGGAAAACTCCCTGTACCTTTGTCTGTTGACCTCAAAGTCGTGAGTCTATAATTCACAAATCCATAAAAAATGTCCAAAAGAAATTGCTCAGAACACTTTCCTTAAGTTTCCTCCTGACAGTGGCTTCCTCCTATTATGATGCGTCTAACAGCTACACACACGCACATGCACAATCTCTCACACTCTGGCCATGAATACATCCGTCCCCATTATTTGTCTCATCCTTTATGCATCGTATGTTTTACGATTCAACGAAAACCAGTCAACATCTAAATATATCGAGGATTAAAGCTGAGTAAACACATGATAATGGTTCACACTCCAATGATTGTCTGCTTGTGTATCCACAGTATGACTCACAGCCCCGTCCCTTGTCTGTTTCCTATCCATCATGCCTCGTTTTGATTACTTTGATAATCAGTGCTCCCCTCAGCTGTTCCCTTGACCTTTCTGCTGCCGCCATCGCAGCTCATTTACAATAAAAACTGATGGCTGAGATTTCAAGCTGCAAAGTTGTGTCTGTCTCCCGGGAAATAAAGACACAGTCTGACGCTGGTTGTGGAACATGAAGTCTTTTCTGCATGTGTTCCTCCATCTGTCAAGATTCAAGCTTGTTCACAAAATACTCAGTCTTTTACTAAACTAACTGAGTTCAGGAAACCTTGCGGCCATTCACTGGTGTCCTTTGGCTCTCAGGATTAGAATTTATTCTATAGTTAGCCTAATAGCATGATTCGTTTCTGAACTGTCACCTTTCAATCCAAATCCATATAAACGTAACATAGGATGTGCAGTAACAAACTCCAAGCTGCACTGATGCTGCTATTCTGTCTAAATCTGTGTAAATCTTTGTAAATGATACCTTTTTGCAAGTATATTTTGTATATACTTGTGTATATTCTAGAATATTCTTGTATATTCTATACATTTTTGACTTAATGTTAATATCAGCAAAAAATACCACTGTGCTGTTTCTTGTTTTCTGAAAATGTGACTAAGACAATAATGTTATTTGGCTAAAGATATAGATCTTACTGTGGATTTTTAATTATTTGCATGGTAAGGCATCAGAGTCACGGGTATTTTTACGCAGGTATTTACACAAAATCTGAAAAAAAAAAAAAAGATGAATAAATAAGTCTGTGAAGGTTCTCAGTCATCCAGGTCATGGTATCTCCAAAAAACCTCAAAGCCTTGAGTAGCTTCTTCAGTCCAGTCCAGTTTTCTTCTTTCTCATCCATTTCTTCTTAATATTGTCATTTAGTTTTTGCAAATAAAAAGATAAATACACATGGAAAATGTAAAACCATCTGAATGAGAGGATACAATCAAACAGTGAGAACATTTATGCTTGTCTCATGTAATAATAAGTGGGATATGAAGGAATTCCATTTAAGTAGTAGGAAACTATACCAGTTCTTCACTGAAGACGAGTCGTACCAATGTTTGTATCTCTGAACCTCCTCAGTGAACCGTTCCTCCATGTGTCCCATGTTTATTGATGCAAAACAATCAATTTGAAAAATGTGGAGACGGAGGAAGAAGCAGCTGGAAATACTGAGGAGGAAACATGCTACTAGCAAGTGGACCAATCACAGCACATTCGTTCATAGTCTAAACGGTGGAAGCAACACGGGCTGTAAGTGAAATGAAATACAATGCTCACACACCAGGGGGTAGCAACACAGGCGTTTATTGGGATGTTATTTTATTGGAGTACATAATTTTATTGTGAATCATCTTGATTTATTTAAAGCTGTATTTAATTTTATTTAGTAAATAAGTGACAAAGGGTAGATGTACAAGTTTTACTTAGGACACTAAACTTTTAGTGTTTTTTCTTTCACCCTTTAAATGTATTAATGTTATGTTTGAAATGACTAAATTAAATTCATATTCAACTCAGTTGTTGCCCAATTGCGAAAAACACAGCCGGCGCAATAAGACGCAGAAGATTGAGAGATGCGTCATTCATACAAAATTGGGAAGTTTCATGTTTTGTTTTTTCCAAGATAAATGACGAGCCAGCCAGGAGTCGAACCTAGAATCTTCTGATACGTAGTCAGACGCGTTATCCATTGCGCCACTGGCCCCGTCCCCGACATTTTCCAGTCATTTTATGAGATTTTTTGGACTCTCTGTGAATCATGTATGAGAGCAGGGATGTGAAATGGGTGGATGCGCCTCTCCCGCTATGTCTTCTTCTGTTGTATGACAAAGTGGTTAATAAATCATTATATGCATTTGCGCCTCCCGTGGTGACAGATTGTATTACACGTGTGTAGATTTTTTTTCTTCGTCCACTTTGAGGAAAAAAGTTGAAATTTCGAGAAAAAAATACGCAATTTCGACAAAAAAGTGTAAATTTGGACTTTTTTCAAGAACTTTCGACCACAGTGCGTCTGTGCACGTCTTCAGGACTCTATGGGCAGGTAGGGACACGCTCCTGATCCTTGGAGTTTACATCCCACCCTCAGTGGACAAGACAACAGTGTGTGACAATAAATTAAATTCTTAATATCAATTATTAATTAAGCCCCAATGCTCTTCCAGAGGGAACCTGTGGTACCATGTGCATACTTTCTACTTTAGACTTTCTTCTCAAAATTTCAACTTTTTTCTCAAAGTGCATGATAAAAAAACATCTACCTCCTAAGTACAGCAGTCGTTGGTCCTCCATCCAGAGTATAACACATAAAATGATTAAAAAAACAAAAGAACCTACGACAAACGCCATCTCATGAGATGTTCCAGTATCTTGCAGTATGTTTCTGTTACTTTGGGTTAGATGTGATGGTGCTCATTGGTATGTTACATGATGATTAACATTGTAGACTCAGCAGCAACCTCTCACAAGATCCTAAAAGCTGAAAAACCAGATCCACATACAACCTTCTTTTAAAATGTTGACTTTGGAGATTCCAGCTGTGAGTGCTTTATGTAGAGAGCTTCATTTCCACTGATCTGTCCGGGCCGCACCGTCACCTCTGACCTCAGAGCTCAGAATCCCCCAGATGTCTGCACTTGGCTAATCTCCTCTCTAATGCAGCAGTGAACTCTCACTGGCCCCGATGTGTAATTTATGATACTTGTCAAACTAGTTTGATGAAAAGTTCCAACTGGCTCTCAGCTGTTATAGTTCTGTGGAGTCATCACTACTAATTTCTCATGTCCTTTTCAAATAGTGCATGTGTTATTTTGATCGACTTTGTTTCAGCACATTTTGTAACGCTCACCTCTGAAAGGCACTAATTTAAATCACAACTGACATTGTATAAATCTGAGCTCAGGAGTAAAGTAATCACGCTTGTTCTTATATTTCTTGTTCAGCAAAACAAACTTCGATCTCAGGAGGCCAAACTGGCACATCTCTCATTCTACGATCTATAAATCTGTCATATTTTTATGACAAATGTTGGCAACGACGAGAACAGTTTCCCCAAAGGAAGATAATCAAGTCTCTTTATTTAGTTGTACAGATTTTGGGAGATATCTCGCTGGAAACCCCTGTCTCTCGTATTATAGGTGTATTAGTGTTGTGTTGCTAACATCTGCAGCCTCTTGCACAACAGTTTCCGCAGATACAAGCTGGACACCAACAGGTGCATCCAGTGTCGCTGAAAACACACGTTGATGGGAATGTTTTGGAACAGAAAACGGAAGTCCTAGAATAAAACTTTTCAGGCCTGAAGGGAAGTGTGCTGACACACACTTTGGCCGGGACTGACTGGTTTAACCATAAGTCTAATTAGTAGTATTTCCTTACTGCTTCAATGGAAACTACGGATCTAATGTGAAATCATCATTTACCACATTTTTGACGCCCATATGTGTTAAGAAAGTGGGAGTACAACATTGAAAGCCAGGAATATGCTAGCGCTATCAGAGCAGTAAATTCTCATGAATTTCCCGTGTGTGTGTCTGTAGCCTGAATGAGCAGCTAAAGCAAGAACAAAGCAGAGAGTCACTCCTAGATGACAAATAAATATCATTAAGGTTTTATCTGATACCGGAGCCAAACTGGTACTTCAGGAACGGTGCTGGTGCTTAAAGAATGAAAACAGACACACTTTGTCCAGATTACTCTTTTTAAGGCATTTTGTGACGTGCAAGTTGAACAGAATACTAATTTAACATAATATAAATACAACTAAGGCTAAGAAATAAACAGCAAACGATTATAATTCTCCTAATAAAACCAGAGGCGTGGGTCTGTTAGCCTATCAAAGACGCTACATTTCTGGGCTTTTAAAAAATGCTACGTGTTGCTGGATGTTGAATAGAAGTGGGAAAAAATATAAATATATCACAATACAATATCATTTTAAAAGAAAAAGAAAAGTCATGTTTTGGGACAATATTTAATGATTTCCACGTCTCCACCACCACTTTTTCTGTACAAGTGCAATAAATTGGAAATAGATCATTTGGATTAATGTGTGGATTAAACGTGACTCAAGTATCGTATCGTATTGATACGTATCGTATCGATACGTATCATACCGTGAAGTCCTTGCTAATACGAGTTCCAGGTGTTACCTCCCTTGTTGTACGTTGCCCAGTCTGCATCTTTTGAAGGTTCACTTCCATCCATGCAGGTGAAAAACTGACGTGATGCACGTGTGGCGTCGGCAAAGCAACGGAGCTAAGGAGGCTAAGCTAATTAAAAACTCACTGGCACCAAATGAAGCACCCAGATCAGGCTGGTTCCTACCGCCAGAGCAGCACCAGGGCTGTTATGGTACTGATTATCTGTACCCATCCATAACCAGCAGCAATCCAAAACATAGGCTAAGAAGTTGCAGAGGTGGAATGTCTAAAACATCTCACTCTGGCCGGGCTGCATTCCACCAGATTAAAAGCAGAGAAACCTCAGACACAGCTGGGAGAGGCTGGGGAATAAAAGTCTGCTGATATCTCTGGAGCACTGAGGTCAAAAGCTGCAGGTCAAATAAGCTTCTACCAGATATTTAAAGTCAGTCTGTTCAATCATTTTTGAATCCCTAAACTTTGGATTCTGTCTGAACAAAGTTCTGTCTAAGTTGATGAAACACTGAAATGCACACACGTATGTAAATATAGAAATAACATGAGTACTCCAATAGAGGTGATTTAAAATTGAAGCTGACATGCTGGTTATAATTCCATTGCACTTTTTTAATAAATACCAGTGTCTCTGGATAGCCATAGCATTCTCTACTGACCCAAATTTAAATTGGAACAATCTGCTGCTCATTCTCCAGCAGACGACACTGTGAGCGCTCGGGGTGGCGCTTACATTATGAATGCTCGTCCCAAACGAACAAGACGGGCAAACAAGGCAGAACCGTGGAAACAGAGAGCGTGGAAGTTAAAGTTCCTTTTCTTCTTTTGTCTCTTTTTGAGGGAGAGAGACACGGAGGGAGGGAGGGAGGGAGGGAAGGAGAGGAGGGGGGAGGGTGGGTGTGTCTGTTTTTTAAAGTGGGAAATGGGGTTGGGGGAGATTGATGACCCACTCTCTGGAAAATGCAGGAAACTGTCGGGGGGACAAAGGAAATGGCTGCACATGTTTATGGGGATGCAAGCAAGACAATAGTTCACCAGACTCAACTCTGGCACAGTTTTACTGGAGGGGAAGAAGGTAAAAAACAAAAAAAAAAAAAAAGGGGGCTGTTAACATATGTGGCAGGCAAGAAAATAAAGAGACGGACACAGTCAATGAAGGAAGGAAGCAGTGGTGCCAACTGTCTGCTCACTGGTTTGATAAGTGGGAGGCAGGAGGAAGAGAACAGCGCTTCCTTGACGCATTGATCAGTAATAGTCATAAAATCCTTCATAAACTGGTTTTGTAAATGCGTGGGCTACTGGAATAAGACATTCGTGGAATAAGAGAGGTGATGGCCTGATAAACAACCCTGGATCGTATGGAAACATCATAACTTTTATTATTTCTATGACCTGTTTAAAAGCACTGATGGCCAAGAAAACCAGATAAAGCTTCTCAATGTTTGGATGGAGCTCGGGCGTCTGTTTTTTAATTACAATCTTAGGAGATAAGCTGAAGAAAATGATGTTTTTCACATAATGTCTGCAGCTCTGGACAAATATCTGAAACTGTGCAGAGACAGAATGTTTCCAGACATTAATTATATGTGTGACGTTGGAATGTGATAAAAACAAGGTGTGGGCATCCTCTGGATCAGGGGCTTTCAAAGTGTGGGACAGTGAACTCAAAAGCCCCCCCCCCCATATCGCTCCCATTGTGGAGGAGGAGGACATGTTCCCGTCAGTTATTCCATTTTCTCTGTTGCATGTAAACAGGGACAAGGACCTCGTTCAGAAGTTAAACTTAGAGCAAAGCTCCATTAAGCCGTCATGCATCATCAGGACCAGTAAATGAAAAGCCAAATGTTTTTTTAGGTTGATTTTTTCTCACGCCCTGAAGTCCTCTTGCGCCCCCCAGGGGAGGATAGAGATCTGGGTAAATTAACAGCTTAAAGAAATGTTGCTGTGGATGTCAGATGCTTCAATCACAAGTCACTTTGCTGTAAAATGGTTCCTGTCTCTCAAGGATTTTATATTTCGACAGTGGATTCGCTCTCTGTCTCTGAGGGCAGCGCAAACCCAGCTCCATGAAATGAAATCCAGATGTCAAGGCAGAAAATTCTCACTCAAGCAAAAATGCACGTAGTGCATCGTAAGGAGGGGTAGGAAATGTACCATATGGGACATAAAGAGCATAAATAACAGAGCCCACCCCTTTAAATAAACTGCTTCTATGGGAAGAACATGTTTGCAGACTCTGAAATGACCTCTAAATTCATTCTCAACCAACTTCTAAAAATGGAATAGTGTGAAATGAAATGGCAGCACCTGAAAGTTTCTCAGGCCAAAGCCTCAGAGCAGTGAGCTGCTCTCATGTGTTGGATGGGGCCCTCTGTCACTGGGGGTTTGGGTTGAGGAGGAAACACTGTAAAGTGACCTGCACAGCGTTTTTGTTCTCTCACTATATTCAATACACATTCAAATGTTGGATTTTTGTAGCTGAAAACAGCAAAAAAATATTTCTTAGAGATTAAGATGATCTTGAAATGAGAATTCATCAAACTGATCACGGTAAATGTGCGTCTACAGAACGTTATAACTGGATGACTGGGGCCTATTTCCTTCAAGCTTTTCATTCATTTATGATGTTACCTCTGAATGTCGCGTGGGAAAGGATCGGTGTGGTATCTGGTAAATGTTCATGACTGTGAGAGTTGATGCTTGAGTGTGTAAACATGAACATATTTAGATGTGAGGATCATTAGGACGCAGACTAACAAGGTATCCGCTGGAGTGGAATCATTTATGATTTATAAACACAATAGCATTAGCTCAGCCAGTGGATTTCACATCCTAGTCACTGCATGTCCACTGGAGAATAACTGGGAAGTCTATTGTCTGCAGCATGCAATTAGCAGAGTCCCACAGAAAAACACAGGAAAAGGAATTTACTTGGTAATTTCATTCATCTCAAACCTCAGTGGATTCAATGTTAGTTGGAATCCGAACCATATATGTTCCTCTCACTGAGGTTTAGTGTCATGTGGTTTTCATTGAGCCGATCAGAGAAGATCCAGGAAACATCCTCAGGTCTAATCAGGGTCTAATGTGGTCTACAAGGCCCCCCTCTGACCTGGTTTATTAGGAACCATGAAGAAGAACAAGTGTCCTGATGTTTCTAATGTGATGATGTTGATGATGTTCTTGTGTGGCAAATACATGTTGACATTATTTTGAGGAACCATAATAAATTCATTCATCTGGATTTTTTTAGCATTTTTTTATGTCCTACAATAGAACTCTAGGGTTGTAATTTAGAGCGTCCAAGTATGAGCCCTATAAAGGGTTAAACTGCGACATATTATTAGATGTTATATAATATCACAATATTCAAAACCAAGTGTGATGGAGTTTCGTGTGAATGGAGGGTAAAACGTTTCAGCGCTGGAGCGTTTCGTGACCGAGCTGAACGAGACAGTCTCCTCCTCGTCTTGGTGCGGCTGCGTTATGTTTCTAATCCACAGGGCTCCGGCGAGACAGTTGTGGCTATTCCAGAGGAAAATTGGCTTTGGCAGCGAAACAAAAGAAGCCAAAGGGCAGAGAAAATACTCAACTAGAGGTTCGCTCACGCTCCGATTCTATCTTTTCTTTAACCTCAAGCAACCCCCCCACCCCCGCTGCTCCGAGATAACGGTTCAGTCTGGGAGACGGCAATGTCACAAGAACACTGTGTGTGTCTGTGTGTGTCTGTGTGTGTCTGTGTGTGGGACAGAGCCTTGTGACGACAACCTACTGTTGCAAGACGTTGCAGTTACCAAAACGTATGAAGAAAAGCTTTTAGGTCCGTGTGTGGGGTCTGTGTTACTGATTTCTACAAACAATCTGTCAATTAAAGCAAAAAACAAAACAGCTGGAACCAGAAAACCTCTGCTTTTACATGAATGTTTAAGGATTAATGATGTAATGACACCAGGCCGTGTAATACAGCATGAACATGGGGAGTTTCCCCCAGTTATACATGTTTGACCAAAGTAATGTTTTCATGTTGTTGGTTTTTTACACATTTTAATTAAATTTTCATGTGGAATTTCAAGTGTTTTACATTGTTACATTGTTCCTATTTTGCACTAATAACTTTTTTTTACTAAAACAATTGTGTGTAGTAAAAATGTGTCTAGTATCAGTGATACTAGGCCTGTATTTACTGCCCCAGAGACCCCTCCCCTCTAATCCCCCGCTAACAACATTGTGTTGCCAGACACGCACACAATATTAGATAGATAGATAGATAGATAGATAGATAGATAGATAGATAGATAGATAGATAGATAGATAGATAGATAGATAGATGGGGGGGGGGGATGCTTTATGACTGCAGACCGTTGGCTAACGCTGGAGTTACATAACAGCAACCATTTCTCCAGTGATGATACCAGACAGGAGAAGGGAGTCGGATTGTGAAATGTCCAGTGTAGCCAGGCCAACTCACATCACATGTTGTCTTTGTGGAATTAAATGTTTGGGAAATGGAGTATAACTAGTAAAGTGCACACTTTTGTTCCACTTTGGTCCGTTCAATCCTCCAAAGGGGTCGTGTCAAGCGTTGTTATCGTCTCCGTTCTTGCAGCTTAGGTAGACTGTGTGTTCAGAGCTTGTGTGTTTGATTCGAGATGAGTAATCTCACCAGATGTTATGTTAAAAAAAAAATGTTTGTGCATGGGCGTTCTGCTCATTAGCTTACGGAGCAGAATGTGCAGCTGACAGCAAACACTGAGGCTTCATTCACTCCACTTCAGTTCAGTTCAGTTCTGCCCAAACGTCTGACATGTGATTTCAGTCACTTCGTCTTCTAGCTGCACAGAACTGAACTCATCACATCAGATGGTTCAGAAAAGTTCCACTTCTCAGACTGAGCTCAGTCATTTGCTAATGAACTCATTTTCCATATTGTTTAATGCATAAATATTTGGTCTAAATCTGGCTGGAGGCGTGAAGGTGGAATGAAGTTTCATGCGGGTTAATGACATTTATTCGCTCATCCGAGTGGCTTTTTCTGGACAGTGACGGTTCCTTTAGGAACAGGAGAAGTTGCAGTTTTTGCACAGATCAGTCTTTGCAGAAAGTAGTTAAACATTCATTTAAATTTCATTCAAGAACCCAGACTGTCTGAAGTCTGTCCAGCCAGCAGATACAGGTTAGTTTATCTTCAGTGTTATAGAAACACTGAGCTGGTAGAACTGTATGATGACTAATACACTGTTATATTTTCCCTTTAGTTGTAGATGTTGTAGTTTTGTAGGTTCCTGGCTTCAACCATTGTTCTGTTGTTGTTGGTTTTGCAGATCAAACGAATGCAAACTCACATTTAATAAGTTATAATATTTAACTCTTACACACATTAATTCATTCATTGTCTGGACGTTACACCCTGGACAGGTCTCCAGTCTAACACAGGACTGATACTCACACCTGTTTAGAATTAACCGCATGGTCATGTCTTCATAAATAAATAAATAAATAAACATATGTAAGCTTTAATTATACATAAATATGAGGTGCACCACGGAGGCATTTGTCTGTATAATTCATTAAGGAGCATGTGCTAAATGATTCGTCAGAGACCCTTCTATGTAAGGTCATGTAACTTTCCCAGCAGCCCTCTGTGTTGATTTACTGTACAAAAGGGCGACAGGAAGTTATGTAAGGATCTACTCTTTCCATATTTTCCACACGACATCCAGCTATAGATAGCATCATCTTCCTGACCTCCAAGTGGAACCCCTAACTGCATTATCTGGCTCAATTAAACTGACATTTGAAACTTTGCCCCAGTCTCATATTATCTCATTGTGAGCCATGGCTGCACGTAGCCTACACACAATCATCTGAGTGCAGCCACCAATTTGTAATTTAGCCCCATCTCCGTAGCTAGGAGGGATGATTTATTTTGATTACGTTCAAAGCCAAGGGCCGCCTGTCTGCTGATTATGTTGCAGATAAACCAGATAAAGTTGGCCTGCCCTCAAAAGACTGTTAAAGCAATTTTATTTAAGCTTTCATCACGGTGTAATACCTCTAAAAGGAGTCATGGAGCAGATGTGTCTGGATCTCACATCCAGGAACCAAATGTGGTTCATGCAGAACTTCTTGTGTCCTGACCCTTATGTGACTCTGTGCAGGTGTCACACCACAAACAGAGAGTGTGGTAACTCAAACACATCACCCCAGCGTGGAGCCCACTTCCTTTTATTTGTGCAGCTGAAGCTCCGGCCGCGTTGTTTGAGTCGTCGATGATGCACCTGCAGGCAGAAGTCCGTGGGGAAGTCAAAGGGGGGCAGACACACTGACTTGTTGTGTTTTCTCGAGGAAGTCACCTTTTCACAATCTGCATCTGCAAAGAAAGTCTTTAAAGTCATCCACTCATTTAACCTTTCTATGATGTTAATATGAATCCAGCTGAGAGCACAGGCCACAGACCAGGTCAACCTTTACCATGTTTCTCCAGCAGCTCAGTAAGAATAAACCAGAGGAAACATTAGCTGCTAAATGTTTCAAAGTGCTCAGCAGGTGTTTGTATGTATGTGTGTGTCGTCTGTTCTGTGGTGAATGCAGCCAGATGCTTCTGATGCTCCTCAGGATGCACTAAAACAAGGTAGTTAACGATATACAGGAGTTTCTAGTTCTTTACAGACTAACGCTGACATGTCTGGAGCTCAGTAACTATTTATAGAGAAGGACTAAAAGATGAAATGTTATGGTGATAATTTAATTAACTGGATATTCTATAACATAAGTCTTCAACAGAGTGCAGCCTGCTCCCATCATTCACATGGATTTATGTGAACGCCATCTAGGACGATGAGTCGAGCCCGTCCATGACGTGCAGGTCAGACACAGCAATTCTTTCAGCTCCAGACTGATTTCACCACAAAGCTCCACAGAGACACAGGAAATCATTCTGTGTCCATCAACCTGTAGTGTCATAACCCATATTTATAGACATATTTATACTGATATTGTGCAATGACTCATCGTCACTTTATTTTCATGTACATTTCCTTATATATTATTGGAGTGGACTCAGCATACACAATCATTTCTGTGCAATATCACAAATTCAATGTTATTATAGAGCAACAACTCAGAACACAGGTTCACTTATACTTGTACATATTGTTATATATATTTCTTATATGTTTTACATTAATGTGTGTATTCTTACTATGATTGTCTACTTACTGGTACTTATTCTTATTGCCTACATGGCTCTTTGTTCTTAACACTGGTTCACTTTGAGTATAACATCATAAATCATAATAATAATGTGATATATTTAAAACAGCACTAGGCTGAGTGAAAACCACCTGGTCTCTGATGTATAACTAGATGTCCTGGTCGGACGTGTCCAACAACTTGTTGCTGGAGTTGAAGTTTTGACAAAGTTTCCAATTTAAAATGTTTTTCTACACTGATACTACAAACATCAAACTCCAGGTTTCTCCCTGTTCGGGTCAGTGTCGCCTTCGTGTTTCGTCCATGGGTTCTCGGCCTCTCTGATGCTACGTAAATAAGATTTAACTGCAGGAACCAGGTGGAGAGGCATGTTGCTGTGGAATGCTGTGTATTTATTTTTGTCTTCGGATCATTTGTAAACTGATTTAATTGTGTTGTGGTTGTTTTTTGTTGCCTTTTTTTTACTTGAGAGTCTGCAGCTAATGGCTTTTCTGACCCCAAAACAACCGGGAAAGTGTTGAAAGGCAACAAATATCCACATTCATCTCTACGCGTTACATCTTTCACACGATAGAAAAATACTAATAACAACAGCATTGGCATCCTTCAGTGAACTCCACATGCAAAGCATCTGCATAGTCCTCTAATCTTGAAAAAAACAACAACTAAATTTAGGTGTAGCTCTGAATCGGAGAATCTGCCTGTTACTTTCAAAGAACATCAAGTCGTGGTTCACCCCGAACGCAATCAGAAAACATCTGTCTATTGTGTGACAGCACTGAAGCAGAACATGAAAAACAGGTCAGTGTCAAGAAACATTCACATCCACAAAACTAATCTCACATAACAGAAAGTCTGTGAAGCATTTAACCAGAGCAGACCACAGGGCGAGAGGAGGCCGCCGTCTTTACGCAGCACTTCTTGTGACATACATCGGGCTCAGAACAGCATGAGGAACAGCTGGTCTGCGTTTGCAGCCCAAGTCAAATAAATATCGGAAAACGTTCCAGCGAAACTTTTCTAAGCAGCTCTGGCGTTGTGTCCGTGCAGAGCGAAGGTTTGTCTGTAACTCAGTCGGCCATCATAAATCAATTATCCCTTTTCTTTGAGGCTTTTAAGCCATCAACGGTCATCTTTGATCCACCCTGTCTGCACAGCACATGTCCCGCGCTCTGTTGTTCCCAACACCACAATCCTTTTGTCTTTTGAAATGAAGGTGTTGAAATCTTCTCTAATGCAAACCTGAACTGTGCAATTACGTGACTATCTCATTTTAACAGATCCACTGTCATGTCGAACAAGGTTTTAGTTTAGTTTTGGGAGTAATTAATTACCTCTACAGTCATTCATGCAGAGGATGAACTTTAAACAATATCTACATTGAATTTTCATTTTATAAAAGAAAAGAATAGACACACAAGAACAAATAACAACAGAGTGAGTGCAAAATGGTGAAGAAGTGTACAAACATGGACCATCAAGAGAAGTTATTCATAACCTGCTCCATGCAACCAACAGACTGAAACAAGACGTATGGTGGTCAGGTTCCTCAATGAAATCACACAATCATGAGTTCTCACAATATACATCATCATAAAGTCCAGGAAACAGGGGAAGAGGAAACTGGGTCGTGCAGATGGTGCAACTACACTGTTCCAGGCAAATCATCGTCCTTTAATTAATGAAACAGCCCCATGTGCTTTTTAATACTTCCTGACTGTCCTTAAGAGTCTGAGAAATGTTTTCCAGAGTTTAACAAGAAGTTAGTTCCCTAAACCACAGAGCGATAGCGTGTTTACCAAAGCTTTTCCACTACTTGTAGAGAACACAAACATGTAACATTTCTTCATGGTGCTTTATTCTTTGTCCCTCTGGGTAAAGACTGGCAGGAAGAGCCTGGGTTCCAGTTCCAATCTGATGGAGAGAATCTCCTGCACGTACAGTCTAACCTCCCAAAACTCCCTCTCCCTTGGACTAAAGTGTCCTTATTTACCACATCTATTGCAGGAGTCTGGGATATTTGAACTGAATTTGTTTAATTTTGGTGGAGTGATGTATAGACCCTCTTTAACCAGTTATATTGCAGGAGTCTTAGGGCTGCTTCACAGGCTTCAGTTCCTCCTGTGGATCTGATTTCCATGCATTCAATTTAGATTCAGAAGAATCAGGGGACACGTCTTTCAGTAAATTATAAAATTCAGAGATGAACATTTTGTAAAAATGTTCTCCAGTATGGTTAGTGGAGGATGAACATTTAAGAAGAAGAAGAAGCAAGCAGGAGGTTAAATAGTTTGATATTTGAAATTGACAGTGAATGAAACCAAATGAAGTTTCAAACATCAGCAGATCAGTTTTAACTCCTTTAGTAAAAAGTCTCCATTGGACAGAAGGACTGGTGCAAACACAGTATAATGATGTCAAGGCATATTAAAGATGTCCTGTCTTAGATATCCTCAAGGGAAATTGTTTGGTCGCGGTAGCTTAGTTGCACATAAAAAACACAGTTTAGTTTATTTGGAAATAAAACACAACCATGGGAATAAACTTTTCCTTCAGATGATGCCTGTAACTCTTCCCATTAAACGTGCATCATGCATCATATTTTTGACATTGGCCTCTATCGCTCTTGTCGCTTACATCCCTAAGCGATCACATCTTTCCAATGTATTCCTATGTTTATTTCTAATTTATTTAGAATAAGAAATAAAATAAGAAACGGAGGGAGCTGCTGCAGAGACAAAGGTCACTTGGTGGTCTGGCTTTGCCGAATTTCAGATTGTACAGCTCTCCAACATGTTAAAAATGGAAGCTCTTTCCTGTAAATATTTGGATTAAATCCACCTTAACCACTTTGGCCTTCAGACCTCCTGTTTCTAAGCTCCCAGATCTCTGGTTGATGGAGCATTTTCTATCTGGTCAAATGCAGGAGGTCTGTTAATGACTTGTATAATGAAAATATCTTTGCATTGTTCCAGCAGAGCTCTGACCAGGTTTCATTACCAAATTCACATTTTTTTTAGGTATCTATTGTTTCTGTTTATATAACCTTATTATTATTCATATAACCACTTGTCTCATCCAGTTTCTCTAACAAAGCTAAGAACCCAATGGGAGATGATGATGTTGCACCTGCACATTATACATCCACTCGTATCAATATGTATCACAACTCCATTTACACCAACTGTACTTACTGCCCCTTCCTCTAAACATTACAAAACACAAAGTGAATTTTGCAGCGTTTGTTACTTTATCAGCACGGTGTGATTTGATATTTCAGTTTTGGCTCCAGAAAACACAGCAGGTCGTGATTTTCCCAGTTGACACAGTTCTGTTTTACCACAAATATGTAGATCAAAGAAAAGCCTGTGTCAGCTCAGTAGAAGCCTCTATATCTGCTTCCATGCTTACATTAGTCCAGGGATCCATATCTGTGCGTGACAAAATGTAGGAAGTGAAGCGACACTTGACCCCAGGGTGTCTGTGCATACCCCATTTAAACGGAGGGTTATTTGTAGGGCTATTCACGCCAAGCGGGGCTATTTTTGGGTCAACAGGAGTCGGAGCGCATGCAGGGGAAGAGGGACTGTGTCACAACTTCTACAAACAGTATTCAGGCACTAGTCTGCGACATATTCAGATTACTTCAGACAGAAAAAAAAAAATTATTTATTTATTTATTTATTTTTTATTTATTTTTAAACACTCGCTGCACAAAACTTTTTACTTTTTTAAAGCAAAACGCACCAACAACAGAGACTTGAAATCAGTGTTGGACATTTAATCACATTATTCAGGAACCTTTGACCCATTTGCTCTGAGCTAAGACGTAAAACTGAATAACATAGTGTATGTGTCACTACTCAGAGAATGGACCTGGGCCTTCTGAGGGTGTCCAATGGTGTTAGTGGGGGGGGCGTTGAGGGGAGGGGCCCACAGATACTTGATCAGTTTGGAATCCAGGTAAACACCTTGTGTTGATCTTCATGTTTTTTGAGTCGTCATGTCAGGTCCAAAAGTTTCCCCAGAACTGTCACAACCACATTGTGACCACCTGTCAGTGGTCATAATGTTGTGGCTGATCAGTGTGTTTGTGAACTACTAGAAATGAAAACAACAAAGGGTGTAGCAGAATATATTTTCAACTTAAAGTATCTCCTGGGGTTCAGTGATCCAAATGAGATTAATGAGCGTTACGGTACGACTGACAGGTGTCCTTAAAGGCAACACTCAGGGCAAATGATGCGACTCCTTAAAAGTAAAACCGGATCAGGCTGCAAAAAGCTCAAGAGTTAATCAGTAATTAGAGGTTGTTACATTCTGATGCCCTGGATTTCTGCATCTATAAGTTTCCACACCAGGAAAGTCTGTGGAGATGAAGTAAAACAGTTTACACTCAAAAAGCCAACTCGTTCTCTTTGCTGAAGTGGAAACCCTTGTGAACACACGAGAGGAGAACGCCTGCTAATAGCCTGCTGTTAAAACAAATACTGTTGAACTGGCCTCTTGCCTGTGTAACAGATACCCCCCTTGTCACAGCCGGGTTGCGTTCGCTGTCTGGCCTGGCGGGGGGTTCACGTTTCGAAAGCTTGGCAGAGCCCCGGTGTGTGACAAATGTCCCCCATAGCCGGAGAAAACTAGAAGCTATTCTGCTGTTAGGTGCTGGTATCATGTTTCCAGATTCCATGAAAGAGGGGGGATGCTTTATTAATGTAATGGGAAGAATGATGAGTTCCTGTAACTCAGATTTCAACTGATGCCACATGAGGATGTTTTAGTTGTCTGAATAAATTCAGGCCATAATAAATGAAAATGTGTATCAGGAAAATCATATGATAACATTTACTGTGTGGGAACCAGAGGAGGGTTTGAGGCTTCTTCTCTCTGCAGAACATTTCTATCTCTGAGTAAGACGTCTTTTAAGACCTTTGCAGGATGCTGAGTGAAGTTTAGTCACTCACCATATTCCCCAGAGTTGGATAAGTGAGAAAAAGCGTTTTTAAAAGGGTCCAGATTTTGTCCTAATCCAGCAGCACAGCTGTTAGCTTTAGCTTAGCATAGGAGCTGTAATGTAGCGTTGCCAATTAGCCAGTCATTTGCAAAAGTGATAAATAAATTCAAGAATTTTCCTAATTACTTCTTGTGACCCGTTCACGTCGAGTATAAATGTCAATGCAGTTAACACAAAGGGATTTCCTAAGACGCAGCACCTGAAAACCAGTGTGTTGACGGGAGTTTTCAGATGCTGTGTGGTGTGTTTGCACCTATGGTGCTTTGCTAGAATACGTATTTCCTGTAATAGTGGCTGGGGCCTGTTTTCACTCAGCCGTCCAGAACACCGAGTTTTCCTACCTTTTACTCCGGTAGTTTTTTCACTTTAGCAGTAACACCAAAACACGCAGCAGCAGTATGTGCAGGATTGAAACCCAATGTATCACCGGTGATCCGTTAAAGCAGTCGGCATTTGAATTAACGTAACTCGCAGTGGTTTATGCTAGTGCCAAAATTAAAAGTGTGGCTGAACACGGGGAAGTTGTGCTTTAACTAACTTTACCAACAAATCCCTCCAAATAGCTCTCTCTTCCTGGAGCCAACAGCAGAGCTGGGTCTTCATCAAGCTTAAGTTTAAGTTTATTTCATTTGCATAGCACCTTAAAATCAACATCACTGTGTCAGCAAATGGAAAGTTATTAACACCCAGGCTGACCAGAAAAATAAAAACAGATCAAACAAGCAATAAAGACGGGTCTTCAGGAGCTTCTTAAAAGCCTCAACAGACTCCTAATAGCCTCCTGCAGGAAGATCCACAGAAAAGGCCCAGTCCTCTGCCCTTTTTTACCCTGAGCGTAGCACAGCCAAGGTCTCTGGTGTAAGAGGTGAGAAGCTCAGAGATTTATGAAGGGGCGAGACCATGGAGGGATTTGTAAACAAGCAGAAGAATTTTGGAGTGTATCCTGGTCTTGATTCTTTGACCTTGTTAACAACCAAGCAGCAGCGTTTTGGACTAGTTGAAGACCGGAGACGGTAGTGTGGGTAATATCTGGGTAGAGATGATATGAATGCATGAATAACTGTTTCTAGGTTGGAGGGTGAGTCCACCAGTCTTTGATGTTTTTAAAACACTCTGACTTTTTGGAACTGATGGGGAAGTAGATCTGTGTGTCATCGGCATAGCAATGGAAGGAGATGATGTGTCTTTATATCATTTTTCCTAGCGGGGGTATGTTTAGACTGAAGAGACGTGGTCCTAACACTAAGCCCTGAGGAACCCCACGTGTGATATTTGCAGGTGTGGAGGAGGAGCTACCAATGGAAACAGGGAGTTGTCTGTTTGTTTCTGTTTTGAAGTTCACGTCTCTTGTTTGAGTCATGCTGCTAAAACTGGGTTCATGTGGCACTTGTAATGTAGCTACTGTATACTGCATATACATCTGTGGCACATGTGTTACTACACCTATAATTGGATGAGTAGCCTTTATTTGTTTGTGTAATGTGCCATTATAGTTGAATACCGGCCACTATTAGAGGAAATACGGTAGTCCCAGGTCCATATCTGCCCTACAGGTTAACCCCTTTGTGTTGATTGCATTAACACTTGTCCCAGGTCACAAATAAGTAATTAGGAAAATTCTTGAGTCATTTATCACTTTTTTTTTTTATCACATTACAGCACCCATGCTAAGCTAAAGCTAACAGCTGCACTGCCGGATTAGGACAATGTCTGAACCCATTTATAAACGCATGGGGGTGGTATCCCTTTAAAATAGACATGGCAGAAAAATGGCAGCCAATAAAATCTCTGAGAGATGTCATATGCAGTGATTATCTGATGAGCCAATCAGAGGACTCAACAACATCATGCCCCGTAATGAAATTCAAATAGAGAATTATCAGAGTCTGGCTGTGCCCTCTAGGTTTCTGCATTCTTTTGCCTTAAAGTGAACAGTGTTAATATCTATATGCACCATCCTCTCGTCTCTTGTCTTTTCTGTGAAAGTTCAAAATCAGCTCCAACCTGCAGAAATCTGCCACCACTGAATGATTTTAGACATGCAGCCCCACCAGGGGAATCCAAAGTGCTCACAAAGGCATAGGCCACATGCTTGGGCTACCGTGGCGGCTCTGTGAAGATGAAGAAGTACATAACAAACTAAGCTTTAGGAAGTTTCACATATCTGCTAGTACATTATCAAAATAATCTGCATGCACTTTCAACAATGAAGAGGCTCAACGGTGATTAAAGTTTTCTTCACCTTTTTCAAATAGTGTGGAGCATTAGTCTCCTCTTCCTGCTGGTGAGAGTTAGGTTAGATTCCCCTGGTTACTCCTGGATGCTCCTGCTCCCAGGTCCTCTCTCTATGAGCTCATATAAACTCAGCCAAATATTGGCAGAGGGGAAACCAACATGAATTAATGAAAGGTATAAAAACTTAGAATATTAAGAGTATTTATGTTGTTTAAAACAAAATAAAATCCAGTACCGTACATGAAACAGCTGTGGCTTCTCATGTTATTTCACATATTCTGTCCATTCTGTCCGAGAGCACTAATGACCAGTGATGTTCAATCTGATACTGAGAAAATTCAGGCTGGTTTAAATTACGAAGTATATCGAGGTAGTGGCCTCATTTACCAAATGGCTGAGTCACACATATACCCTGTTCTCTGTGACCCTGTTCTCTCCTCTTCTGTCCTCATCATCATAAATGTCTCATATTGTGTTGTGGTTTAACCTGAGGTGTTTCACAAGGTTTGTTGTGTTGCCACAACTCAATATTTTAGTTTCTTTCCACTGTGTTCCCACATTAACTCCAATGACTGAAGTATCAGCATAAAGACCTGGTATCAGAGGTATATTTCAGTACTGATCCACACATCATTAGTAATGACACGTCCATGTCGGCCTTCAGCCCCTAACGTACGTCTGTCATCTCCAAAAGGACAAGAAACATTTCATCATTTCATCCTCTGAACTTTTTTTTTTTTTTTTATCAGAAGCATCACAAACACATCTTTGATTCTTTCACCCAGCAGACTCTGTCATACTCATAGTTCTTATGAACTAATCCGCCTCCTTCCCTGCAGTTTCTCTCCTTCTCAGCTCTGTCACTACAGGTTGACGTCGAACACACAACGTTTAAACTCCGGGAAGATGGACCTGCTGATGATGAACTTAATCAGCATTGTGTTCGGCAACGGCTTGAGAGTAGAATAATGTAAAAGTCGTATGTACCTCCTACTCTTCCATCAACTAATCTCTCTCAGTTGGGCTCTTTTCCCTGTAAAGAGGTTAAAAGCTGTAAAAATGCCAGAGGAATACGTCGGGCTGAGGCAAGCTCTCGGTTTGCAGAGGCCGTTAGGGTGTCATTCACTGTCCCCCATAGGCCAGTGATAATCTCACTGGCATTTTATGATCCACCGAGTGCGTCAGACTGTTTCCATTCCAAACAGATTCTCCAGCCGCCTCGTTTCTCCTCTATCACTACATACATCCACAGTTTGTTGTTGGTTCCCAACACACTAGCACCCAGAGACTTCTTTTAAGGACATACTTTTATTCATGTGCCAGTATTCAAACAAAACAAATAGTGTGAGAAAGCAGAGGTAATTCTGTCCATGTCCATTTATCGGCTCTAATTGGGCAAAGCACACACACCCTGATCTGGAAACAATTAAAATGAAAACATTTCCCCATTCACATCTAATATACGTTTGGTTTTTGTTTTTTTTTTGTTTTTTTTTCCATTATGCAAAACTTTATCCATGGAGACAGACACCAAGAGGTCAAATGAAAACATCTCAAATCATATCATCATCATGTTGTGGTGCAAATTAAATTCAGAAGCCAGTGGTGTGTGACGTTACCTCCTGAGACCAGAGCCTTAGTTTGCTATCAAGGTATTTAGGACCAAAGACGTATAAACAACAAGTATCATCTTTGAACTGGAAATAGTTTGTGGAAAAAATTGATGTCCTCATATGTGGACACTGGGATTATTTCACTTTAGTCACCACTGTGTGACAAAATATAAAACTGAACATGACTGTAACAGTGAAGTTATAGCTCGTTACTACTGATTGAATTTATTACCTTTGCATGTCATATTAAACTAGAAAGTTGATAATCATAAAAAAAACAAGTTTTAACTGCAAAAGCTGAAGAGATTTTGTCCATTTCTGCATGTTTGTGAAATGATCAACTGACAAATTCACTAAAACGCAAACTAGCATGTTTTTACACCGAATAGTGTCCAGTTACGAGGACATCAGGTTTAAAAACCTGAAACTTAATGTCCCCATATGAGGACGTATGGTCTCAGGAGGTTGAAGGTCTAGGAGTGGCTGTGGTTCAGGAAGTAGAGCTGGTTATCTACGTTCTGTCACTTCCTCAAGTTGCTTGTTGCACAATCTTGCAATATGTAACGATTAAAATAATAATAATAAAAACAATAAATAAATTGTCAGTCTTTGTTAGCTGTTTTGTGTTCAGGCGCTACATTCGCTTACATCCTGTGCATCTCCTGGGGGCTAAGCCTCCCCGGTCCTTCAGACCTAGTGACGCCCCTGCAGCGGAGCCTTCTCCAGACATGTTTCAGCTCCAAACACAGATGTTTAAAAGGATTTTAAACCAGGGCTCATGTAAAGCCACTTCAGAATAGACCGGCGTTTTGTTTTCATTATCATTATCCTACGACTGAGACACACAAATACATTTCATTCACCTGCACAGATTCAAAAACCAGAACATAACGGAGCCTCGTCCATGTTTCACAGTAGGTACAGTGTCATTTTCTTTGGATGTTTTCATGTTGTGTATGTTTCATGTAACATGTCTCTGTTATTTTTAATCTTCTCAGGGTCCCATCGTTTTTATCCAGACCAGTTTCATTACTTAGTTTAACCACATTTAAAAAGTAACATCTGATCGACGATTGATTCAGTTTCAGGTTTTTATTTATTATTAAGTTTGTCCGTTTCAAGTTATTCCAGTTACCACCATGGAGGTTTCTTTCTTTAACATGAAGCAACTAACAACTTTCTCCACGTGTTTGTCCCAGTTTACCAACAAAACCTGTACAACAGCGACCTCTGGTGGGTTAAAGATGATTTACCACAGTACATAAAACTTCCCGTAAAAGTCATAAAACTATATTTTTCATATTTACATTCATTTATTCTACTATCACACAGTTACACAGCAATAACCCAACCACACATTAAGTCTTGTGCTCTTAGAGAATCACTCAGCCGCCTTCATGATTCCTGTCAGCTGTGGATAAGTAGCGAGGACTTGAGGCTCTTTGAGAACCTGCAGAAACTTCTCGCAGGTCTCTTGACCTTTACGTATCACAGTATCTAACAGCTCGATGACGGTATCTTCTGGCCGAGGAGCAGATTTCAGGTTCTCGTATTCCCGTTGGGTGATGACGTGTTTGGCGTACACATGCTGCAGAATGATGAGATCAGCTCGGAGGCAGGTGATGAGCTTCACTCTGGTCTCAGTGATCAGCTTCACAGCAGGACCCTGAAAAAACACCAGAGCCCAGAGTCACAGGATCGAACCCGAAGTCTGTTACTGTCATCATGGGTTTTAATGAATCATCTGTTTTAGTTTTGCCATAATGGGACAAAGTCTTGAATGCCACTGTTTGTAGCTGAGAGCAGTTTGAGGTCAGTCAGGAATCCTGCAAACTCTTAACAGCATAGTTCAGCAAGTTGGAAAGGAAATATGATTGAGTATAAGTATAGCTAGTACACTAAGGACCATGTATGTGTACTAGACAATATAATAATTAAGCACTTCTCTGGTTTAAACTGGAATATTTTTAAGTTTACTATAAATTTACTTCATAAGGTCATTTTTTCAGTCCACATTCTATTTATTTATATACTGTATGAATAGTTTCATGAACTAAAACTCATCTCATCTTCTACACTGTGGGAGGAAACATCTGCTACTATGTTACTACTTTACTTGTTGTTGTACTTTAACTGTACTTGTGAGTTTACTTTGTGTATTACCTGTCGCATACTTTTTATATACTTAAAATATACTTCACTGTATTTACAAAGACAGAATGTTGAGAGGTTTGATATACTGAGAAACAATTTAAACATGCTCTACAGTCATTAAAGATGTGTGTTACTACCTACTACTACTACTACTGTAAAACTGTGAGTACTACTGTGAACATTTAAACTCCAGCTCCGTATGATCTAGAACATGTGGGTTTATAACACGGGTTAATATCTCTGTAGTGAGAAACATTTTTATTCTGCTAAATACGATTACTACCTATTTGTTTGGATCAAGATCAAATGTTGAAGTATAAGTGTAAGTGTTAGTGTTAATGTACGAAGTTCTGGACTTTTCTTTATACTTTTCAGTATAAACCAAGAATACTTCACTGTACTATTCTTAAGTATCAAATATATATATATATATATATATATATATATATATATATATATATACTTTTTTCTCATCATGTTATGTCATGTTCGCTGTGTGAAAATGAGATGTTTTGTCTTTATGTGTGAACATGAGCCTGATTTTCTCATTGACAGAGAGAACAAGGTGTAAAACTGTGCCTTTAAACTGAGTTTAAATAAGTGGAACGTATTCAGCTGAACTGGAGGAGATGAATGAGTTGCATTGCTTCGGTAACTGACCTCCAGCCCAGCAGACATCCTTCAGTTTGTCCCATTTTGAGCCTTTAAAATACTGATTCTGGACTCAAACAGCCCCGTTAATGAGCAACATGTTGCTTTAGCGTCTCATCTACCTGAGGAGTCGTGTCCTCCACTTCTTTACCTGAAGAGAAACCGAAGCGTCATCAGAACCTCCCGGTCAGATTTATGAATGAGACACAAACACAAATCTGATGATGGTGAAATGTACCTGCATGTGACGCTCCCTGGGTTTTTTTCGCAGTTATGGAGAAATTCACGTCGCCATCGATGGTCACATTAGAATATGTATTAGCAAGTATCACGCTACCATCACATGCAGTGTGATCAGCCTGAGGTCCAACGGTCCCTGCATGATGATGAGGGAAATAAAAATAGAAAAAGAGTCAATGCTTTTTTCTTAGTGTTTCTATGAGTCCAAAAAAAAAAAAAAACACACAACAGGCCAAACGTTTGGAAGCAAAATAAACATGATTATTATATAAAGAGTGATTTATCAGGAGACATTTTTACTACAATTATCAGGTATTTGAGTTTCTCTTTCTTCATAGTTTCCTCCTCTGGCTTTAACAACATCATGACATATATGAGATATTTATATGAAGACTCTCAGAAGACAAAGAGTTAAAGTGAATTCCAAACCTTTGACCTGTTGTGTGCATAAATTAACACAATACTTGCCAGATGCACTACTCCCTGAGTTGCTTTCACTTTCAATTGTGATGGACATTGCTTTTGCTGTTACATTTTGAAATTTTTCAGCAGACACGACACTGGATCCATCAGCAAACACCGTTGGAGCGGTGGCTCCTGTCAACATAAAGATGTAGGATCATTGTGAAACCGTGTCCCGTAAAATGAGGGAACATTTAAACCTCAAAGCTTTTATGTGAAGTTCAAGCTGAGGCTTGCTCTCATTAACTCTCACCACAAAAGAAATGATTATTCACAGTCACTCTGAACAAACTCAGGCCTCCTTCTCTCACTGCAACTTGCAGAAAATGTGGAAGTGGCTTAAAAGGACTAAGAAAGAAAAGGCTTAAACTCAGAATGGAAAGTGAAAGAGCTTCTTGTAATTATCTAGTACAGTGTAAAACTTTTGGCCATTGTGTGACCTAATAAGATAATTGAATGAAGAATCACAAAGCAGACTAATCTCACCTTTACCAGTGTGTTGTTCTGCCATTTAAAAAAAAAAAACAGCAGGTAGAAAAATAGATCCAAAGAAAAAATACAAAGTTCAGACAACGGACGAACAAAAGCAACTCGTTCTCGTGTCTCTGCGAAGACGTTGGGGAGGAAGTTTTTGTTACTATTTCCTGTTTCCTCTCTGGTATTTAAATTACACCATGAAAACACAGTCAGCGTCTGTGCTGACATTAATCTGCTCTGAGTCATAAATACACGGTTAGATCCTGCTCACGTGAGCCACGTCCAGGACATTTACTTTCCACAAATAAGTAAACAGGCAAGAAAAAAAACGTCATGAAACAAGTGTTATAGTTTTTTAACATAATACCCCCTGTAATGTTTCATTTTTAATCTATGATTTCTTAATGAATGGTTTCACAAACTAAGACCAACAGACCAAAATGCTACAAAATAAATTAATGAACTGTCTTGTATTAAGTTCTAAGCAGAAACACAACAGGTCAAACATTTGGAAACAAGATCAGATTTGTTCATAAAAGATCATAGTTTCTACTTTGCATCAAAATAAAGATGATTATTATATAAAGAGTAATTTATCATTAGACATTTTTACTATAACTTTCAGGTGTTTGAGTTTCTCTTTCTTCATAGTTTCCTCCTCTGACTTTAACAACATCATGACATATACGAGACATTCGTTCCACAACGGATATTTATATGAAGACTCTCAGAAGACAAAGAGTTAAAGTGAATAATGCAAACTGTGTTTTGTGTTTTTCTACTTTTGCACTGAAGTTGTGACTCTTGTAAATCTCCTCGACCCTAAAACTAAGTCCTTCTTCTTTTCTTCTGCTGACATTTATTCAGAAATGATCTGGTAACATTAATGTTCACCTGAAGGTAAACTGAGGAAAATGGTTCATATCAATAAAAGTCTGATCATGTAGTAAAAACATCCCAGAATAAAACAGAACTCCTGCTGCTTTTAGAGAAAAGCATCGTGAACAGAAACATGAAGTTGCTTCCAAACCTTTGTCCTGTGTTTTACATGTCTGTTTAAATTCTGTCACTTCTAGTTTGAAGAATGAACAACGTGTGAAAGAATATCAACATGATCCAGTTCAGGTTTGTGTTAAATATTTAATAAATTTAATAACAGTCACAGCAAATTATTCACATATGCAGATGAGAACGTTCACATTCAGACACGTAGCCGTGGATTCCTCCTGGAAACACGACACTTTTATTAAAACACGCTGCTTGTTAAAAAGGAAGAGGGCCGTAGGTAATGGTTTTATCTTTTAGTTTTTATTGTGGATTATCCTGTTTGCTTTTGACAAAAGTAGCGTTTCTCTCCAGAGTCACGGCCCTCCTCCCAGACGTCTGGTTCAGTTCACTCATATCCACCCCTGAGTCTAGACTGGTCTCACGACTCTCCACCGGCCTGCGCCTCCTCGGATGCTGGATCTCTGCTGCAGGTTTTCCCTCCAGAGAAACGAACCAGGCCCGAGGAGGCTGAGGGGAGGGGACTTTGGATGCTCCTGCTAATGCATGTCTGTTGTGCCCGATTCGGTTCAACGTCCCTGGAACCGACACGGACTCCGGGAGGCTGAAGGGACCCCTGCAGGTTCTGGAGGAGGCTGCTGCCTGGGATCCGTCTGGAGCTCCGGGCTGCTCTGTGTCCGCCGCCTGGTTCTGTTGGTCACAGGGACTTTTTGCCAGAGTCTGTGTGAAGTTGTTTTCTGTCAGCGTCTCTGCTGCAGCGCTGTTTGACGCCCCCACACGGGGCAGAGTGGAAGATCTGCTCCTGTGGACCTGCTCCGGTTGGTCCTCCATGTGGATGAAAGCGGGAGCGTGGAGGATGGCAACGTGCTGGTTGTAGAAGAACAAGCTGTCGGTCAGAGTCGGAGGAACTCTGATTTGTCCTGAAGTCCTGAGGTCAGCGTTCAGTTCCAGCTCGTTACACTCCAGCATCACGGCCACGGCCTCGGGGTCGGACCTCAGACCGTCACACTGCAGCGAAATGAAAGCAGAACTGTGCCCATTATCTGCGCTTTCTGTGAAGGTTTGCTTCGGCCCAGATCGTGGATGAGAGCTGCTCCCTGAAGATATTTCAAACACTTCATCACATGTGGAGGTGGTTTGGTCTCTTCTCATCACTGGGAGCGTCTTCTTCGAGTTATTTTCACTGGAGCTGCGTCTAGAGCCACAAAGGAAACAATGAACAGTTTACACTTCACTTCATCATTTATGCAGCCAGATTAACTAGTTGGTGATTATCACCGGCCAAATGTTCATCTACAGTCATGTTAAAAATGTCCACGGCAGGAAGATTAGATGCTATTCAGTGGAGCATCCAGAGTATGAGGAAAGGTTTATTTTGGGAGGATTTGTCCTCCCGTTGGTTGGTTCAAATGAGATTTAAAAAAGTGGTTTGACCAATAGAATCACAGCCTTTATAACCTGCATTAAAACTGCACAGACTAAAGAGACCCGTCCTATAGGAGATGGATTTCTACTTCATTTAGAAGAAAAAGGACATAAGACATACACTGAAGGACTGTTCAGACCCGTTGTTGACTAGTTAATAAGTTGGGTCTTTAACAGTCACGTTACACTTGAATGCAGCATTCGATCCTTATTTTTTTTCTCTTTCTTGTACTTTTGGTCCCAATGGAAGTTTTTTTTTTTCCCAGGATTATGTTCATATATGTGAATGTAAATAAAGTTGTCTGCATAGACTAGTTATGAGCTAGAAGCCTCGGTTACCTGCAGTAATATAATAATCCCACCAGGAGGCAGACGGCCATGATAAGAGTTCCTCCAACGAGCGCCGTGAGCAGAGACGCATGGTGGAAGAAGAAGTCAACGGGGCCGGAGAAACCTAGAGATGGTGGTCAGAGCAGAGGAAGGGTTTCAATGAGGAATTAAAAAAAAAACATGGTGAAACATACCTGATAATTATAGTAAAAATGTCTCCTGATAAGTTATTCTTTATATAAAGATCCTGTTTATTTTGGTGCAAACTATGACCTTTTCTGTTTCCAAACATTTGGCCTGTACTGTATCTGAAAATGTTTCCTACTTTAAAGAACTTACTAACTAAGTTGTTTCCAAGCCAGAAAGTTCAGTTTCTATGTATTACACAGTGTATGTACTTTACATTTCACCATATAGATAAAGATGTTGTGTAAATATAATATAAATTATAATTCTTGTAAATCTTGTGTATACAGTACTTCCTTTTCTGAGTATTTTTTAGTACTTGCTCTGGTGTCCTCACGCTCTCGTACGTGGACATTAGCTTTTTGTTAACATGTTGCGTAACATATTTACTTGTTTTCTATATTTCTGTTGTGTCTTTGCATTTCTACATTCAGGCCATTAGCTTCAGAACGATGCCGACATTCACAAGCTGCAACTCACTGCTCATTACACAAAGCATTTCGTGCACACAACAAACTAAATTCTAAGCTGAACTCGTGCCTCTGGTCGATGACAAAGGTGCTGCAACCCAGTAGCCGAGATGAGGAGCTGTGAACATCCACAGGAGTTTTCCATCTACAGACGTCACCCTCCCCAGTCCTTCTCTCATCCATCCACCTGAGGACAACAAACACATCCACGTTCAATCAGAGCTGAAGTAAAAGTACAACTTCTCCCACAAAGAGAAAATAATGAACAAAACAATTAAAACACAAGTAAACTCGGACCCCTCCTAGAAGACACACGGTGCACACTCATTAAAAAGATAAACTGTATCATTATCCAATTTAATAGAACTTGGAGACATGGAGACACTTGAAAGCAGCTGCTGCTGCTAAGAGTTCATCCAACCAGTAATTCACTAAAAATTCAATGAATTCAATAAAAAATACTTGTGTTATCTTTGACGATCTGAATCATTTATTTGGGATTAACATGTAAAAAAAAAAAAAAAGAAACCAGGAAAGAGGCACAACATTGTCCCTGTGATTAAATGCTGGTGATGTTGATGAGTGGCTGCCTGTTTTTATACAGGCTGTACTCTCTTTACATGGTGCCTGACCCGGCTGTTCTCTGCATATGCAATTAAGTCAAGAATACAGAGTTCATTGTTGCAAAGCGTCACTTTCTACTGTCTTTTTATTAGTGACGCCACCAGCAATTAGTCTGTGTCGACTTCAGTCAGTCTGCGTTTGGGTTAAAGTCTGTGGATGTGGAGTCAAATCACAAAACCTGAACTTTAATGATATGAATATTAATCTGAGCTCATGTGTCACAGTATTCAGTGACTCTACAGTGAAACGGCTCCGGGCCCAGAAGTGATTTTACTCTGATGTTACATTAGTTATTATCACAGATGTGGGATGATCATAATCTCTACTCACCGGTGGTTCGATTAAAGAACCAGGCAGGAACAACGTCTGAGGTCTGAAGTCCAGAGCTGATGGGAACCCTGAGTCTGATCTGTACGGGTCCACTCACATGTAGCTCTGAGTCTCCAGAGTAAAGCTGAACGCTGACAGACGCCACAGGACTCAACTCCACACCGACGTATCCTGGAGAAGAAAGAGAAGCTTTTAGAGATGAGCCGCAGGACGGATTATTGCTCAGATAATTAACGAGAAACATTTATAGCGACAAATTATTGTGATCGCAACATTTCAAAGGTTAAAAGAAAATTAGTTGTGAGTGTTTTCAACCTATGTTATGTGACTGGCTGCGTCCATTAGATGGCGCCAGAAACAAACTCTTCATACTGGACATGCTCAACCAACGTCCATGAAATTAAGCGGAAAAAAATGAGAGGAAATGTATTTATTTACTTAGTGGTGTGAGTCCAAAGGATTGATTGAAGTTTATTTTGAATATCAAGACAAAAAAATAACATATAATATAACTTTTATGTCACGATGCCTGAAACTTCTACATAAATAGAATTTCTTTCATACATTGAATTGAATAAACATAAATCTAATTTACATATTCACATAACAAAGTAACATAAAACCCATAAAACATTATTTGAGCTGTCACGCTGAAGGAGTCCTGTGTTTGTGTGTTTCCTTGTGAATGAACCATGTTGCTCTTTTCTGAATGTTTTGTAGTTGTTTCCTCAAACCTTTGCTTTGTTTATTATTGAAATGCTTCTTATCCTTCTAGAAATAATGTTCTATTCATACAGCGTATGAACCTACAATAAAGCGTTTGCAAGCAGAACGTCATCACAAACACGTTCTACCTGACTGGGTGCTCACGATGCCCGGAGGGTTCAGGAAGCCGTGCTGCTGATGAGGAAACGTCAGGAAGGTTTGGATGGAGGTGACGTTACTGCTGTGAGTCAGATTCAGGAGGCTCTGAGGGAACGTGACAACAGGCTGGAGGGAAGCATCTACACGTGGAACGCAGGAGAACATAGAGAACTTAGAGAACACAGAGGACTTAAAGGACACAGAGAACATAGAGAACACAGAGAACATAGAGAACATAAACAGTACCTGATGTTTTGCTGAAGATCTGGACAGAATCCTCAAAAAGCCAAATGTTCCCTTGAGTCGGAGCGAGTAGAGACACTGTGACTGATGAAAATACTGCAGCAGTGATGGAGAAGAAGAGAAGGTGCACGTTTTAGCCTTTGTCCTCTAGATGGCGTGTGTTCTGTCCTCTAATAGTTTACTAGGACAGAACGAGCAGCAGGACTGAAGGGGCTGAAGGGGCTGAAGGGTCGGCCCGTGTACCATTCCTTCATTTGAATTTAAGTTCAGACAGGAAAATCAATAAAATGAACATGTGAAGACATTTTTACTGTTGGGAAAATTTTCTAAAATTTTCATTTTCATGTAGAAAATTAAGGTCAACAGAGTGACCATATATGGTAACTTGCCCTTATGAGGACACTTGTAAACATGCACATTATAACAACACTGTTGTCACTCAGTGTTCACGTTGAGATGGACCCTGTAGACACTGCAGATCACATGTGACCTGATAATGTTGCCTGAACCTCTCTGATGACTTCAGGTTTAACTTGGACCCTGGTTTCCATGGCCCAGTGGTCTTCAAGCCTCCCGTGTCGTGCATAAATAGGTTTGATACCTGATATGCCTAATTACTACAGGGCCAGATACCTCATGAAGTACAGTAAAGAGATTTCAATGCAGTCAGCTCAATATTAGAAATAGATATTAATTTGGCACTGAAACACAAATAATGAAATAACATTTTTTCTGCTCTGAATTGAAATTCAAATGAATGAATGGTACTTTAACTGTAGCCTGTAGCTAGCTAGCGTATTTTACTATGGACAACAGGTTCATTTCTGCCACATTCCCTTTTTTTTTTTTTAAAAAAAAAAGGGCAGCATTGTGACTGATGTAGCCATAATAGTTTATTAAGTCTATGGATCTAGAGACTACAGACCACTAAATGCGCTACCAAAGCGCTGAGGTAGGACCAAACCATTTCATGCAGAATCACGGGGTGGTTGGTCAATATTATTTACCTTTTGATCACTTATTTTACTACTATGTTTCATTATTATATTACAAAATTATATTTTTTTACGATGATCGTTTAATAATTTTCTCTCTCTCTTTTTGTTACCTAAGTTTTGGGGCCCCTGTCAGTCAAGGTCCCTTGGAATTGTGCTAACCCCGCCCCTTTACGGTACAAGTTTTCTAGTTATGATGCACAAAGTTAATAAATTCTATAAATAGTCGAAATTGCTATGTTGGGATTTCATTGATTGCAATTCTGGTTTTACACAGCCATGTTCAGGGATTTGTTACATATTGAGGACTTTATTGTTTTTTTTTTATGGTGAGATAATCCCAGTGTCCACATATGAGGACATTTTTTTTCTCTGAAACACTACTTCCTTAGTTTTTATACTTCTTGAGTCCTACTAATTGTAAATCACTTAGAGACATTAAAAATGTATAGAAAACAAAAGCTCAGGTCTTTGGAGTTTAGATTACAGCCACGCTGCTTTCTTCTTCGTCCACATTAAGGATCAATAAGGACTTACTTGGCGTTCTGTTGGTCTTGTAAGGCAGAGCTGTGCTAATGAAGCCGTTCTTGCTGGCGACAAACGTGACAGGAAGCCCAGTGTGGAGCGGCACATGAAGCAGGACACCACCGTCCTTCCCAGTGAGAGCTGTGTTGGTTCTGGTGTAGTTGACGTAAACCTCCACCACAGCCCGACTCAGATGATGACGGCTCAACGCGTCATTCACCTGCACCTTCACGTTCAAGGGAGATCCTGGGGCACAATAAAACACATTACCACTACTACTACTACTACTACTACTACTACTGGTACTCCTTACAGGTTCTGAACGAGCATGCAACTTCATGCTGATTAACTTTTTACAGGGACAAATTCATACATAAAAGGAAGGCAGAAAGGCAAATACTCTACAATATATCAACATCTGCTCACATCCAATTCACACAGTGAGAAACAACAGCGTATATCATTCCTCTAGGAACCGGTAGCAGCCACCTACTGTAATTAGGTTCTAACTCATCATGGAGTCAAGTCACCTGCACAAGTTCACACTGTAACTGTGAAATGTATCTGGGTCAATGGACAAGAGCAGCAGGACAAGAATCTGGGAACAACTTATGTGGAGTGAACCACCTTCTGGTCAATACAGCTAAAACCAAAGAGGTGGTGGTGGTGGTGGTGGTTCTCTGGAGGTCCAGGCCTCACCTGGACCTTACAGCCTGTGAGTGTGTAGAGGTGGTTCAGACCTTTAAGTACCTGGGTCTACACCTGGATCATAAACGGGACTGGTCAGCTAACACAGACTCAGTATACAACAAAGGTCAGAGTCGTCTCTAGTTCCTCAGGTTGTTAATATCTGCTGGACATGTTCTACCAGACTATCGTTGCCAGTGTCCTCTTCTACAATGTGGTGAGCTCTTTTTGGAACTCAGTTTATTCGTAATACTTCACTGCTCTGTTCTGTTCTGAAGGCACAACTTCAAGAAATCCTGCAGCTCAGTATCATAATTCACTTTATAAGAGAGACAACCTGACAAGCTTTAAACTTAGTGAACACTTCAGCCTCTAAACTGGTTCATGTAAACAAGTTGTTTAAATGTTTTCCACCTCTTTTATGCAGAAACTCCATGTTATTCAGTACTAAAACAGACTGGAGATGCTGCAGTTCTGAGATGTTGCCTCACACTGACAACACAACAGATAAAAAATAATTTGTCCACTAGAGGATCTCAGCAGAATAAAGAGAAGCATCCAAATACAAAATTGGACAATTGGTACAGTCCGGATAACATTACGTCACATCTGCATGCAGACACATACAGATAACGTGATAATCATGAGTGAACTCTGACCAGCCTAAGTCTAAGGATGTCTCAGCACAATAATGAGACACGATTAGCCTCTTCGACACTGAGCCCAATAACAAGTTCTTCACTCCTGCGTCCTGTTGCATAACAATGAAAGAACGCTCAGTAATTCATCACAACTTCCTCTGAGAATTAAGGGTCGACGTGTACACTCGAATCTGACTGAGAATCGATGACTGAAGGTTGGAGTCGACGCGTTAAAGTTGCACTAATCAATAATTCTTATTAGCGATGGATCAAATCCAGTGGTAATATATCACGTTAAAGAGCGCTCTAGCCTGTATTAGCTCCTAGTTTACATGTTAATCACTAAAAGGGAGACACAGTTAGCAGCTAGCTGGAGTTAATAGCCTTATATTATATACGGTAGCAGCAGTTGGCCCAGAGGACTCCTAATAAATGCTAATGTGTGCTAGAGTTCACCAAAACAAAAGCACAAGGCATTAATGTAAAGCTTTAAACTGTGATTTATTTATGTGTTTCTGTGAAGGCGGCTTATAAAAAAAAAATAAAATAAATAAACCTCTGATTTCACAGCAGCTGTGAATATCTGAGCTCAGGTGTCCCTTAGCAGCAACGAATGAACAACACGACAAATAAAAAGCTACACAACATGAAGCTAGGTGTGTGCAGCTGCAGCTCTCTTGGGTATCTACCGTTGTGCTATAAATACTGTTAGCTGACGTTAGCTCTACTGTTTTTATGCAGTCTAAGCGGGAAAGTCCGTTTGGGGATAAATCTCAGCACCTGGCTCTGTCCTGAACTTAGTTTATTTATTTTGGGAAGGTCATAAAAACTTCCATATCACACATTTTCTTTCTTTGTGGTCAGTGTTGGGCAAGTTACGTATTCACAAATGTAATGCACTACTTGTGACGGAGCGTCTTTGAACGCACCGTCGCGCCTCTCGGCCGGACAGTGCCGCAAACCTGAGACGCGCTCAGCGCATTCATTGCGCATATGGGACCATGTTCTGGTTCTGTGGTCCCTTTTACCCACAAACTGTTCATTTATTGCCTGGACTCTGTTTCCCTGCTGTACGGGTCCGAGGGTGCTCACTCGGCGCCTACGTATCACACACACGTTCACCTGCTGCTAACACCTGCATTTGCCTCTGGGTCTCGCGCCAAGCCGAGGCACTTCCTGGTCACGCTGTAAATAGCGCTTGGTGGCGCGCTTCTGAGGGTCATGTGACCATGGACTACACTATTATGGTTTATCTGTGTAATATTTCGTGATTTGTTGTGTTTTGGGGGAATAAGGGAAAAGTTGTATGGAAGTATTTTTGTGCCATGTTGCTGACGCCAGAATCTATTATTAAAGTGTGGATTTTTGCACACAGTTCGCTGAGTTATGTTTTAATACCCCTGTAATGTGTTAATTGGTTTGCCCGGGGGAGGAGCTAAGGGGTATTTAAACGGAGCTTCGCTCGCTTGGCGAGTTCTGGTCTAGTGGCACCTTCAGCTGCTAGTACCTGTGTGAGCGCCTGTTGTTTTTGCTGTTATCTGCTCTGCCTTGTAAATATTTTTGCCTGACCTTTTTGGGGAATTTGGTGAAAATCAAATTCACCACACAAATCTTTTTTTTTTTTTTTTTTTTTTTCTCAAAACGAACCCGTGACATTGTTGTAATTTCGTGACATAGTCACCAAGCTAGGCTAACGCTAACAACTGCAATATAATGGAGCACTTATGGATCAATACATATAGAGATACTGTAAATTTATTGATGTTCAAATCAATAATCCTAGAAGCTACTACTGTATATTGTAACTGAACACCTACAGAAAACTGCACCACGCTACATGTTTTCTTAAATTACTTGTGCTGTTTCGTGAGGTACAGAGATCTTTTGGGTTGACACATAAAAAGTGAACTTAACTATCACTTAACTATAATGTTCTTCTTCGTATCCTTTTGTGTGAGCATATGTCCATCTGGTGAATGTAGAGTCCAACAGGAAGTTAACATTTGATCAGATTTTATTTCTCCTCTGCTAATCCCAAATTTGTATAAAAATACACAACTTAATTAATTTTGGGTTTAAAATCCATTGTAACGCGCGTTACTGACATTTGTACCGAGTAAAATATTCCAATAATGGTTTTTGTGATGCTTTACATTACTGAGTGACTTAGTAATTGCATTACTTTTGTAAAGTTACTCCCAACGTGGTGTATAATGATGCTTTTAGGATAAAACTTTCAGTGTAGAAGTTTGTGATGTTTGCGAGCAGTAATGTCCCCATTTTGTGTGCAGTTCAGCGAAGAATTGTTTAAATTTATTTGCAGATTATCTGACTCAGATAACAAAGTTATCCCGGTGTTGGTTGAGCCTCTTCCTGGTTCTGTGTTTTAGCTAGTTAGCTTATATTGATGTAATTGTCCGGTGTTTATATGGACCATACTGGTCTGGATTAAAGTTAAAGTAAGTCCATCGATATCGAAGTACTTCTGTACAGGAACAAGCTCATGATTCCATCCAGTGACTGAAACTGCTGCTGCTTCAGTTGTTCATAATCCTGCAGCTAAAACAAAGGTTTAGTGAGAACTCCCACAGTCCAGCTTCACGCCACCATGAGCTTTCATCATATTTCAAGTGTCAAATCCAGATAAAAACCTATCAACACAAACCGCTGTCCCTCCTGTGGCAGTGTTTCCTGATGCAGATGGACATAAGGATGCGTCGCCTTAGTGGACAAACATAGCGAGAGGGGAGGGGGGAGAGGGTCAATGAATCTGAAGTGGGGGTGTTTTGTGCCAGATTACTATAATCTCCCCATTCGGCCACAAAGAGGTTTATGAGGTGGACTGAAATAGGCCGTCTGCCGATGACAAATAGATGTCGTGTGTGATGTGGTTTGAATGTTGTCGTTATCAGAGAAATCAGACCTGATCAGTGTTTGACCCGATGAAATGTTATAGTTACTGAAAACATGGTGATGGTGGGTCCGTGTATGTGTTGGTCATCATGGATTTTTTTGTTCAGAAAACAACACAACAACAAGAAAAAATTTGATTTTCATTTTAAAATTCAAAAATTAAAATTGAAATTCAAAGTAATTTTCTTTATCAGGGTTGAGAATGGATGAACAACACTTTAAAAAATGCTCTATTTTCATTTTCTGTTTGCAAAAATAAAATAGTTAGACAGAAACAAAAAAGGCACCTGTTTTTTCATATTTTGTAACTGGAATTTGCTGTTTTCAAAATTAGAGCACGTATGAGGTCGGTCCTGTGTTTCTGGCCAGATCGCACAAACATATGACTTGTATGACTCTTTGGAACTTTTTACTCCGACGTGATTTTTGACTAAACAAGACTTGTCACCTGCAGAAATCTCTGCACATAAATCAGAGTTGTTAGCTAGTAGCTAACTTTTCCCTGATAATACGTAGTTATTTTCAGTTTTTACCTGAAATGTGCGGCTTAGTTTTCCTGCAGTCATGTTTTGAATTTTAAAATGAAAATCAAATAACCTCTTATTTATTTTTTTAATATCCTTTTCTGGAGGCAAATCCACTGAGCAAAACATACACGAACCCCAGAGATTAAACACTGAAATCATCCACTGTTATTATTATTATCATTATTTGACTGAGAACACACAGGAAGGAACATGAATATCTTGACTGGTCAGTTTTGTGAGACCAGGCGGAACAACCAGATGGTCCAACAGGGACTAATCTGCCCCCCCCCACCACCACCACCACCATCCTAAGTGTGTGTGGGTGTTCTTGTGTTCTTGTTGGAATTAGGCCATGAATTCCACCAACGGAGGAAAACGCATCCTTTGATACGTTCTGAAAGTCGTGACCAACATGAATCTGAAGAACGTTTTGAGACAAAAGTTATTTGTATTTTTTTTTTTTTTAAATCTAGCATCTCCCCTGGGGATCTGTTTCATTATGGAGGGAACAACAATGATGGTGATGATCTCAGCATGGGAGGAGGGACCATCTGCTTTTGTTTTTTTTTTTTTTTTTTTGGTTAATCCATGATTCAGTGTCGTGTTTTAATTTGGTGCAAGTGGAAAGTGGGCAGCCGCTCCCCTGAGAGCTTTACTGAACTGAACTAAAAGAGAAGGGAGGCCAGAAGGAGACAAGACCCAGCTCCCAGCCAGCGGAGGGGGGGTGAGGGGGGTGAGGAGGGGTGAGGCGGGGGCGAGCCAGAGAAAACAGCGTGCTCGGGTACATTTTGAACCGTTGAAGTGAACGACGCAGACTGAAGGATCACGTGACCACGCATGGCAACGCACTCCCACATGGGCATGAATTAGTCATGAATCCGTCGAGGAGTGAGGCTCACAGATCCTCCTTTCAGCTCCAGAAACGTCCATGTTTACACTCACACACAGCGGGAGACAAAGGAGGAAGAGTCAGTCTGCAGCATGACAACAGATTATACTGGAAAATCATAATGAAGAGCAACTGGGAGTCATGTGAAGAACGATATTGAAACGTCGATATTTCCGATACCAGGTCTTTATGCCTAAAATCGATTCTCAAATCAAAAATATCGATACTTCTGATACTTCAGTCATAGGAGCTAATGTGGGAACAAAATGGAAAGAAACTAAACCTCAGGTTAAACCACAGCACAGAATACGAGACATTTATGATGAGGAGGACAGAAGAGGAGAGAACAGGGTCACGACTAAGATGAAAGGTTTCATTTTATAGTAGTTCTTCATAGTTAAACCATAGGTCTTCAGCAGGGGGTCTGCGGCCCATGGGGGGGTCTGTGGAGGTGCTGCAACTTCTGTTTACTTTTAGTAAAGAGAAGCTGAACTACTCTGATGTCTCATATTCTTCATGATTTGAAATACACATTTTTTTTTTAGGTTTACCAGAATCATTAGTGTGTATTTATTCAAGTATCGGTATCGCTGGTATCGAACATCTCTAGTAACTGGAGCCATTTGAGCCGATTCCAAACCACAGCACGAGTTTAATGGCCTTTAATAACAACAGTAACATTGTCACAATCAGGCTCTAAATAAAGTGAAACCGCTGCCTGGTGGTGGTGACGCAGTAAAAAGAGACAGATGGTGAAACCATTACTCATGAGGTGAGAGGGAAAAGCTCCATCATCACTTCTCACTCTAGAACAGATCAGTAGATTTGAGAGTAAATCCTTGTGCAGATGGACTGGACATGAGTTTATAATCTGCTTCCACACATGATCGTTGGTGAAATAACCTTGTATTTAAATGTGTATTTCAATAACAGTTTAGTTTTTACTGGAGTGACACGAACCTGCTGCGGGCTGGACCACTTGTTGTTTCATTGGATCCGGGTTTGAAGAGACCCCCTCATCGACATGCACAGTGTGTCCCTCAGTCTGAGTCAACTCTCCCGTCGCTTTCCCGTCCCTGCGTGAAACCAGCGCGCACAACACGCACACGCACAACAGACGCATGACTTTTAACGCGCTGTCAGTCATCGAGTCTCTGTCCTTTGGTTCCTTCAACGTTTCAGCTGCAACTTCTACGAGAGGAGAGAAGAGATGCGCGCTCCCCCGGCATCCTAACTCTTTCTGCGCTCTTCTCAGTGCGCAGCGAACTCCTCCCTCCCCTCCTCCTCCTCCTCCTCCTCCTCCTACTTCCATCTGACCCACGCTGTGGGCCCACACACACTCTGTCTGTCTGTCTGCCAGCAACGTGGAAACATCACGAATATATAGAAATTCAGCAGGACAAACATGAAATACAATAGAAGTCGTGCATTTGATATTTAATAAAAACTCACATTGTTACTGGATTATTCATATAATATATTCAACATCTAGTTGTTATAAATTGACACTTTGCAGATTTTGATTTAGTTTTATTTGACTTGTCTACACTGATCGTTGTTGTTGTTGTTGATACGAGTGAGATATGAGATTGTCTTAAATATCGTGCACAGTCGGTGTTGGTTGTGTAACACGGTGTAACACAGTGTTACTTGCAACGTGTGGTTTCCACCACTAGATGGAGATCATTTAATATCAGTTAAGGCAGAACTTTCAGCTCAGCTTTAACTTTATTCTCCGGCTGAGAGGATGACACTGGTGACGGGAGAAGAGCAGCTTTAGTTATTTCTATCTTTGTGGGATCTTGTAGGATTGAAAAAGTACCTTCATTAAATCTGAATTCTTCCTCAAGCCTCTTTAAAGAAATGTTCAGAAATGTGTCCAGTCTACACATCAGACCTGAGGACAGGAGTCTTTTTGTTTTAAAAATGAAAAGAATCAAAGAGGAAGTCAGACTGTCAGATAAACAGCAGTGATCGTGGCAGTAGAAGCTCTGCAGATGTGTCTGATACATCGAACCCGTCCAGCTGTTTTCTGGATTCCTTTCACTTGTGGTCTCTTCTCTTTGCTTTAAGTGGAAACTTGTAAGGTACATGTTGTTGTCCTTAAACTGGCTTCCTCCTCCTGTTCCACCACTTTCATATGTTCAAACCAGGGTTCAGAAGCTGATTCATTGCCCCAGATATCCACATAAAACCATTTTAGTTTCACATGCAGAGAAACATCTGCTTTCATGACGCTTTTCCACATTTTTCTTAAATGTTTTCGCTTAGTGTGTCGTCTCTTTGTACATATACGACTTATTCTGCAACTCTGGAGGTGTAAAACTGTAAGATTCATACTTCCTTAGCTGGATAAACACATGCTCGACTCGAAGTATTAAACCCAGAACTTCCCACAGTTACAAGCTTCAGTCCTGCTCAGCTGCTCAGTTTGGTTCCAAACACTGAATGATTAACATGGAAATCACTATAACGTCTTCATCACATTCATTTAAAGTTATAATCCAGAGTAAAATCATGAATAAAGAGAATTTCTTTCCATTATTCAGCTGTTAGATAAGTGAGCTCAGATTATGAGGCTGGAGTCTGCAGGTTAACTTCCTCCATGACGTCTGAGGAGTGTGACTGAATCCTTCCTGTTGTAGTTATGTGATCTGACACACTTGTCCTCTCCAGCTCTGTCTCCCTCTGACAAACGATAAATCTGAGTCTAAACACACATCAGGGAGGATGGATGAGCCTCAGTCTCCAGGATCAATTTGCCACAAATTAGATACAGTGTTGGTTCATTTCTCCACGTAAATAGCAGCATCTTCACAGACTATTTTGGAAATCTGCTTTTTACCCTGGAAATCTGTCCCCCCCCCCCCCCCCCCCCTCTTCCATTCATCTAATCACATCTTTTCTGTTGTTGTTTCGCTTTAGAAATGCTGCCGAGTTCCATTGATCCTGTTACAGAAACATCGTTTTCCATTTCTATAAACCACAGTTTGAACTGCCCATTGATTGAGAAATAATATGTGGCTCAGGTTCAATGGTGATGAAACAATTTACATTAGTGACAATAAATATGAGCAGTTTGTTTTGTGTATTTGCTTCTACAGTTTTAAATTAAAAAGCACTTCAGAGCAGAACCAGAATCAATACTGTCTTCCTCTTACATGTGAACGTAATATTATTCTGAGTCATTAACGATCTGAGTCTGAGGGTTAAAGTAGACGGAAAAAAAAAGAACAATCCAATTTAAAATTGCATTAAAGGTTAAAGTTAATTTTAAAATGCTATTACGTCCACTAAAGCATCCAAAGGTTAACGGATGCCGTGTTGTGCCTCCAAACGTCTTTATAATCTCTCATCGGTTCTTTTGTTGCGTTCAGACACATCACACATACGGGTCTTTAAATATATTCATCATGACTAATTCCCTATTAATTGGTCTGACTCCATTAACAGTCAGGCTCTGCAGCTGAGCTCCCTGCCAGGTGGACCAGAGGCGACATGGTGACGTGAGGCTGAAAGACAGGAAACATGACAAAGTGATAGACAGAGTCTCATCATGAGCGACGACTTAGAGCCTGAAGACAGACAGGTGCATGATGATAATAATGATAATAACGATAATAACAGCAGCACCTTTAATGCTGCAGTGAGTCTCTAGAGTCTTTCTACCAGTCTGTTGTAGCCAGTGTCCTGTTCTTTGCTGTGGTTTGTTGGGGGAGTAGCACCAGCAAAAATACATCAGTAGCATCAACAAACTGATCTGAAAGGCTGGACATGTGATTGGTAGAGAGATGGAGACGTTTGTCTCAGTGAGGGACAGGAGGACACTGGATGAACCGATCTCCATCATGGACAATCCATCCCATCACTAGAGGGACAAAGTGAGATACTTGTTACACCCTTTACTCATCATTTCTTCCAAATACAGTAAATGTAGCTCCTTGAGAACTGAGGATGTATGAAGACAGGCTGAAAACTGGCACCTGTTGCATTGAGCCTTTGAATTTATGCACGAGAGACACCAGGGAAAAGTCTAGTAGTTGTTTTTTATCCATGTAAGCAGAGGTAACAGAGGCCTGGACCTCAGCAACCACTGGATCAACTGTTCTCTTAAAGTGCAAAGAACTGCAGTTCATCGAGTGGCCACTAGAGGCTCCAAAAGGGAGCAAATCCCCACAGACCCCCATGTTAAAAAGCCCAACTTTCCAGCATTATCAAACACGTTTACAGCCTGGTACTCATTCCTTTTTGTTAGTTAGTTGGGTGGAGTAAAGCTCATCCAAGTGGCTCCGCCCACTTCAGGCTTCATTTTCGAGGTTCAGAAGCCAAAGGGTGACGTCACAATGTTCTTAGTAGAAACAGTCAATGTGGAACCGATCCTATACTTAGAGGGAAAACACACAAACAACAAAAAAGATGTATGTATGTATATATAATAAACATTTAAAAATGTAATGTTATGTAAATGTGATGTTAGGAATGTGATGTTAAGACACCAAACATCTTCATCATCCATCTTCCCCTTGGTCACACCTGATTCCTCATTTCCTGTTACCTCCCTGTAACTAATGAAAACACAAAGATCCACTTGTGTGTTATGAAGTCATGCACTAGATTTTAAATGAATGCTCCATGTACGTCAGAGGCTCTGTTTTAATTTTATTTTAAGCTGGTGCCTCATGTCACCGTCCTGTTACAGTCGATTTAACCAGGTTCAGGTTCAGGTACTTTATTTGTGCCTATAGGTAAACTTGCAGTTCAAAAGGCAATGAATCTATCAGGGTCAAAAACAGGCACATGAAGCAATACAATAACTAAACCGCAAGCTATACAACAATAAAACACAATAAACAATAAAAATAAAACTATAAAAACATAGAATAAGAACCAAATAAAAACCGAATAAAAACCAAGGGCAGTACAAACTTAGTTAAAGTTAAAAAACTTAAAAAACAGACAGATACTGTGTGTTACTGTGTGTTATGTGTCTGTTCACCAGTGTAACAGCAGCTGGAACAAAACTGTTTTTAAAAAGTCTGGTTTTGCACCGTGGGACTAAAAACCTCCGTCCAGAAGAAAGAAGCTGGAAGCGTTTAAAGTGGAACTCACCGATCAAAGCCCATCTCTCAGGAAAAGGCTCCGGTTTGTCAAACTGTGGAGCTGCAGAGACGTCCAACACAAAATACGGCCCGTGGGCTGAAAGCAGCGATTGTCCATTGTTTTATTCAGGGAAGTGGACAGAAAACAACACTGGGACAGGGACAAAACAGAGGACAGACATGAGGCCAACTTACACTTATTCTTCTTAAGAATTTTCATTTTTTTAGGACAGTTTATCAAATGTAGACATTTTCCTAGTTTACTCGTTGTTCTTTGCACCAAAAAAATGAAAAAAAGTTGCTGTTACTTCGTGCTGTTGTGTTACTGGTTGGGCCCATTTGAGACTGAACGAGGCCGAAAGTTTGTGGCCCCTGAACTAAAACAAGTTTGACCCATTTCTGTTCCAGACCTCAGACCTTGATGAGCATCAGGGAAAGTTTCTCTGCATTTAAACTGAAGGAAGTTCCAGCAGAAATAATTCACTTCCTGTTTTGTAACGCGCTAACACACCGACAGTGAGGGGAGTTTACTTCAGTGTATGAAGGTGAGCTGGCGAATCTTGTCCTACTTAATGCGCCGGTTTATTCATAATTTACTGACATGGTGCCACGTGCATTTAGGAATTTTAGTTAAATAAAGTTGCAGAGTGGGAGTTTTGCATCAAAGGTTAACAGAGTTAATCTATATTGAATGAGCTAATTATAAAGAGCACAGCAGAAAATGTTTGGATCTTTCTGCCCCGAGGAAACTACAGAAACTACAGAAACTCAGCATCCCACCTTCCATCCGCTAATACTTCCTCTGCGCTCTCTAAAAGGAGGCAAACGTGTTCAAAGTGGAGCTCGGTGGAGCTTTATGGGCTGAGATTTATCCGCCCTGACACATGACGGCCACTCACCCCGAAGCCCCGGCTGATTAAGATGTTCGTTAAACTCCGCCTTGTTCTCAGAGGAGGTGGATATTAAATCTCTGAATTAACACAAACACAGGTAGAACAGGACGTTAACTGGTTAATTCACTGCTGCTGATTTACCACTAGTACATTTACTGTTACGTTTACTTCCTGAGAGACTCTTTATTTATTTCTGGAACTTTTCTCATCATCATTGCCTTATAATTAATCTGTCACAGACCAAAACTGTCTGTCGCCAACGGAAACTTTCATTTATTTATTTTTTTAACAAACATCAGGAGGAAAGACGCCTCATCGAGAGGCTCCCGCTGTCACTGCTGTGTCACACTAGACATTCCTGCAACTCAGTACAGACACATTCTGCTCTTTTTTACGGTAATTTCAAGAATAATTGCTGCTTGTTGCTGAATTATATTTGTTGGTCTAAGTTTGAGGCCGTCTGGCTTTTCTTTCAGTCCTTTTTCAAACTCCTGAGACCCAACGCATCTGAATTTCTTTAAAATAAAATGAAGATCTTTAGGTACCTAAGAATAAAAACTGAAGTAGTTTTTGAAAAAAATGACGTGGACACGGATTATTTCACTGTATTTTAAGTGTGAACCAACATTTAAAACTATTTATTTAAATGCAAAAAAGAAAATTGGAGATGATGAAATCCCAACGTCCTCAAACGAGTTTTACATGTCATATCAAACTAGAAAAGTTAATATGCATAAACAAACAAGTGTACTGACCCTTCGCTACCACTAGATGGCAGACTAAAGCATCCACTAATGAGGACAATGGGTTTAAATGAGCTACAATAAAAGCTAAAACTTAATGTCTTTTTTATACTTTGGGCATTTTTTATTTTAACCAGTATTTTGTTGCACGCTTCCTTTTTGATCTTATTATTTCTATTTCATGCACTTTTCCCTTTTTTATTTCAACAGGAAATAAAAACATATTATCTCATGTTCCCCTCTAAACTGTTTCATGTTACTTTTTCCTCCACAAGTGGACGGTGTAAAGAGAAGAATCAAGACAACAATATGAAAAGTTTTAGTGCTGTCATTATTTTTTCAGTGACCCGCTCGTCTTTATGTTCACAGATAAGTAGATAAACTTTATTAATCCCACATGGGGATTTGTCCTCGTTTGGTCCTGCAGCGACATAAGGAAGGATCTTCAGATGTTGGTGTGATTCATTTCACAAGTACAAAACCGTCTCCACAGACTCACCAACTGGTGCCTTATTCTATTCAGGTAACACAAGCTGCTCCTCTTCCCAGAGGGAACGCGGGGCCTCACTTCTTTATCCGTTATAACTTGGAACTGGGGAAGCGCTCGCCCCTATTTTTATCATTCCAAGGCTGATAGGGTAGAACAATAAACCCTCCCAGGTGAATCATAAGACTGAGCTTCCTCTTTTCAGGAAACACCAGCAGCTTTGTTGTAACGTTTCATTACTAGGACTGAATAAAATGCATCACATTAATATTTATTTTGGGCTGTTATTGAACATAAAATGGAAGAAATAACTTCACCACAGAGAGAATGGAGATATTTTATTGTGTTTTTCTGGTGTGTTTCTTAACAGCTGATGAGGGACTGTCCTGAGAACAGATACAAACTGGCTGAGAAGATAGCGCGGTGCTTTAATAGTGCAGTCTGTTTGTGTAGTGTGAAATCATATGCTGAATAAAGTAGAGACGGGTCAACGACAACAGATCTCTGAAGCTGGTGTCCTTCTAAAGGACCAACGCGACTCATGGTCACAAAGCTTTATATGTCACCGTTTCATTTGTTTAGAGCTTGGACACTTTGCAGCTTCACTGCGTATGATGCCTCAGAGAACTCAGGAGATGTGGGTATTATTATATATGAGCTGAACTGATTTACTCATGGAGAAACTGGACAGATACAGTACAGGATCACAACAACTGATACTTCTACGAGGTCACACTTCACTGATACGCCATCAAAGAAAAATGCATAACTGAATGAGAAGTACAGTCATTCAGAATCTGACCGTGTGGATTTGTGAGGCAGAAGCTGGTGGAGAAGAGGAACCAGGCACAGAACGTTTGGCATAAACTCTGTCCCAGTTTGTGTCAGGAAATATAGGTTGTGTGATAGGACCTAAGAGCAGGACTCAGGAGACGAGGCAGAGTTCAAAATAAAAAAGTATTTAATGAAAATAATAAAAAACAGAAAACGCTGCAGAGAAAACACAAAGCAAAAAAATGACAAGGAGTAATGAACAGGAACAGAGAACACAGAGAAAGGCAGGATATATATATATATACATACACACATGGGATGAGGAGACAACAATCAGGGTGCAGCACACAAGGAGAAGTCAATAAAACATACATTAGTTTAGTCTGATCATCTCCTGCAAGTTACACACCAACACATCACATCATTAGCAACAGACCAAACGTTTACTGTTGTTGTTGTTGTTGTTCAGTCAGAGTTTTATAGCTGATGCTTTTTTCTCTCTCTAGTAAACTAACTAGTAACTAGTGCAGCTTATCAATCAGCTACTGTCCACAGCTGATATTGGAGCTGTTGAGCTGCTAAGTCTTTGGTAGGAATATGTTTTCCGTTGAAGGGAAACTCTTGTTGCCTCAAAATCATCGGAAATCATTTGGAATTTATTCAGAATAAAACTTTTCTTCAGCTACAGCTGGAAAACTCTTGACTAACCACAGTGCGGCTGTAGACATGACAAACCAAAAACCTTAAACAAATAAAGTCTAACTTCATGGAACCACGTCTCAGGAGGACGCGCTCTAAGTTCCCACTCGCTTGGATGGATGAACAGATCCGTCTAAACTAATCCAAGACCTTTCTCTCCATCCGCAGACGTAATCACATCTTTAAAATCAAAACCTTTGTTCAAATGCACTGAAGCCAACGCTCCAATTAATTCTTCATTACAAATTCCATCTAAGGTGTAACAGAGCAATAACACATGCCTGACTGGGTGTGGTCTGCACAGATATGAGCTGACCTGCATCCACCCTCAAAAATGTCATTTCCAGACGCTGCTTCGACTACGACACCAACGACGATGTGTCGAGATCAGAGGAGGGAGCTGTGAGTTCTGCCTGGGCCTTAATTTGATGAACATTAGCATCATTCAGCGTAGATGCAGAGTGGCTTCCCGTCCTCTAACAGGCCGAGTACAATCTGATGGTAACTTCATTTTAAAACACCGTGTGGCTCAGGTTAGTCAGCGGGAGGACGCGCCTCATCCACATGTTACCTCACGTCTCCTTGTTGTTGTGTTCTCCAGACGCTCCGGGTTGTGGGTGTCATGCAGGTTACAGCTTTGACAGTTTCATCAATCAACAGCAACACAACTTTTATTCCTCTGTATAATAAACTTAATCCTGGGAAGCCCTAAAACAATATTTCATATCTTAAGACACAACCTAAATATCATGATTAAACTACGTCCTTAAAATAATCCAAAACACAGAACACATCTATTAAAGGTTTGCGTGTTTAAAAAACGGATTTACTACCAGCACACACTGAGGTTGTGTCTTTGTTTACCTCAATGAATAAGTAATATGAGCATTTACACGCAATTAAGAGTGTGCTGGGCGGAGAAAATGCAAATATATTAACTTAACACACGCAAAGTGATTTATCAAAAGAAAGAAACTGTGTCTATGTTTAACACGTGCAAACTGTCCTGTGTGTAACTGTGCACACCTGTATGAGAGTTCATGTGTTTAGTTGCTCTCAGCTCAAAGCCAGAAAATAAAGCAAAACGAAACCTTTGCTCCGCTGTGATTTAGTGTCTTTAGAGCTCCCAAGCAACCTCCCAGAAGTCTGTGTTCATTGTTGAACTAACTGTGCCATGGGAGGCTGCAGTTGGTGAAGCATATGAACGCAAACAACTGAAGTACGCTGACGTAGCAGCCGAGGCAGAACAGCGCGGCTGGCGTACGCAGGTGCTTCCGGTCGAGGTCGGATGTAGAGGGTTTGTTGCCACGTCCACAACCAAGCTTCTTAAGAGGATGGGAGTCCGAGGACAGGTGTTCCGCAAAGCCGTCAAGTCACTGTCAGAAGCTGCAGAGCGAAGCAGCAACTGGCTTTGGATCAAGAGAAAGGACCCCAACTGGGCTGCAAAATGAATATGGAGGGGTAAAAGCGGAGGGGGGCACTCCTGGGACGCCAGGTGTCGCCGTTGAGCTCTCTGGAGGTGTCGTGGGCCTATCAATGAAACACCGGTGAAAGAGAGTGCCCACCTGATGACCTCAGTGAAGCTTTTACCCCAACCCCACTCGATGCCAAGTTCTGATTATCTATGGGATTGTACCATCTAGTCCTACAAGCTCAACAGAGCAGTTTACTGTACGTAGAGGGACACACACTATAAAGCTCCTGTGACCTTGCTTTACACAATCAAATCAGCTGCATCATTAGTCTGATTTATGTTAAGGGGAGTTATTATGATATATGCTTTATTAGTGACGGCATATTTTTCCTGTACCGCACACACACACAGTGCATGTCGATCCACATATTCCTTCTGCTGTGCTCAAACATTTAACCTGCCACATAAGACTCACACACGTGTGCAGCTACGTGTTGCCATGACACTAAAAAAATGTTAAACGGCGTTGGGTGAATGGTCAGTAGGAGAGAGTGGGTGATTTGTGCCATCCCATGTTTCTAGAAAACCATAGAAGAGATTGGTCATGTAATGACAAAGAAAAGAGGTGCATGGTATGAGAGGCAGGGTCAAAAAACTGCTTTTTGCCGTTCAAAGTGAAAGGTAAAAAAAATAAAAATGTGGAATAGATAGAGCAGTGACAGAGGTGCATTATGGGACGTCACAGACAGTCACAGACACTTTTTTAATAAGTTTTCAAATTATAACAGATGATAAAAATAGATTTTGATACTATTTATCATGTGGGAAGAAATAACCAATGACCCGTCAGTATTTTAAAAAACGATTCATATGGGATTAAGATCACAGACGACTTCCATGATTATTAGAAATTACCGAAGGTCCCAGATAAAACTAGTCCCGTACGAATAAACCTTTCATCATTGTGAACTTTGCAGGTAGAACCATCTCTGATAACTACATTGGATTAGTGAAGAAGGTTGAGTTCTTGTTCATCAGTGCAAAGTTGTAGAGGTCTGTGGATTTAAAGAAAATGATCAAGGAGTCCTCTCTAGTAGTTTCGTGAGAAACTACCAATGCCACTAAAATGTGTGGTGCAGCCAGGACGGAGCAGAAGGTCATGTTCTCCTGCAGCATTGACAAGTGGGATGTTAAGTAGTAGTAGCCGGATCTGGGACGATAACTGCTGTAGATTTGGTCCTCGTTTTGAATTTAATTTTGTTCTTGTTGAATAGGCTCTGGTTGAGTAGAAGCCTGTTTTTGTGGGAACTGAAGCTGATTTTGTTAATTTTTAACTTAATGTTGTTCTGAACATGTGCCCGTGACCTTGTTTAAGGAAACTGGCCTTTGGTTTTGTAGATTATCTTTAAATAAACCTCAAATACGTGGTTTTGCTTTTTTTATAGTGTAACAGTATAAAAAATTAAAATGTTTTATAATAATAATCAATTTACCCCAGTGTTTTCTCTCCAAAGGCACAAATCACTCTGCATGGGATGCTCCACATCTGAAAATATATGTACATGCTTTAGTTTAATGCATTACTGACATTCCCTTCTTTAAAAACACCTCAAGTAAAAACTGGCACAACTCACCCCACTCTCACAAAATTACATTCAGCTCATTCACCGGCAGAAGACAACAGTATTTTCTCGAGTCATTTTTTTGGTGTAATGTCAAGTCAAAGGTAAAATGAACTCAGTGGGTTGATGCAGGATGTACATTTTACAAAGTGGATTCCATTGGAATCTCAGTCACAAAAACTGGAGCAATATTTTGCAACATGACAGAAATGAGACATAAAGGTCTAATAAAAAAAATCCCTTAAATAACAGTTATTTGAAGAGACAATTTGTTTCTCATTACTGGAGGACCTCAGACTATCATAAAAGGAATTATTACGTCCTAAAGATGCCGTCTGTGCATTGGTCTTATTTCACTGGATTAATCCAGAGTAAAGGCCGGGGGCTGCTGAGTTCCTGTGAAAAGGATATATATGTGTGCCTGGGACATACAGATGGTCCAAAGTAACGCCGTCCACAAGTGGCCTGGGGCTATATGAACACAAATACATAATTAAGGAGAAACACACATTCCTGTGTCACGGATGAAATGGTGCAATGTCATCCCAAGAATAATAACGTGGTGCCTCGAGCAGCCCTGAATCCACATCAGGTGCAATGTTATCCGTCAGCTCAGATTGTGTCCGTCACTCTGTAAACTGTTTGCCCATCGCTCCAGAGATATATATTTATCTCCGGAGGTGGAGGGTCAAGCATTTATAAAGCCATAGTGGAGACACACAATCAATATAAGGTCAGGGCAGGATTTGATCACATTTCACCGTCCAGCCTGCCCAGACTGCAGGGTTACACTGACCTGGGTTACACTGACCTGGGTTACACTGACCTGAGTTACCTGGGTTACACGGACAGAAACACCGCTCTGCATCTACTTAAAAGAACGTAAGGCAACTGTTTGCATCATTTTATCCTGTAGATCAAACAAGAGCCTTTGAAGGTACCATATTAATTAAAAACAAAATGATTATTTAATCAGTGCATGGCCGACTAACGGCTAAAACCCCTTGCTAACGGTGTTAGCTCCATAAGCTAACGTTATGTAGAGGAAAAAATGCAGCTTGTTGATGAAAAACATGACTTTCAACAAACTTAGATGAATTCAAATCCATATATTCATGTCAAGAGACAAACTGTCTTTTTATTGTTATTATCACAGGATTATTTATGTTACAATTACATATTCTTAGATGGACTTTTTTCAGTTTACTCTCACTCATTCTATGGATGTTTGTTCTGAGCGTTATTTATTTCATAATGTAGCAAAGAAAAGCTATCGAACATGTATTCACGAATGTAGAATATTGAGGATATAGAAATAAATAAAGTTCTAGGGTTTGATTATTCTTCTGCATCTATTACTGTGCTGTGCTCTGAATTTCATACAAAAATTAGAGCTCAATACTGAGATGTAGTGTTGTAGTAACACAATGCATGACACGGGAAACATTACAACACAAATGTATGTGCATGAGCTCTGAACAGTGTCAGAACAGCCTCTGCTCTGTGACCATTTACTGCCATCACAAAGAAAAGCAGAGCGTTAATATACTATTCTAGCTGTGAGGTTGTCGTGGTGCAGTGATTAATGCCCCTTTAGTCGCTCTGTTCTCAACATGTGCACGTCTCCAGGTCCAACACTGTGTCCCCATTTAAAAAAAAATAATTAAAAAAATCATAAAAAAATCCATTAACTAAACATTGCGTTGAAGCAGGTCACCTCCTCTATTGACCACTCAGACAACATGATTTACTACACCGCCTGGTATCGATTTAAGTCAAATGTGTTAAAAGAGCAGTTTTCTTTTCTTTTTGCTGTTAACGTCCAAAACCTCACTATTCTCTATGGAATACAAACCACCAGCCCTCACACAGCTTAAAACACATACAGAGTAGTCAACACTAATAAATGGAGGTAAATGAGAATATCAATTCTCATATTTTCTGTAATCGAGTCAGAGAAAGGCAGCGAGGCACTGCACTGGAAAAAGTCCATCTAAGAATAATGTAATTGTAGCATGAATAACCCTGATAATTACAATAAAAACAAACGTCTCTTGACATGAATATATTATGTTTTCAATTCGTCTACACTTTGTTTACAGAACTAATGTTGTACCAGCAAAGAATACTCTTATTTGATCCAAGGATAAAATGATTCAAAAAGTTCCTTCCTTTTTATAAGTAGCTTTGTATCAGTGTGATTTACTGACCTGACGCCCGCGGTGCAGGAGCTGATGCTGAACCTGAGCTGGGATCAGCAGACGTAGTGAAATATATCAGGTTTTAAAGTGAAGCTGAGAAGGTGAGGATAGTCTCCAGACATGCAGTATTTAATGAACTGCTCCCTCTTAGGGGAGAGCAAAGTGTCTCTCATCAGGACCAGTTAGTGGAAAGAATGGAGAGACTCCCAGTTCAGGCTGATTTGCAGGAGTCACAAACACTTAGAACTTTAAAGCCAAACTCTGTCTCATGTATTCAGTGTTGGTTGCACTGAGAAAACAACGGAAGTTCACGTTAATAGTTTATTTTCATCAATTAACAAAAGGCAGTGAATGAACAGAAATGTAAATCAAATCAGTATTTGGTGTGATCACCCTTTACCTTTAAAAGTAGAAATGAAACCCTGTTCATACTCTGATACAGACTCACTACATCCACTGTCATCGCAGCCTTTACTGCACAGTCATGTCCATAGTGAAGAAGAAGTGTAACGGTCATTAGAGCGAATGTGTGGATTGTTCAGGACGGTGACGGCGTTTCTAAATCTGATGATGCGTCGTTGTATGTTTTTTTTTCACTTTGGTTTTGTCAACGAATATTAAGGAAACAAGTCATTATTAATTTTTTAAGTTTGAGTTTTGTTTTGAAAAACAAATGACAGACGTACTTCAGTGCCTCCGTTAGTCTCTACCGTACTGAATCCTGAAAAGATGGTGATGTCTTAGCAGATGAATGTAAAAGAAGGAATGAAATCTGCTTCATTCTGAAGAGTCAGGTTCAGGTTGATGCAGGATCAGGATCAGGATCAGGAGGTGGGTTTTTCTTTCCCATTCATTAGGGAAATGATACAGAGGTGCCACTTGTGTGTCTGTTGCCACCGCTGCCACACAAACAGCTTCAGTAGGACATTTATTATTAATGAGCGTGTGTCGATGGTGTCACGCTGCATAGTCAAACATGTCCACAAAGTCCAAGGGAATCAAAGGAATTTTCCCTTTTTTTCCAGGTCCAGTCTGAGCAGTAACATAGAGCAGCTGTGATATGATCACTGTTCACTAATATTTGCATCTCAGAATCGTTTGCAGAAGCAAATGAAAAGAGAAGTTGACAAAAGAAGGAAGTAAAACAAAGAAGAAACAAGAAAGAAGTCAGCGCTGAAGGTTCAGGAAGCACAAATCCAATTATTCCAAGCGTATGTCGTAGGACTGCAGACAGAGTGGCCTTTCTGAAATTGATGCAGCAGGCAAAACATTTCTCTACGTTCACAGTTTTATTGATCCCTGCTCTATGTATTCAAGCTTTACTTCCAGAACAGGCTTCTCTGGTACCGAGCTCTGTGTGGAAGATTAAAAATCAATTTTTTATCATGGTGATATCAGCTCTCTCAGCTTTTATCATAAATCCTTGACAGCAGGTGAATCACAGTCACAAATGAAATTCCATTGTGTGTTTCATGGGTTTTTCTCTCTTTGCTCAGGGAGGAATACAAATTTTCACCTGAAAATACTTTAAATATAGTTTAATTGAGGTTGCAACAAAGACGGTTCAACTAATTTATGTTGATGAATGCTCTTTAGAATAAAGTGGAGATAAAAAGAAATACTGTGACTTAAATTAAGCAGCTCTTACTTCTCCTGACTTCATCCTAGTGTCATCTCAACTACACCCTATATGAACCAAGTCCAAACTAAACTGTTGTCAAATGTTTTGCTGCAGACACGTGGAGAGAAGTGGCCCAGGAGGCCTAGAAGTGCAAGTCACACAAACTGTGTGAAGGAAATGTCTGTAACTGTGAAATCTGGACTTGAGTTTCGTTTTGAAGCCTCAAGGCTGCCATGACATACGGCCATATTGTTTTTTTGAAAGCCGGAGGCCATAATTTAATAAGCAGGTGGAGCTGGAGAGGAGTCAGGGCAGCATGGACCTATGCAGCCAAGTCATAAAGCCAAGTCATCCCAAAACCTTATTAGGGAAAAAGAAATCAACCGAGAAGTGTAATCTTTTTCTCACAGATTTCTGTCCAGTGTGACAAATATTGCAACCAGTGGAAGACTTGTGGGGTATTTAAAGTGGAGGCTAAATCAGGTGAGCTGCAGGCTCCATCCAATAGCATGAGGAAGGACTGCAGAGGTCCACTGTGGACCAACAAACCATTTAAAGCATTTTGTCCTGCATGGTTCTACATTTGGAAGAAGGAAACAGCACGTTGGTAAAATGTGTTTCTGAAATCCACCATGAACAGACTGAAACTGTTTGGAAAATATACTTTATTTTGAAATGCTGGTAAGGTGTCCACTGAAAACCAGAAACCAGAACCAACAGAAGAAAAGTGATGAGCTACAAGTTCCTAAACAAAACCACTTTGACAGGGTTTAGTCAAACACACACTGTGTTTTAGGAAATAACGAGACAGACGCCGCGTGCAACGCTTCAGAAAACAGTAAAGGTTGGATACACATGGAGAGCACAAACATCGTCAACAGACAGTTAAAACTGCACGTACAGACAGACTCTTAGAACAAAAAAAGAAAGTTTTACTTAAATACAACATTTATTTCTCAATTTAAACCAGTCTCTACCAAGAACAGATGCTTCTCTTGACCTGCTTGAACTACTAGATGAGTGCGAATCACCACATGATGATGGGTACAGTAAGAAGTGAATCACAGAAGAACATTAAACTTCAAAAAAAAAATTTTTTTTTTCACGCTTCACTTAAGGGAGGACAGGGAGAGGACTCGACTCTCCCACACACTGCACAGTGCTACGGTGTAGAAATCCCAGAGAGTAGGCACTTGGACCCAATCAACTCCAACCAACAAGCGCCTAAGTAACGCGTCCTAACGCCGCCGAGCTGCATCTGCATAATGTGCGTGGAAAGCTGAACTATTTTGTTGGAGGCCGTAGTTAAAAAAAGAACAGAAATCATTTGGTGTTTTTTAAATGACAACATTCAACATAAATACAATGACACATAGCTCATAATTAGACCCCCGATAGTTTTCAGTATCTGAAGCTGTAGTTACTCGTTCTGAGGTCCTTGGTTATGGCTTTTTCTTTGACTTGTGCTGTAAGTAATCCATAAGATATAAGGGCCAGGCATTTCTGCTGCACACTATATGAGCACTATGGTCGGCCAAGAAGAGAGACCCCAAGAGCCCCTCAGGCCACTCATCTGCTTCACACTGGTAGTGCTGGTATTCAGCACTGACTAACTTGCACATCATTTACACACTAATTCAGTTTGAAAAGTTTCAGCTTGGGTTTACATTGTTCCTATATCATGTATCATGTATTTCTGGTGTCCTCATAATGTCCATAGCTCAGTCCATGGGAAAAGACTTGAGGTAACCCCATACGAGCTGTGGGGGGTCCGGTTGGTATCGGTGCTCTATGGGCTAGCTTTTTGTTTTGTTTTGTTTTTTTTACATTTACTCAACCTAAATATTGGATCATCAATATACATCATCAATATTGGATTAATTCTTTGGAACCACCTTTTGGAGGGAACCGTGGTGCATCCAACAATAAAAACCATGTAAGGAGCTCAGACAAATGTCCATAACATTTAGCTGATTTCTGACTTCAGTAGCCTTAGTGTGGTACAGGTAACAATAAGAGGTTGTGTCATGGTTTCAGGCTGCCACTGCATCACCCAAAAGTTATAGTCAACATAAAAGTGTGTGGATATAAAGGGGATACTGTACTGCAGCAAAAAAAACTTTTCTCAGAGAATTCCCTGGTTTTTCTTGGTTCCCAGGGTGGGAATGTTTCCACGTTTAAAACCTGACCATAAACCAAAATACAGAGAGATTTACATAGCACCAATGGGAATTATCACCGTTGATGGATGTGTTTGACCTTTGGGACGTGGATGTTCTACACTATCACTTCAACTAGTGGATGTCGTACAATATTTTGACACTAGACTAGAATTGGTGAAAATTTTGTGGAAATTCAGAAAAAAATCCTTTTTCTAACAATACTTTTGTTAAATGTGTTTTTCCAGCCACCGTGAGATGATTCACAACAGCAGCATGTAGTTGTGGATTCTGGTCTTCTACCCAGGTAGCACCACTGTGGCAGGTTATCACATAATGGTCTAACTGTGAAGGCTGCGTAATGCAGACGGGGTTACAACCCGCACACGGAAGCTGGAACCACAGCTGCATGACGGCCAACGGCCACGAAGGTAATGATATTCCATTTCAAACCACTGGTTGGATTAACTTGCTTGACATAGAGACGTGTGACACATGGTGAGATCTGGGAGACTTTTACATTTATCTACATTTGCTGAAAATTAAAATTCCAGGGACCAGTCTCACTGTCGTCATTTCATTAATCTGTTTCTCAGCAAGAACGAGCACCTGAAACAAGACAAACCAGAACGAATGAGGAAAGTAGAGCATGAAACAAGATGTATTCTGTGCGAGGGGGGTCAGAGGAAACTAACACTTGAGCCATCGTTGTCCAGAAAGAGGATCACTTTGCTACATGTTTTCTGTGGTGGAAAGGCAGTTATTCGCTAATAGGTTCATTGTTAAGTTCAAAAATCCAAATTAAAAGCCGTTTGCACACCAAGTCCGTATAATAATCCACAACCATTCTGCAAAGAAACCCTGAACATGGTTTACTATTCTACTCTTTCTGCAGTTTCCCAATGTAAGGCATCAAGCAGAGAGGCTGATTTTGTGGTCTGTTCGTTTGTTTCCTGAGAAGCTGTCAAGAGCAAAGAGAGTTTTATCTGCTGATAAAGGAGCTGCAGAATGTTTTACCCTGATTATTTCCAGGACATTTTGGGACATCAGTGGCCCAGTTTGATGAGCTACAAGCAACAATGCAACTACAAATTTAGAAAAGAAGACCAATAATTTCCGTGGTCATGATGGACACAGCGTGAGGAAGCTTTTACCGCATTAGCAATTTCTGACAGCATGGTCTTGGTGTGCAAGTGCTAGGTATATTTAGACAAGTGGCAGTGGAAATAAATAAATAGTATATCACACATAAAGTAAGTCAGACCACAGCTTGTCAACCATTGTGAAAAACATTTCAACATGTCCATCAAGGATTTTACATATTTTTCCTTTCAGTCCACAATAGCTGCACAGTGTAATATTACCTCCTGGACAGTTTGATGTTTTTATTATTTATTAATGCCAGCACTGTTCTGCATTATGCACATTGAATTTTAACATTCTGATCTATTGTATCGATTAGCAGAGGTCTTGTAAACTTGCCTCACTCTGACAGTGTGACATAACGTACTCAGTTAAAGCAACGTCACCCTCATCCTCCTCATTCATCTCTGTCCACGTTCAGACGACAGAGTGGAAACATTTATCTCTGCCGTCTTTATGTGGGTCTGTCATTTCTTTAGGGGATGTGAATTTTATTTTGTGCCGTCACTGTCTTTTCTGTCTGTTGCTGATAAAATAAAACTAAAATAAATGTCTTGGAATAAAAAAAAATATTTAATTTATGGGAATAAAAAAAGAAAATATTAATTCAATTCACTAAACGGCCACAAATAAGGAAAACTTAAGTGACGGTGTTTCAACAGTTTGAAGTCATTTTGTACATTAATTCTACAGATGCACCTCCTGAGTCGCACATTCACACTAAAGAATTGTGCTTATGGTGTCGAAGTCCTTGCTGATCTGAGAGCTGCTGGGCAGTGACTTGAGGTACTCCAGGTGCCTCCTGGCGTCCTCCTGATTGTGCCTGACGTAGTAGATGACGTAAGCTATCACCATCATGAACCACCCGAACATAGTGACGAACATGGCTACGTCCGTGGTCTTGTGGTGAAAGTTGCAGAAGTTGATCCCTGAGTCCAGCACCTGGATGACGGGCTTGCCTGCGTACTCGTCCTGCACGGCCGTGTGGCACATGACCTCGTTCACCGTCTCCGGGTCCAGGCGCAGCTCCCTCAGGACCTCCTGCAGCGTGCACTCACAGTGCCACGGGTTGTTTGAGAGGCTGATCTTTGCGTGCAGATGAGCAAACGCCTCCTTGGGGACACTTTGGATGCGATTGTTTGCCAAATCCAGGACGAGGAGGCTGTCGGCAACACCTTGAAATGCTCCAACGTCCACAGTCTCGATGTCATTGTTGGACAGGTCCAGCTCCTGAAGGTAGTGCAGCTCTTTGAAGGCGTGGTTGGGAATGTGGGTGATGTGGTTAGAAGCTAAGAGGAGGGTGACGGTATCTCTTGGGAGGTCTGACGGGATTTTCTCCAAGTTGCGGGACATGCATTGAACCACTGTTAAACTATTCCTATCCATGCAGTGGCAGTTCGTGGGACAAGCCACCACTGGCACAGCTGCGAGGGATATTCCAAAGAGCAAGCCCCATAGAAGGGCAAAGCCACCGAACATCCGGGATGTCCTGGGCCTATCAGGCCCCGCTACGTCCTGCATATTCACGTCCTGTCAGGCAAAAGTGATCATACTTCCACCTGTTTCTTTGCAGGAAATGATGTCAATCGCTGCTTTATCATCTTTCAAAATGCCAAAATTATCAGCATATTCCCAGGAACATGTGGGCCCGTATCGAGATAATCCTTTAAAACTGATGTGAAAGAGTTTTATGTAATGTATTAACAAATGAGCTGTTGGGTGAACACGTTCCAGAAGCGACCTGTAATCACAGGTTCATTGTGAGGACGCTGAAAGCTTCGGAGAGAATCTACATTTGCACTGGGGGGAAAAAAAGCAAAGAAATACAGTTATTTTTCAACAGCAAAGTTAATTAGCAGTCCTTAAATGCACCACGAACCATGAGCACACATGGAGAATCACACCAGGCCGTTACTGCTGCTCACATAGTTGGTTTTCTAAGCACACAGGCAGCTGTCTTTGTCTTGATAAAACGAGTGATCCCTATTCCCGCAGTGTTTACGAAATGTGAAACGTGATTATTTCGAAAAAAACCCACTCAGCAAACCTCATAAAGCAACAGGGGGCATCGTTTGAATCGTCTCAGTCAATTTATGTCTGGATTATCTCCTATAAACATTACATAAATGAGTTGTCTGGGGATGAATGAAGGCACATCTTCTCTTATAAAATCACCTCTAAAAACAAGGAAAGGCTTCTTTTTTTTATGATTTGTCTGTGCAGTTCCCTCATGTCCGGTCTTAGGATCACAGGACTGGGCTCCCTCTGGTGGGTACGCAGACCAAACACTGGACCCCTCGCTGCATTCCAGGTGGTCTGCCCCACGGAGCCGGGGTCTTTTCTTTATTGTTCCTCCTTCTGTTGGAAACGCTTCGTGGCTTCAGGACGCTCACACACTCCATCTACTTCTCACTTACACACAGTTTAAACTTATGCATTAATTGATGATCTGGTAATAATGAAGACAGCTACACAGACCCTAGCTCTGTAGCTGATGCCCACCTCCCCACAAGGTCCACTTCTTACAGTGTTTCTGGCCGCTTAAAGTTAACTGAGGAGGTTTGGAGATACACAGTACGTTTCCATGCACAGCTTAATGGAGCTATGCTCTAAATTTGACTTTCTCAGTGTGATCCTTGTCCCTGTTTACATGCAACAGGAGAAAATGGAACTGACAGGAACATGTCCTCCTCCTCCACACTAGGTGGCGATATGTGTCTTTTCAGTGGAACTTATGGCCTCCTTAAGGTTGACCTAATACATAATAGTTCAGCTTTTTAATCTTACGTAATGTGCACGCTACTTCTGGTGCAGACAGATGGCGCTATCCCTCTTCTACTGGCTCCGTTTACCGTCTTCCTCTGGGTTTTTGTTCTGAGGTCTTATACCAGTGCAGCGGTTGTGGAGCATGCACACATGCACTGTCTAGTTTAACTCTGATTAAGATGTGTACGTGTAGGAGAAAATTTGTCTCCAATGTCATTATCCGGGTGATAAGATAAGAACTGTGATTTTAGCCGGAGTGATGCATTTGCGGGCACTTAAGTTGTCCAGTTGCAGTCGGATTAAGCCAGTAACTTACATACCCACAGACATTTGTACGACTCATGTTCAGCAAAATTTTGGTAAAAGCTTCAGTCTCCATTGTTGAAAGTGAAGCAGGAAGTAGAAACAAAAATGACCCCGACTGACAAAAAAAGGACACAGCGCCCACTAGTGTTTGGGTGCCGTTGTTACAGAGAGAGCCAGACTGATGCAAGTAGAAATGTCTCACACAGTGAGACTATGTACGTATTTCACCGCATTAAAATTCACTTTTAAAAAGGCCCCTGAAGTTGACATCAGTGTGTCTCACACACACACACACACACACACACACACACCAATGCATGTTTGAGTAACGGACTGACGCTGTAGACCTACAATACTAATAAAATGAGGTGACAAATTACATTTAAGGACGGCACAGTTGTATATTGCTTTGCAATGCAATGCCTCACAGACAGAAGGTTCTGGGTTCTAATTCTTTGTGGGTGGAGTTTGCATGTTCTCCCTGTGTCTGTGTGGGTTCTCTCCAGGTTCTCCTGATTAGGGTGATTCTAAACTGGTAGTAGGATGAGTGGACCTGCCTCTCACCCAATCACAGTTGGGATAGTCCCTAGTTCCCCCCCAACTCCTCCTCCAGAGGACAAGAGGTTATACAAGATGAGAATGAATCTTTTTTTCTATATCTATGAAAAAATCACGTAAGAAAATGTACGTGCACGACAGTTTCATGCGCACTTTAGGGAAACAAACATTGTGTAATTCGGTACTAACATGTCTTTGTTTTGTCCCTTCGGGATGAATAAAGTCATCTGTCTGTGTTTGGTGCGACATTAATCCTGACCACAGGTTTAAACTGAACTGGCCTAATTGAGGAGGCTCCAGGCAGAAGGGAAATGTTTGGTAATATTGCGGATTTTAATCCCATTAACATTCGGTTCGGGTGAGCAATAAACACACAAACATTAACAAGTGAGTGGAGACACTTACCGGGGACCAGTTAGAGCCAGGATCCAGAAGAAGAAGTCGATGATAGCGCTGTGGTCACGTTTGCATCACGGCATAAGAAGAAAAGAAAACTTTACAATAATAATGAAAAAAAAGATGCAAAATGTAAATTACGCAGTGAAGGTCCTCAAGTTAATGCACCGACACGTCCAGGTGTTTTCTTACTTGCTGACGCTCGCGGTGCTGATGTGAGGAGGTCTCGAGGAGCCACGCTGCTCCCGATCATCACGCGCCCCTCTCTCTCTCTCCCTCTCTCTCTGTCTTGCTCAGACTCGCGCGCCTGGCGCCAGGTGGAGTGGAGAGTCCCGGCTGCGCGCGGATTGGACGACTTCTCTCCTCGTGCTCCAGCCACCACCCCCCGTTTCTCCTGGAGCCAAATTAGACAAATACGTAGGAACCCGCGGCCCGAAGAAAACAAAATGGTTACACATTTTAAAGGCAATGTCAACATTACTTTCACTTTTTAATAATAAAAAAATGCAAAGGAGCAATTAGACAAAGAGATATTCGGAACTGAAGGAATAAGCTGGTCTTCAGTATATTCAGGTAGTCAGCTGACCTCATTCTTTGTGCAGAACGTTGCTGAACCTGGAAATGAGCCACTGCAGCAACCACAGATTCCCCTCACGAGTAAACACAGCCCTGAGTTCTACTGCTGCTTTTCTTCCAAATGTAGTTTCTAGATGTTTCCTCTGCTTGATGCAGCCAATGATTTGACCCTTCTCCACCAGACTAACATCTCCTTCTCCACCAGACTAACATCTCCTCCACCAGACTAACATCTCCTCCTCCAGACTAACATCTCCTCCACCAGACTAACATCTTCTCCACCAGACTAACATCTCCTCCACCAGACTAACATCTCCTCCACCGCCACAGGATGTGTCTTTACACATGGTTACCACTGGAAGATAATCACCCTGAACTAATTATCCAATAAGAGGCTCTGAACTATTAGCTGAGTTATATCCAGGTGGAGACTTTTTATTTTTAGCAAAGCTGCTTCTCCGGTAATAACTTTTAAAGACAAACATGTAAAGATTTGTTCTTTTTATTTGCTTTTTTTTTAATGATAATAATAATTTAAAAAAAAAACAAATGTAACAAAGGAGCAATTAGACAAAGAGATAATTGGATTCTAAGAAACACCTTGTCACGCTGAACCCTGGTGTATTGATTGTGTTCATGGTCCCGTGGGGTTTGCACAGCAGTGAATCAGGAGGTCAGCGCTCAGGTCTGCACTGTCCTCCAGTGGTAAGTGGCTCAGGTTTATTCCACTCTTACACCAGCTGCATGCAAAGCAGGCTTGTTTTTTAATTTGATGCACCGTGACTTTCCAGGCCTGAATCAAGCACGTCTCTACTGTCTAAGAGGAGAATTATACACACATATATATATGTTCTTTTTCAGTATGTAAATAAGGTCAGATCTTGTGTGACCTTAACAGAGAGATGGTTGCACATGCACACGTTGACTAAGCCTCGTCTCAAGACTGATCACGAAACTGTAACAGTGCAGGTTCTAAGAAAAAAAAAAAAACAGGGCAATGACGATCTTCCACATAACCTTGACAAGAATAAAAAAAAAAATAAAAAAAGACCGATTTCATTCCATTTTCACTCCCACCTCATATGATTCAAATGTAGGCCAGCTGGTCCCAATGTTCCAGGTGTCATTTAGATTAAGAAGTGGGTTTTCATGGGGCCACGGTCTCAAACCTGTGCCACCCGTCATGCCGGTTTGTGCTACATGTAGGATTTAACCCCTTCCTTGACTATACATTTCAGATTTGTGTGAACCACTGGATGTTTGTGAAGACACTACAGGGGAGAGAACCGTGACTATTGACCTTAAAACACATTTGTAATTATCTGTGTAACTAAGGACTGACCCTTTAAAGCTGCTCTAATCCATACTTTTACTCTGGCAGTGCAAAGCTATAAACAATTTCAACTGGCTTAATGACAAATATGTTAGTTAGATCAAAATTAGGTCACAACTAAACACCACCTCATAATATTTTAATTTACCAATGGCAGTAAAACTGATGGTTGGCGTATCCTTGGACTTTTCTTTTGAGTTTTGTTATTTATGTCCCTTCCCAAAGAGCACCCTCATCATAAAAAAATACTTCTGTTCTCTATAATAAAACATCACTATTGACTGGGCACCTGGAAACACAACTCCAGACGACGACTTAAATCGCTTCAGGCAACTTTTACACATTCTGAGCATCAATTTTAGAGCGAGTGTTGCATTTACCCCAAGTGGACAAGGACACGATCGAGACAAACTTCAAGGTGTAATGCAAAACAGAAATAACAAAAAAAAAAAAAAAAAAAAAACACATCAGTGTCAGTTTAATAACAATATTCTGTCTAAGAAATGTCAACTAATCTCCTACATCCAGATTCTGAATGTACATGAAATAGTTTCAACCTCAGCATGCGTTGACGCTGGTTCCTTGTTAAGACAGAACATCCACATGTAATGACCATATCTGCTGCTCTGATGAGATTTAGTGTGTTACTAAAAATCAGATTAGTCACAGCACATGCAAATCAGTCACCAACAAAGGAGAGTGAACCTGTGGCAGCATCGAAGTGGAAGATGGAAGATGTTATCTCCATCTCGTTGTTTGTGTTTTGTAGTGGTGCTCATATTGCTCATACAGGGAGAATGAAGTGTTCTGATAAGAATGTGTACATTTTTTAAATCTACCTATCTGCTCTACACAGCTGAGGCGAGTCCTAATTGTCATGCGGTGAGCAAACTGAATTTGCCTGCTTGTGTAATTAAGTTTCCCGGCCTTACAGGTTAGAGATGGGAAATGTGTAGCGTCTGTACTGAGGGAGACGTCAGGTTCACCACACATCAGAACTACAAGAGGTTAAAACCCCAGGAGGTACATGGGCCTTCAGATGAGACACAGCAGCAAAAACATACTTTTTTCACTGAGAGTTTGGCTATTTTGCTTCATTAACATGTCTTCTATCAAACTAGATGCACATTTTGGTTCATTTCACTACACATCTGTGTTGCGCCTCTAACTTACCCCTACATGTGATAAATCGTCTCTGTCAGTATATGAGGAACCGTTGTGAAGTTCTTCTGTCAGTCTGTCAGCTCCAAATATGGTCGTATCCTTTGTGTTGGCAACCAGTGGTGAAAGTAGAAAGGATCTGAAGCTAAACTCTCATTGGTTGGTGTCGATTTCTGACAACGTGATTGGTTCAAAAGTGTCATGTGACCAGATATTCTGCTGATCCGTGTTTATCTGAGAGGGACATTTAAAAATGAAGTCTTCTCTAAGAAGAAAATTACAGCTCAAATGATCAAGAAAAGTCAAAGAAAAGACAAATGAAGGGGAGGAAATATGCACTTACACAAACCAAACTTTCCAGATTTATTCCTGACCACATTCTGCAGGTATTTACAGAGGAGGTTTATCATATATCATTCAGAGCCTGATTTATAGAACATTTTACTTAAAACTTTATCGTTTTTCTAACAGTATGTCATGATTTATGGAGTGATAAAAAGAAACATCCAAAGATTCCCTCTGTAAATACCTGGAAATCTAAAATGTTACAAAATGAAACAAGAATTTTGAACCTTTCTTTAGCCATTATTCAGATTTCTGTTGTGTATGCAAATTAGTGCATATTTAAGTAGATAGCTCCTCATTTGCATATTTAATATAAATTCACAGAAAGAAAATATTGTATTTACGTAAGTAATCAACTGGAGAAGTTTCATGGTGATATCTGTTAGTTCACCTGTAGCATCTCACCTTCAATAAAGCGTTTGTCAAGTTATGCAAGGCCATAACACCCACTGGGTGCAAGTTAAATTGGGAGTTGTCCTGCTGGGAGGAGGCAGGTGAATCATTTAGATCAATCTGGACAAACTGATCATGATGAAAAATCCTGCCTGGAACAAACAAATGTTCTGAAATGAAAGGTTTCAGTTTGTCTCAGTGCAGCTGGAGGTCAAGCTGATGTCATCCAGAGGAACGATATGATCTTAAACCTTTGAGATGTTTAGAGCTAAATTCTAAGGAACGAGATATCTGAGGTGACTTTATCCTGGGACGTATCTGCTGAGCTCCACGCTTAAATATTCACTCAAATCTTACGCTGTGTCTGACTCTGTCCTCACAGCTGCTGCCAGAGAGAAGGAGCAGGTTTTCCATGTCAGCGACTTGTTCTAACCTTTCTCAATCAATTTAAAGGGCCGGGGAGAGAAACCGGCGCCTATTCATCTGGATGAACAACAGCGGTCGGTTTATCTCCGCATCAATTAATTATGATTAGTGGAGCCACAGCGGAAACATGTTTGATCCTCACGACTTTCTGAGTGCAGGCGGCTGGTTGAAGGAAGACTGTGACTAAGATGGACTTCCACATTTATCCCACAATTAACACACTGGCCAAGTGTTTCTAATGATAACCATCCATTCCTATTATACACTGCTGAGAACAAATTTCAGAGGTCTGTAATTGTCCCTGAGACAACTACCAACACAAAACACATTCATCTAAGTGTGACATGAGTGAGGGGAGATGATGTATGTGGCACTACAGATAAAAGGTTTGGTTTGGTGGGGTGTGTGTTTGCATGGTAGGAGTCACAGGTCCAGTTGTCACCAGGAGGTCTTTAACCTCACCTCCCATCCGTCTGCGCCTTAATGAACAGATAAATTACCTGTGCCACCTGCTCCCAGTGGTTTCAGCCCCCGTCCCCTACTTTCTTATCCATGTGTATCAATTTATTTTGACAAAGTAAATTTGTCTCTTCAGAAGAGGTTTGTGATAGTGGTAAGTGGAGCCCTCAGTCTCAAACAATTCATCACAATTACACGTATTTATTGTAGTTGTGTTCAAGGGAGCGGAGCATTAGCAGCTAATAGCATCCACGGAGGAGGAGGAGGGGGAGGAGGAGGAGGAGGACTGTCTGATTAGCTGCTGTAATTCATCTGTGACAAGATGTAGTGGTACAGGAGCATGGGAGGAAGTCAATTCTGCAGATTGATGCAGATTGATGCATTTCATCTGCAGAAACTCTCGGATGACCCTGTAGTCGTCGGCCTCGTCATGGACCTGGAAGTCAAGAACATGTCCAGCAGCTTCCGGTAGATATTAAACCACCTCATCCTCCTGAGGAAACAGAACAAACTATAGATCCTTACGGGTCTGAACCACCTCTACACACTCCTGCTGATGGTTATGGACCAACACTCACCACACACACAGATAGAACCTGGGGTTTGACCTGAACAGATCTGGACTTTATAAGAACGACTCCACATGCTAAGATCTCACCTGAGGACGTTTTAGACAATAACAGAGACTGAGCAGATGGTGAAGAAGGCTGGTTCTGTTCTGGACTTCCCTCTCCATCCTCTGGTGGTGATGGATTATCTCAGGACGATGGCAAATCTGCCCTTTCATGGCGCTATAACAACACTGGTTAGTCGACTGTGTGAAGGAGCAACACTAAAGGTGCACAACCAAGTCTGGTCCCAGTAGAACACACACACACACACACACACACACACACACACACACGACAATCTCAACACAATCCTTAACATCTTTAACATCTTTAAAATCTGTGCAATAACTTTTGTTTACATACTTTTTACTCTCTTACACACAGCTTCCATACGTACAACTTCTACTGTATTTATTAGTTTTTTTGCGTTTACTTGATGTTTAATCTGACTTGTCTTTTAAACTAGACGCTGCTGTAACACTGCAACTGTCCCACTGTGGGATAAATAAAGGATGCTCCTTCCTCATCTCATATTATCCTGTTTACAGCTGCTATTAAAACAAATCCTACCCAGTCAAATCAGATCAACTTTATTTATATAGCCCCTTTCATACAAATGAACAGCAGCCCAAGGTGCGTCACACGAAGAACAAACAAATACAAAACAAGCCCAGATAAAAATATAAATGAATATATGTACTATAAGCTGGATAGACCAATAAACTCATAAATAAACTAAATAGATAGAGTGTTAATCCAGCGTATGTAAATAAAATCTAAAACAGACATTTAAGTCTGGCTAAAAGCTAAAATAAAAAGGTGGGTCATGAGTTTCTTTTTAAGAGTAACGCAGCCCTGAGGTCCTCGGGGAGGCTGCTCCATAGACATACAATACAATACAATACAATACAATACAAGTGATGGCAGAACAAAACTAATTCACTTTCCTTCATTAGTTTATTGTGACATGGACAGTCCCTATTATTCAAATGTGCAAAGTGTCAGTGAGTAGCTCAGATTTAGCCAATGAAGCTAATTTCCAGCTGTAGTCGCCGGGCAGGTAAAGTAAAGGGAAATATAATACAGTATATTATCAGCGTAGGTAAAAAAAGGAACGTAAACAATAAAATGTAGTTTTAAAAAGCAGCAGCAGTTTACAGATATAACGCAGGTCACACAAGGACAGAAGAGACACAGCAGTGCACATCTACAAAACAAGCATCAAGCGTGGAGGTGGAAAACACAAAGCTTCCCCAGCAGCACCACAACCACATGCTGCAGAACCACAACACACAAGCGCCAACAAATTCACACGCTCCCTAGCAGCACAGCATAATACATGGGATAGCAGCACAAAACCATTTACAAACCAACCATGTCCTATAATGTTAACACTACGAGCACTGGTCAAGTTAAGCATTGGTTCTAAAGAGAACCCTCAGACATGTTCCCCAGGGAGAACGTCATAGACGTTTCTTTTAAATATATCTGTCAAAGTCAGGTTTTAAGTTTTTTTTTTCCTGTATAACAATTTAACAGACTTGATTTTGATCAGAGATATTTCTGGTCAGTGTTTTCTCTGTCGTTGTAAATCACTGAACCATGGAACCATGTTGTTAGTCAGTTTTCCCAAGGATGACGCTGCAATAAAAATAAAAAATGTCAGAAGCCTTGAGTGACGTCGGCACTGAAAGACACAGAGATTCCTGGAAATATGAGCATTTGTGCCCTGACTGCGCTGCCTGTCAAAATGTTTCCCTGTGGATGTTCAGTTTATTTCAGAGTCTCTGAACATGGAGCTGAAGAAACAGCGAAACACTTGTGATCGGTCTCCCACACAGAAGACAGAAGGCAGCACATTTTATCAAAACACCTTTTATACCTCACACACCTACACCACCAATGGAAACGCTTTGAGTATTAAAGTTAATAAATGCATCATCTAGTTGTGTGTTTACAGGCTCAGCGTCATAAAACGTGTAGAACCAACATAAAAAATAAGCCAGTAAATGGCTTTGTCACCCCAAAGCCCCGTATAAGACCATAAATGATGTATAAAGTAAATTAGCTTTCTATGAAACATAATAAAACCCAAACGTCTCCTAAGAACTAATCTAAACCCAAGGGTAGATTAATTTCCTACCCAGCATGCTTTGCAGTTTGCTCTGAGACGACTTAGTAGAGCTGCACCTCTTTTAAAGGACAGAAACTCAAATCCACAGAAAAAAAGTGATGTTGTGAAAGAAGTTTGCCTTTGAAATGAGTCATTTTAACTGGATTCACTCCCATGATGCACCCTGATGGATTTGATAAGGCACCAAGCTGTCTTAAATCTTACTTTAGTCTTATTTTGATTAAATCAAAAATAAATTACAACATCGGCTGCTTCTGTGTCATGACAAACTAATCACATCTTATCTCTGACCTGCTGTTGTTTTATTGCAATAATGAGAATTAGTAGTTTAAGTTTTTTTACCTGCATGGATGGAAGTGAACCTTCAAAATATCTAATCACAAACTTTTGTTAAATGTTCGTCCTGGACTTCAGCTCTAAAGATGCAGACAAGGTCAACCTGCAACCAGGGAGGAAACACCTGGAATTAGATTCAACATCTGGCCACGCATAGCATTTTATTAAAAGACCAGAAATGTAGCATCTCTGATGCCTGACAGATGTTCGTATGTTTTCCATTCTTTAAACACCGGTACCAGATCTGCTCGGGGAGTTTCTGACGCTTCCAGATGACGTCATGTAGTCGTTTGTCATTGGTTGGACAACAGGAAGAAGTGGAAGAGAGGTTAGCAGTTTTAGTTGTTAGCAGTTGTTGTCGAAGTAGAGCAGCTTAGCAGTTTTTTTTTTTGTCCTTTATTCTCTGGATAAATTGATAAAAGACCTATTATTATTTCATCTTTTTAAGGATAAAACTTTGAATTATGAGTTATAAGTTATTTCCATGTCCACTATACGAATAAATGGACTGAACTCAATTTATTTTGTCATTTTCTGACTTTATTTTGTTATGAATAATGTGCTGTCACTGCATTATTATTATTTTTTGTCTTTTATGGTAAATTATGAATAAAAAAGGTCATTGAGCTATCTCTTCTAAACATATTGTGAGAAATAAATTAAACTTGGTCGATCTCGCAGCCTGAGGTGAATGGAGGCGAACGTGTGGCCAAACTTATAGAGAGTACGTATGTGATGTCACAGGAAGTGAAGTCTCCATGGTTACGGCTGCTGAGTGGTGAAAAGTGACAGATGATCATGGAGATTAGCAGCATTAGTTTGAATCAAAGGCTTTAATGGGATGTAAATTGTAAAATTTAAAAAAAACAACGGATGTGAAAAGCAGTCAGAGATATATTTTATATTTTTACAGAAGTAAATGTTTCACTGCATTAGAAGAAACAACTGGAATCCAGACACAGAAACCTGGTGTTGTGGTTCACATTTAGTGTCAGCTAATATTAATTTATGCTGTATTTTTAGATGGAGTCAGACCTTAAGTTACTTCTTCGGTTCTGTTCTGGAGGCTGTCAGATACGTTTGTGGATGTTGTTGTTTTGTCGACAGTAACTATTTCAGCTCCAACAATAAATAACAATAAAACAATAAACTGAATATTTGTGATCACTCCTCATTATCCTTTAAACGCTACAGTATTGTACGGCTAACGTTACTTCTGAGTAAAGCTCTTAGCGTTAGCATCTTTTATTTAGTTACATTTATCAGAACTGAAACTAACTGAAACTGAGGCTAATTCACTTTAACAAATCCACACTAGTTCATATGGATCATTGTTGAGTCCAATTCTCTTCATTTGATCTGATAATCCACATTTTCTCTTTCACTCCCTGTATTTATTGATGCATTTCACCATGTTTTGCCACTCAGGGGGCGTATTCTGGTTGGTTGCTAGTTGGTAGCTAACTGCTAGCCTGCTGGTCGGTTTTCAGTCAGACGACAGAGCTTCTAAATGTGTTCAGCCTGGGATCTTGGCACAAGAGACTGTAACATCTTATCCTGTGTAATAATGTTAAATCTTATCTGAAGTCCCTTGAGAAGTCCAGTGCAGTTGACTCAATGTCTGTGAGTGAAAATGACAAAGGTGTCATGATGACTTTATTGAACGGTACAACATGACAATGGCCTCGCTACACGTGCCTCAGTGCTTCCTCCTTTCCTGGCAAGGTTGTCAATTGTTTAGTGTAGAGATTATCTGTCCTTATTTAGAATCGGTGAATGTGCTACTAAATGTAATCAGGGACTTTGGGAATGCAATCAAGAGCCGCTTGAAACCGGGCACATTTAACAGCCATGAAAGACTCTGTGTGGACCCATGATCGAGCTGCACACAAGGTGACCTCTTGTTGCCCCTGAAGAGGGACATTGTTAATTTGCAACATGTCTCTGAACAAAGGCGTCCCCCTGTGGCTCATACTCACTCAGGCTGAATGTCCAGCTCACCAACACATCCAATTAACAGCAGTGCTCGTGTAGATGGAGCTAACGTTTACAGTGAAAGTCATTACACAGACTTTTTAGTTTGACAGTTTCAACATTAAACATTGAGTCCAAACTGGAATATTTAACCTTTTCTGCCATGTGGAAATCAGACGTATGGAAAGTGTGATGATGTTTCAGGTCACGGCAGGTATTAGCTTTCCATTAGCCACCTACAAACCAGTCTAGTTGGAGCATCATCAGGGGATGATTTGCATGGGCTTACATCACATACACACACAAATCAACTCTTTACTGACAGTCTAAAGAAATGCAGTTATTAACTTTATAGTTGTACCTGGGATGTTGCCATTGATTGCATCACATTGCATAGTGTTCCCAGTACTCTGTTCATTCTGCTGCATGTTCCTTTCTATAGCCACACATTGTGACATTCTGAAACACTAAAAGATCCAGACAAGCTTTCTGTGAAAACATTGGCTTAATTAATGAAGAAACCTGAAGACACCTTATGTAGCTATGCAACAACTTCTTTTCCCATCAGTTTTACCCCTGGTATCCAGTCAGAACAGTCAGAAACCACTGGCTTTATGTGCAAGAACAGAAACTACTGCAATTAACAGCAATTAAAACTACTGTCTTAATTGCCGTAAAGCCTGTCTGCAGTTTGCATTTCAGAGATTTACTGTGACTGTTGCCTCCACTTTCTGGTCATTAAGTCATGTTTCAGTACCAACTACACCACCCAAACACTAGCTGGCGCGGTGTCTTTTTCACCAGTTAGAGTGAACTCAGGCCAAAATAACAAATAAAACCATTCTAACTGAAAAACAACCAAAGTCTAACCTGGCAGAGGAAGAAAACTGCCTGAACATATCAAAAGACAGGAGGAAAAAAGTTAACAAAAATGACAGTTCACTCCTACTGCTCTTAAAACATAAACCACATCTAAAAGAAACAATCAACAAACATGGCGGCCAGTTGGGAGTTGAGGAGTTCGCTGCCTGCCGCCATCTTGGAGGTTTAAATAGGCCCCTCCCATATGATTATCCAATGGCAAGAAATAAGGGAAACACCAGCCACTGTGTTTGCATAAAGAGATAGGAAAACAAACAGGGGGGACACACTCCTACCAGAAAAATATTAATACGACAACATACTTTCATCTTTCAAATCCAAACCTCCTCAGTCAACCTGTCCTCGATGTTTTCCACCTGTACTGATCCAAAACAATCAATCCAAAAACTGCAGAGATGGAGAAGCTGCTGTAAATGCTAAACATGCTATTACCAAGTGGATCAGTCACAGCTCTTATGGTCTGTGCTGCTGGGGAGCGTAGTTACGTCTCCCCTCTATAGAGGGTTAACTTGGCCTAATTTGGAATCAAACCTACTCAGTGGGAAGACCCAGGTCATCACTACCCATGTGTCAACCTCCCTTTGCAGGATACAAGAGCACTGCTTGGTTTCTTACCATGACTTACCCTCTAGTAGAGTCAAGAAGAAAATGCTGACCCTGCATGCATCACAAATCACTGGATTACACTGGTGTACTTTCAATATTTCCCAGCCAAGACTTTAAAAAGACTTTGTCCTATTAGTCACACATCATAACACTCAATCTCCACTAGGTGAATCATTGCAGCTCTATTGAAAACAAGCAAAGAAGTTGCATTATATTTCATGTGCTGATGTTTTTGCATTAGTCACTAATATCTAACTAGTGATATGTCATCTAGACTAGACTCACATCATCATGGCCTTGTTTTAGGGAAATAAACCCTTGGATGACAGAAGTGTAAACCAGTTTAAATGAATAACTTGTGTTTTTTTACTTTCATATTAACACCTGGTTCATAATATCAGTGCAGCCGATGCTTCTCAGCTGCACTGCGTATCAGGACAGTGGCATCGAGCCTGTGGCTCATCTCACTTGCAGAATCAAGGTAAGTGAATCATGAATTAGACAGAAACGCAGCCTCCTGTGAAGCACCTCAGACAAACAATAGATTGTCGCGGCTGTGAGAGCACCGTCTTACTACTAGACTGGATTCTATTTGTAGAGCTGGACAGGAAGGTGATGTTTCTCGGTGGTAATTTGTTTATATGGATACTCAGTGAGGTAAAAATAGATGTTCAGCATGTCTCTGACTACACAGTGGGGTTATTATCCCAACTTTATGCTGGGAGACTAAACACTAACAAGGAATAAATGAAGCTTCACCTCTGTGCTGTATCTTGCATGTTTTGTCCAAATATATTTAGTAGATGTGGTGTCTTTGTGCGTATTACAAACAGATGTAATGTTCCTGATGGTTCGGTTGTGCTCTGCTGTTCCATTGTAATGTCGCTGCTGAGTGTCGTTTGTTTCCCCTGTGACTGGAGACACATTTCACAGATGTGAACTGGAAACAGAAACTTTCCTCCCTCTGCACTGAATCCTTGGGCTTCATAGAGGGACACATTACTCCGTGATTCAAAAGTTCTGTTAATGCTGCTGACGAGTGTTGACGAGGTTCTTATGTTCTGTAGTTCTCGTGTCTTGGGGGAAGACAAATTAAAGGAGTGAACAACGTGACCTCCGGTTAATAAGAAATATAAAACACATCTGCACTGTGCATTCTTGCTTCAATTGCCGCTCTCAGTGTTCAATTCTCTGCACTGAGTCAATCTGCAGGCGCCTCATTGAAAATGCAGACACACCAGAGTGTTCTTTCCCATTTTCCAGCAGAACTTTCCACCACACAAGTCTGTCAAGTTTTTTAAGTTTCTAGTCCTGAGTTCAGTCTTTTACTGGGACTGTTCCTAATTTTCAACCAATGCTCTGAGATTGTATTATTACGTGCAAATACTTGTATGTGGTGGACTTTGCCTTTCAAACAAACTGAAGTTGACTTTTACCTGCAGAGAGAAAACACGTAAGCGTGAGTATGTCCAGATAAATGTGTAAATTATTTAAATTTTATATTGAGATGAATTTTATTTTGTTACAATAATGAAATATAATTCATGGAAAGATCTGAGGTAAACATATGAGGCATGAGTCAAGGGAAAAAACACAAACTTTATTATCTCCTTTTTACAAAACATTTCAGGATCAACCTCAATAAATAACAAGTCTGATACTTAATGGTGTAAATGATAAAACTTAAACACGATCAAACACATTTCCTAAAACTGTCTAATAATCAGCTCCCACATTTCAAAGTCCGCTGCACCGAGAAAAAGGCAACTGAGATGATTGCAAACTGGTCACATTTTTAATTGACTGCATCTTTGTTAGTTAACCTGTCTGCAAGACCAGCAGGCGCCCAAACACGGCCATGATCTGGCAGCTTACACACCACACTAAACTACTTAAAGACCAGATTCTGGAGAAGGTGGATTCCTTGAATGATGATGCAAAACGAGAACAGAGCAAACCTTAAAATGAGAAACTCCTCATTCTGACTTGGGAGTGTTCAGGTATTACTCTAAGATGGTTCAAACCCACTGCACCTGATGAACAGACTCAACTGAGAAGGTTAAACTAAACCCGGTTCTGGATAAATTGGAAAACATTTTCAGCGTCCTGGTAAAATGTTCCAAGTCTGACATTAATGGTAACAACTGTAGCGCACAACAATGAACACATCTTAATGTAATGAAGTGTGAAACAATGGTCAGTGTGGGACAAAAATGAAAAGATGGACTCACCATCAGTCATGTTAAATAAACTCTTATTAAAAGGAGCAAATCTTTTCTCCGTTTCTTCTATATCTCTATGACAATATTCAGTAAAAGGCAGAACCTTTTTAAACACTTAGTGAGGCCTGGTCATTTTATGTTCATCTCAATAGAAAATAACACGTATGTAGTTCTATGTATACGTAGTGTGAGAGCAAACTCCCCAACTCTTAATCATTTTTCCATTGTACTCCTCAGATTAATGTGTTGTAATCCAAATGTTAATATTTAAATACATTCAGTGTTAGATTGAACAACAGGGCCACTCACTGTTTCTGTCTGGAACAAACCAAAAGAACCACAAAGTAGCACCAAACACAAATATATGCAAATACACGTTTTCATTCTTTTATATGAAGAAGCCAGCGTTTTAGAACCAGGAGCACGCTGCCTGTACTGGATGTGAAATGACTGTAACAGGTGTGAGGAAGGAGCGAACGAACAGACATCATGATCATGAGTCTCACATCCCAGGAGCTTTTTTAACCCGCCCTCGATGTGCACTTAGCTCCTGAAACCAGTGGGATGTGAATGCAAACAGGCAGCCCTCGGAGCTCTGCGAGCAGCTCATGCCTCTTGTCGTTGCTGTGAGATGGCGGCGTGGATAACATGATTGCATGGCTGTGGAGTATAGGTGAATAAAATGGGCTTCATTAAATGCATGCATTGAAATTTCAGTCTTCGCTGTGATCAGATACTTGACGTGTTTTCATTTTTCCTTCTCACAGTTTTGTCACCGAACTAAGAAGTGACTGATATTTGTGCATTAGCGTGACTTACACACAAACTGCAGTCAGACCCACATCCACCCCAGTGCCCTGCTCCAGCCGGCCTCCACACGTATCATTTTACATTAATTTTAAATGTGCAAGGCTTTGTCATCATGCAGAGCATTCTATAGTAGGACACTAACTTCATGGAAGGTGAAGTCAGTCCGAGTTGTTTAAAGTTACTTGTTGAATATTTGTGTTGAGTAATGCATCGTCTAAGATGTGAAGTCAGCGTATAATGATGTGGGCTTTGATTCTAACCGAACTCTTTGCTCTCAGGTTCCAGCAGGAACAGCACAGTGACGTGTTAAAAACGTGGGGTGAAACAAGGCGATGCGGTGGCAGTGGAACAGAAATATGAAGCCAGAGAAAATGAAACGAGTGTGAAATAAGAATAAGATTTGCTTGAATGTGGAGGTTATGCTGCAGCAGCTGCCTTTGTGCTTGGATCTCCTGCCACACTTGTCCTGCAGACACATATTTTTCCATTGCGTAAAACATTTCTACAGCAACTTAACGAAACCGTACAAACCCTCTCATGAAACCATGCATTCAAATGAAGAAAGAAAAAAAGAATTTGCATCATGAAATATCTACATATAACTTCCCTGAAAAAGGGGCATCACATCGCTCGTCTTCCTAACAGCGTTGCTCTATGGCAGTCGTTCTTAGTGTTCTTTTTCTTAGTATTTTTTTTTTATTTCCACTTTTTTATTAATTTTAATCTTTGCAGACAATGACACAATAGGACTGAATAGGCAAAATTATCTAATATAGTAACCACGAAAAGAAATAGTTCTTGGAATGATACATGCTAAATAAATAGCTAAAGGAATGATTTGACACTTTTTTGGAAAATGCAGTAATCTGCTTATAGTTCTAAAACAGACTAATGCTTAAGTGTTATGCACAGGGGACAACACATGGAGGTTAACTGTGAAGCTGCGGTTTTGGGATCAGCTTCTGGAATGAGAACCAGATGTGGGGCGACTTCAGGATGTCGTCATGGAGGAGGGGTCATTCCACATGGCCGCCACGTCCCTGAACCTGCCAGTGGAAATGTGTGAAAGCAGCAGCCGTTAGTTTCTTTGGTTTCCTAAAATCCCCTTTACAAGCAAAAAACCAAAAAACAACAACACAAACACAAAGTGGTGTTTGCTGAGCGTTCGGATTCTCCTGCGCTGATGCTGATAACATTAGACTTTGAGGTGTAGGCGGCCTGTGACCAACGGTTTTTCTCAGAGCTGAGGATTTTACGTTAGTTTTCACGGCCGATAATAAATCAGAGGTTTCAGTGGATGAAGGGAAAAAGAGGAAGTGGAGCACGACAAGAAAAGTACCAAAGTAATTTGTATTTTACTGCTGTGCACTCACGGTATCTGACTGAACAGACCTGGATTATCTTTGTCTTGGAGTTGTTTTCACTTTCAGTTAATCACATTCATGTAGAAGAATAACAGTAGTTTTACTCTATTTGTTTGAGATACGACACATTTTATTTTATGTGATTTAACAAATCTATCATGAACAAATTCATCAGTTTTCCAAACTGAACATTTAATGTTTCATTTATTGATTGATTGAGCTTCATTTATTTTGAATATATTCAAAAGAAAAATAAATAAATTTAAAAAAAAAACGTACAAGAAACATGCAATATGTTTTAAAAGGAGTGGGAGGATGTAAAACGTATCTAGTTCCATCTCTTCTCCATCAGCTCTTTAACTTGAATGTTTCCATATTTTACAAAAGGAACCAGTTTCTACGCCGTACGTCAGTGATCTAACAAAAATACAACAACAACAACCAACAAGGTGCGGTAGTTACTATTAATGTAGTGTGATACTTCCTGTTTCATCCATACATCTCTGGAGTGTTATATTTTTATACATTTTTTAAAAAGATTTCATCATGTCTGAGCATCGCTTCAGATCTGTCTGGATCCCGTTCCATAATTAAACACTGCACCTAGAAACACAAAGGCTTCTCATTCTCGTGTGTGACCTGTGAATTTTAAAACTAAAATTTCCCTCAAATCATAACCTCCATCTCCATTCTGAAAATATTTGAATAGTAGATGGTAATGAATAATTTTTTGCACATTATTTGTGCTGTTTGCTGTTCAACAACGGCAACGTTCTTACTGCTGTTTTTGTGACATGATGAGTGGATGCAGTGAATTTATTGATTATTCATTAACTTATTGATCATCCACTCATTTGCACAGTTTACTTGTTTCAACAGCTGGTAACGCTCACTTACTTCTAAAGAGTTATTTCTTTCCTTGCAGAACGTTTGATGAAAAACCACATTATTTGTGGCCTTATGCAGATACTGTGCACGTTCTAGCTGCTCATCAGAGCATCGGTGTCATGAATGTGAAAACTAAACTAGAAAGGTTCCTAAGCTCAATCCCAGATGGATAGATGGATAGATGGATAGATGGATAGATAGATAGATGGATAGATAGATGGATAGATAGATAGATGGATAGATAGATAGATAGATGGATAGATAGATAGATGGATAGATAGATAGATAGATGGATAGATAGATAGATAGATGGATAGATAGATAGATAGATAGATGGATAGATAGATAGATAGATAGATAGATAGATAGATAGATAGATAGATAGATAGATAGATAGATAGATAGATAGATAGATAGATAGATAGATGCCTCTGCCTGCGGTATCCAGTGGTTACCTGGCGTTGATGAGATACTGGGCCAGGCTGATGTTAGCAGGGGTCCCCGTGATGGTGATCTGGCGCTCGGATGAACCCTCCATGGCGTTTGCGATTTTGATCTGCGCCCCAGACATCTGTCGAATCTCGTTTATTTTGGTTCCCTGGCGTCCGATGATGCATCCTATTAGCTGCAGGGGAAAAAATAAAACACACAACACCACAAGACTAGAACACACTATGCGATATAAATACAAGCAGCTTTAAATGTATGTGGAACTGTGAGAGGAGGGAAAGCAGGTTAAACAGACGCATGTCTAGAGTCTGTGTTTCCAGCGTCAGGTGGACGTGTAATGGGAGAAGCTCAGGTGTGATGGAGCTTGGCTGTGAACGGCCTTTGTGCTGATGCTTAATACATCAGAGAAAGTCTAATGGGTTATGAAATGGTGTAAGTTTAATTTAAACGAAGGACATTTTGTTTGATTAATGACGGCTTGGTCAGCAGGACAGCTGAGAGGGGAACGTTCTTCAGTTTGAAGGATCATTGTTGACCATTGTCTAACTTTTGTTCACATTACTTGTAAATGTTTCACTTATCAGTGTATTAAGCCGCCACCTTCATGGTTACATGTTCAGTGAAGCAGATCAGTCTGAAGTCACATATTTTCACTTCTTAGCATCATTTGAAGAACAGATGAACACGTTCCTCAGGTTTCAGCCTGAAGGAAGCAGCTTTACTCACATCGTTAGGAATGGTGAGTTCATGGGTGCTGGCTGGAGGGCTGGCATCCAAACCTGAGTTAGGGAACAACGGTGTAAGAAAGGACATTTGAATGTGAAAGGAATTCACTTTAGCAGAGTTGAAACCTTCTTCTTTATAAATGTAAAGCCTGTTTAAAGCCATATTGTGCAATGACATCTTTACAGGACAGGACCCACATCACCCAGAGGGACATGATCAGGATGAACTGACACAGACACCTGTTCACAAAGCATCATGGGAAGCTCTGATCATTATTACTGAAAGCTGCTTGGTTCAGCTCAGTCTCTCTGGAACAACAGCTGTGAAATCGCTCCAAAAATAAAACAACAAAACACTGTTGCTGCCATCGTTTAAAAAACAGTGAAAATGTCCCTCTCCAGACAAGTTTTATAGCTTTTAAATCAGCTGTTAATATAGGCATTGTTTTTTTTTTTTTTTTTGCCTTTCTTGGCTTCGATCTCTCCTTCACAACAACTAATCATTTTATACCATTTTATTGTTTTCTGTCTTCAATGTGAAAATAAACAAATAAACTACAGCCAAGACAACTGTGCTTTTGAACTGGAAACAACTCAACGTTCTTACAGAATATTATTTTCCAAAAAGCTCCACTCACACAAAGAAGTAATATATCTGCTTTTAATGATACATGGAACCTCTTTTCATGACATTCTATCATGATAGCTGAGCAGAATGAGTAGACGTGGCAGGAAGACAAAGAACATGAGGACTAGAACATGGGGACAGAAAGAAAGTAATGGTGCGTTTCATTTGTGCTATGAAGTCAGACTATTCAAACTATTTCCTTCTCTAAAAGTCGTAGAATTCTCACTAACCATGAGTTGAGTTTCCAAGATGGCCGCCCCCGTGTGAACAGCAACTAGAAGCTCCTGTAACATTTCGTTTATCAGCTCCTCTGATTATTTTTTGTTGACAGACAGTATTTTTCCACGTACAAATGTTGAAATACTGTTATAGTGTAATTGAAGATTTTTATGTTATTTGGGAACTAGGAGCCCATGTCGCACTAACAACGGCTAAAAACAAAGGTCTGGTAAAACCAAAACAGAGACAAACACCATTGTGGCAAACTGGGATTAATAGTGTATTTTTTAATACATTTAAATTAAACAATTAAAACTTTTGAATATAACCTCTGACTTCTAATTCTAGTACAACTTGTGTTACTTAATGAGCCTAAATTTAGTTTAACATTATAGTCATAATATCAGTTAATATCAAGAATTTAAAAAATATATAGAACACAAACACAAAGAACACACCAAGTTTCCACCAAGTTATATTCAGACAAGGAAGGAGCTTTGCTGGACTCCGAATTACTGAATTCCACCCTCTGAACCGTAACAACGAACAGGACACCAAGGAACTCGACAATATAAAACAGGACACTCAAAACAGACAGAGTTGTGACGGTTACATCCTGGAGCCTTGTGTTTCTCAGGGAAGCAACACACATGTAGATGTGAGCAGCCAACCCTCATCCACGGCTCCTCTGATGCTCATGTGCCCAATGTTTAGGTGGTGGACAGGGGGCAGTGTGGGCGCCCTGGACCCTGGCTGGTCCGGAACCAGCATTAACAAATCTGGCCTGGTTCCTTGAACCAAGAGCTGCAGCTCTGGAGATGCTCTGGCCTCCAGTCATCCAGCCATCACAGCTTATCAAACTCAACACGTCGACTTAGATCTATTTATTTATCCAATTCTAACACAGTTTTGAAGGTGATGTTAAAAGTTGAGCTGCCTTCAGGGTTGATATCAACCTTCACATTCAATTTGCCACAAACACGTGAAAGTGAAAAGAATATATTCAAAGCATCTTTCCTGAAATTGTTGGACCTTTCACTGAATGGTCCTGTTATTATGGATGCGAGTAAACAAACAAACAGCAAAACCAAAAACCAAAAAATAAATAAATAAATAAAAGAGAGCGTATTTGATGGGACCTTGTGATTCAAAAGCACAGATCTTGTATGACGGCAATTTTTTACATCTTTGTAGAAAAATAAGTTTATTTATGAGACTTTAATTTGACCTTTTGTGAGAACGCATACGTGACATTGTACAGGCAAGGTCTTAGGTGAAGCACCTCAATTCAGTTGATGGCAAAATAACGCAAACTGTGTTTTTTTTTATCGTGAAATATTTTAATTTTGAGTAGAAAGTAGAAGCCTCTAAAATGTGTCAGAGGGAGAAATGTGTCTTGTTGCAATTTGGAACACATCGTTTTAAAGCATTTTTTTTTTCTTTCACTGAGAAAATATCAGAAAGAGCCAAGAGAAAAAAAAATATACATAGAAAAAAAAAATCAAAGAAGGATATAAACCACAGGGGCCAAAACATGCTGTGTCAACAGAGAGATAAGGTGCAAGGTAGGGAAAGATTAAAAATGAAGGAAGTGTCTATAGGGCCATGTGGGTACGTACCAGGGAAAGCAGGGGTGGTCTGTCCGAGAGGGGTAAAGGGGGTTTGCTGCATAGCCAACTGGTGGAGCTTGGTCAACTGCTGAAGGGTTAGGAGGGAAAGTAGAACTAAGAAGTTACTGTTACACAGGTCACACTGAGAAATGAATCCAACCAAAACCAGAGTGAAGAAACGGTGAGGTAGGAAGCAATGACACAGGGTGGTGGAGGACAAAAAGGAGGAGAAAAGAGGTAGAGGATGACTGGAGTAGAGACGTCAATCGCTACATAAGTGGATTTTTTTTATTCTTTTCTACCTGTTTCCTGTAATCACAGTCATCTCTTTTAAAGGCGGGATCCATTAACATTACTCAAGTGAAGCCTGCGCGACTCCCACCCAGCGAACCTTTGGTTTTACATGGAGGCCAACGCAGCCGCTCTCACCCCAACATGACGTCCACCCGCTGCTGTGTTATCATTTCCATCAGGCATGAGGGAGGATGATACTTTAACGGATTCATCTCCTTTTCAGGGGAGTTTTAATGAGGGTGTCGGGCCTGTTTTTGACGGATTGTGCCGTCAGACACCACATCCGCTGGCATCAATCACCGGCCAACTTTGAATTAGTGGATGTGACACCACGTAGCTCTAGTGATGCTCTCAGGACAAGGACAGATGAAGGCACATTATAAGTGTAGACTGTATGGTCCACTATAATCAAAGAGGTGCCATTACTGCCTTTGCCTTTATTGACCAGATATGTCTAAAAGAGGCAGTGGCCCTGTTATCACATGTCAGCCTGAAATATAAGTATGAAACAAGTGTAAATAAATAAGAGACTAAGAACTCACATCTGGGTGTGGTATGGCATACTGTCCCTGAATTGTGTAGGCCTGGAAGGGAGGAACGAGAGGCAGGTTTTAGCATCAAGAGATGGAAAAAAAAACCAAATATATATATAAAACTAAGCTCTGTTCAAAGCCTCTCTACTTATTTAAATAGATCTGGTGACTGTACATTTATTAGAGGGACACTGTGGTGAACGATCCTCTAATCAAACACATTAGCATTAGCCATTAGCTTATTCAGTGCAGTAATGAACTGTAGGATAACATGGAGCAGCCACAGGCTTAGATCAGCCAGGAATGCTGCTTATCTCTGAGGTCATGTCAGTAGACAGGACACATGATAAATTTATCTCCTGTTTCATCTTTAATTCAGAAATTCAACCGAACAAACAAAACAACTTCCTCGGGTCAGCTGTGTAATTATTCACGTCAGGCTACACACTGCCCATGTGTGAACTTAGTCAGAGCATAAAGTGTTTCTGTTGCAACACATTCAGACTCTGCTACATGTAAGGAAATCAACGCTGGGCAGCAGACCAACATTATCACACCTCACATGTAGTATTTACACAAGGTTTTACATCATCATGTCTGAACACACATACAAATAGTTACGCACTGTTTTTCTCAAATGTCTTTTGTGCATGAACTTCCAGCAGCTTTCTTGCTGACACTCATGTCATGTATGTGCACACAACAAACCCACCAATGGTGACTGCTCAGTGGACTGACTGAGTGGACATTTGCATGGGACACAATCATTTTTGTGTAATTAATTAATCTTAAACGTGGTGCTTTTCAGACTCTGGACAGAATCCCTGGTCTCATGTGTTTTCTACATCAGCTGTCTGCCTCAAATATCTCATTGATGTAACAGCCAGTGGCTAAGGCTAAAAAACAAACAAACAAAAAACGGGGCTTAAATTAGTTTTGGATCAAACTAATGCTCTGCTTTACCTCGATACGTACCTGGCCACCAGAAAAAATGACTGGTGTGGAGGCAGGCTTTGGGCGATAAGGGATAGTGGCACCTTTAGGTGGAGACTAGAAAGAAAGAAAAGAGAGAGAGAGAGCAGAGTCAGTCAGAGGAAGGAAACTTTGGTGGCACTGGTAGTTTAGCTTAGCATAAAGACTGGAAACAAGAGGAGAAACAGTTCGTCGGCTTTATAGACTTAGACTTAGACAGACTTTAATCATCCACAGGGGAAATTGCTTGGTCACAGTAGCTTAGTTCCACATAAAACACTCTTGAGAACCACAAGTAAAAAGAAAGAAGAAGAATAAAATAAAAATAAAACATAATTTACTAAATTAGCATATGGACAAATGTACAAGAAATAGAGACATAAGTAAATATGTATTATATCCATAAGAAGGATTAATAATGTGCAATAATGTGTATTAATGTGAATAACTTGGAGTTATCTGTGATATAAAGGTGAATAGAAAAGAAGCCCTGCAGCGTTCACTGTGGGAGTGGAGCTTAATTAGCTTAGCATATAAAAAAAGTCGGTTGTTTCAGGCCTAATAATAAAATCCACCGAGCAGCACAGAAGACTTCCACAAGGCAATGCCAGACAATTTCATACCTGACCTTTAAACATGAAGCTGTTAGCTTAGCTTAGCAGAACTAACTGAATACACTAAGCTAAGCTAACGAAGCTGCATGCTGGTTATAGCTTCACATTTACTTAGCAGATAACTGCTAAGCTAACAGGCTAACTGGACTAGACGGTGGTAGTCCTGCCCATGTTCTCATCTGACTGCTACCAAAAAGAACATAAATACGTTTTTAACATACTGTGGGCTCATACAAAATGATTTTCAGACACAATATTAGCAAATATCCTTTTAGGCAAAAGACAGTTTTGAATGGTTCACTTGGCAATTTATTCTGTTCATAGAATCCAGGTAGTCACATTTCACAAGGAACTGTTTCTATGACAGATAATTTGACTGGAAAATCTTGTTTTTTGAAATATATATTTAAAAATGCACCATCCTTTTCCCCCAAGCCAGCAGTGAGGTAGTCACAGAGAGGTTCAGAAAGCTTTCCAAACTTAATTTAATGACACAGAGTTATCGATTCATGCTGCGCTGCAACCACGATGCTATTCAAGGCAATGGAGCGGCCTTAATCAAATTCCCTCTGTAGCTGCTGTAGTGGGAGGAATATGCTTCAAACGCAATATCCAGACATGACAATGATTCTGTATATTGTTTATGTGTCAAGTGAGCTGGAAAAGAGGAACTGAATTAAGTGGTGATTACAGATGGCTTCTGCTTTGGAATTTTCAAAATACTTAGACTACAAATATCTCCTGAGTTACTTTTTAATATGTAAATACAACACAGCGGCAACAGAATGGAAAATCCATGGGCGCTGCCTTCTCCTCGGCTATTGCCCTCTCAGTGCCTCCATTACCACAGGAGAAATTGCTTGACATCTATGGACATTAGTTGCCAGGTGTTTAAAAATCCGCTCTTGGGAAAATGTGTTTTACCAGTGAATGTGAATGTGAATACTGAAGGAGATTTGGCCTCATATGTTGAGCCAGAAAATGAATGCAGCCTCATTCATGTCCATACATGTTTTTCTAGAGCCTTTTTCTAACATTTCCAGGAAAATTGATGCTCTGCTGCTAAATCTTTACATACTTTACCTCCAGCATGACCACACAGATTTGTTTGACACACTGGATGATGGCTTCTGGGGTCCCGGAGATTGTCACTGCACGTTCTGTGGAGTTGGGCAACATGTCGCCCGCCACCTGAACCTGGGCCCCTGTGGACTAGAGCAGAGACAAGGGGCTTTGAGGCACTTACGGAGCGCTTCAGGAGGTCATTCATCCCCTCAGACATCAGAATACACAACACTAACTGTTAGTGGTCTAACGTTAATGGTTTGGATGATTGCACTCACACTGACACACTGAGGCTCACATGTCTGTGTATCTCAGATACACTGGACTGTCTTTACTACCTCATTCTTATTCTATTTTTAAGATTATTTCATTTTATTTTCATTCTTATGTCTATGTCTGGTTCATATGTGAACAATTTATGTTATGTAGATAGGACACTTTGATTTTTGCATTAAGAAAGAAGGTGAACATGGGAAAAAAACATCTTCTATGTTGATCATGGTTCATTCGTTACATGCTTCATATACCTCTCTCATTTCTTTAATTTTGGAGCCTCCTTTCCCTATAAGGGAGCCACACTGACTGGCCGGGACAACCAGTCTTAAGGTGACCGGGGGCTTGCTGGTTGCTGGACTGTTGCTCATAGAATTGATTATGTCCTAAGAAAATAAAAAATAAATAAATAACAGATACATCACTTCACACGAGACATATTTTATCGATGCAAGTCCAAACATTTATGATGTTAAATAAAAAATAATTTTACAAAGTCAAAAGTTTTAACAAATTATCTGGAATTATCTTTAATTTTCAGAGCAAAAGATCTTAAACGGGATTATTTAAATGATCCTATGCTACCTCCGGTGTCCTGACATGATACAAAGAGAGCCCTGCCACTATCTGTACAGACTTATCACACCTCCTCAAATTTGTAGGCGATCATAGCAAAAGCCTTGAAGATGGTGTCTGTTGGCCCAGTGATGGTGACGATCCTCTCTGGACAGTTGCCCTCAGAAATATTGATTCTTGCTCCACTCTGGAAAAAAAAAGCAGCACACACATTCTGCTCTACTGGAGTCAATGCATGTGATGTGAGACTTTAATCTCACAAGAATAAACCCTGACCACATTTAAATAATCTGTTCACCACCACTGAAATTATGACTTTCAATTAGTCTGGGATTCATTTCAATAATTAAAGATCGATGTTATTTGTTGGGGGAACATCTTTGTAATTCTTTGTAATACTTCGGTGAAACCCACCTCTTCTCGCATCTTTTTTACAGTCTCTCCTTTCTGAGGAGAAAAAAATCAACAAATGAAAATTCTAAAAATAATAAAAATATAGTGTGTTTACGTTGTGTGAGTGTGAACGAATAAGTGGAAAAATAATTAAAAATACATACTTTTCCAATTATACTTCCAACCTCCTGCAATGAAAAAGAAAAGACAGAAGTATAAATGTACAGTTAGAGGACATACACAGCTACAAAAGCATTGATTTATATTTATTAAACTCTATTTAAAGTCCCACTTTAAACCCTTTTACTCAACAATAATTTCTAGCCACTACCTTTTCTCCCTGAAACTAAATACACACTAATGTAATGCATGTTTTATACCATGGTCTGCTCTCTTTCTAATGCTGAAGCTAAATCATGATCTCTTTAAGTGGAAGGAGTTTTTAACATGTCTGTAGTTTGCACTGTCAAGGTCTGCATTAAATAAAAACTATAAAGGCTCTTCTAATTTGTTAAAGTGTTAAAGTTCTTCTCATCTACCCTATTCTCCAAACTTGCAGCTCTGAGGCTCATACAGTAGAGCGCGCTAACCAAGCGTGATTGATCTTCTAAGAGCAGGTCAACACACAGCAGCAGCTCTCATCACCACTTTAAGAGCAGGAAACTAAAAAAGGAGAGAGGATGCTACACAGAAGGGCATGAAGAAAAAAATGACAAGGTGATGGTGCCCACTTTCAGGTTCTCCTCTGTGCCCTGGGGCTAAGTACATTTGTTTCCACTTAGTGAGTGCGAAACATGTTCTTTGAGTCCAGTCCAGTGGATCAATACACTCAGTATGAGGGTTCAGAACACCAGCGTCTGATATTTAGTCATGGAGGCTTGGGTGGAGCCCACTGTCATAGTGAAGCTGGGCTGGAGGAGGGGGGTAGCATGCAGCAAAAACACAAGATATTTGTGTTATTTTGTTGATCTATCAGGACAATAGAAGGTGCCAGCTTCTGTGTGGTGAAGGTAGAATCAATGTTTTCCATTAACTAAATCTAAAGTTTGTTGTGAAGTGCTTTTTTGTGCTCATGAATTTGATTTCAGTTATGAATAAAGGCCTGTTAGGGATTTAAACAAAGAGGAGTCCAAGTAGCCCCCAATCTCCAGCTCCACTGTGGGACAAAGTGAAGACTGAGACTTTCTGCTCAATCACTTGCTGATCGTGGTCATTGTTTTAACACCCAGGCCACCTGGATACCCACACAGGTGATTCTATACATAGAAATACTTAAAGGTGAAAGGTGACCTCACTTCACCACAGCTAGCATGATACCCCATGTCTGCTTACCTTCCCATGCATGAGGAGGCGGATGGTCAGGGTGACATTGAGGCCACCCTCTGACTGGACTTTGGTGGGCTCCATACTGCCAAGGAGAAACTGGTCCTGTGATAGGAGGTCCTCAGAAGGAGAAGGAGTGTGGTGATATTCCAGTGAACCAGTCACCTGCAAAACCCAACACCACACAAAAACAATGTTAACACTTTCATATGGAACAGGCATATCATATTAATGCATGTCCTTTTTCATGTGGCAGTAACTTTACTGAAACGTAGTAATATATGTTTAATTGTGCTTAACTTCCTGTTCCTGTACTGTGCAGTACGGCTGCTTGCAGATTGTTGTGGCTTCTTTCACTCCAAAACCAGAGTTCCATAGTTCATTGTGAAACTTCCACCACATTCTGATCTTAATCAACTTTGGTCAGTTAGCTTTAGCGGTTTACCAGCCAGGGAAACAGTGGGGCAGCAGGGTTACAGTATGAAAGAAGCATAGTCCTACACCCTGGTCCATAGCTCACCACCAACAACCTTCACGCTTGAATCCATGTTCCCCACTTACACGCTCGCTGAGGAACCAAGCGCTAAGTTTGGACCCAGTCTGACCAATGATGACATGTTTAGTCGCATGTCGTCATCCCACTGATGCTTTTCTGAACACTTAAAGAGAATCAAATGCTCCAATACAAAAACTGCACAATTACAAGAATGACCTCAGCAGACAGAAAAACATATTATGCCTCCGTTTAAGGTTTTCCATCTTAGTTAGATTTCAGTTTTTGCAGTGCAGTGCTCCTCCATGTGCCCCTGGCTCTTTTAAAGTGTGCAGAGAAAGCACTTATGGATTTAAAACTACACTAAAAGCAAACTAAAGGCCTGCGTGAGCATATTTTTAATTTATTATTATGGTGAGAAGTACATACCTTGATCTACTTCTGCAGAAAATGATTCTTCACCATCTCACAACAAATAAAAATACTAGCTGTGTGTTGAAGCTAGCAGGCTAATTGGAGGAGCTCCTTTCACTAACCAGAATATAACGAGTTGAGTTGGAAAGTCAAATAACATCTAAATGAAAGACCACGGTGTAAATTACAGGTCCCAAGCCCTTAGTGAGCCTTATTTCCCACGACCCTGATAGTTGATTTGATGCACTGAAAACAGAAGGGGGTAAGGAAGATGGGTGGGGGGGTGGGTGTCTACAGTTGACACAGAATCTTGGAGAAATAATTCATGAACTGAGGTTCAGTGTGAAATAAAAAAAAAAAAAAAAACTTATCTTACTTACTTTTTGTCCACATCTTAAACCAACAAAACTCAAGATCATAAAAAGGACTTAATGGATTTTCTTTCTTTTAATACTTGATATATAATTTACAGTAAAATAATAGATGTTCCTCATGCTGTTTAAGGAGCAGTTAAGGTTTATGTAAAGTCAGTTGGTATTTCGTGTGTTTTATGGTGAAATAAGTCTTAAAAATCTGAACTTAGAGGAAACAGTGATTAAAAAACTTTTTTTAAAAAAGTGTTTCTAATGTAACATTAGGGTAAAAGCTTCACATTATTTCTTGGTAAAGGTCAGTGATGAATGAAGTCAGCCACAAAATTCATCATTTTCACAACTTTGTATAGGCTGTGTGTCTAGACCGTTTCCATCACATATCATCTCTGAATGTGTGATTATCTTTGAAAAGATTCGCTGACGATTGAAAGTCTACTGAATGCCCATCTAATCATTCCTGATGCCCAGTTATTGTGTTCCCAAGGACAACCGGTGCTCCAGGGATCCCAGCACACACAGTGTAAAGAATGACAAAAGAAACCCAACACAATGTTGTTTAAATGGTTAAATGAATCTGCAGCATACATTATAACATAATGCAAACATTTTACTCAACTGATGATGTGTAGACTTTCATTCACCAGCACGTTTGCAGACTAAAGTCACAGCATTGTCTCGATCTGATCTTTGTGTGCATTTGATCCTCCCTTTTGCCCCAGAACCATTCTGTGACCTGTCATGTCCAATCAGTCTGCCCAGTTAAGAGCTCAGCCTCAAATACAGTCGCAAGCTGACGGCCACTTGCATTGTTTCTCCGCCACCTAGCATTAGCTTGGAGGGCTAATTCACAGAGTCCGTGGTTGTTAGCTTCAGTGCTATGCTAGCTGACTCTTTTCCCTGTTGTTCTGTCTAACCAGGAAATGTGCAAAGACGTGCAATTGTTTTCTTTTCTTTCTTTTTTCTTCTTTTACTGACATAGTGTCAGTAGTCCTCAGTGGAGAGGAAGACAGGAATGCTTTAGAGTCTGTGTTGCATCATGACCACATGAAAACATATATACACATACACATTATTAGTTAACCAGTCTGATAGCAAATAATTATTAGGATTCCAGCCAGAGATAGAGAGAAATCTGAGGATAACAAAAACCCATGACTTCTATTATTGTTTATACACATATGTGATATTAGCAAACCACGTTATCACACCCCTGGAAAACTTGAAATCTGTGTCTGATCTGCTTAATTGTCTCCCGCTCTCCAAGATGTCATCCATTAATCCCCAGGAGCCGAAGGGGCCCAGAATAAGATATGGACTATTAGAGATTTAGAAATGTTTCTTTACCTTTGTGCAGCTCCAAACAGACGACCACCGCCTCAGATGTTAACAGGAGATTAACAAAATGGAAAACCTGAATATTATAAGATCCTGTCACTAAGACAAGACGCCACGCTGGCAAGCCATTGGCCAAGACATGGAGTCATGTGGGCGATGAATCACAACTTGTGACGTCACATTTGGCAACTGACCCAAAAATACTTCGTAATTTGGACGATTGCTGCAGCCGACCGATGCACTTCGTCATGTTTCGGTCATTCCATGGACGAGTGTCCTCTTCTACATGGGCAGTGGACATGATGGGTGCCCCAGATTAGGATGCTGCCCCTTAGGGTGTGTGTGTGTTTGTGTGTGTTTAGGGTGGGGGTGGGAGGTGACATGGGTGCCTGGATATTCTAAGTGACATATGGGCAAAGCCATAGAACACGCTTGCTAAATTCTAATGTCAGCGCGTTGCTAACATCGGCTGATCTTACCAGCATTATACCACAAAGCTTTGGTTCACACAGAGTTCAGTACAGTAACTCTCAGACTGAAATATATTATGAATAAAACAAAACAGAAATAGTTTTTATCTTGCTGCAACACACCTTGTGGTTTGGTGATGATAATAAATATTCTTTTCATGAAAGTAAAAAATAATCATATATTTACAGTTTACTTGGTTATTTTCTTTTTCAGGTTTAATATTTTGAACCCAGTGTATCTGTTCATATTTTTGTGCCCTGATGATGCAGCCTAGAGCTGAACCTGAACCAGTTCATAGAGGCTGAAAAGATCTAGTGAGCTAATGATTTATTGGGGGATGATTCACTTTTCACATTATACATGCAGTAGTATTAAGAAATACTGCATAAACATGCAATGCTATGCAGATGACACCCAGCTATATTTATCCATGAAACCAGATGGAACTGGTGAGGACTGCTTTCTTTCACCTGTGTAATATCGTCAACATCCTGTCTCAGAGTGATGCTGAAAAAATACTTCATGCATTTGTGTCTTCCAGACTGGATTACTGTAACTCACTACTGTCCACATAGATCTTCAATTGATTCAAAACGCTGCAGCAAAAGCACTGACGGGAATTATTAGCAAGAGAGATCATATTACTCCAGTTTTAGCTTCTCTTCCCAGTAAAATGCTGAATAGTGTTTAAAATCTTCCTAAGAGCCTTAAAGGTCTAGCTCCATCCTCAAAATACCACATCATCCCAATAGATCACTTTGCTCTCTAAGTTCAGGGATACTTGTGTTGCCTGGAGTTTTGTAAAGTAGTCGTACTATAATCTCATTATAATTAGAGCTGGTCTGAACCATCCCTTAGTTACGGTGCTATATTCCATGCACTGAGCACATGTCCTCTACGTTATTCTCTCTCACACTGAGCTATCCTCTCATCTCTTTTATTTTTCTCATGCATTGTTTGCTACTACCATATAGCATGTTTATAGCTGTGGGTCCTTCTCTTTTTCCATTTCTCTTTTGTCAATTAAAATGTATTTAATGATGAGACCGTATATGAAAGAGGTGCAGTTTGATCCCCAGAAAATGTATCAAGAAGAAATGGAACCTCTAATAAAGGAAGAAAAATGTTGCATGCTGTTTGTTTTAGCTAATCTTAAACTGGGAATGCTAACAGGTCTGGAAAGCATCCTACAGATAAGAGTGACTGCAACTGCCAATGTTGCTAATATTCAGGAGGAGCAGGACTCTAATTACATGCTTCAAACGACATTCAAACAAAAGTGATTAAATAGGTCAGTGGTACTCGTTTCTCTGAGGACAAATACTTGATGAAGGCAGTCGGTGCATAAGGATTTCCTGGACTGATAAAGCTGTCGACCCGTTTTAGATGAGCTACGTTTCCAAGCAAACTATTAAACTGATGAAACCTTTACGTTCAGTGTGATGATGATTTTAAAATAAAGCCACCATGACAATGAAAAGCTATTCAAAAACCACCAAGACACATACTAAACCACCCAACATACTGATCAAGGACACAGACTTACTTAACTTCTCCACTCTTTAGAAAACAGCACAAGCAGAGAGCACATACAATGTCTGGAGAAGAATAAATGTACATGGTTGTGTTTCAAAATCAGCATTATACACAATATATTAGCAGCAGACGCTGCATGTGTTCATGTTCGTCATTTACAGCTGACGAACTTTGGAAGTGAAATGTGCATCAGTGCAGTTAGAGCAGCCCTCACACGTTGTTTCTTTTACGTGTGTGGATTAACCACGGCTGAGAACCTTGACAGACTTATTATAGTTAAATAATAAGTCTCCAGGAACAGATTATTATTAATTACATTTTCACAGCTCACATTGCTCCTCCTTGGCCATTTAAGGGATAACTCCAGGAGGCTGTAACTACTGCAAGCAAAATAATGAGGGCAGGTCTGCTGCTGGTCTTAAAGAACCATGTCTTCTACCACATACAGAGACGTCTTAGGTGTCAATGAGCTCTGGTGTGAGTGTAACCACTTGATAAATCCTCACACTGATTACCAGATTTGATCTTTCTTTTACACAGGTAGGTTTCCAGCTGGACCACAGCAGTTATACTAGGAAATACTTGGAATGGAAGCAGTAGTAGTGAGAAGTGAGTGTATCATTGTGGAGAACAAGTACAACAATCATAGAATGAGTGCTTTTCTGTGTATAATTCAGGACACACCTCTCTGTTTCAGTGTGATGCTGCTCTCAGTGCTACAGATCCATACGATCTTTAACACTTGGCTGAACGTTTATTACAGGAAGCCAAGTGTTGTGTTCGTGTCTAGTTCATTTATCTGTACAGCATATTAAAGAGTCTCCATTATATGCTCAGAGGCATCAGAAGCCCATTATTCTTCCCTTATAAGGTTCTGGAAGGAAGTCAGTATATGTCAATCAGTCAAACCTACAGAGGGAGCCGGCTTATGTTTAATATATGTTTACTTCTTTTTCCCCCCATGGGATCAGTGTACAGCATAGAGCTCTGCTGCAGGTATTACACAGTCAAAATGCACATACATGAGTATGCACCGGCACGTACGAACATGTACGGGTGGTGTACACCCTCTGCAGGTTTCAGTCTAAGGGCTAACACACACACACAGTTAAGATTCACCATCACAGATCAGATAAAATCATCCTTTCTCAGAGAACCAGGAGAAAGGAACTGGCTAGCTCTAACCTTCTTTCTCTAACCATTTCATTAATCGCACTGGATAAATAAATAAAGTATCGATCTGTCTCCCAACTTCATTCATACAGCAAAATGCATGTTAAGTAGCACTGAAGCTTGGTTTCAAAGTGTTTCAGTGAAAGTTCTCAGTTTGGCTGGAACAGAACAATGCTGGTCTGGTGTAGGTGAGTGGTTCATGTCTGAGTAAGATCCATGTGAATGGATCCTGGGTCCAAATGTTTCATGGTAATTTACTCCTCCTGTCAGTGGTCATAATGTTATGCCTGATCGGTGCCTGATGGTATGATTCAGCATCAGTGGCTAGTGGTGGCTGAAAGTCATTTATTGGCAGGAGGTTGCTTACACCACATCACTGTAATGGTTTTGTAGGACTGTGTGAACAGAAGCAAACCAGAAAGCAGAGTTGTCCTATGAGCCAAACCATTAGCACCTGCTCTAGTTCCCACTGAGTTCATGTCTGAAATACAATAGAAGAGGACACAACGAGGACACTGGCCACCAACCCAGACACAGACATTTACAGCAGAGATGCTTACAGATACTAGGAGGTGGATTCACATTAACGTTTCCATGTGTTGACAAATTAAATAAATTATGTAAATGACATCTTTGATTATATTGATGCTTCGATGCAGCCATAGTAGACAGAGCTGCTAGTTCAAAAAACTAAACTTTAGGAGTGTATCTTGGTCACTGTGAAGTTAGAACTGCTGCTTTTATTACATACACTAGTGTTGAACAAGCAGAATCATGAGTCTGATACAGACATTTTCTTATATACGTCCTGTTACTACATCCAGAGAGGAGGAGGGTGAAGAGGAGGCAGCAGATAAATGCTGAAGAAACATTGATGGCTTTTCAAATAAAATAAAATCATATGATTTAAAGTTACGTCCTTTTTCACACACGTCTGTGTCTCAGCTTTCATTCAGATCTTCAAAGCAACGACACAGACTCACTGAAATGAGACGTCATCAGCTTCATGTTGACGAATCCAGTCGTTACTCACCAGATTTGCCTGGGTGTTGTGTTCACAGATCATATAGGACACCAGAGGAAAGTGGTCTCACACGGACACAGATCAGTTCTTCAGCCTTTGGACTTCAGTTCAGGTCGATAACCAGCCCATGCTAAAGACAAACACTGATAGTTGTTAATAAAATGTTAAAATGCTGGATAAGAAAACACTGTTACAAGTCTCTGTGAACGTGTTCTTTTTCATGCTGTCATTTGCTATGTTTTCAGATAATTTTAGCATTTTATATTGAAACGACGTAACAAACCACTGTACAACAGCGCTGCATCACAGTTTAAGAGCTAACTCATCATTCACGTTACTCACAGTGTGTGAAAGCAACAACGAGAGGGAGGTGCGTCCGGCCGAAGAGGGGTCCTAAAAGTATCCTGGGTTGTTCCTTCCAGGTCATGTAACCTGTGGCTGTCAGCCTTCCAGCAGAATGGCCGACACACCTGAACAAATCACGGGGTTAGATACGACGAGAGAACACGTGCAAATAGACTCACAACTCCAGCAAACCCCAAAAACCTGCTGCAAATTCACACCACGGACCTGGTTTGCTCTAAACAAACGAGCTAGCTAAACAAGCTAGCTGCTCCATGTGATGCTAATGGTCCCACCACATGTTACTTGATATAAATGAGCCTAAACTGTATATGAAGATTCATTTAACACTTTATTAAAACGGTAACGTTATGAAGTTTAAACTGTAGGTTTTGTCGACCTGTAGCTTTGGCCTGAGGTCTCTGCAGGAGCATAACTTTGATTATACTTTTATTAAGTTGTTCTTAAGCTTTGCTACAGTCAATGGTTTATATTTATAGTTTTTACTATAAACTAGTTTCTGATACTGGTTTACTTATATGTGTATAAATATTAAAGATTCTACAGTAAACAGTAGTAATCTGTAGAGGAATTAAACTACTGTCAGCTACGTTGAGTTATTTTTTAGTTTTGACATGAATGAAGGGTGAAGTTATATTTACTACATTCAGTAACGGGTTCAGCTCTTTTAATTATCTCTTATTAATTATTCTAGTTACAGTTATGGGACTAGAGAAACAGAGGGCTCTGCAGGCTGGAAGTTTCTATGTTTGACTGATGTGAACTTTGGAGGAAAGGTTTTCTGCTCTTCTGTTCCTAATCCCTGTGATCTCTGTTCTCTAATCCATCCTTTATTCCAGTCATACAAACCGTGTTTACTTTTACATCTTATTGTCTTAAATATGGTCAATGTTTTGTCTTTAATTACTAATAATAATAATATTCATTAGTAGAGCAATTATCAGACTGAATTACAAACCCATGAGTTCCAGATAAAGGTCCTGTATTAGAGTCAAATATAAGAGCATTGAAAGAGCTGCACCTTTCTTTCATTTCCCACAAACATGAGAGTATTAACGTGAAACATGAACACTGGGTTGTGACTGTGCATCAAATTCAACACTTCTGCTTACTTTGCTCCACGAGGTCCTCAGAGGATTCTAGGATCAAATCAGCTGCTGATTCAGAGTTTCTGTTTCAGATGAGACAGAGAGAGAGAGAGAGAGAGAGAGAGAGAGAGAGAGAGAGCTGCTGCTAAAGCCTCAGTTTTAAAATATGACACTTACATCAGTGGAAACGTGCTCATGTTTCTTACGTGGTGCAGGTGAGGTGTTCACAGACAGACAGTAGTCCAGGTGAGGGACGGCAGAGGATCCCTGTGAAAGAAATTCAGCTCCAGTTTAGTGCAGTAACAGCGCCCTCTATCGCCATCGGCCCGTATCCAGCTCATTCATGTCCAGACACACCCAGACTCTCAGGAGGTGAACACAGGGAGGCTGTTTTACTTTAGGAGGAGCCCACTGCCCTCTGCTGGTAGTTCAGGAGACAAACAGAGTTCAGTCAGAGGACACAGAATAAATGATGTGGCTGCTTGTTACTGGACCAACAGAGTCACTGTTATAATAGCTCTAATGTTTCAGGCTGAGTACAAATGTACAGATTCTTAGTTTAGGATGTTCTGCCGTTATATATCCAGAGAAACTGAATCTCTTTGTTAATATCTGGTCTGTAAAAACAGGCCGACAGAGTCTGGGATGTTTCTTATAAGTGGTTAATGAACAAGGCTGAACTTATTATTCACAATCCCAACCATCTTCAGGAGTCTGACCTCTTCCCTTCAGGATCCCAAAACAAGGATGGGGTCTCTTCCATCCCTGTTGCCATAGATACGCTCAACCTTCTGGGCGACGTTTGTCTGTGCTCAGGACTAGTTTTATACATCGTTTTTATTTCTCAATTCTTGTTACTATGAACTTTACGCTGTGTTTTTCTCCTACTTTTCACTTTAATGTGTCACATTTTTATTAATAGTATTTTTACTGTTGTATTGTGGCCATTGCCTCTTTCTACTGTGGTTAGTGGTGAAAGTGCTGTATAAATAAAGTTTGATATTGTGTTCTGTTGTCATATGATCTGTGTCCTTGTCCACTGTGTCTCTGATGTCTGCTGCACAATTTATTTCCTTCAGGATATAAATAAATCTGAACTGAACTCTACATGACCAAGATTAAACTATTAAATAAGAAAATAAACCATTTCCTTCATGTCACATTCAGGCACAGACAGATCATGATGTCTGTTCTACAGCAGCTGTAAATCTGTAAGTTAAGTCATTTGTGATTATAAATGCAACAGTAAATAATAGTGGTTATATTAAAATCATTCACACACACACACACACACACACACACACACACACACACACATACACACACACACACACACACACACACACACAGATCCATGAATCTCAGACCCTGATCTCCCCTTTGCTGTAGCTTCTCCCCCGGGGGCAGATGAGGGGCGCTGAGGTCCCTGGAGGCGAAACTCTATTAACAAGCAGCATGAAAGTCAATGAAAAGGACCCCAGCGTGTTCCAGTCCCCTGGCAGTATGAATGTTTAATGATATCTAAAAGGGCTAATTCCCTACCCTCTCATCCTCTCATTAAACATCCTCACAATACCATCACCTCCTCGGATTAGAGCACTGACCCCGTCTCCGTCTCCTTCTCCGCTCTTCATCCGTTTGCACACACAGAACATCACAGAGAAACTCATGCAGCACTTGAGATGTTTGAGAGGAGGCAGCAGAGGACTGTATATCACCATATATACCATACAGTCAACGCCGGGCATGTTGGATGCCCCAGTGTTTGGTGCAGAGCAGCAACGTGGCTGCTAGTCGAGAAGCATGTGGTAAATGCTTGTTTTTATTTGGCTCCTTTCTACCTATTGGCTCTCAGAGTCTAGAACTGAGGACACTTCAGCGTGTGACACGTTGCAGCGATAGGACCACGACCTCACTCTACCCACTGAGCCACAGACACCCCACTATTTACAGTCTGTATGTGAAACATGTGCAGTTCCTGCTTTTAAATAAATAGTTTTTTTGTACCTGGTGTCTACAAACTCTGTAGCAGAGAGACAAGCATGAAAGAAAGAGCAGCGTTGTGTCATTCATGTCTGTGCACAGAGACAAAAGTCCACACAGTGATATTCAAAATATAAGTATGTAAAACTATGAAACTACTGGGGGCATGCATATATTAATAGTATCTATAACACCGTAGCACTTGTGTGGGCGTGGGGTCCAGGTTACTCATATAAAAACCATCAGTGTTGTGTCATTGATGTCAGAAGACTTGGACAGAGACAAAGAGGTGGACGAGCTGGTGAAGTGATGGGAGGAAACAGGCAGGACTGATGGGTGGGCTGCTGTCACTGCAGTCTCCAGTGCATAACGTTGTCTTATTTATCACTATCTGCCAGCAGACCTCTCAGTGAAATGAACGTCCCCGTGGATTTGCTGCGGGAGGTAATGATTTGATGTGTGATGTTCTCTAACCCTCCTGATATGTTTAAAGTCTGAAGCTCTGGGTGAAATAGTTCACAGTGTTTTTTCAGCACGAAAATGGTTCATCTCGTATGATTGGAACCACCTGTCACACACTGCGCTCCAATCACACACACACACACACACACACACACACACACACACACACACACACACACACGCACACGCGCACACACACACACACACTGCACTCCAATCACACACACAAACACACACACACACACACACACAAGAGGCCTTCAACACAATGTGTCGGTAAAAAATGTAACGAGGCACAAATGTACATGAAGTAAATATGAAATATACATTTACTAGATTATTAAAAACAACAATTATGTGCTGAAGGTCAAATAAAAACAACATTCAATGCCCTCAGAAGACCCATGTGGTCATAATGTTATGGCTAACAAATGGCTGAGAAAGAAGAAAGAAAAGAAAAAAGATTTAAAAAGGCTGTGACAGACTATAAAATATAAAATGGGCTTATTGTGTGTCTAATAGCATTTAATTGTAAACGAAGTGTTAAATTTCTCGTCCTCGCCACATAATTAATACAATTTGTGCTTTTAAAGTAAAAACAACTTGTCAAGTCAAATCTGGAATTAGGCCTGAGTTGTTTTGTTCTTGTTTTTATTTATTTATTTAGTAAAACACGTTGCAAACACACATTCAGAGGAAAACTTACTGCACATTAGTTATGGGCTAAAAAAAAAATGATCACAATAAATTTTACCATTCTGACACAATGATAATAATCACAATAAAACATTTTAATTCCAGTCCATGTTTTTGACTCAGTCTGTGTCTCCATCCTGTGCTAAGTGTTAGCGGCCTAATGGTTAATGGTTCGTCTGTCTGAGACACTTTAAAATGTCTCATGTAAATTGGACTGAAGATTATTTGTTCTAACTGTTACTGCCTCTTTGATACTATTCTTATTCTATTTTTCTAGATGATTTATCTTGTTTTATTTTATCTTATGTCTGGTTCATATATGTTCTTTCTTATCTTATCAGTTTCCCTGTGGGGATCAATAAACTGATCTGGAATCTTCACTGAGTCTTTTGTATTTTTTTTAATTTACCATGAAGTGACCAGGCTTCTGGAATGGAATTAGGGGACATTTGGAACAGAAACAGGAATTAAATGAATGGAATGAAGGAACAGGGACAGTTACGGTTTCATTTATTTTGACATATTTATTCATGTTAAACATATTTAAACTATGTCTGTGATGTCAGACGCAGGCTACCGTCATAACTCTAGTTCTAGTCGCAAAAACGCACAGGTCGTCTAAAACGGGGACCCCGGAAATGGGGGACGTCTCATTCTCCTAATTTACTGGAGGACGTGGCTGCTTCGTCCTGACTCATTCATTCTGCTCGTGCTCCTCGTGGCTTGTGTTTGTTCTTCAGGTGGTAGAATAAATTGGTTGTGTTACTGTCCTTAGCCGTTGTCTTTTTTTGCAAACCTTTTCTTATTGAGGGGATTTGTTTTCAGCGTTACATCGTGTAACATAACTGTTGCTACTGCACATCACAGTAGTTAATGGTCAGAAACTGGACTTGAGAGGGTCACTGGTTCAAGTCTAAGGCAGGTTTGCTTTTGAGCAAAGCACTGACTGCTCCAGGTGTCTCTCTGAACTCCATGTGATGAAATGGACAGAGGACAAATCTTTCGTATGTAAATGCATCTACTCTGGACATACCTTCAAATGCAAAGAAGCAGAACATTTCAAAACACGAGTGTGTGCACACACAGCAAAACATCCCCAAATGCACCAGTGAGCATGTGCGCACACACCAATACTTGCTCAAGGACACACACACAAACACACACACACAAACACAGGGTGCAAGCAGGCAAAAAGTCAGAGGAAATGCTTATGCCTTGAAACACACTCAGGAGAGACTGCACAGCACTTAAGTGGTCAGTTTCACACACAAAGGCCAATCACAGGAGCTTAGCTGGCCCATCAGGCTTTTTAGTAAACGCTGCCACATTGAAATTGCTTGTTTAGTTAACCCTGTGTGCGACTGAGAGGAGTGTGGTTCCATGTGGGAAATGCTTTGCTTTGAAGTCATTGTGTGTGAGATGACTTGGCCTTGTCACTCGTGAGAAGGGATTAGTCACGCTATGTTTATTGGGGAGAGTGCATCAGCTTCTCGACAGCTGCGTTTGAAGGATTTTTGCTTTAAGGTGATTTTTTTTTTTTTTTTTTCTGAAAACTGCCGTGGTATGAGCACATGTGAAAACTTCAGCATCACACCAACTCTAGCTGGTGTTACACAATCATGCATTTGCAATTTCTTTTCATCGAGAAGTTTTTCTAACTTTGATGTGTCACATCAGGTTCTAAAGTTCTGTTCTCCGTGAAATTATAACGAGAACATGACAGAGGAAGCATCAGATATGGGGCTGGTACCAGTGGATCCAAATATGTGATGTACATTACAAAAGAAAAGACACAACCTTAAGCTATAACTGATATGACGTCACAAAACTCACGTGGACAAAATAAATCAGGGAAAATCCTGATTTATTTCCTAAACATGTGAACGATGATAGAACACAAATAGGAACAAAAATGTTCTGCATGCATCATCCACAGCAACAGCCATTTCTCGCCTGTATTTATTCCGGTCATTGCTCACTGTAGTTTTTTATTTGTCTAGTTTGTATATATTGTCTTTTTCCCTTTTTATCGCTAAGTTAACTTTTATTTAATGTTGTGTGGCGCTGATGCACCAGGTAGAACTCCTGAACACTCTGAGGGCTCGGTGTCCTGATGATGGACTAAACCCACAACGGACAAAAACAGATACCAAAAATAAAACTGTAAAAGAAACTCTAACGGTCTGTCTGTTTTTAAGTTTACATGCTGCATTTGTATGTGACGGTATTTTAAAGATGACGTTTAACATCACAGTTCAACAGTTCTTCCAGGGCTCATTTCGATAATATTTTATCTACTGTGTCTTACATAGAAAAAAGTAAAAGACGCCACACACTTTGGAGTCGACTGAATTCTAACTGATGCAGGACTATGTTCATGTACCCTGGTACTTTACTTGGTCATTACTTTTCTCTATAGCAGATGAAACTAATTAAGACATTAAAAAAATAAATAAATAAAATGCCTCGTTTTGCCATAAGTAAAAATATGTAAACATCAATTTTGTCTTATCTGCCAGAAATCTCCCTATAACAGTCACATCAAATACTGACACACTGACCAAAATAAATACATTAAAAGTAGGTAAGTACGACAACTTATTGAAAGACATCTCTGCCAATACAAGATTCATGATTAGATTCATCCAGTTTTGTACAGCTGGAAGGTGTGTTCAGGTGTAATGGGATATTCTGCCGTCTCATATTCATTTGCAAGAATAGAAACTTAAGTGAGTACAGTCGCTGCCTCACTAACCAGCTGGAGTTACTCGTAGTGATTCTGTTATGGAAATAAATGTGCTTTAACACACTTGCATATGGTGGTTGAGAGAGAACTCAACACACAGCAGCGTAAGAAAACACATGCAAATAGAAAATAACACAAGCAAATGAAGTCCCCATCATCACGAGCACTGAAACTCTGTGCAACACAACCAAGTACAGGAACCCAGAGGAAACAGACACAGCACCAGCAGAAAACAACCAAATAATAATAACAATAATAACAAATGCATTTAACATAAACAGCATTGCCATGGAAACGGAAACGGGACAATGTTTCCGGGAGACCCCAAAAAGTGTTGAGATAATATAATATAATATAATATAATATAGCATTAATGCTGTAAATCTGCTTATAAATTATTTGCAGAACCACTGACGCTGATTTGGTCACTTTAAATGATGTTCACTGACTGATTTAACATGAGTCTGAATGTGAATCATTCATTCAACAAAACCACACAAACAACACACAAAACCACACCCTCAGGTATAAGGGCGTGTGCACATTTATGCAATATTTGAATTATTTGTTTTTACTGCTGCTCTCCTAAAATATATTTTTTTAAATTGTTCTGTACAGGTTGTATGTCAGATTAAAAGTGCTTGAATTTAAGAGGGGTGTGTAAACTGTTTATATCCACTGTATAGGGAGAAATAGATATTTATAGTTCCCATAAATGTCCATGATTCTGGAGCACCGTCCAATAGCGTTGCACGATATGAAAAGCTTCCTCCCTCCTTGGTGGCAGCGCGCTGCACCGTTGATGAATATGTTTGCATAACCCTTCATAAACAGGGAGGTAATTTCCATCTTGTTAGATATCCTTTCTTTGACCCTCTCTCTGCTCCTGCTGTTGAGCGTGGCCATGTTTTCATCTTGTGTTCTGCACGCCGGCATGAGTTGTAGAGGAGAGACAGAAAGCAATCGTGGGGCTTCAACTGGAGATGGAATTGCCAGTTGTATATCTTGAGGCCGGACATATTTATGTCCAGAGAGGTTCAGCGTTCTGCCTCCTCACCACAGAGACTGTCTGCTGGGGAACTGTGTGTGTGTGTGTGTGTGTGTGTGTGTGCGTGTGTGTGTGTGTGTGTGTGTGTGTGTGCGTGTGTGTGTGTTGGGGGGGTTACTGCTGGTTTCTTCTGCATGTGTTGATAAGACAAGACACTGTGCATGTACTTCATTTACTTTTTGACTTATGTGTGTGTGTGTGTGTGTGTGTGTGTGTGTTTGTGACATGTATGGCATATATGTTCTGCATCAAGCTACTGTAGCTTCCAAACAAATAAATCATGAACGCATTTTAAATTTGCAACGCTGTCATGATCCGTTATGTATAGTTTAGCCACAGCATGTTGAGCACACAATCATTATTTTACCAGCTGAAGACAGAGTAGGAATGCTTTGTGCGTTCTGATTTTGCACATGGAAGAGGATTTCACTCGTTTAACTTTTTTACTTGAAGATTTTTACTTGGGCCGAATTGTTTACCCTAGGGATCAGCTGTTAGCAGTCCAGAGCACAGCGATGCTACACAGCGAGAGACCTGATGCCTCCTGTGAGTTGAAGAGGAGACGTTAGAAACCTGTTCTCCTCTTCATCATCACCAGGAACAAAAGATCTCCTTCTACGAAGATGGACGGCATCAGAAGGAATGAAAGTCTGATCCTGTTGTTGACGAAGACGTGGACGCTCATGCTGCACTGGATGGTTTTCAGCTGGTGAGGGTGGACAGAACCAAGGAGAAAGAGTGAAGGTGGAGGACTGGCCATGTTTGTTAATGACAGATGGAATAACCCAGGTAACATCACTATGAAGGAGCAGCTCAGACTCAGGTCATACGTGATGAGGGAATACATGCATGCATCACCCGTCTACGTATCATCCACACTAATGAATGCCAGGCCCAAAAGTTTCCCAGCAGAACACCACAAATATCTGAACAGCTACACACCGACCTCTCACCCCTGACCCCCATACGCCCCCACCACCACCAGCAGGCTGCTACAGGTAGAATCATGTTCTAATCCATCACTGTAGGATAAATAAAAGATTATCTTATCTAAAGCATAATCATGAACCCACTCACAGACCAGCCAGGTTCTAACAAACTAAAAACATTTAGTCCAGTTCAATTTCATGATCCGGTTTCATTATATAATCATATTATATTTCACTGTGGTTATTTAGATAAGTTTCTCCTTTGTCACGCCTGCACTGAGCTCTGAACATTTATCTGCTCAAAAAATGAAAGGAGCACTTTTTAATCAAAGCATCAAGTCATGTCTGATCTATCTGGTGAGTTAAGCAGCAGAGGAGGTTGTTAATCAGTTTCAGCTGCTTTTGGTGTTAATGAAGTGAACAACAGGGGCTCTAGAGGGGCATCAATGAGACGACCCTCCGGACAGGAAGGCTTGAACAGATGGAGGACACTGACATATTTTCCCTCCTCGTCTTTTCTGACTGTTGTCCACTAGTTGTCCATTTGGGGTCATGGGTCATGAGACCAGACCTGGACCCTACAGAGGTGGCACAGGGAGTCCAACTCCTCCAGGATGACACATCAACACGTGTCATTGTCATGATGCTTTACTGTGTCTGAAGAGATTAGAGGAGACAGGCAGTTATTCTGGGAGATCTGGACAGGACTGTAGAAGGTCCTCAGTTCATCAACAGGACCAGTATCTGCTCCTGAACTCTACCAGAGCCTCATGAACACGACCTCCAACAGGCCACTGGTGTTAATGCCTCTGATCAAATAATCAGGAACAGACTTCATGAGGGCGGACTCTGTGCTCACTGATTGGTTCTGAGAAGCCGTGGAGAACGTTCTGCTGCCTCTAACACTGTTCAGCTTTACTGGTTCGGTGGTGGTCTGGTCTGAGGAGGCAAATCCATGGAGGACCACACAGACCTGGTTCTCTGACTGCCATTAGGCACCGGGATGGAATCCTTCGACCCTAAATCCAATAGTACAACTCTGGTCTGTGCGATGCTGCCGGGCTGAACCTCAGACTGTCCAGAAGCTCAGTGATGCCCTGGTCCAGATCCTAGAGGAGATAATCCAGAACATTCTACATTGTCTCTTTATGCTCTGATGTTGTCAGACATACATTCAAACCCGTGGGGACCACACAAACCGCTGAACACCATTTTCAGTTCCTGCAATCAAATTTTGGGGAATGGACGAAGATGAGACAAGATAATCCTTTAATTTATCCCCTCATCATCATGTTTTCACTTTGGGGCGTCTGTGTATTCAGCCCTTTTCATGTAGAGTGATATTTTTTTATTTACATCAAACTACGTGGCATCTTTTTGTCACATCATTTTCCACTGAGATCTGATGTGTTTTTATTTATTTTATTTTGAGCAGTGTGTATTTCTTAAAAATACTGAATGATATGATTTTTTTTTCTTCTGACATCCCTCACAGACAGTTGACCACGTACTTCAGCAGTGTCACACATATCTGATAATTTCTTTGTTTTAGTTTTACAATATGTGAGGTTGGGAGGTTTAAGTTAGTACGTATTAATTGTTTCTGTCTCATCCAAGGAACTGAAACAATATGACTCAGTTAAGAGACTTTTTCTTTTTGTTGTGGTGTGATGGTTACATGGGACAATCTAAAGGAAAATATCAATATTTTCTTCATTTTTTTGTTCTAATAATAGTTTAGCTGAACGCTTTGACTAATGCATTTCCTGCAGAGAAGACATGAGCCTTATTAATCCTGCACACATCTCCGAAAGGAAAGAAGCTAACATTCCCTCTGCTCTACTTATGTCCAGTATTATTATCTCATATTAAGTATTCATATCTCACTTTTATATATTTCTGGTTCAAGAGAAATTTAGTTCTATAATGTGCCTTTTAAGCCGCCCGGTGTAACCTAGTTCTATTAAACACAAAGTCAGCCAAATATGTTTCATGCATCATGAGACAGGCCCCTTTTGTCCATGGAAAGTGCACAGCTGTTTTTTCTCCTTACTAATACAGTTTGTCTGCAGATGGAATGTGCCAGCTTTAATAAATCTGATAAATTACCAGTTGCAAACTGTTGACCAGTAATTTTTATGACAGGGTGCATTACTTGATTTCATCCTTTCCTCAGAGACGTATTGCGAAAGGAGCTTGATTGCTCCCAAAGGTGGTAAATTACAGATTTCATAATGGTGAACGAAGTGAGCTTTCTCAGGGAAATTTACCCCGTGGAGGCTCTGTTTAGTCTCTCACTTGTAGTCGTGTTGCAAAAACCCCTCAATCAAAATCAGACATGTTTGTACGCTGTGTACAGTAAGGTCTTTACCAGATTATTCAAATAGTACGTGTACATGCAAGCGAATGGAGCCACACATTCAAGGTAAAACAAATTCCCAGACTCCATGGATTTCATATGTATATACACGTTCTCCCTAAATTTAATGAGAAGGTGGGTCCAAGGTTTTGACTGGTAGCTTATATACTGTATGGTAATAGATTAGTTATCCATGACTGATAATAGTTTAAACCTCAGATTTGTATGTAAGTATGTTTCTGTGACAAGGAAAACCTAAATTGTGTTGTGTCTTGTGTTGTTAAACAGCATGTGACATCCTCACACCTTCATCAGGGGCCATTTTCTTAACACATGGGTCTTTAGCAGGGGTTCAGCGACCCCTAGAGGGCCTATGGAAGTACTGCAGAGGGGTCACAAATACTTTGGTTGATGAGACATTTTCTCTCTTTTTTGAAAATACACATTAATATGAATCTGACTTATTTTTGTAAAGGGATAAATGGAGGCAGAAGACGTTTTCTTTCAGTCCTGTAGTTCTAAGCTTTGTGTACACAATAGGCCCCGCCCCCATCGCTGCTGGGCCAATCACAAGGCAGCATATTACACACTGTATCTGTCAGATGTTTAATACTGAATGCAAAATGATAATAATAATTATTATTTATAAAGAGCACGAGGCTAAGTTTAATATACAACACATATAGTAGGGAGGGGGTCCCTACTTAGAGGTTTAGAAAAACCTTGAAGACCCCCCCCCCCCTTAACATTCAGACGATACTGTTCCAGTCTTTAACTACTTAATCCTAACAAGGGCTTTTATGATGTCATACACTTTCCTCTAGCAGAGTGACAAACGTGCATCAATGGGTGGATCAAGTTTGACCAAATCTGGGTTCATGGAGATGACACAGTTTTGGTTAAATGCCTCAACGTCTGATTATCTGTCAGAGAGACAGAACGTAGCTCAACTCCAGCTACGTAAAAATGTCAAAGAAATCTAGAGGCTTGATGCCACAGTGTCAGCACACAGAGGATAACTCTTGAAGCATCTTTTATGTCTGCTAAATAAAACGCTTGCACCAACAGGACGATGCTTTGTTTTATCCATCGTAATCAGTCAGAGCTCGGGGCTGATATGAACCAGATGCTTTGTGTGTCAAACAAGCTAAATGCCACGTCAGTAGATGACAACGAGGAGATGAAAAGATAAGGAAGCGTGCAAACCAGAGAGCGAAGGGAACTAGGTGGGAGGGGCTTCCAGGTCTGGTTCGATACTGACACAGTTTCAGTCTTCTCCATTCAATGAATAATAGAGGAAGAAGGAAGGGTTAAGAGCTTTCCCTCTTTCTTGATGTGGAAACAAACAGAAGACAGGAGAAAGAGCGAGCACAATAAGACATGTTGGTAAACTGACATTTAGTTTAACCCGAGTTACAGGCAATGTTTACATATGGGACAGAACTCTTAATTGTACATGATGGGATTCTTAAATGTGTCCCCTGGAGGATCTCTGAAATATGTAGTGATTACTGAATTAGTCTGTACATATGGAGAAGTAGAAAGGGGCCGACCAGCGTAATGGGATTTTAAGCTCTTCTCTTTCAGACCTTGCTTCTATTTCACCCCCCCCCCCCCATCACGCCCGCTACCTAAAAGACGCTGAGTTCACGCCGGCAGCACAAACCCGAGGAAGTGTTTTCTCAAGCTCCTGACGTGCTCGCCTTCTTTTTCTACATCTGCTTAAGCTCGCTGGGCTGCGTTCTTGCTGACTTAGCAGCCTCTTGCACGGAGGCTTCTGCAGCTGCTCAGAAAAAAAAAATTATATATATATATAAAATAAATAAATAAATAAATACATTTAAAAAAGCACTGAGCTGTGCGAGTGTGTGTGACTGTGTCAGGGAAGCAGAAAACTCTGCTACGCCATTATTCCTAACTTGACTCTGATGGAAGAGTGCGACTAAACATGAACAAACGTGACACAATGTTCTTAAAGGTTCATAGAACAATTAATAGACGTGTGAGCGTCTCAGCCTGATGAACTTATATCAAGGTTTTATCCTTCTGTGATGTGATTTACCTGGATGTTCAAGTTTTACATGTCTCTAAATCGTACTGACAACATAAGTATGGTTCACTTTATTTAACACTTTTTCCACACAAAGTGTTTGCAGAGCTATATAATAATAAAAGAAGCATGTCAAAGAGAGCACCGTGGAAATGCTGGTGATATTTGAGTTAATCATTATGACCGTGTTGCCTCATGGCAGTGAACACATCCACTGTGGTTTGTGTTCCCCTGTGACGTACTCATGCACCATAACCATAACTGACTACGCTGTGATCTTTTTAAGGAATTTGTTGTCACTGAATATTTCTGTGAACCTAATCCGTCCACCAAAGACTAACGCTCTGCAGCCGACGTGTTGTAGACACATTTCCATTGTGCATGTGCACGGTACCGGTTGAATCACCAGGTAAGCATCCACAGTGTCTTTTTGCAACCTCAGCCTCCCACTGGGGCCAATCTGTTGGTCAGGTGTGGCTCGGCGGTAGCAGCATGGCCTTGCCAGCTAACTGAGAGCACACACAGCCCAGACTGCAGTGCAACCAATAGTATACGACAGATACAAAGCATCCTTTGTCAGATTACTGTTGGAAAAATGGAAATGTTTAACTCAAATGACACTGAAATGGTTCTTGGGAGTCCATGTTGACAGAAGTCACAATCTCCTCATTGCAGTTGATGAACAGGGACAGTTTCATGTGGAAACTGTTAATGCACTGCTAACACAGATAGCTGTACAGTGGCAACACACTTTAGAAGACAGTAATGTGCCTTAATGTGTCAGCAGTAGGGGAGAAAATGCACTTGAGCAAATTTGACAAAGCATCTCCACAACTGCAGCTCTAATGGGACGTCAATGGTCAGTACGTATCAAACATGTTCCAAAAAAGGAACAGGATGGTAGAAAGGTGTCGTACCACACAGTGAACATGCGTATGGGGCTGAGACCAATGGAAATCATGGGGCTGTGAGCATCAGACCTGGACTATGAGCAATAGAAGAGGGTGGCCTGGTCTCATGAATCAGGTTTGCTTTTACATCATGTGGATGTCCAGGTGCATGTTCATCGCTTCCTTAGTGAACACATGGGACCAGGATGCACTATGGGAAAGAGGCAAGAGGCAGGGAGGTGGTGTGATGCTTTGGACAGCATGGACCTGGACTCCCGTCTTAACCACCTTCCTATTCAGTGCTGCAGACCATGTACACCCTTTCACTGAGCCGGTGTTCCCAGAGCGCCGTGGTCTCTGTCAGCAGGACAATGGATCCTACCACAAACAAAAGTGGTTCAGGAACGGTTTAAGAAACACAATGAGATTCTCCAGATCTGAATCCAATGAACCATCTGTGGGAATCTGACACCTCAGCCCACCTGCAGAGGTCTAGCAGAGTCCCTGCTTCAACAGGTGCTTTTTCAGCAAAAGGGAGACAAACACTAAGCAGGAGGTCATAATGTTATGGCTGGTCGGTGCATGTTGCATGTTCACTAGCCTAGACGACAACTAATGATGCAATAAGCCCCACTGTATAGGCATTCCTCTCTGGTGACTTCCAACAACTTCCACACACAAAGTAGTGAAGCGACCCAACGTTGTGTGGATTATGTCTAAATAAAGCCTCGGCAGAGTATGAATCACTGTGTCACTGATCCCCTCTGCTTCCCAGACAACAGGTTTGCCTTCTGCAAGCTGTCACTGACTTTACACTCTTTCAAATGAAGAATAAAAGAGAAGAGAAATCGAGAGTGTGTGAGGGAGAGAGGGGAGTTGACGTTCATCACTCGAGTGCCGTGGCTTAGCCTAAGAGGCTTGAATAATCAGTATGTTAAGCTGTCAGGGTGTGCGCTCGCACCTACCACGTGCTTACTAACTCCTGGGCGCTTTTTAATCAAGCAAAAACGCTGAGAGGCAGCGGCGAGTGCCAAGAGCCCGAGCTAAGAGATGAGCTTTAGAATATCTGTTACACTTTCTCCTGACATTACCAGAGGAACATTTCCCCTGTAAGCCGCAGACACGTCTGTATTTCCCTTTCTTTAAAGAGGACACACTACATTTTCTCCACTCCTTGTATTTCATGCGAATCATCGCGTTCAGTAGCGCTGCTTCATAGCATTACTTCTGTGGACATTCCACAAATACACTTCTTCTTCTTTGTGAATGAGAGGAGTGATCTGCATGGCTTTGTAGCATCCAGACGTGACCCAGACCCAGGTGTCAGCAGCAGATTCAGGGTTTCTGAACTGTAAAAGCAAGGATGCCGTTACTTTATGTTTAGGACATTTATTTGACAGTTCATGGAAAAATTTGATATAAAATACTGGCAAAACAGATTAATCTGACTAAACCTGACTTCAGATAATGCATAGTAACATTCTTAAGCGTAAGAGATGCACAAAGATGCACAGAGATGCACAAAGATGCTCAGCCTCCTACTCTTATTCCAGGCTTGGACGTACTCTCCTGCCGCGGCCTGAAGGCAGTGAGGTATTACTCCAACCCCGCGGTTCCCTCAGGGTCAAAAGAACGTCATTTATCATTTAGTCCAGCCTATTAAGGCCATCTCAGAAGAACAATGATAATAATAAATAAATAATGGCTAAATTATGTTCCTGCACAAGGACACATGCTATAGCATTATACACCAATGGGGTGGACTTAGAGGTCAGGCCTTCGCAGATTTGAAATTATTAGGCTGGAGATTTCTGTCTGTGCGTGGAATTAAAAGACAACCCAATGCAGGCCTGTTCATAATTAATTATGTTACGTTTTAGAGGCAAAAATAACCTGCTAATGATTCTCCATCAAGATTACGTCAACCGGTAGGAACATTTATAGAAAGAAAGACAAGAAAACCAAAACACTGTTATCAGTGTTGAAACATTAAACCCGAGTGACAGTGGAGTGGCATTGATTGAAAACTGAACCCATGCGGAGGTCACGGCTGATATTTTATATCAGACCAACTCTACTAAGCCTTTCTGTCCAATATTGTTTCAAATGTCAAACTATTTCCTGTTCCTTGTGCTGCTGCTTTCATTTAATTCTTCATCTGGGTAGTTTTGTTAGGACTGCGTGTCACAAACTTCTGTTGCAACCTAGAATACCAAATTACCAGAAAAATAAATGAAGTAATTGACATAACTAGCTCTCTTTATCTTTTCTGCTGTGGTTCCTCTGATCATCCATCTAATCATTCGACCCATCCCGTCCCTTCTCATCCTTCCTGACGTGTCTATCAGTAAACTTCCTTGCATCATTTATTCTCTGCTGCTCTTCGTTTGTCTCTGCTAAGCTGCTCCTTTGATGCCCACTGTGGATCTTTAACCTAATTCAAATATAACACGAGGTTCATTTTGCTGCAACACTCCACCGTGGGCATGTGAACAGCTCTGTAATCACCACTACAATAATATTTTCTTGTCACCTCAACACTTGAGCTGGCTCTCTAACACCTCCCCCCCTCTCCCTGAGAGGATAAAAATAGCGCGAGGGGCAGAGGGGCTGCCTATTTATGACCACACATACTACACCACCCAGACTGATGCTGGGGAAGCAGCAGGGAGGACTAAAGCTCTGCTCCTGCAACACCTTTTGCTTCTTAACCCTGAACCTCTTCCATTTCCACCCTATCAACTTTCCATCCTCTGATTGATCTCAAGCAGCGTCTCTGGCTTAAATTACATCAGCCAATGGAGACAAAAGGGCCCAGAGGTATCACAGATCATAATTCTCCCCAATAGCCTCGACTTTTAAGGGGTGCTACGTTCAATTTCAGCCTCTGGCAATGCCTCACCGCCTCCCAGAACCCTTGCATTCTCTTATGAATTATGATGCCGGACAGATAGTTTTTTGAAGTTTACTGTTTAGCAATCAGCTGTGTGTGAAGGAGTGGTTGCAGGATTGCCCAGTGAATAGTTTGTACAGTTTCCCTGGTTTCAAAAGGACGACGCATTTGCTGAGACACGTCGTCTGTTGAGTTCAACAGGAATTATCAACATATCAGTATGTAGAAGAAGTATCACTGTCAGATGCCGTTGTCTTGTGTCCATCTCTGTTCACTCTTTACACCTCTGATTTCCAGTCCAGCTCTGGGTCCTGACACTTGCAGAAGTTCCCTGGTGACTCTGCAGTGGTACGGTGCACCAGAGATGGAGATCAGAGAGGTGGAGTATAGGACACTGATAGGAGACTTTGTGGAGTGGTCTATGGAAAACAAAAACATCCAAGAAAGCCAGATGCAGAAGAAGAAGGTAAACAGGAAGAGATTAAAAAGCTGAACTATTATCGTGGTTGTTGTTTGAAACAACACATGAATGAGTCTTATTTATTATATGACGTCATAAGTTATTGGATTTTCCCCCCTTGCATGTAAACTGGGACAAGGATCTCATTCAGAAAGTCAAATTTAGAGCATAGCTCCATTACAGCCGTGGATGTAAAAGTACTGAATGCGAGCAGTGAGTTACTGGAGTCTTTCTACCAGTCTGTTGTAGCCAGTGTCCTGTTCTTTGCTGTGTTTTTTTGGGGGAGTAGCACCAGCAAAAATACATCAGTAGCATCAACAAACTGATCGGAAAGGCTGGACATGTGATTGGTAGAGAGATGGAGACGTTTGTCTCAGTGAGGGACAGGAGGACACTGGATGAACCGATCTCCATTATAGACAATCCATCCCATCCACTACAGCAAACACTAGAGGGACAGAGGAGCTCATTCTCCATCAGACTGATTCATAGTGAAGTACAGAACTTCTCTTAAACCAAACTCTGTCCAGATGTAGAACAGATCACATTTTTGTATCAACTAAGCAACTGAGACCAATTAATTTCCTATGTGGATCATTAAAGTCTAAGATAAACACATAAACTCATTTCTATATTTAACAGAAACTCTTCCAGATGAACTTCCACACCCGTGTTCTCATGTGGTACAAACAAAAAGACAAAACATCGACCTCTACAACATTTTTTATTCCCAGAATCTGGTCAGAAGGATGAGCTCAGACTTATCCCTTTAAGAAACATTCATTTTACGGTGTTATTCATAGACCTACATATTTGTTGTAGTACAAATGCCTGACTTCACCTACGACACACTAACATACTCTACCGAATAAACATTAGTAAAAAACAAATACACTTTGATGCTATGATATGATTTGTTTTCCAGTCATAGATAGATCCCAGTCTAAAGGTTTGAATCCCACTGATCCACTGATTCACAAATTCATTTCTGTGCATGTTGAGTGAAACCAGGTCCTAAACCTGTCTGAGCAAACAAGTAAGGAGGAAAACATGCTTTCTTTTAGATAAAAAACGGCTTTTAAGTCAGAATATCTGCTGAATATCTGCTCAGATTTAGCCGAAGCTTGCCACCTAACAGGAGAGTGGAGCTGTCGACCTGATGTGGTGTGAGCTCGGACTTCTTTGTAAATCTGTATCTCTCAGAGACCCTGTTATCAGGGCAGGTAGTCAACCTCTGGTCCAAACTAAACGGCGCCTGTGTGCTGTGCTTCCAGTCAGATGGTCTGTAGAATTAATCGCTTTTCATTGTAAAACTGTAAAACCGTATCACTTACAAATCAGTCTGACAAATGAGCCGAGCGGACCATGAAATGTCTGCATCGTTCTGAATGCAGAAAGGCTGCAGATGGAAGCCTAACGTTTTAATTGGTGCATATTAATTCATTTCTCGCATTGAGGTTTTTGTTCTAAAAGGACTGAGGGTTGTGTAGGAGCAGCTGGAAGCAGCAAAGCGATCGACCAGCATCTGAAGAAAAAGCTGAATATGCAAATATGAAATTTGACTTTTGATATATAAATATTATCCAGATGTAAAGGATGTAGAAAAACAAGTTCTTTCTTTGTTCATTGTCACAATTAATGACATTTAGTTTTCTGGTTTTGTGTTTTGGCCGCTGGGTTTCCTGGTTTGTGGTGCAGCAGATTTTCCTCTGGAGGCTGTTTGTCACTGGAAGAACTGATCTGAACTGGTCCAGTGGTGACAACTGGAAGCTCTCCTGGAACCAGATCTGTGCTTATTGTTTGAGATCCACGTTAAAGTGTGAAAATGTATCGATTAAGCACTTGTTTTGTCTAAGAGCTGAATTCTGCATTATTCACTATCTTGGTCACTGATTGATTTTAGACACATTTAGGTTTGAGTCTTGTTTACTAGTATTTTTTCTTTGGTTCTGGAGAAAGAATTTTTGATTTCAGATGTTCTTTTTAGCTGAGACTTGATCTAAATGTTTAGTTTTGTTTTACAAAGTGATTTTTGCTACATTTATTATTTCACAATAATTAAAAACCTGTTTTAATGTTGCTTCCTCCACCTTTACCAGAGCTGGGTCATAACATTTTTGCTACATAACAGTTTAAGATTCTGTTAAATCTCACATGCTGTAAAAAAACAAGAAACAGAAGGTTGGATTTGCCAACGTGTGACTTCACCTAACGCTGTCTAGTCCCTGGTGACGACACGTAGACGCCTGTGTGCAGCTAGTTTCACATTTACTAACTCAAAAAGTTGAAAAGAGTTGAAGAGAGTAACTCCTGCACTGTGTCCATTTGCCCTCGGTCTCTGTGTGAGATGACAGCATCCAGTCAGTGTCACAGGCCTTTTTCACACGGCTCCCTGAGCCAGGACAGCAGGAGATCCGGAACGACTCGAAGGGGCCAAGGCACAAAAGGACCAGCTGCTTTTACACAGGAGCGAGTGGAGCTCAGTCAATGGACTGGATGCCTGATCCGTCTCATTACAGCGCTGGTGTTAGGGAATGAAAAACTAGATTAAACTGAATTACGCATTTTAAACAGGGAGTTTTAAAATAGTACTGTTTTATTATGTAGTTATTCTGAATTAAGAGTCTGGACATTGAGTAGAGCAGAACGATCAAATGAAGTGTTGATGAAGTGAATGAAGTGGTTTCTTTTTTTTTAATTATGTCATTGAGAACAGATCGATTGGACTCTCAGGCCTCTTGTAATTATATGTATGATTGTATTTGTAGGACACTCATTGACATCCTAAACTTCAACCCCAGACTGTTATTGCAGGACGTACTTTTGACCTTTCTAGCATAATTTCTAGCATAAAAGATCAGTGATGCACTTTAAAAAGTGTGTGGAAGTTACTGTAACGTAATTTTCTGCATGAAGATTTAAACTTTAGAAACAAAGTCTTCTTAAGCCCTACGATGCCACTCGAAGTTTCACTGAGGGCCTCATGAAGGGTTCAGACCTCTAGTGCCCTGAATTCAGTAAGTTCACATGCACACGAAAGAAACAAATTATTGCCTTAATCCGACTTTAACTGGACAACTTGCTCCATTACCCATGCAACAAAAACATCCAACATCCAGGTCACAGAAGAAGAATTATTATCATCTGGCTGTTGTTTAAATGTCCCAGGAACGACTCTAGTTGTTTATTATGTGACGTAACAGGTCAACCAGACGCATATCGCCACCTAGTGTGGAGGAGGACACGTTCCTGTCAGTTATTTGATTTTCTCCATTGCATGTAAACTGGGACAAGAACCACATTGAGAAAGTCAAATTTCGAGCGCAGCTCCATGAAGCTGTGCATGTAAACGCACTGATTGACAGCTGTGACGTTGACGTGACGTGAAAGTGTAGAACTGCTCTGACGTGGGGGGGGGCGTTGCTCATTGTCTGCATTAACCACACGCAGCTCAACTGAAGCTCAAAGCGGTGGCTCAGGAAGACGAACCACGAGCTGCACACACATCACACACACTCATAAATAACTCATTCCGTGAGGGATTTTAGTTTTTTTTTTTTTATTCCTATGAGAGCTTACACTGTAAGAGTGCAAGTGTAAGTGCATTAAACAGAGCTGCACAGGAGCCGCTGGCTGATGGGAGAACAGTCTCCATCACAACAAACGACAGCTACGGACATTTTAGGTTATTTTATTAGTCTATACGTTGCTTAGGTTTAAACCCTACGTTTAGGTGTATAAGTGTTGTACAGAACCCCTCCCCTGCCGTCAGCTCTGGACACAGGACCACCTTCGCTGTGGTGTCTGTCACTTGGCAGCGGATCATTCGGTTTCTGTGGGGTCCTCGCTGCAGGGTGGGGCCCTCATGGATCGGGCTTGTTCAGGCACATCCCGTGGATGTTGTGTTCTTCCCTGAGCTTTTCCTGAGCAGCAGCAGCAGCAGGGTGGGGGCTCGTCGTCCTGCTCGGGGAAGCCGCTCCCGTGCTCATTATTGTGTTGCAATGCCTGAGCTTCCTTCTATGTCGCATGGAGTTAAAGTATATATATATATATATAATATAAAACAAGGGCAACATAAATAAATGGACAATTTGGGTAATATTTAAAAAGAATTCCTTAAATATTAATAGTTGAAGTTTTGCAACTTAAACCAGTCATAATGTGATATGTTTGTTTTTGTAAAATGTTAAAATGAGTTTGTAACCACATGTTTTCAGACATATTTCTCTTTATATTCCTATTTATGCAAATCAGTTATAGTTAGTTATCAGTTATATGTTTGGAAAAGAAGAAGACTTAAACCTTTAATCTTTAAATAAAAGCACAACTTTTATGGCATCACTAACTACTCTGCTTCCTTTCATTTTTCTGTTCCATTACTTTAGCATTTAAGTGATAAATATATTTCAGTTCATAAGTAATAAGTTTAAGATGGAGATTAAAGCACACATGTACTTTTATTTCAGAATTACAGGTGGTAGCGGGTATTTGCCAGGAACGATTAAATGAGTCCAATGACGACACAACTGTAAAACACAGTCACGTCGTCATTGGTGAATGTGAGAGACACAGGAAGTAACGGATGAAAGAGAAAATACAACATGATAATGGCTGAAAGTCTTTTTTTGTTCTTGCAAAAGCAGATGGTCAGCTGTGACTTTAGCATTTGTCTTAAATCCAACATCGTCATTTGTGCGATGGTGGAAACTAACACCTGCATCTCTCTGCGCCGTAATTTACACGTTAATAAACTAAACAGGCTGACACCTGGAGGAAAGAATGTGTGAACGCAGACATCACGTCTTAAATTCTCCTGAAAAAACAACACGAACGTCCTAAATCAAAGTAACGTTCACAGTGTCTAAGATCCAGTGTTTAAATTGTGTTGTTGTTTAACGCTGATTCTTCTCCTTCACATTCTTTGTGTGTAAATTAGAAAATGATTATCACAGAAACAAACGTCACACTGTTCATTTTCACTTGACGTTCTCTTGGTATTATGAGTGTGTAAACTGAAGATCTTGGGATATTTAATTCTTAGTCGGAAAAAAAAGCAACAATAAATTTATTTTCTTGAATTTTGCAAACAGAACATAATCTGATAAAATAAAATTTGTGACTTGCAATCTTGCATTTGCACGTGGAATGTACTCAAATGCAAATATGATAAAATTACTGCTGAAAACTACATCTTGACATCATGAAAACCCTCGTGGGGTAAAAGGCAGCACCACACCCGTGATGCATCTCCTCAGATCGGTCCAGTTCACAGAAATGATGAAGCGGCTCTAAAACCTCTTGGCTGGCAGTATTGACGTCTGAAGCACTTTACCAGTATCTCCGTCTCCGTCACAAATACAGACATGCGCACAAACGGCCGCACGCACACACACACACACACACACACATTCCACTTCCCCTTCCCCGTGAAGTACAGGATGCTCAAGAACTAAGCAGTTTTTTCTCCATCTCTGCTGTTGCCAGCAATGTTTTACGGCCCGTGTTGATACTGGAGTTCTCCTGCTGGAAAGACTTCTTGATTCAATCAAGCAAGTCACTGCCTCGTAAAGTCATTACACTTTGTGCAGTGTCATGTGTTCTGAAGCCGGTGCACGGCGGCCTCGCCAAAGCATCAGCGTCTATAAATAGGCGTCACCAACTAACATAAACACTTTTCCCAAATCGATTAGAAATGCATTTTCCATAACCACCATCCAGCATGTTGTCCTCGTCAACGTGTGCTCCGGGGCAGACTCAAAATAAGAATTAAAAAACAACAACTTCCCTCTGAATTTGCACGCGCTGGGAGCTGGAGGATATTAGGTTGCAATAGACATGAAGAGGAGATGCGGAGATAGTGGGGTAGTGTGGGAGGAGGAGGAGGAGGAGGAGGAGGAGGAGGAGGAGGAGGTTGTTATCAAGGCACAAAATCAGTGGAAGAAGGGAAACACGGTGACCTCACCGCTCACAGCATCTCCTGCACTTTTCAGTTTCAGAGGAGCAGAAGAGCTTCAGGGAAAACTTGAAATATGCGCACGAGAAATATGCAAAGAGGACGTGAAGAGCAGAGACGTGCAAGAGTGAGTGGAGCAAGAGAGAAGAGGGCAGCAAGTACTTTTACAGCCTTAACGCAGAGAAGAAGAAGAAGAAGAAGCAGGAGAGAATCTTACCTTCTCAGAGGCGGAGGCTGCTGGGACGGAGAAGTCAGGAGAGTCAAAGGTTCCGGGGGCAGGATGGACGGAGGGAGGGAGGGGAGCCTGGGTCCGGCTCAAAGCGGGGCTGGAGGGTGGTCCAGGACAGGGGAGGAAGGATGGAGTGACAGGGAGCAGGGAGACGGGGAGGCTAAAGGGGGGAATGAGCGTTGCTTGCCTCTCCCTCTTTATCCCTTTTCTCCCTCCAACATACGTACACACACACACACACACACTCTGACACACACGCTCGCTCGGAGGCAGACACCAAAACCTCGAGTCACCAGATAACAGCCACAGAAAGAGTCTTTACATCTACACGCTCTGCCACAGGGGGAGGACGGGGGTGTGCTCCCCTCCCATTCTCCTCCCGGCGGCCAATGAGAGGTGGCAGAGAGGCGTCCAGGCAGCCAATCGATGCAGAGGCAGCTAATACTCACAACAGCTCACATCCAGTTGGAGGAATTACACTACGGAAGGACTCATGGAAAGCCATCCTGTTTGGAGTGTGATTTGATTGTGGGCCACTCAACCCAACACAACAGCAAGTGAAAAACAGGCTTTTAAAGAAATGACCCAGACAGCAACACACAAGACAAGCAGGCGTGTGCTCACAATCAACAGCCACCATGTAATCAAGTCTCTTGTGCGGCGCCGCGTACCTTTACACTCAGCCTTCTCATCAACAATGAGGAGCTGAGTGTGAAATTTCATCAGGCGCCTCTGCTGGTGTGTTCACCGCGGAGCGCGCCGCACTTCCATAATTCTCAGTTTTATTTCCTCCCGCTCAATCGATGGCTCCAGCGAGCGCCCGCCGTAATAAATGATCAATGGGGATCTGTCACGTTGAGGAATGGAAGACACGTCGTCATTCCAGCCCTCGCTCTCCTCAGAGAAGCAAAGAAAACACTCGATGTTACGTCAAAAGCTGCATAAAAAGAAGCAGTTGCTGCTTTTTTGTCAGCGAACACAGGCGCTGAAAGGTGGATTTTCTGAGGGATGGTGGATCCAGCAGTGAGGAGCGAAGGGTTTTGATGTACTGCTGAAGTCAGGGGTTTTTCTTTTTTTTCTCTCCACGATGTTCACTTGATTTAACAATAACTTCTCTGTGAAAGGAAATGGTCCTCAAGGAAAATGATCCTTCTATTCTCTATGCTCTGAAACTGATGATGAGAGATCATCTTGGACTGAACAGGCATCTGTCTATCACAGGACTAACAAACATTCAGCTGTGCGTGTTTGAGATGTGCTGCTCTCTGGTTCTCACAGACCATGGACCATTTGATTTGGATCATGAACTTCATTTAATATGATGTTACCGATTAAAAGACATTTTCTCTCATCTGAGAGAAAATAATAATATTTTACTCGATTTCCTTTACTTCACATGCATAATGGAGTCAGGTCAGCAAATAGTGGAAGAATCTAAACTAATCTAAATATAAATGGCATCAAGTGATTTGAGTTATTAATGTTGTAAACGTAAGTTGCTTGTCTCTTTATTATCTTTTCATCCAGTCCTGGGCTGCAAACCTTCTGTTCTACAGATTATCATCAGATTATCATCAGATTATCATCAGATTATCATCAGATTAGCATCACTCCGAGGTTGAGATGTTGCTTCAGGGTGGTTTACTGGTGCATTTCAATATGTTCCAGGTGCCATAAAGGGCCACTTTATCCAATATGTCTCACATTGTCCATTTATGGATAAATAAGGAGATGGAAATGCAGCTAATGCATCTGCAACCAGTTTTATAAAGTAGAAATATTTGTGACTTCATAAATCTGAAGACAAATAAGAACATGTACATTTCTGTCTTCGTGTTTACACACAGTCATGGATTTACAGGTTTAATTTATTCATACTGCATCAAATCTGCTCCCACTACATTAGAGAATCTGTGTTTTTTTTCTACTCAAACATCATGACAGATATTACACCAGAATTCCATCAGAAACACATTATACATAGTATTAAAGCATGGAGGTGGCAGCATAATGTTGCACACCAACATAACACATGAATTCTCTCCTGTATCTGCTTGTGAGTCAAAGCTGAAGCGCAGCTGGTTTTAATGTCAAGTTTAAATTATCTGACACAGTTTTATAAACATTGTGTTGTTTGTTGTTGTGATTTTACACTGAGTGGTTGAACGCACACTTCACAGCCCTTTCTGAGACTATATCTTCAGCAGGCCTGAGGTTTACTACTTGTAGTAACTGTTTATAGATATTAATGATTATTTCCCATAATTATTAACTGTCGAGAACCAAATTGCGCCCTCTACTGGAGCCCAACAAAACAGAATAGCTGTTTTCTGTGGATATATTAATAAAAGCACACGTAGTTGTATTTGGATGAAAACATCTTAGAGTTTATGGGAAAGGACAGATGATGTAAAACTGTTCCATGTCTAGGTCACATCATATCACATCATACCCAGCACAAATGTGGCATCAAACTGCCAGTTCAGAGGAAAGTACGTTTGTTTTCTGCAGAAAAACAATGTTAATGTCAAAGAAAAAAAAATATATATATAACACTTAAAACTGTCCAGACATGCAGAGGTATTTTCTTCATTCTCCCTTCTATGACTGAGCTCATCATCGCAGCACAGTGAAGGATCTTATGAACCAGCGCACAGATACGCTGCCTCAGTCAGGATCAAACATACAGCACAGAAATCTCCAGAAAAAAACGAGCAGACTCTGGGTCAAAGACTCCAGAGGCAACACCGTCGTCGTTTACATCTTAACAGAACAGGTTTGATGGGAGGTGTGTCCATGTTTGAGTGAGAAAGGAAGAGACATAAAAAATTCATTAGAAGATGGAAGGAGACGTCAAATCAAATATGTAGCCACTGCACTGATGACCAGGGGTAGTGAGCTGTGTGAGGCTGCTGGGGTAACTGTGCACACAGGGCTGCAGACCTGACCGGGGATTAGAAACCTGTTAGTGGCAAACCTGGGGAGTTATCACAAAACATCCTAGAAGGTGACAAACAGCAAGTCAGTTACCAAGAAACTACAAAAACAAACAAAAAAAATGAATGCATTAAACCAGACGGACATAGATTCATTTAACTGCATGGATTCAGTCCTGGAGAGTAAGGACTTAGTGATGCAGTTAAACTTCCCAGTGACCAACACGTATCAGAACCTCATACCTGTGTTAGTGTAAAAGAGAGCGCAGGTATGATGAAGAAAGCCTATCCCCACGATGCCAGGAATAACCACTCTAGATAACATCCCCCTCATCAAATATTTAAAGACAGGAGGGAAAAAAATAGACTTAAATGCCAGAAGATTCACAAGGGGATTTAAAAACAGGGAGAGTGTTACTCATTATCTGTCTAAATGTCAGAGGAATGTGAACGCTTCATGTACGACAAACGCTGCACAAATATTCATTACATTTTAGTTTGATGGAGAAAATGTTCATGTGATGTAGAAGATGAGAATCAAAATGCATCACAATTAATAAAATATATTATATTATATTTACTAGTGACTCATGTTGAGTCGTCTTTGTATTTTCCTGTGCGGTTGGTATCACACTAAAGCCATCTCTTCTTTCAGATAAGATGCAGTAGAAGGTCACGAAACAAAGTGGCTGTGGTTTCACCACGGCTGAGACGTTGTTAGATCTGGGTTAATGTGACAGTGAGTCACCACCAACGAATAAACACAGGCCACAGATCTGACAATTGTGGCTTTTCGTTTCCGCCCCGCGCGTAATTAAGTCGCTCAATATCTGGTTGTCACCTTGTTGTATCATTACCGTCGCTGGATCATCGCACTATGCTCAGCTATTACTTAGGACCCACTAAATATAGCTGTCCCCGGGCAGCCAGTGTGATAGCGCTTTGCAGCTGTGGGTTATTACAGCCCCGCCACCCCCCACCCACTCTAAGCTCCGTCAGTCAAGAATACTTAAAAAGATAATACACCACTCACTGAGTTATATGTGCTTTTTTTTTTTTTGTGAAGATTTCCTCAACCAGAAGTGACATTGAGGAATTGGACATGAGTGTGAGGCTAGTTTATTTTTCATCCAGGGACACTGCTGAGCCCCCCAGTCAATGAATATAAGCCTTATAGCCGTCGCAGGCCGCCAGGCAGATTTGATGAAATCGAGTGGGAAGCGACTGTATTTACTGATTATTTTTAGGGTGTCCCGCTTATTACGGGGCGGGAGCATGGATACATTTAAATGACATGCCACTAAAGATGATGCCTTCAGGCTCCAAATAATTTAATCCTTATTTGACCATAACTTTATTAAAATGTGGATCTTGGAAGACACTGACCTCAAAGTTGTCAAGGACAGACGTGATAGTGTGGACCAGTACAGAACATGATTCCATATAAGAAAGTTAACATTTAGACACTGTAGCATCACTTCTGATACTCTGTTGTTGTAAATAGGAGGAAGGAATTTATTTATAACAACCAAAACGTAGTAAATAGCTGAGAGGTGGATGGATCAGTGTTAATCAGTGAGTCTGTTGATTGTTGGATCAATGTTGCCGGATGGGAAATGACTAATTATTGTACTCGAAGTTTAAAGTCAATCATATTTTGAGGGAAATTATCCGATTTAATGTTGCTCAGGACCATGACAGTAAAACATTACCCATATAGTAGAGCTGTACCTTCAAATAAACTAACAGCACTGTCTATGTTTGGCCATGTACTGAAGGGGTCAAATCATTATACATTATGGGATTTTTGATTTTCCCCACTGGGGATCAATAAAGTACTGTCTTATCTTACTTTTGGAATTATTGATTGAGAACAACTACAATAATAATCATGAGCCTGGAAACACGGACATAGATGCTCGTGTAGTGACTGTACATGTTACATGTTAAAGCCAAGTGTGAACATACTAAATAAAGCTGGTCACCTGCCAGGATGGATGTCAACACAAGGTCTAAACATAACATACGTTTACATGCACGTGAAAATAATGAATTACTCCGACTAAAATCTGCTCATCTGATTAAGACACTCAGATAATGAGACGGACACAGATGTTCTCCAGCATGTATACGACTTAATCTGACTAATCTACCCCAGAACAAAATCACCCAATAAAGCCGGTCACAGAAGAAGAAGAAGGTAAACAGAGCCAGTAGAGGAACCACCTGAGGAATAGCGCCACCTATCTGCACCAGAAGTAGTGACACATTACTACGAGATTAAAGAGCTGAACTATTATCCACCTGGTTGTTGTTTAAATGTCGTTCTGCTGCATGAACGACTCCAGTTGTTTATTATATGACGTAATAGGTCAACCAGAAGCTGTAATGTTTACATTAAATCTGCATTGACTTTCTATGTGCTGCTGCAAAGCTAAGCTGCAGAGACCAGGAGGGTTTTTGGTTTTTCTTCCAGCCGCCATAGCGACTCTGAACAGTGGCTACTCACTCAATGCTCCTGGGGCTGATTTGTTAGATCAGTGTTCAGTGCTTCAATCTGAGGAACTTTGTACTATTTACACAATCAGGCCAAACAAGTGTTTTGGATTAGAAAGGTTTTAGTCCAGCTTTGGCTCAGAAATAATTGTTGTGGGTGTTCCTGTTTGATTTCCTCGACTCAACGTCTCATGTGCTGAGCCCTGAATTATTGGTTTTCTCTAACTGGCCCTTTGCATTACATGCACATCTCCTTCACTTTTATACGGGGATGCATGAACATGTATATAGAGTGTGACCATTTTACTGCTGTGAAATGTCTTCATGTGCTTCCAGTGTATGTCACATTAGGTTTATACCTGGAGGCGTAAGGATGTTTGCTTTGATACACCCCCCCTCCCCCCCACCCCCCCGACCCCTCAGCATTTCAAATACATCAGTGTTGTTCTGGCTCTACTGATGAACATGTCATTCTGCTCAATGCTGTAAATGTGATCTATTACTTATCACATGGTTATAGCTTACCGGCAAAGACGATACAGTCTGTTCCTGTTACAACTCTTTTACGGTTGACATTTCAAAGTAACTATCAATTTAGGCCAACGCTGATTAACTGGAGTTAATCTTCTTAATCGAATATCATCTCAAACACCTCCTTACTTTCAGGAAGAGATTTAAGAGGATTGTAGAAGCCTTCGTAGATGACTGGTGGCCTAATTTTGTTCTCTTATAAAATCCCTTTACTTCTAGACCTACAGCCAGCGGATCCATGAGTGGCTAAAATCTTCATTTTGAAACACATGAATCTTGATACGTTCCAGTTGTCTTGTACTCTTAAACCACAGTCAGCATCACAGTTAAAAGGTGAACATTGCACTTATTTGCTTTTATTTCAATCTCATCTTCTCAGCAACAGTGGACGTTAACTGGAGGACGTCACGTGAGTTACGTTTCACTCTTTGGACTTAATACGACTTCATATATACTGTATTACTGAACATAATGAAGCTTCCAACAATACATTTAATTAACTTAAAATTCAAGACATTTTATAGTGTTTTGTTTTTTTGTTTTTAATCTATCCGCCCCCTGTATTTGTACAATAGTATAGTCAACCTATTAATCTTCAGGATATGCTTCTCAAACTCCAATGTTCATTCCAATGTAGGTGATAAACAGTTACCAGCTCTAATTCATTTACTGAATTATCTTAGAGCGGATGGTGAAGGGTGGAGGGGAATGACCAGGACATGAAGCTGCTGGTTGAAGCTGTGAAGTGCATCAAGGTCACAGTGTCACCATCTAAGAGATTCAAGAATTCATCAGACAAGTGTACGTTACGTCACATTACTGGTTGAAAAAGACTTTAATTCAGTGCCTGGGAAGAAAAGTACAGCGCGATTTGTTATAAAAAAAAAAAAAAATGTGTCCACAGGATCAGTCAAAACATCAGTTGCACTAAAGTCAAGTTAGTTTCTGAAATTGAACTGAATGCAAGGCCACTGTCAAACCTTCCTCCTTATACCTTTTGTCCCTAACAGCCATGATGGAAGATTCATCACTTCCAGCCTACTTACATTTAATAGGGTGGAAAAGTGGGAAATAATCATTTTAGAATCAACAATTTTGCCCTCTGTATTTAGGATTTATTGCAGCAGCGTCCAAACGGATCATTTAAATTTAGTGTGAAGCACAAGTATTTTAATGCACGTGGGGAAACCTACTGTAACACATGCATATCTGCAGAACAATGAATAAAAATTAAATGGGTAATAAGGCACAATTTCTGATCAGAGGCTATTTTGAGTAAGGAATTAAATGTTCTGGGTTTCGTGGAATATAAATGAGTGTGTTTAGCACTTTTTAATTTTTTTGTCCTTACATAACTTCATTTAAAAATAAATATCTATTATCATATTAAATTTTTAAAAAAGTCCTTGTTGTAACCCATCATCGCCCACAAAACTGAAATTGGAAATGATCAATGCCTAAAATAAAAAAAAAGACAAAACAATTTTAAAAACCCAGGATGGATATAGCATTTTTTTTTAAAAACAGTTCAAATGGTAAAACATTGATAACGTCAAAATAAGAACACAGACAACAAACATGTAATATACAGATTTTTTTTCTTTTTTTTTTTTTTCTTAAAAATGGGATACAATTTGAGAGCGTTGTTAGCTTCTCTGCTGTTGTTCCACCCCTTGAAGGAAATATGTGCCAATGCCCCCGAGAAAAGGACCAACACCCCCTCTGTCTGACCCACCTCTTTGGCGTTTTTCGAGGGGAGGAGTTGACAATGCAAAGTGTCCCTGCCAGTCAAAATGCCACAGGGCCAGTTCATTGGAAGCCACATGGTCACAAGCTGTGTTATCTGCGAAATTAAGAGAACAAAACTTGTGTGCTTGGAAAAAAAAAAAAATTAACTTGGGCCTGGAAGGAGGAAAACAAAAAAAAACAAAAAAGCAGGATGGACGGGATTTATTTTTTGGAGGGTGACGTTAAGGCGTTCTCAATGCAGAGGACGATGTAGGAGCCGGAGCAGCTGCTGGAGGTTTGCTGCAGGATGTGGCCGCTCTGTAGCGATGAGGCCAGACCAGTCACAGCACGGTCGCCCGCCCGCCATGTTTCACAGTAGTGGTCTGTTTGCCTGTGGCCTTTCTTGCTTGATCCGTGCCAGACCATTTTCTCAGGCCTGGAGGTAAACGAGAACAAACAACAACTGCTAATCAGCAAAGGAAACAAAGGCGCTACACGTACAGCTGCATCCGAGTCCACAGGGTGCTGCATTAAAGCTTTTTGGTGCAAATATAATTTTGCATATTTAACAGAAACTCACCATGCACTGTCCCTGAGGATGTCTCTCCCATCAAAGGAATAGATTGGTACGTTCTCCCTCATTTTGCTGGCGCTGTCTCCAAAGACAGATTCCCAGTTGCTAAACAACATTTGGTCCTGCATGAAAAGGAACATCATCTCACTGGGATGCTAATGGAACTGAGCCTTCACAAACATTTATATACATGAGATCACTGAGCAACGAGGACTAGTTTTTCTCTAAACTTTCTCAGTGGTTACCTTGAGGTTAAGTATAGGCAAGCTGTCCCTGTCCGACCTGCGGACAATGGTGTAAAGGTCTTGAAGCTTGGAGGACAGGAAGGCTCTGAACGTTCCCTTCAGACCCACAGCACGAGCCTGCTGGAAGCACAGGAAGTCGGCCCCACGGATTCCTCTCATGTTACCAGTTTGTGGGGCGTTCAAGGCAACGAGGTGTAGCTGGTGAGGACAGTAAGACAGGTTTTGTTAACATAGCACTGATATGGCAAAGCATCACTAAAGCCCTATTCGCAACGGATGAGTTTGACCTGAGGCCGTCCTGTGATTCAGATATTACCCCTACATCTGTGTTTCATGTGCTACATTTACAGATAAACTCTGTGTTTTACTCTAGTTCACGTTCTCTTTCTGTGGCTCTGCTACTTTCCGCTTCATCCCAATGGATCAGTTTTAGAGAGACAGTTTTAATTACTTTACATATTAATGGTTGATTTAATGGTTTCATTCCTGGTCTAAATGGGCGAATAGTTCATGGACAATTTTCACGGAATTAAGATCACAGATGATCTCCTGATTATTAGAAATTACCGGAGGTTCCCAGATAAAACTAATCCCGTACGAATAGGGCTGAAAATATATCAACAAAATATTAACTTATATTACTATATCTCAGTCCACCTCCCCTATTCAGAGCTCCTGGTATGAGCTTGTCCCTCCTCGTGTTAACCTGAACCTATACTACACTTGAAATGATGATTACTATGACGTTACTATTTAGGATATGAAAGAAAGGTGGATTTATTTTTATTATAAGATGGTTTTGGCTGCATTGAAACCATCTTGTTGTCCACTGTCCAGCTCTCGTTCATGGGTGATACCAACGTAACCTTCATAATGACGTAATTTGATATTTTTTTAAATCTTGTGCTGCTTCAGTTCTACTCACTCCTGATCCTGACGTTTCGACTCGGCTGGCCGGTACTACCACAGGTGGGCTGGGTAGTCGCTGTGGAGTGACAGGGTACCTGCCCTCAGTCTGCTTGGTGGCTAATCTTCCATCGGTCTGACCTGTGTGTCTCTGGTCCGGGAATCTAGGGTCGTAGTGCGGAGGGTATCTGGGGTCTACGGGGCGTGGTGGCGGAGGCTCGATGGGTCGAACAACAGGACCTCCCTGGGAATAGCGGCCCGCTCCGTTGTTGTGGGACTGGTCCTGGGACTGGGGGTACAGAATCACAGGCGGCGGCTGGACTTCTGCCACCTCATTCTCCTTTTCATGAAAAGGAGAATAATTCAGGATTCAGGACGTCATCAAGCATTCACTGTTTGTCACAATACACATGTTCTAATTTACTTTTCTGTGGAGCTTACCAGGTCTCCAAAGAAGGGACTGTACGCTCCAAGCTGGAGGGGAAGAGGGAGGTAGTTCAGAAATTTATATGATGATATGATGCCAACTAATTGTATTAAAGCTCCACTATGGTGTAAATTCTTGTTCTAGGCTCTATGAAAAGTAGATAACTATACCATGACTTGACGCAGTCCATTTCGCACTCTTAAATAAAGGTCTGCTCTGTCTATGACGTAGATGAGACTGCCCTCCGCCTGGCGTCTGGCTGTAGCAATCATCATGTCATACGACCGCAACACTGTCACCTGTGGAAAACAAATCAACTCTAGATTCAACTTCTTTTTTTTATATATATATATAAATAAAAAAAAAAGACTAAGAAATATTTTTTCCATATTTTATCACAAAACTCTCAGGCACAGAATGTTTTCTTGTAAAATGCACTTACCCCAGAGGAGTGACCAGGGTTTCCCGGTGGGCCGGGGGGGCCAGGAGGTCCTGGGAGACTGATGGCTAGAAATTCAAAGATCTCTTGTCAAAGATTTATCTTGTCAACAGCTTAAAGGGGCATTTCTCTAGACGTCCTCACATAAATAGCAGACGGTAGTGTAACCAAACAGAAGTGAAGGGAGATGCCCACTTGAAAACCCCAATGATGTGCCACATAAAGCCTACTGCTGTTAGCTAGGCTAGTTAGCTGGTGTCTTCTTGTTGGTTGCTAGCTGGTAGCTAACTGCTAGCCTGCTGGTTGGTTTTCAGTTGGACTACTGGGCTTCTAATGTGTTTTGATCTTGGTACAAGGGATTGGAACTTCTTAGTGTGTGTATTAATGAATGCTAATAATTACAATAATGTTAATGATCAATATGATTTTTGGGGGGTTAAATTAGTTTTTTAACAAAGAAAATGGTGCTTACGGTTATTGGGCCTGTATGCTCCAGGTAGTGAGGGGGACCCTGGGGGTCCTGGAGGGCCTGGAGGTCCTGGACGTCCATCGTAACCAAACCCTGGTGACCCTGGTGGTCCCTGAGGTCCAGGGGGCCCCCTTATAGAGTCTCCCTTTGGACCCTAGCATCAAATAAAAACCCAAAATTAAAGTAAGATCTCTGTCAAACATGCAGGTGTAAATGTTTGGCAGTGGTCTGATATATCTGTAAATACAAACTGAGACATTTCACTCTCACTACTACTACAGAACTACTCACCGGTAGGCCCGGACTGCCTGGAGGCCCCGGTGGGCCCTGCACACCACCAACACGTGGGTCATAATATCCACCACCAGGGTCTCCTTTTTCTCCCTTCACACCTGGATGTCCCTGCTCTCCCTTCAGCCCATTCTGTTGGTAAAGAGATAGTTTTTCTTATCTTCTTATAAAGCCACACTATTAAAACTGGCCAGCGGTGTAAAGGATGTAATGATGAGCTGCTTACCTTGAATGTGTAAATATCAAAATCAGAGGCAGTTCCTGGAAAAAAAGAGACGGTGTTTAAGTAGTATATATTTAATATATGGTAACTTTGACCGTATAGTATTACTAGTACTGCAGGAGTTACCTGGGATCCCAGGAAGTCCACGGTCACCACGTTCTCCCTTTTCTCCTTTAGTCGCTACAAGAGAATACAACACATTTAACATCCCAAAATTATAGATGTACGTGTAAATGATATAAGTGTAAATGGTACTGCACGGCTGTTATCACCATGTTTCTCCATTGTCTTTATCATTCATCCATCAGAAGAGAACTATTTCAGCTCAAGCAGCAGCATCAAACTGACAGTATGATATTATATTTTCATCTATGCAGACAAATCTCTCTCCCTGTGTTACAGTTACTTTACTTCTCCATCCAGATCCCTCTCCTGGAGGAGCATTATGTGTTGGTGATAAAATAACAGAGAATGTACAGTAAGCAGGGACTGATGTCATACCGGGGTAATTCCTTGAAGTTTCATCATAGCGCTATGAACAGATAGAAAGAGATTCAGCTCAGGGTACATGGGATAAAATAAACTTTCACTGCTACGTATGAATGTCCAACACATGGGGTTTGGGATCTTGTGCACTCACGCTGAAGCGGTCTATAGGAATGGCTGGTCCAGGGGGTCCAGGTGGTCCGGGTGGTCCTGGTTGACCAGGGACTCCCTATTAAAATATAGACTTAGACTTAGTCGGTGGTGGCCGAGATAATTTGGACACTTAGTTTAGCCTTCAGCTCTTACACAATTATTAACTTATAAGACACCTGTGGAATCAATTCACCATGAACAATAATGAATAATTAAACTAGGGTTGTGTCACAAGTATCAGCCCTACACGATACCTCGATACCACCGATTTCATTTCTGACCCAATACTGAGTAAAATTCAGGCTGGAATACAAAGAATACAAGACATCAGAGTAATGTATTTATTTATTTTAAACTCTGAAGTATATAGAGAAAAAATTCAATAAGTAAAATAATCTTAATTGTGACCCTGTTTTCTCCTCTTCTGTCCTCATCATAAATACCTCATATTCTGTGTTGAGGTTTAACTGAGTTTGTGTTTCACAAGATTTGTTGTGTTGCCACAACTCAATAGTTTCGTTTCCCTGTGTTCCTACATTACCTCCCATGACTGAAGTATCAGAGGTATTGATGTTTTGATTTGAGAATCGATTTTAGAGCATAAAGACCTGGTATCGGACGTATCGATGTTTCAGTATCAATCCTACATCACTAGGACCAAGGTTAAAAGTAATCGATGTGAACAAAACGAAGCTAGCTAGCGTTGAGCCTGCCTTCCTAAGGTGTTGGTATTCATGTTGATAGTACCGGGTAGCCATAGCCTGAGCCAGTGGCTGGTTCTCCTTTCTCTCCCTTGTATCCATTAACCCCAGGGCGACCCTACAGGGAAAAGGAATGTGATGAGTAAAATGTGTTTATGTGTTTATGAAAATGGACAAACATCAGGTCCAAGAAGGGTTCAGCACTTACTGGTCTTCCTGGCATTCCGATTTCCCCCTTTAATCCAGGAGGACCGTACGGGCCCTACAGCGACAAATCACAGCAAATAAGACAATATGAGAGAAAACATACATAGTTTAACACGAATGAATGAATTCGTAAACACTTACAGGAGGTCCAACAGGTCCTGGAAGTCCTATGTCTCCCTAGATCAACAAAAATACGATTAACTCCAAAAACTAAACCACAACTAAGGGTGAACGTATCAACATAATCAGACAAACACAACAAACAGACAAACAGACAAACATGAATACAAACGTTAAAGAGTATCGAGACTCACTTTGGGCCCAGACAGTCCTTCCAGATGTTGAAGATTTCCATCAGGTCCAATTATTAAGCCTGGTTCCCCTTTCTCACCCTGGACATCAGCAACAAGACAACACAGAGTCAATGAGAGGAGAGAGTCCCAGACCATGAGCAGGGAGTCCAAATCTGAAAGAATCCAGTTAGACTTTACCTTCACTCCGTAGCCTGGAAGACCGGGCTCTCCTCTGTCACCTTTAGGTCCAATAGGACCCTGAAAGATTCATAAAAAACACACACACACAATTTAAAACAGATCAAAGTGATCAAAGTCATTTGACAATCGGAAGCTGTTTGGTCCAATAGATCAGTTCATGCTGATATAATCAGATATAACATACGCAGTAACATACAGCAAATATAAGCTTAAAGCTTAATAATGTCCACGGTCTTAAGAGAAGAGTAAATAAATGAAGGAGCACATGAAGACTCACAGGAAATCCAGCTTGACCAGGCAAACCAGGCCCACCCTGTACAGGAACAGAAACACAGTTTAACTCCATTAGACTAACGTCAGAGGGTCTAGTTCTCCAGATTTATTTGTTCTTCTTTGCTCTAAAACACATGGAGAACATCTGGAGTTGTCATCATTTATATGTTATTATGTTGTTGTGTTACTAAAATGAGTTTGACCCCCCTGGTGTCTAAACTAATCCACACACATCTTATCCTTGTCCTAGTTAAAAGGATCAAACACAGTCACAGTGACGTCTATATTTGCTCCATGTGATGTAAATCTTGGTCTTGATCCTAAAGGTGAGCACTCGTCAAAGTGTTGTTCAGTGAAATACATCTTATGAACCACAGCCTCAAACTCTAACTTGTATTTGGATACTACTTGTAGTGTGTAGCTGGTACTAGACCTGTCGTGTTGTGTAATAACTTTGCTATGTACCTGAGGCCCAACTCTTCCAGCAACACCGTCTAACTGTAGAGAATGGAGTGAAGACAGATATTATCAGGGACTAATGTGATATTACTATCACAAGATAATGAAACAAAAAGAATTATATATAATTATGAGCAGTTATTTATGGGTTAAGTTAGTATGAACGAATGATCTGAGGTTAAAACAAGGAGGTAGATTAGTTAATAGTAGTTTCATCTTTCTGCTCATGTCCTGTTTGCAGTGAAACCTCCTGAGTTTAGTTTCTTACATTGTCAGATGTCTGGTAGATGATCTGTCCTGGAGGTCCGGGTGGACCTGGTGGACCCGGGAGTCCGGCTCCATCTCGACCCGGTTCACCCTAAAACAGCCGAAAGGAACAAATAAGTAACTGTCTAATCCAGAACGTAGCGTTGTTTTCCAGTAAAAACGCTGGAATGAGAAATGTTAATGATGATATTTACCGTCTCTCCTTTGTCACCGCTGTCGCCCTTTTGTCCCTTTAAAAATAAAGAAAAAAGAAATAAAAGCACTGCTGCTCACATCATTTCTACACAGATGAACTTGTTAAATAACATGGTGAATTTAGAGATTTAGAGAATTTCATTCACAGGTGAAATTAAATTTACTATTACATACTATTGCATGACTCTGTTAAATCACATGTGTATCTATGTTAACACTATTTTAATGACATGCATGAAACATCAGTCTCATTCAGATCTAGAAGAAGTTCTTTGTGTTCGTTTTTTTTACCGGAGGTCCAGGGAAACCGTCCAGTCCTGGCAGCCCATCTCTTCCTGGAATACCTGCACTGCCCTTCAGACCTGGTGACCCAGACAAGCCGGGTTTACCCTGCAGAGTTAAGTTAAGTCAAGTTAGATCAGTGTGAAAGAAAACACGCACAAAAATAAAGTCACAGACAAACCACATACTGACAGCACCACCAACAATATTAGCAGCATGACATGTTAGAATGAGACAGTTTAAGTAACAAAAAAACTAAACAAAATATACACAAATAACTTTGTCATGAATGTATGAACTATCCAAACCGTCCATGGAGGATGTAAACATGACTAAACTGTACAGAGGTAGTATGAGTAATAAATATATTTAAAAAAAATAAAATTAAAATATGAGGTGCATGGGGAAAATATATATACATATATTATTTATGTATATATTTTAATTTATTATCCATTTTTCTTTATAATAGCATATGAAAATCTTTTTCCAGCTACTGTGGCAGATACTGTTTGCTGGTGGTTTACCTCTAATACCAGCCTGTGGTATTAGAGGACCAAACCTATAATATGTTGACTTTTACTTTTTATTTCATTGCTTTCTGCATCTTTACTTCAGTTTTATTTTAGCTTTCTTCAGTTCTGCTTGTGTGCTTGTTATTTTTCTCATGATAATTTCTATTTCTAGACATTTTTTCCCCTCAGCCATAAACATGCAGTAGTTCATTATTTCAACCCTGATAGATTTAAAAAACAAAATTATGACAGGTGTGCGGAAAATGTAACATCAAGGATATTGGCATCATGAATAAATCTATCTCCAAACCTGAGGGTCCAGAGGACACACTCACCTATTACCTTAGATACTTACATTCAGTCCCAGGTAATAAATAGTACCTCAGGCTTCTTTGTTATTTCTTAATATTTGTGACATATTTATGATATGACATGTTACTAGAAATATTCTCTGTGTACTCACTGGAAGTCCAGGTAAACCAGGAGGGCCCTGAAAGCACACAACATTTCTCTTGGTTATTTATATGTTCACAAATATAATAATCCACACAAAATTAATGTTAGTTAACATAGCAGAGATATATGACAGACGTTAATATACATGACTTTAAGTTGACATGAACGTATGTACCTGTATTCCTTGTGGTCCTCTGACACCAGGAAGTCCACTGGTGACACCTCTACCAGAGCCCTCCATGTCGTCCTTCACATACAAACACAAGGAGTTTGTGATAAATCACCACCTGGTTCCCAGGTTTCCTCCGTCTTTCCTCATGTATTTCCAGATTAAATTAAAGGGCTGACCTCACTGATAAAGGTTAAAGTTTTATATAAGCAGTGAGATGCAGCAGGTTTGAGATGTGTTACCTTTTTACATCTTTTTCAGAATGCACTCACACAAGATTTTAAAATTGAAATCTTCCTCTTCTTGTAACATAATAAATTTGTGTGTTTAATAATTAGAGACTGAAGAATACACTTTATGTAGATAAAGATATTCTACACACACTGAGGACTTAATAGTTTAAACTCGTTGTGACAGTAGACATTAGAGGTTTTGTTAAACACAGAATTCTGTTAACTTAAAGAGAACTTACAAATCCGACATTGAAGCTTGGTCCTGGAGGACCAGGTGGCCCGGGGGGTCCAACTGGTCCCATGGGTCCAGGCAGACCAGCCAGTCCAGGCTCTCCAGCAGGTCCTGGTAAACCAAGTTCTCCTTGAGCTCCCTTGTAGGATGCAATGAAATTCAGACGGATACAGATGTTACTGTCGGTTTCTTCAGTTCACTGAACGTCAATGCACACAATGTCTAACACGCAGCTTTTAGTTATCTGTTCATATACAGCCACAGCGTAACACACTGTTGTACACAAACGTGGCCCAATGTTCTGATTCTTGACCAGGGTGTACCCCCACATTTCACCTAAGCGGCTAAAGAAAATGAGTGAATGAATTCAGGTGTCACCAAATGTTAAATGAACACAGCTCACAGGTGATATTAGAAATATATTAGAAAAAACATTTGTTAGAATGGCTCCATGCTGAAAAGCTTTGAGGACTGTCATCCTGGAGCCTAGTTACCTGAAGATGTTAAGATTTAGGAGAGAAGGAGGCGGATTAATAGTGAGGCAGCAGACTGCTGAGATAAGAAAGATGGAAGATTAAAGGGACAGGGAAATAATCAAAGTGTCATCCTGGGTTTCTAAAGACCACAGAGGTCCAGTAACCCAGGTTCACCTGGGCAATTTCTGAAATTGTGGACGTTTAAAACTGAAGAAAAGGAAACTCTAAATTCTCACCTTCTCCCCAACTGCTCCTGGAAGACCCAGGCCACCAGAATCCCCCTGTTGTAGGAACCAGAGTGACAATCAGCGATGGATAAATGAAGCTACAAACTCAGGCCTGAAAATACTGAGCAGGTCTCTAAGGTTTTAAATTGTTGAAGAGGCAAAGTGTCAACCTGTGTGTTTATTTCACAGGATAAAGTATTAACAACAGGACTGGATTCCACCTACACAAGCTACACTCAGCACATTTAGAAGTGAAGAAGCTATGTTAATGAGTGGTGAAACATAAGACTGATTTGTGTTTCTGGACCGTTCTTTGTTCTGTTTGTGCGTGTGCTGCTGTGTTTATAATGGAGTTGGTCTAGCTGGGCCTGGACCTCATAGAACCCAGAGAATTTAAACTACAACATGAATGATGACAGAGTTACAGGATAAATGGGAGGTTAATACTACACGTTATCAACACGTCATACTATTGTAGCTGAAGTGATAGAATATATCTCCTCACCTTTTCTCCCCTGGGACCAGGAGCTCCTGGGAGACCATCTGTACCAGGTGGACCCGGTGAACCCTGAAGACAAAGCAGTGGTTGATGTGGTGAGACCATCAGAGTCCAGACAGTCTGAAGGTTTGGTGACATATCTGCTTATATCTGGTTGATGGTGTTGAGACTCACAGGTTGACCAGGGGCTCCGTCCTTTCCTGGTGGTCCAAATGCCCCAGAACTCACCGCTGTACCTGCAGAGGAACCTGGAAGACCAGGAAGTCCAGGAGGCCCAGGTGGACCTGGTGGACCAGGCAGTCCCTACATCAAGCAAAATATACACATTAGATTTATAAATGTCATCGTAGTAATAACATAGAGCAGGAACATTTTAACTCTTCTCACCTGAACAGAGTCCAGACCAGGGAATCCTGAACCCTCCATGTCCACAAAGGTCTGGAACACATCATGAGCAGTCGGTTCAATTTAACAGACCAGGAAGTCAGGAACATGAAACATGGGCCAAAGTTAACTCACAGATCTAAAGCCTGGTCCTGGGGGTCCTGGAGGTCCTGGGGGTCCCCTGGGTCCAGGCTGACCATCTCCACGGTCTCCCTGTGTGTACAACATTCATTAGACAAGGTATGTGTCAGGCCACGTTCTATCACCCGTGGTTTTGCTTCTTTACAATTTATTCTTCTGTTACTCTGGTGTATCTGACCTTATCTCCTTTCGGTCCGGGGTCCCCGGGGGTTCCAGGGAAACCTCGAGGTCCTTCAGGACCCTGCATTAAATTCAGAGTATTAGAGTGAATTATTTTATCAGAAAAACTAAAGAATCGGTGTCTATTTAATAATCCATTATTGTGTAAACAAGTGATGAACATTATTGTTGGTGTTGAACAAGACAAACAAATAAAAGTCTAACTCACAGTTTTTCCATCTTCACCAGGATCACCCTGTGAAAAAATAAAAAAAGATGTGAGTCCTCAGTGAACATTTCTGAATGAGGCATCTATAACTAAATAAATAAATAAATAAAACACTGAGATTATTCTCATCCTTTTAAATGGAATGAACCGGACACACAAACAAACACACAATAATATTGTATTAAGTGTTTTAATTTTTTTTATTATTATTATTTTGTTTGTACTAACCGGCTCTCCATCAGCTCCTGGTGGTCCCTGGGGGCCCGGGGCTCCCGATGGTCCAGGGGGACCTTGGGGTCCAGAGGCTGACGAAACAACTGAGCCGTCACGGCCAACTGAGTACTCAGTGGCTGGACCTGGAGGCCCGGCGGGTCCGGGGGGGCCGGCGGGGCCGGGCTCACCCTTCTTTCCTTGATAGCCAAATCCTGCACTGCCCTGAAGATGAAGAGGAAGCTGCATCAATAATTTTTATTTAATTCAGTGACATTCGGTGAGTTACAATAACTCAATCCTTCACATGGGACAAAAAAAGTAAAATGAGCCATAAAAACAGAGCTAATCTGAAACTTACTTTTGATCCTTTTTCTCCTGGTTCTCCCTGAAATGAGAAGAGACAGTGGAGTCAGTACCAATAACATCCACAGTCTGTCTGAGGTCACAGAGTTTTACTGAAAGCACCTGAAACTGAGTTAATGATAATTAGTTGTTGCACTGGTGGAAATCAAACCCTTCTCACATGCAGAGTGACAGAAAACTCCTGTTATGGAGGATTTTCCAAATATAAAAGCACATATACAATGTAATAAAATCAGGTTGGTTTAACTTGTGAACTTAAAGTTCAAAATCTGCCTTAAATACATGAGTAAACTCAACTCTGAGAGGTCCAGTCACCACTGTACAACTCATACTGTGAAGTTAGGTTGACGCATTGAAATTTCCATTTCACTGATCTGGCCGAAGCCCTTAAGATGGAATACCAGGAATTCATTAAATTAAGTAGAAATGTCCTAATTCATAATGACAGATATAGGCCAGGATCATTTATTGACCTTTGGGTCTTTTTGCAGCTTCTTATCAGAATCCAATTTAAACAGACACACTTTGATAATATATCACAGAAGCACCTTCAGCGCCCTCTGGTGTTCCTTTGGGAACGTGACAGAGGGTTCAGGCCAACTACGAGGACAAAAAGTATAAATAAAATAAAAAAAGGTCCAAACCTTCTCTCCACGGGCTCCACCCCGTGAGCTGGAGCTGGATCCTGCATCTCCCTTCGGCCCAAAAGGACCCCTGTCTCCTTTCTCTCCTCTGTCCCCTCTGTCGCCCTTCTCTCCTTTACCCCCAGACGGCCCTGGAAACCACAACAAGTCATTAATATCACGACTAAAGCTTCCTCCTTGTGAAAAAGCTTTTAAAAATGATTAAGGATTCATCCATGACAATGAAGAGGACACTGCCTGCTCCCAGAAGAAGAGGAGAAGAAGGACTTTTTGTTTGATGCAGCGAGAATCCCAGTGCTTCTACTACAGTTGTGTAGAAGTCACCCACGACAAAAATTGTTCACATGCACAGTGAAATGTCCCCCGAAAGGACATGTTGAATATTTCAGTGAGAAAAAAGACACAACAGTGTGGGACAAACTAACGCCACACATTGTAGCATTAGTTTCCTTCACATATCTGCAACACCAGCCCTGCTGCTTATTCATCACCATATCATTTCTCATTTCTCTCAACACGTCCACCACTCATGGAACCTAAACCATCAGGTAGAAACATATATGCATCTGTTCCTTGGTTGTATGCATTTGAAATCCATGTGAGGTCCCGTATAAGGAGTTCACATGAGGCGAGCAGAACGTCAGAAAAGTGAAAAGTGAAAACTTTGGATGCTTTGTCCGTGTTTAACTTCCCTCGACCCACCTGCTGACCCAAGAAGACCGGGTCTGGACTCCACAGAAAATGAAATGTGCTGGGAGTCACTGGCTGAACACAACACAAAACACAAGTTAAGTCTGTGGAGGAGTAATGTTTTCATTCAGTCATCTACCAAGTAGCAGCGTTACAAGTGATCTTAGCCAGCTTGAAGCTGTTCAGACTGGACCCAAATCTGTTTTGTATCAGTTGTGATTCCACCAATAAAAATGCAACTAGACTGGACACACAAAATAAAAGAAAAACACATGAACAATATTCTGCAACATTCTCCTTGCACAAACAATTCGTGCTGCTTTGTTGCCATTTTTTGTTCTTATCTACACTGTTCACTTGGTATCTTTATATCTTCTGTATCTCTCTCTCTCTCTCTCTCAAATTAAAATCCTTGAATCCTTGAACAATGACAGAATCTGCAGCCTGCACATCGTGTTGTCCACTAGATGGAGACATTTGTCGGTGAATGTGTTTCTAACGGGTTGAACTGTGCATGTTTAGGGAATGAGAACTCACTGAGTCATAAAACACTTTACAAAGAGCAAAGTCAAGCGTCGGCATGTAAAAGCTTGACATCTATTGTGTGTCTTTGAAAGATATATAAACTGAAGAACGACTGCAGCATTTGACAAATACAAAACAGTAAGAAGAGCTTTCTTAAAAAAATAACTGTCGTGGGACTCACCTGTCTCTCTGGCGATGTTGACCTCATCCATCCTAGACACTGGAGGCTGTGGGATGGGCAGCGATGGAGGTTTGGTCTGCAGGAAACATCATTCAGCAGAAAGATATAATACGTATTTAAAAAGGGCAGTGGATGGCATTTACTAGAAGCTCACTCATGCACACACACACACACACACACTGAAGAGCTTTAAACACATAACTGCTGCGTGGGAAAAAGTTTTCCTTCTTAGTATTTATCCAAAACAATCCCGACTAAAATGACTCATTCACTCATTTTCAGCATTAACGTTTAGGACTGATGCTGTTTTCTAGCTGTTCTGAAACCCGATGAAGTAAACAAGTGTGTGTGGAGCCAGAGAAGCGGTCTGTTTCTGTTTTTGTTGCCCACCAAGAAATCACCGTTTAACTGTTAATCGCTGTCAGGCAGCTCAGGCCCAAATGATGTGAATCTTATTACAGGAAAACAGTTCCCAGTCTAACGGTTACAGAATGCCAGTACAGTGACTATATAGTAGAGCAGCATCAGTATTTGTGTTTGTGTGTGGTTTTGTTGCAGCTTCTCCAAGGATAATTCAGTTTTAAGGACAATTCTTGTAAATCATGAAAGCATTTAAGCCTCTGGGTGCAGCCTTTTGAACCAGTCACAGCTCTGGACATGAGTTGTGTTTGAGTAAATGCTGCATGATTCAATTTTCTTCTTTTATGGTTATTTCATTGATACAAGGGACACATTTATTCAAGTGAACCCAACAACCTGTTATTTTTTAACTGTGGTCCAACTTTGATTAGTCAAGAACAAAACCACTTAGAGTGGATCAGAAACTTCAGAGTCTTGACTTTCAAAACAGACCAAGACCAAAATGTCCATGAACAGCAGGCATTTACTTATTTATTATTTATTTACTTATTTATTTACTTATTTATTTATTGTACAGGCTGAGGTTAAGACAACAGAAATAACCACTGACCTATATATAATAAACAGGAGTGTCAGCTTCTCCCCCCATTACTTTTATATCTTCTGTAGGTTTTGTTTAATTTACACTGTATATTACTAAAATACAAGGTTAATTCAGTTTATTAGGCGTCTAATAAATGAGTGGAGAGGTTTTATGGACAAAGGAAGGACAGAGCAGGTCAGAGAGGAGCAACAGGAATAAGAGACGAGGTCACTCACGTTCCCAAAAACTGCCTGTTGGTAAAAAATGCTCCCCCTCACTAACCTATTCATCACCGTGACACACCTCGGATTATCACCTGTGGAATTCAAGCAGGAGTGTTGATAATTAACCAGTTTGTCCTCTGGGAATAAATTCCTCCCACTGTGTCGCACAGCGTGGACTAAGCTCAGAATCTGGCCAGAGCGTTACTGGCTGCTCTAAGTCTTCATGTATCTTAATGTGATGAAGAATCCCCGGCCTGTTCACTCCTATCCATCATGGCCGGGCTGATGGGTGGGAGCCTCACATCCTGAGAAGACAGTGTTGATGGATTTGAACCACGCAACCCCCATGAATCTAAGAGCAGGTATGCAGCTTCCTCTGCTGTGAACATATTCTTCCACCTCCTCAGCGGTGTGCCAGGTTTTATAGGCTCTACCTTCAGACGTATCACAGGGGAAATGTTTTGAAATTTGTACATTTTTGTGGTTGACCTGAGGAAGAAGGAACAACGGTGCAGAACCGAGATTTGACTTTCTTTCGTCTGTTGCTTTGCCAGAGAGGAATCAGACCCAGAAAACAAACAAACTATTAGAGCAGAAACAAAAGTCAAGCCACTTTCCCAGTGCTCCGTCTCATTAAGACCTAATTCCAAACAACGTGCAGGACAGACAATTTCCTGGAGAGTAAAAACAAGTTAAAGACTCAATCTGGGTCTTACTTTAAATGTTCAACCTTATCCATATTTATTCAAATTACTGTAAACAACAATGCATTTTTCAATGTCTCAAGGGAAACTATCGTTCTGTGGCCATTACTTTCAGTGTGGCCTGTGTTTTTTTGGATGTTGCTGTGGGCAACAGAACCCGATTAAGTCTGTCTACCCTGCAGTGCACCAAAGTTTAGGACAGAGTTGAGCTGGAGACTTTCTCTGAAGATAAACTGGTAAAAAGAACCAAGACCAACAGACTAAGAGCGGAGATGAGCGACTGTGTGTGTGTGTGTGTGTGTGTGTGTGTTTCATGTAACGCTACGTTTAGCCGGTGATGTCACAACACAGCTTCATGTTACTCAGATGTAGAGTTATTCAATTTATGTCCATTTTACATCGTTTTAGTCCAATAATAAAAGTAACCGCAGCAGATTTTAATTTCTAACCTCCACAAGGCTGTGTGCAATGCATCCTGGTACATGTAGGCAGTGCAGTTACAGCTGCGTTCAAGACAACTCAGAGAATTTAGCTGTGTTTGTTTATATAAAATTCACAGAACAAGTTATTGCTTGGATCAACTACAATGTAAAAAGTGAAAACAATGGTCTTGTTTAAAGAGGTTCAGGATCAAGATTCACTGCGAGGAAACATGCAAACATGACGTGTTCTAATAAGAAACTAAACTAAAGAGTAATTGAGATGAGATTTTTAAGTTTTAATGCCTCTGCTTTATCTAATAATATTAGTAAATCACTGCAAACACACTTGCTATGATTTCCATTCATTTATCTCCATGTAAAAGAAATAGGTGCTAATAACTTTAGATATGAATGTAAAACTGTTTTACTAGAGTAAATAACTACTGTTTGATAGAACAGTTGTGCTGCGGGAACATTTCCTCCTGGGCTTCATGCTGAAGGCGACACTTTAATACCCTCGGTGACACCTTTAAGGATTACTGACTAGCTCTGCCATCTATCACCAAGAATTCCAGGATGACAAAATGGAAAGTCTCACTTGTACAGCTCCCCCTCTCTGCCTTGTCTTTGCCCCAACTTGTCTTAATTGCACAGGTTAGACAATTGTGTGGAGTGTAAGTTATAACTCTGAGCGAACAGACTGTGAGATGGAAAAGAAATTGTCAGGTGGGCATTATGTGCCAGCTGTTGTGTTTTTACATTGCGCTACATATTGCATGATGCTAATAAATGGCTCCTGCACAGGTGGGAAAAGTCCCTCGTAAAAGCTGCATCAAGTAATTGGAGCAGCGGCGATGAAGAGACTTCCGACTACTGACCCTGCCCTCCTCATCTCCTTCTCCCACTTTCTTTCCAACTCTGTCACTTCCTGCGTTGCAGCTGATTGAGAAACCAGTCTGAATAACAAAGCCTTGAGGCAGGGGGCCTCTCACTTGGATCAGATCGAGTCCAAATTGACATCTGGTTTCTCTAACACTCTGCTATAATTGTGAGTGGGAGTGGATGAATGCGCAGTACATGGCTGTGGCTATCTGACAGAGGGAAGACGTGAATGAGTGTGAGTGAGACACAAAGATAAATGGCTTAGAGATAATGAAACAGACGGAGGGAGGCAGCGAAAGATTTACAGAACAAGGTAAATGCTCTACACTTTACACCCACGCCTTCCATGATGAATGGATGGATTAAAAATAAAATAAAGAGCTCAGAACAAGAACTTTCTATGACTTCCTATTTGATTCTGAAACAGAATCAGACAGTTGACAGTTTTTTCTTGAGGAGTGAGAGTTTGCTCACTTATGCTGAGACATCAGACAACAATACAGAGGGAAGGACAGCACCACATCTAACTCTGGGATGAATGTGTTTGGAGAAGCGCAGTCCGCTGTTAGTAATCCATGCAGATACGTCTGGCTTGTTTGAATCCTCTTACGTAACTGTGCTTCATTCACTCTTTTTATGTCTTTGAGCTACAGTTTCAGATTGATTTCCAGTTGGAGCTAACGATGTTTACAGTGCAATGTATCAAAATCCCAGGAGTAGTCTCATAGAGCAATAACAGGAATAACAGGAGTACCAACAGTCACATTATAAATTAAATAGCATTCATTTAGCAAAGGTTAAATCTTCACGATACAAGATGTGACACAAACGTTGTTCCATACCGTCCATCTGTTGCCTTTCACCACGTCTGGTTTGGAGGGTTGAGTTCCCTCGTAGCCACTTCCTTCCCCTGAAGCCTGAGGAGACCAATCATACAGTTTACATTTCATTTGATACGAGATGTTCCACCTGACTCAGCACTTCAAAACACAGCTGATTCTCTTTTAACTGCGTTACTCTTAGTGTGTCATAACGTGTGCATATTACATGCTGCACCACTTAGTTTGGACAATTATTTGGCCACAGACAAGTCGCTGGTGGACTTACTAATATAAAGGATACTGAGGATTCCAAGCTACTGATATGGGTTTGATGCCCAGTCAACATAAAGGTCTTTACCGACTTCCCCTTAGGCTAAATACAGTATCTAGATTCAGTGTTCAGGGTAATTCAAACTCAGGTAGCCCACCACTTTAATGTACATTGATGAGATGCCTCAGTGAGAATGATATGATCCAGCTCTTACCCTCTCATCCCTTCCACAGGTTATTTCCCAGACAGAATGAGTTTCCTCCAGACTGGAAACTTATAAATAAATAAATACCATAAATGAGCCAGACTTTTGAACGGCTCTTTGAAAGGATCCAGGTTCCCTTTAAAGAGCTGCCCTATTTTCTACAGAGATCCACAGGAGTCCTCACCTCTCTTGTAGGAGGCGGCCGTGTTGTTAGCGTCATGTGATCAGTGACTAGTCGACATGATGCTTAAAGCGTCGTGGTGCAGTAGTGAAGTCGACTAGTCTGTAAAACCTCTAGTGCATATAAACCTGTATGGAATCTCTTCTCTGTGTGAAAGTATTTGTGACCATATTTAGGTGCCTGTTGTTTATGCAGCCTCCTCGCCTGGTTCCGTGTTCACTTTAACCTCAACAACCCTTTTACTCGGTTAAGTTAAATGTGCATATATCTACAGTAAGCAGGTCTCATACAGTAAACCCATGCACCTTTCCGATTGCGTAGCGTTTCATTTTGTGTGTTGTCTGAACAGGAAAACAACTGTTAGGTGATCATTTGAGATCAAAGTCACATCCTGAAACTGGAAACCTGTGATTCCCCCATCCATTTCAAACGACATCTGAAGATTTGATGACACCGAGCGCAGAGCTTTAAACTTCACTCTGTCAGTGAGGACCTGTGTTGTCTGAGAGAGCAGAACAGTTGTGAATGTTTTCCTAAATAACAGATGAAGCTGCTGGTGGGCTGCAGCGAGGCACCTGTTTGTGTGCGGGTGGTCAGACGCTGCGCTCTCATTCATTATGTTACACATTTACTAGTTATTAGTAGTAGTAGTTGGAAGCTGTGTAATACTGAACTAAAGTCTCAAGTGGTAATTGTTGAGTTTCCCTCTATAATATTACAATTTCCTACTATGTAAATGCCCTGAGGTGACTTGTGTTTTTCTCAATAAAAAACTAAATAAAATAAAATCTAGTGTTGTCTAATCTATAATTTAACTATTTGAAAACTTTTAGCCGCTTCAGTAAATTGAATTCAAATGCAGGAACCTTCAGAGGCCTGACCTCCTCTGGTAATGTTGCTCTCGTCCAGTTTCCTGTCTATAAAATAAAGATCCTCAGACCAAGTTTACCACCACATTCATTATATTTTAAATGATATATTCTGCTCCTGTTTTCAGACAATAGTTTTCTCATTGCAGGTTGATGACAGTCAGCTCAAAGGTTGTGTCGGCTGTTCTTGTCACCAGTTGCCATTTAGATCAACCAGCTGATGAAACATTCAGAAAAAACAAACAGAACTGCTAAGTCTGGTATGTTAAGGTCAGACTGATGCTACAGTCTGTTGGGTCAGTGTAAAACAATTATTTATTTGTTTGTTAGCCTGTAACAAAAAAGAATGACATGGATTTTAAACGTCCATTATCCCGATGAGAGCCGGGCTGAAGTCGACCCAGACTCTTATGAGTCCATGTGATGGAGCCAGATCAAGGCTCATCAGTTCTGCCAGATGGGTAATGAAGCATTATCGTACCAGAAGCTTCAAATTATCGTATTTTGAGGAAAATTATTTTACACACCCAATTTAATGTTGCTCAGGACCATTTACTGCTTCAGTAAAACATGACCACAGACCACACAGTAGAGCTTATGATGCAGTTTTACCTTTAAATAAACAGAGCTGTATGAAGGGGTCACATTATCATACATCTATCTAGAGTACGACACAGACGTCGTAACCTATGTACGTAGCCTACCTAGCCATTTATACGTGTGCGTTCGTCAGTCTGGCTCAAAAATGACACAGCGCTGTGTCTCTTTTACCAGTCGGGTTCATTGTTTTTCTACTTCCTGCTTCACTTTCAACAATGGTGAAATTTCACCGAAGATGAATCATGGAAATGTTTGTATCTGAACCTCCTCACTTAACCTTTCCTCCACGTGTTCCATCTTTATTGATCCAAAACCATCAATCTGAAAATTGAGGAGATGGAGAAGAAGCTGGAAATACTAAAGATTAAACATGCTACCACCAACTTAACACATTTCTGGGGAGGTGTACGTCAGCCACAGCGTTAGGGTCTGTGTCAGCATCAAATTAATGTAAAAGTCAGTCATGGATGTATTAAGAGGAGGAGGGTATGACCTCCACTCAGCCACACAACCTGTTGTTCCCCAGTGGTCACCTTGGACATGTCCAACTGGAGACAGGGTCAATTTGTAATCTGTCCATTGGGATTTTTGTGTCCATGGTCTGTTCATATTTGTAAAACCACCGTAACAATATAAAGAGTTTTGGTTGTGTGTGAAGATGTGGGTTTCCTTCCAGAGGAAACTGATGTGAAGGTGAGAGGGTCCAAACTTTGAGTCTGTTTTCAAGTATGAACACATCTACAGATACAACAGGGCACATGGAAAGAGCTTATTTAACGCTCACACTACAGCAGATAAATACAAAGTTTAATCCTAACACTTTTATTCTTAAATTATTGGTTCTGCAAAGACTTGCAGGCCAAAGCTGCTGCAATTGGACAATGTCTGTTTAGAGAAGAGTCTGCACACAGCCAACAATGAGATGGAAATATGTTCACAGTCTCGTCATAAAATGCCTGTTTGTCGTTCTGGTGTAACGTATTCAGTTCATCTTCAAAATGTAATGATGTGTCACTCACCATGTCTGAGTCATCTTCATCCTCCTCACAGTGCCTCTCAGCAGCGCGGGGGTCTCCCACCACCCTCAGGTCACCAATCACACCCTGTAGCAGAACAAGTACACAGTGTTTTGATGTTCAATGACACATATAATCATGTCGCACCAGTGCTTGTTCTCTCACACACACACTAGAGGTGAAACATAAATATATGGATGCTTATCTCTGCTGCTCTTGCTGCTAGGGCTGAGCGGAAGTCCCACTTTCCACAGAATCAAAGGAGCTATTGATGTCTCAGTTTTAGCCTGTGAAGTGCCGCTATCTCTGCCTCAGACATGATCTGATACATGTTCCCACACAGGAAACCCACAGACAACATGAAAACCGCTATCAAAGGGCCACTAGCTGTGTGTGTAGAGGAGGTCTCTCTGCTGCTGTTTTGAAACTGATTCTTCAGGACACGTTTATGTCCTGAGAAAAATTAATATAAATGGATTTATTTATTTTTTTTTGAAGATAAATCGCCCTCTAACATTTTAACCATGACTTTTAATGGTTACATTTAAGTTGCACAACTCAACACGTTGTGGTCTTTCTTTTCTTAAAATGCTTCAGCTCTTCTCAATAAATCTGCTCATGAGAGTCTCACTGCAGCATGGCTCCAATACTGACGGATAATTGGAAAATTGGTTTTCCGATGGCTGAACCTCAAAATTTCATAATTTAAATATTTACATTTTTAAAGAAGCCTGCCAAGTCTCAATTTGATTAGGGAGATTAAAATCACAAGACCTCATCAGCTAGGTTCAACTAAAAGCACATGACCAACGAGCATGGAGTGAAAAAACATTGTTAGAATTCCCCAGTTAATCAAGCGATTGGAAAAAAACGCAACAACAACAACAACAACAACAACAACAAAAAAAAACACAACAAAACAACATATTTTTTCTATTGAACCACAATGAAATAATTTACATGGCTATCTATCTATCTATCTATCTATCTATCTATCTATCTATCTATCTATCTATCTATCTATCTATCTATCTATCTATCTATCTATCTATCTTTTAGTAAAGTAAAAGTCATGGTTGAGTTATAAAACAAATATCCAAATCTGAGCATCAACAAATCCACAGACAGAACAAAAAGGTCAGCCTGTAGGAGTTACAGAGTTCCAAAGCAGAGAGTGGAGTATCGGTCTTATAGGAACCCACGTTAAGCTGCACACTCCACAGAGTTTGACTTTACGTAAGAGTGGGCAGAAAAAAAAGCCATTACTTAAAAATAAAAACAGGAAAAATGTTTTATATTTCCCAAAAGGCATGTGGGATAGCCCCCAAATGGAGAATGTGCTCTGGTTAGATGTGACTAAAACTGAACTTTTTGTCCAACAATGAAAATGCTACGTCTAGCACAAACCCAACACATCTTATCTCTTCAATGACACCATGAGTTTCAGCAGCAGGGACTGAGAACTGGTCCGAATACGAGGACACGAGGAAAACTGCTAAAGTCTGCCAGTGATTTGAAACTGGGACAGAGGTTCATCTTCCAGCAGGACAATGACCCTAAGCTCACGGCTAAAGCAACACTCGACTGGTTTGAAGGGGAACATTTGCCTTAAGGAATGGACAATGAGCTCTGTGTATAGCTCATGGAGCTATAATTGAAAAAGGAGGCTCCACATAGCACTGACTTGGGGATGAACAGTTATGCATATTGAAGTTTTCTGTTATGTGCTCCAGGTTGGAATTAAAATGGTTTGTTTGAAGGTTTGCATCATTTCATTTGCATCAAAACACAAAAAATGCCAAGAAGGCACTGTATATAGCCATTAATAAATTAGCTTTTCGCATAGCTTGAATCTATGACACCTTGTTTTTTGCCCTTTCACTTTTTTAAATTTTAATTTGTGATTTGATTTGACATAATTTAAATAAGTCAAAAATATACAAAATTGACTTTGCTTCAGTTTGAATGGGAAAATTAGCTTTAGAGACTGAAAACTGTTTTAGCACCAGGCTGTAAACACTTCTGCTGAAAGCCTACAGGAAAGGACCAGTTTTGGATTTAGCCCCAGTAACCATTAGACAAATTTTATCTAAATGTGCTGACTTCATTTGGGTGCTTTCCTGCATGCAGGCAATCATGGATGAACTACTTTTACCCTTAAACTGCTAAACCAGTGGAGTTAATTACATCGGAACTGTGTGGTCGTCCACTTGCAGACTCCAGAAGGTCAAAATATTAAAAGCACTCTTCCAAGGCGTCACACTGCATGAACCCTTTCTTTTGGTTAATGTTCCAGAAAGCCTCAGATTGTAAAAGACCTGTTTTACAAGAAATAGTGGAGAATCAAGACAGACTTCCTCAGTAAATACAGTGTAACAGTTTGGTGCAGAACAGTAAAAGGCTCTATACACACCAGGAACTTTTCAGGATCAGCCCCTCCAGCTTGGCCGACAAAGACCCCAGCACCTCTCTGAAACTCCATGTCATCTGGCGACCTTTCGATGCGCATCTCCTGAGGGTCTGTGTCACAGTTGAGGTAGAACATCACCCTGTCGTCCATCACCGCGATGGAAAAACGGGTCCAGGTGTCTCTCATCGATGGCACAAGAAACCTGGCTGCCTCGTAGGACTGCTGGGAGTCAGGCTCTGTATAGTACAAGATGACATTCTGGTTGCTGCCCTGCACGGACGACAGTTTGACGCCCACGTACATGATCCGCTGTAAGGCATCTGTGACAGAGAAGATGACGCCGCCCTTGGCAGAGGTTGGTTTCAGGTTGAAAATGAGGGCAAAGTTTCGGTAGAATGGGCTCGGCAGGTGGGCATGTGCCAGCTGGCCTGTGTTGGCGTCCGGGCCAAAGATGTAAGCCGGGGTGTTGTCTGGTCCATAGACTTGGGTGATTTCACTTGGAGGAGGATCTCCAATCAGTTGCAGGAGGGAAACTCCACTTTCTTCTACAGGGTGAGAGAAACAAGGTGTCAGGACATGATACGTAGGAAACAGTGGAGGTTAGAAGGGAGGGCATTAAGGCCGAATACAGTGTTAGACCAGGAGCTATTAGACAGTTGGTGGGTGACCAAATGTGAATCTTTCTGATGGATGCAGGTGCAACTGCTGCTACTTGCAAAAGATTGCTGAATGCTGAGATGGTTGTGTTTCTCTTTGTAACGTGATGTACAAAACATTAATAACTGCTTCCACCAAAATATGGGCTTTTTATGAGCTTGGGAAAGCACCCCTTCTCATGGGACCACAAACAAACAAGACCAAAATATGGAGAAGGAAATATGTTATATCGACCCCAAACATCTACAAAAAAGGCAAAGCATGTGGCATATGACTTCACTGATTTCACATGATATTACGAGTTGCTGACATTGCTGACAACTTCTACTTGGGGGTGGCTGTGGTCCAACAGGTAGAGCAGGTTGATCACCAGTACATGGAGCACACATCAAAGTGTCCTTGAACAAGACACTGAACTCCATGTCACTCCCAGTGCACTGCTGTATGATTGTGTTTGGAGCATGTGAACAAGTGGGTAGATGCATCATTGTGACTGTAAAGGATTGATTTGAGGACCAGAAGGTAGAAGGCGCTATATTAATACATGACCATTCTACATTCTACACTGAAGGGAGAACTTGTTAAATATGAGTCTGTGTGTGTCTATATTTTGACAAATTAGAGCTTGATCCACGGCTGCAGACTAGCGAACAGACAGTTGTCTATGCATTCCTGAAGAGAAAAGATAAATTCTTCCAACTATCGCCACATCTGGTAAATGTCACTGCTGGAGGGCACGCGGGGACCAACAACTGGGCCTCCAGCATATCTCTGCTCACTCTTCCGTCACCCTGGGTGACTCTGGCAATAATAATTTAAAAGAAAGTGTTTAAGAAATGCAAGGAACACAAAGAGCAGTGTGTGTTCATACACAGGCAGGGTGGACATTGGTTTGGTTTTTCCTCTTCCTCAAACGCTTTTCTTAGTGTTTAAGGAGTTTAAGGAGGAATCACAAAAATGACTGTTTTGGGAGAACATGTGATGTATTTTTCGGGCTTTGAAGAAATGCTTTGGTTCACCACCTGGGGACTAATGAACGAGCTCTATTGCTCAGTTCAAAGCCTCCCCACAGCCCCGAGTGCACAAGATCAGTGAGGTCAGCAGTTGGCTTTGTTGAGAGCTTAAACACACGAGGTGTTTGGCTGAACCCACGGCCCTGCTTTCTGCTGTACAACCATAAACATCAGGCGGAATATTCTGCACGCTGCTTGAGGACTATAGATGCTTTCATATCGGTCTGAGCATACAGAGAACCCAGTCAGGCTGTGAAACGACATCAATAAAATACATTCCAGCATGGAGTTCCCGTCTGCTCCAATCAGATCAAACATTTCTAAGGGGGATTCATCAGTAAGTGGATTATGCAGCTATGCACTAATTAAATCATATTCATGTCAGGTCAAATTTCAAACCAAAAATATCAAATCTGGGAAACTAAGCAACTTCTTTTTGCATTGTATTACTTGACTGCGCTCATTATCATACAGCATATTAAATCTATCAGTGATGTTAAAGTTGTTTAGAGTCCACATTCATGTAGGACATGCATCTAAAATCACTGGATCCAACCTTTATTAACCTTTCTGAAGCAGCACCTGAGCACAAAGCAGGAATTTCATACCTACATGGAATACATGAAATGACACAATGACTCTGGGCTGCAGCATGAATGAAAGTTATAGATAAACGGTTGTTTGCACCAGGTGACCAGATATTACCTCTAATTCTGAAGTCAGAATGGGAGAGCTCAAGGGTTCCGTCAGCGGACCTGTGCAAACCTGCCTGAACCAGGTTTTTCTTTTATGTAAATCTCTGCTGAAGTAGTAGTAGTAGTAGTTGTATTAAAATCCATCATGTGTGACAGCAAACCATTATAATTTGGATGTGGAAGCTGGTCTGAGCTGTCCTTAAACAAGAAATACTCCAAAACTGAGCAACGTTTTTAGTAAATAAAGCCATAGAGGATGATTTTTCTCTGAATGACAATGTCTGTATGCCTGTATCTAACGGTGTCTACACTGGCTGAAGTGCACTTCTTTGCAAGAAAAAGCAGAACTCATCATAAAAATGATTTGATTTGTGTGCCCATTAAACTTTAAGGTCTGTAATAAATTGTCTGGAATGTGAGGCGCATCTCTCAAACCGATTAACATTCCTCTACAGAGCTACGATGGATTCAGCTTTACTGTCCTCTATCTCCACAAACACTCGTGCAATTCAAACATCTGATCTTCTAATGCCTTTACCAAATAAACAGCAGCCACCCTTGTTGGAATGTGCATTCATACCAGCTCTCTAAACCCTTCATTAGTGAAACATCTCACCTATTACTCATCGCTCACACAGACCAGATGTGCTCGCCTTTGAGCGATGTGTAGAAGTCACCCCCACATAAAAGAAAGGAAACCAGACACTTATTATACACATCTAAAAAAAACAAAGTGTACTGGTGTAGATGTGCTAGATGACAATCTGGGGCTTTAAATGTAAATAGACGATTTAATTAGCAGATCCAAAGCTGACACAAAAGGTTTGACCTGTCTTAGACTTCCAAGAGAATCATTTTATTGAATCTGGTTCAAGGTGCCTGTATTGTCAGCAAAGGGCCAGACTGTCATTCCCTGTCAGAGATCAAAAACGTTTGGGCACAAAAAAGGTTTACCATTAGCATTTTAAGGGCAATATCAATTCAGGTTTTCCAAATAGCCTTTGTTAAACACTGACAGCTTCAAGGTCAGTTGGGCATAGAAAAAGACTTAATGAATGGAACCATGCTGGATTTATGGTGCTACTTTGTCTTGTCAAGAAGGGCCAGGACAGCTCTTTTTCATTTCCCAACATTCCAGGATGGGGTACCAGACTTCGCGGTACCCTGTTGATAAAGCTGATTATATACAGTATGAAACTGTTTACACAGCTTTGGGAAGAACGGGTTCATGTAAGATCCACTGGAAAACACTTGAACATCTTGACAGACAGAAAACTTTGCTGTTTCACCCGACTACACTCTATCACCAGTTAAAACATCCCTTGAGGCCTGCTGACAAGGCCAATAATCTCTCCCCCTTCTTTGCAAAAAGCTGCTCGGTGGTCTGACCCTGAGCTTAAAGTGTCAGGGTTCAACTGAAAACATGGACATCACAATAACAGTCCCATGAGTGTGTACAGAAATGTCACAATACTCATGCATTTGCAGCATAAACCATGTTTGTAGTGTTTATCAGACAACTGATTTAAAAGCGGAGCTTATTCAGTGAGGCCCATTTCATCACTGTATGATCTTTCATGCTCCAATGAATGTCTGCCTGCTATCAAGGCTCAATTGATTTGTTTGCTCACAATGTTACATCAAGTACTGGATGGTTTCCATCTTAAATACAGAATGTAAATGATTCTTTTATAGGATCTTTTGCTTAAGGGAATGTAAGAACTGACAGTGACAGGTACACTATATTGTGCACAATGCAGCACTTTATAATAACCATAGTTTCTGTCAGCGTAAAATCTATGGTGACATATATATGTGAAAATATTAGGAGTCTATAGATAAAGGGGTTGTGCTTAACTGTGCCATTAAACTAAACACAAACTGAATACATTTTATTCTTTCTCTGTAAAATGTATTCTGTGAACCACTGGTACAAATTTGTAGTTTCTTTAACATAAGAAGTCTAAAAAAGCAAAAAGCACATAACAGTCTAGGAAGGACACTTGTTGACTTAAGTCTCTTAAAGCCCATGAAGGGAATTGGGTCTAGCACAAGCTTTGCACTGTTTTAGGAAGGACTCCAATTGTTGTGTTTCTGGTAAGAAGTAAAACTGGTAATGGAAACACCTACATTTTGAAAAACCTCTCAAATATCTAAAGCTAAAACACTTTTTTTTAGACGTAACGATATAACAGTTCCGCATTTCCCCAGGTCATGTGACCAGTTCATATGAAGTTGCGTGAGAAGAATTTAAGAGAATTATGGGATATCACGAGACGAGACTTTACGAGAGTCACAGCTCATTTGCAGAACACCAGTGGAAACGTGTGCAAAGTGCATTTAGTGCTCTTTTATTTCTTTTCAATACTTTTCAAGTTATCTTGTAAGGAAAGAGTTTTTGAGGCAATACAGCCTTTTCCATACACTGCTACATTCTGTGTTATTTACAAAGTCACAGTGGAGATGTTTCTACATGGGTTTAGTGCACATCCAACCTGCTGAGACAGCACCTCTCTCCTTGATTTGCGGTTAAAAACCTCGGGCCATTATCCAGTCTGAATTGTTCAAGTGCTTCTGCTGTGTGTTTTGGAACACAGCCTCGACACTTCCAGTTTTGTCCTAGTGCAACAGAAACCAGAGGGGGCAATAGGATTCTGGCAGCAAACAAGTCAGACCACACTGTGCCCATAATTGGAACCCTCCCGAGAGCCAAGTCAAAATGACTCCCTGGGAAGCTGCACAGTAACGAACTGGAGCCAGCTTTGGGCCTCCCTGTCATGAGATCCAATATCAATCTTAGCTCAGTGAAAACATGGTGTTACAAATCACTGTCAGACTACCAAAAGGTTGTACAACCACCCAAAAAGAAACTAAATGTACCACCACAAAAGCATCACATACATGTGTTAAAAGGGAAGTATCCTATGTCTTCTCTGGGCCACATTTGTGGCTACTGACCAGATTTTACTTAGTTTAAATCCAACAGCCTAAACTGACAGAGAGTAATGGGGTCTCTCAGCGTACATAAATTGCAGTCGACCTCTAGACCCTGATATGAATGACTGCTCATCTTTCAACCAGATGACCGGTTACCATGGAAAAACATCATTAAAACGGGTATTGAGCCCTAACAATTCTGCTCCCCACCGTGAAAGGATTTCATCTGACTAATTTCTTACAAAGATTCCATGATACACACTTTGACATCTCTGTGCAATCTTCCAACAGTAATCTCCCACACCCTAAGACTCAGCTACATTCTAAGACTTTGGTATATAATCTGTATCTTTGTGTTTTTGGTCCCATGCTGATGGCCCTTTTAGACACAGATTTGACTGTAGACTTTATTGATCTGCAAGGCAAATTGCTCAGTGAAAGTCAGGGCCAGGGAGGTATTAGAAAGATCTATGTAGAGATCTATGTGACACATAGTCCTGGAAAATGAAACATCTTGTCCACTTTTGTCTGTCAGTGGAGAAAGCTGTCCGATAGATAGTGAGGCTGTAAAAAGAAACACTCTTGAACTGTCAGTGGTCCAAACTGAGATTGGGGACAGACAAAGAGAGCAGATTTTCTCTCTGACTTAAAGCTGACTGACACAAAACAGGGAATCCCGGCTGTTCTCTCATGAATCAACACTCACTATAAACAACTGACAACTTTATCCCATAATTTCTTTGTTGATCAAACTCCTTGAGACTGTTTATTGTAATTTGTATAACTGTGGTGAAATGTACAGTATGTAACTCTGCAGCTCTAAACACTTCTCTTCACTAGAGCCAAAAGCAAGTTTACTGTTCTATTAATCAACATACTCAATGCATCTTGTAATTACATTAAATTAAACCTAATCGGTTAAAGGTACTTTGATGGTCTTCACCTTTTGCCCTCCTAGTCCACCAGTTAGAAATGCTACGTCGTTTGTACAAATGTACATCTTACTGGAAACCACTGATGCAAACATGACTATGTTCCAACATGCATGACAAATACTGTGTCCATTCCTGAAAAGACAAATGCACATCATGCGGCCAGCCACTTGCTGTCAGCAGAGATATATTCTAATATTGATTTCATGCACAAACTGTTTGCAGAAGGATAAGATCGATCCAAAAGACCAGTGATTAATGGAAACCGTTGGCTCAGTTATGTTTTCCTCAGTCTTACATAAGAAAATGGAAAACTATTGTAAAACTATGTTAACAACATGGATTCAAACCAGCATACTGTATATACAGCATACTGAACGTACAAGCCCAGGTACTGAACAGCTGAACAAACCATTATCTGATAAACAGCTTAATAAGAAAAGAGTTGTGAGTTGAATTGATTATGTGTGTGTGCATGTATGTGTTATGACCATCACAAAATAAGTCACATGCGATCCAGAGGACAAGGGAAACACAAACATGCAATAGGTTAAACACTATGATGTGCTGGTACAATACATGTTAGCTGGGACTTCTGGGACACATTTAAAATTAAGCATGCTTATTCTTCTTCAAAATGCACATCCAACACAACCTGCACGAGGACCAATACCAGTGGTTAATCTCTGTAGCTCAGTGCTGGCAGGGAAACGAGCAAGTTATTTCGGGGGGTTCTGGGTATTTAGTGAAAACACCAGACAAACTGGGAGTAGGGATTTTCAAAACTGGTCCCAAATGAATCCAAAAATAAGATTAATTTGGGACCAGTGATTACCTTTCTGGTTACTAACTGACAAGCACTGATACCCATCCTCCTCCTCATCTGGCAGAGTGTGGCACTCCACAGGGAGGTGTCCCTCATCCAGTAGAGTCCAGCAACTGTCCCGCAAGACTTCGCAGAAGCTCCGGCAGGGTAACATTGGTTGCGGGACTGGAGAGCCGCACTTTGGTAACAAGAGAAGGCAGAAAAACCACTCCAAACTGTGGTGGCAGTGTGACCTTAACAGCCACGCCCACTCATTCAGTACTTCACGGATTTCCTCCACACCGCTATGGTTGAAGAAATTGGGTATGGCGACCTTTTCCCCAACCACGGGGGAGCAAAAAGGAAGAGCAGTATCTAGCACCAGGCATTGTGGGAACTCAACATCCTCTGTTGGTTTAACAACTTCTGTGTGTTTGTCAGTTGTCACCTGGTTACCTACAGGTGCGTGGTCAAACAAAGTTGTTCGACTGGGCTCTTGCTCACTTACTAAAGTTTGAGTAGCATTGTCAATATTACCTGTTATTGTGGTTGCTTCACCCTGCCTTGTTCCTAATGTTTGACTAGGCACTTGAGATTGAGCACTTGTGGGTATTAAGAAAGTGTGTGGTCTCTCAGAACCTGTTTGTGGTTGACTACCTGGTATTTGTGTTGTAGAAAGCGTCTGGCTGGCAAATGAAGCTTGACTAGTCTGCATCACTGGGTTTGGTAGATGTTCCTGTTTAGCAGTAAATTCAGCAGCTGGTAACTGAGAAACTGTCTCTTCGTGGATGTCTTGAGACAACTCAGTGTGTACAAATGTGTCGCTTACAGTTGAGGTGAATAAATCTCCTGGGTTTTCATGTGAATGCCTTGTGAAATTAAAGTCATTCCAACTATAGCTACTGTTTCTGTTACTTTTAGTTGTGTTGGGAGTTTCAAGAGAAGAATCTAAACCGTGCTCTGATTTTGTGCTACCAGGATTATGGCCCTCTTCTGCCGTATTACCATTAGTCCAAGCACTCTCTTGAAAATTCACTTTTATTTGATTTGCTTGGGTTACCTCACCACCTCCACTATCTAAGGCCCCAGGATCAGCAGATATTACGTCTCCTTGTTGTCTTTCAAATCCTGGTTTCCAGCTAGTTTCAGTTCCTGGTGAAAATCCTGATTCAGACCTGGCTCCAGTGTCTGACGATACATATGTTGATGTATTTCCTGTAAAACTCAAATGATTAGATTCTTTGGAAACCATATTCTTTAGTGAAGATGTCTCATTACCAGGTTGACTTGTGTGTGATGACATCCTTGCAGTGCTCTTTTCTAACGCGTGTTCATTCTCCAGTTTTGTCGTGGGCATTAGAGAGGTCAGCTGAGGAGTCTCAGTAGTCTGCACAAGACTTTGGATCCCGTGTCCTTCATCAATGATATCTGGCCCCTCCTTTTTAACAGTCTCTGATGGTGGTTCTCCACTACCTGCTGGACTTCCAGACCCCTCCTGGTCCACTGTTGGGGCCAAAGTAGTAGTACCAGTCCAGGACCAGAACCAAGCATCAGAGAAGACCACCCAATGAGTGAGCAAAAACAAAACTCCAAAGTGGATCCTCATCATAGCCATAATGTCAAGTCTGAACCACGTCCAGCCGCTCTGTCAGGCTCCCAGAGTGAACTGTGACATGTCCACACAGCCACTAATCTCCACGCACACTTTCCCCCAGCTCTGTCTCCACACTCCACCACGCACAGAAGAGAAGTGAAGAGGAGTGCCCCATTCAAAATAGTGAAGGGGGGAGCAGGAGGAGGCTGTCCAAGGCATTGGCTGCCCTGGCAATATTTATTCTCCTAACTCCTCCTTCTCCTTTTGTTGCAGCGGTGAAAAGCAATCTCTCCTGCTGACTGGTACCTTAGAATTACAGCAGTCTTGCTTTTCAGTGTAAAATACTGAGACTTTCGGTGTTTAACAGAGAGGGTGAATTTACTGCCCAACATGATAGTAAGAAAACTGTAGTTATAGGCCTGAGAATCTGCAATGGATGAATTTAGATTTTATTAAACAAAACTAAAGAGTTGAACTATAAAAAAAACGGTGTTACGTGAATTAAATAATTGCAAACATTTACTGAACAAATTACTGATATAATGAAATTCTGGCATATTTACATTTATTCCAACATTCCTACTTTATAACAACAACTCAAAACAATATGAAAGGCAAAAAATTAAAAACTAAAGAAATTCAATACACTTAAACAGTGAAATCTACAGTTTACGTTTAAGTTTTTTATTATTTTTTTCCACATGCTTGGATGTGAAGCAAAACAAACAAGCAAACAATTGTTGTTCAATCTAGTTTAAGCTCCTGTTTTTGGTCTGTGGTTACAAGAAATCCAGGCCTCACTTACATGCCCAGACTGGTTTCTCATACTGCCTATGGGGTCAGCTGACAGAGACCCTCAACAGCTACTAATGGGAGTTCAGTGATGAAAGGAAAGGATGTTTTTCTTATAGAACTAGGATTTAAAATAGAGTCAGATATTTTGTGGTTGTAACCTCATTTGTTGATAGAAAGAAACTCTCCAAGATTCATACGCAGAGATGCAGAGACGTCTACCACTAGTTTATGCTGTGACTCTGTACAGTGGAGTGGGGTGACTCGTAATCCAACTGACCTGATTCTGCAAGATTATGTTTGACCGGCCTAAGGAAGTGGGTGGGTGGATTGATACAGCCTTCGTCAACACTTATAGCTAATGCATGAAGTGAAAAGTACAGAATCTAGGCTAATGTGTTAACTCTATTAAATAAAGTAATATACTGCAGCTCAGATCATCTCAAACTTCTGCACTTTCTGCCAGGAAGGAAATTTCAGTCAAAGTCAGTCACATGAAGCTGTTTTCTTTTGGGCATAAATCACTTAGGAACTTGTGATTACATTAAGCTGGTGTTTGTCTGATGTGTTCCTTTCACCAAATAAATAGATAAAAAGACCTTTGCCAGTGAAAATGTTGTTAACAAAGCTAATTCACCATGGAAGATCTGTGGTTTGATGTCCTTTGGTGGCCACCACAAAATATGAGAATATTTCAGGAAGAATAAAAAGTCGACTGGTAGGATTGAACTGATACCGATCGACTGCTAATATTATAAACCAGCCATATTTTCTGTGCTCAGTCCAACTCAGTGATCTTTGGTCAGTCTCTAAGCGTAAATATACACAGTGGTTAGCGTGGGGGGAGAGAGGGTGCGTGCCTTATAAACTTTAGGATAACTAACTCTGTCTTGTGATGTATAATGATTACCCCCTCTCAGGCACTCTGCTGGAACACCTGCAACATGAAACCAGATGACTTTAACTTTAAGACACCAGAGGTCATCTGACAAATACACCGTTCATTACAAACCTTTGGCTGGACTGTTTTTCCCACCCAACTTTCATCTCATGCAGGGGGAGTCTTACTGTCGTCATTCTCTGTTACTTTACTACAGGAGATGCCAAATCCTACTGACTCTAAAAATGCAGACAATCGTCTGAGAGAGAATGAATCACCAGCAGAGCCTCATTTCAAAAATGACAGCGGATTAGCATAAGGGCTGGATTATGTGACAGTCAAAAGAACTTTTAAAGCACAAACTTGAAATGTGGGAATCTTGCCAAAAATCGTGGGTGGCCCTACATATACCCTGTCACCATGTCATGACCAGGAAACTGTTTGCTTATTTGTAGAGCAGCCTGACAAAGACAAAATAGCATTAAATGAAGGCAGTTTGCTCACACTTTTGGACTGACAGTTTTTTTCAGCACAGGTAATCTCCTCGAGCTCATACCTTGAACTCGGTGTCTCTCTTTTCAGCATCTCTTTCATGTCGTAGAGTTCAAAGTTTAGGAAAAGAAGAGAACACAGCTAGAAGGTTTCCTGTTTGTACGCCTGGTGTTGAAAGGTAATTACAGTAAAAAATAGTTGAAATAACATGTGTCTTTCATATCATGCTTAATAAAACTCCTTTAACTACTCATAAGTCTTATCCAAAAAGCATTTTAAAAAGATGCATTTTTTAAATGCTTTTTGGATCCACCAAGACCTGGATGACTGAGAAACTTCACAGATATGACTGATGTTGGATTTAACTGTTATTTTATGTTCACTTTCTCTTGTCTTGTGCACTGTTCTAACTATATGCTGCTGTAACATGGTAAATTTCCCCGCTGTGGGATAACTGATGAAATTCCATTCACTGTCATTGTTATTGGTGGTGGCAGATATCAAAACTATCCCAGTTGTCATTGGTCATGTATATAGTTCAGGAAACACATTTAGTGTCAGGTCTGTACATACTACACAGTGATATTCTTTGACATTTCTGTAAAGTTTGACCTGTGAGGGCCTAAGATGTTTGAGAAGAACATGAATGGAAATTTCAGACCCTCCCCCCACCCGCAATGTGCAGACAAAAGCATGAAACCTAAGACCAGGAACGAGTCTAAAGGCTGACACCATCAATGGGAAGTGAATGATCGACTAATTACAACACCAACAAAACCTCCTGAACATAATCCACAAAGGAGACCGAGGGCGTCCTATTATCACTGACTGAACAGAGGTGTTTTATGCCACGCTGACTGACGTTAAGATATTGCATTTCGTAAGTGGAGTGACAATTATTTCATACAGCAACAATTTGTACCTAAATTATTCATTCAGAAATTCATTCATTTTCTGTAACTGTTTATCCTCGAGAGAGTCATGGGGGGCGACGTACACCCCAACCCCAACCCTAACCCCAACCCTAAACGTAGCCCTAACCCTACCCCCAGCCCTAAGCCTAACCCTAAAACCCTAACATGCATGCCTTTGAATGGTGGGAGGAAGCTGGATTACCTGGAGAGAACCCACACAGACACAGAGAGAACCTGTGCTAAATATAGCATTTACAAAAATATGCATGTTGAAGGGGACAGAATATCATATAAAACTAGTAAAGAAGGAAAGTATATATTTTCAAGCACACCATCCCTATCAACCTTCTAGTAACCTTAATCATTATTTACGGCTTTGCAGCAAGTAAGATCTTAACTGCAACAAAGCAGCGTGTCATTTTAACACAGAGCTGCTGGAGGGCCTTTTGGCACTCCCCCCTCCCTGAACATTCGCTGATGTTATTTCAGCAAGTGGGGGTCGTTGACCTCTTGCTGTGAACCGTAGCGTCGTCACCGTCTCAGTGGTTATACAAGCGTTAAGCTCCAAGGCCCCAGGAGAGCTGGAAGTTTTAAATGACACACACAAACTAGGACGTCCGCAGACAGTCATGACCGAGCCCATGCTGCTTGAGATGCATGTGGAAACACACGCACACACACACACAAACACACACACACACACACACACACACACACACACACACACACACACACACACACACACACACACACACACACACACACACACACACACACAAACAAACACACCTGTGCTGCAGTCGCACATCACAGCTGAACAGGAGACAAAACAATGAGATACGACATGTACAAGCTCTAGTGAATACACACACACAAACGCACACAAACGCACACACACACAAACACACACAAACGCACACACAAACACACACACACACACACTTGTCTGACCCGCTGATGAGGGATCATCAACACAAGGTGATGCAGAGCGTCACAGCTGATAAGCAGATTGAACATATCTCAAAATAAATCACTTGCACGTTACATGTAATAACCAACACTGCACCTTTAAGTCCAGTGCAGGACACAGACGCTGTAACCTGCGCTGGTGCCATTTATATTTGTGCACTTTCTGAGTTCATTTTTTTTTTTACTTCCTGCTTCACTTTCAATAACAGCAAATAAAGGCGAGTCATACAATGTCATATTGCCTGTATCATATTTGAAAAGGGGAAAAAACACAATTTTTAGAAGCACATTGGTATTTTCATGGATATTGTAACAGTAAGACAAAATATGACAATTGTGCTTTTAGGCTTATGAAATGTTTGTTTCTCCTCAGTTAACCTTTTCTCCATGTGTTCCATCTTTATTGATCCAAAACAATCAATCTGAAAAATGCAGATTTGGAGAAGCAGCCAGAAATACTAAAGAGGAAACAAGCTACTAGTGACATTTCTGTCGAGGCCCAGGTCAGCTACAGTCTCAGTCATAGGGTCCGAGCTGTCGCCATGACTACGGCGTCAAATTAACGCAGAAGCCTAAACTGACTATGACTCTCTCTGCATGCTGCGTTTTCATTTCTCTCATCTGACCCTGTATCCCTGAGCAACGGGTTGCAGCAGGAGGTGAACTGCTGTGCAACAAGGGACTATTCAAACTAAATTACATGTTTTAATTCTGAATGTATCTGAATTGTAGCCTGCTTAGAAGAATCCTTGTGTAGCATTTTTATTTTTATTCATGTCTCAATAGAAGTTGTGTAGTTTTTTGTGTGTGTGTCTGATAGTCTTGCTAGAAGGGAATCAAGGTGGCAGCAGAAAATAAAACTGTCCTGACAATAAACCACATTTGTTTCAAGACACTATAGGAAATAAAACTTTAACCCCTGTAGTCGTCAGTGCACATGTATGTTATAGATTTAATAGATAACCTATACTGCTTCTACACTACTACACTACGCGTCTGTGTAGAGCCCAATTCAAATGACATCTCGGAGCTCTCCAGTCAGTGAATGTGAGTCCCTGACTGTGTGACAGCCTGAGAGGTGGGGGGTTGGCCAACAGAATGGAGGTCAGAGGGTCACAGCTATCACATTAGGAGGGAAAGGGGTCCTGTTTCCCACAAATAGAGACTTTATCACAGGCCTAGAGGGGCCAGCGTGTCCATGTCTCTCCCTGAGACATCAGAGTGGCCGTAAACCACTAACTGTTTAAGTGAAAAGTTAATACATTTATGATCCATCGGAATGCAAATAAATAATCAATAAATTAAAAGAAATGCTGCACTTCTGTAAAATGAATGAGAGCTTAACAAAAGCAAAGATACAGAGAAGCAGTAAGATGCACCAGATGAACTGACTTGAGGTTCAAACTCAAGTCAAACAAAAAGTTTAAAATTTTTAAAAAAAAAACCTGATTCATGTTTTAAAACAACCATGCATCATATTTTTACCGTGCATTTTTTCCTTTATTACACTGCAGTGTATCATTGTTCTTCTGGAGCATTGGTTTGTGTTCCAGGTTTAAAGTGTGTTAATGGTGGTCTGGACTGCAACTGCTGAATATTTTACTGACATGCTATATAAGTTCTTAATTCTTGAGACCTTTTAAAGAGAGTTTTTAAAGACCTAATCTATCTATATGGATATACTGTATATGCACTCGTATTGCAGTGTTCTTTTAATGGTGACTGTACGACAGCTACTTTTCTTCTTTCATGTGATTTTGTTCTTTAGAAGCAGATGGCCTGAAAAATAAAAATAAAGTCAGGATGCTAGCGATGGGAGTTATTTGATCTTAACCTATTTGTTACTTTGGCTGAAAACGCTGAGCAGAAACAAACTTCTCCATGTCGACTGCATGTTGTTTATTTTTGGTGGCTAATGCTGGAGTGACACTACTGCAACCCACACAGTGCTGAAATTAATCCATATTTTATAGACTAATGATCTCAGTTTAAAGTATTATTCAAATCTGAATCAAAGACTAATCGAGTTATGTTTCCAGCACTGAGACCTCATCACACGTCCAAGAACAACCTCTTTCAATCCCTGCAGAGGCTGCATACATTGGTATCTATGTTCTGGAAATACAGCAGAAGTTGTGTAAACTTTGCTAGGCTGCATCTTTCCTGTGAACAATCCAGTATCCTGCAGAAAGAGACAGACAGGCAGACGGAGCCCTGCAGGGTTCCTCAGAGTCTTGCTCAGGCGAGCAGAAACAGCTTTGCTGTCACTCAGAATAAGACACATTCCATAACAACTGGAGAATTTGGAGCCTGTGGTGCCTAAACAGTTACAGTATAGAGCAGAGGGGGAGAAGGGATATAATAGAGATGTCACTGCTTTTCCATGTCTAACACAAGAAAACATACAGGGCAGAGCAAAGTCAGACAAATGTTAAATTCTACCCTGAGAACATGTCTTTACTATGTTTATCATAGTTTGAAGTGCCGTAAAATTCCCTCGTGGCCTTTAAGTGTTGTTTGAGATTGAATCTAACCCCATGATACATGCAGTTTTTTGGAACCCCTAACCATGCATTTAATGTAAATAAAATATAAACAGTGTTTCTATAAATAACTGGACAGAATATCCAGCTCTATTCAGAGTAGTCCTCACTCTCAGGCAGCCGATAGAAGACATTAAAAACAGGTGTGATGCAGGAAATTACTAAAGATCTAAAAGCCTTGCAGTCATCTTTAAGGAAAGGGACTGGGAAAGTTCTTAAGGGAAAGTAACTGTAATTACTCCCGTAATTAGTGCAGGATCAAGTCAGGGCATCCAGAAATGTCTAAACTGTAATTGGACTACAATGCCTGGGAGGTGTAATCTCAAAGTGTGTATGTGTGTGTGTGAACTGGAGCCTTAGAAGAGACAGGCTGAGATGTTAGTCTAATGGATGTTGTCTTTTTTTAACGTTTAGAAGTTGGGTGGCAGATCTAAGAGTGATCCAAATTGTTATTGGCCGAGTTGTTTCACTGCGTTTAAGTGTTTCTTAAGTAAGAGCTCAGGAAAAGTCTAACAGTGTCAAGTCAAATTCCAGTGGTGAGGTCTAGGTCCAGGTAGTGGTGGTGAAGTGGCTCCCTCTAGTGTAAGGTGAGCCACAACTACATATAGTAAAATGAGAAACCAATGATAACTGGAACATTTTAAAATGTCTACATAATTTAGTATACAGTGATATATAGCATCAATATATTTTATCCTCCTCTTCATTTTTCCACTTTATGCTTTTCTTTTTTAAGGGACTCTTGTGACTCATACACATCCTCTTATGAGTCATACACTACTACCCCTCATCTTTGCAGCTACACACCCACCAAATGACAAAAACACACCTGTGGAAAATCAAACTATGTCCATAAGACTCGTCGACAGCAGCACCTCACAGCAACTAAGGCACGTAGTCAAAACACTCCTATTTGCATAGCTGGAAGGTAGCAGATGATCAAATTACACACAATGACTGTGTCAAAAGATGCTCACCGAGATAATAAACTTATTACACGGTGTTTGTTTTCATCTCCTACAATGATGCGGTGGCCAAGCCTTCGGCAAAACTCTCAACACGCCTGCACTGTTGATGGGACAGCACAAAGAAAAACCGCAGACATGTGTTCACAGTTATTATGTTTCCTGACTGATGGGACATTCATGCATCAGCTCGTTAACATCTAACAGCAAATCGAATGACTTTCAAAGAGGTTTAATGACACATTATGGGATGATACTCCTGATAATTAAAACTTTTCTTTCAGTCAAACAAAGAAGTAAAAAAATAAGTGTAATCTCAGAGTTCTCTGGGGACAAATGTATGTATTATCATCAAACCATGTCTGGCAGTTTCACTCCATTCTCTGTTGTCACCAGTAGAGGGAGACCAAATAACTGAGAGAGATCACAGGACGGTGACATATTCACATGGACACAAACAAGAGACAAGTGGGACAGACATATAGGATGACAAAGCCCGTCCAGGTTGTCATAGGAAGCAGAACCTAGATATTTAGCAAAGTGCTTCGCAGCACCCAGAAGTTGCTGATGAAAAGTGTCTAATAACCACCGTTGGTAACTTGGGTACTAGGCTAAGTTAAAACTTCTTGTGGCTAAATCACTTATTCCTCTGACAATACGAATAACTAAATGAAACCCACAGTAGGTATCACATTTACAACACTGAAGCCCAAGCTAATGTATACAGGTATACCCAGGTCCATGTCATTACAGCATACACCTATAAGTTAATTCATTTTCAAAAAGGACTGTCTGGAGAGTCACTGAGTGAACTTGGAATGAAGGGTCGTCCCTCTCTTACAAATCATTTACCTGCTTCCTAGGCCTTAAAAGAATGGAGTGGGACTCTCCCACACCTGGAATCCAGACTCCACCAGAAGAATATGAGCTGGGTTTCAGGGTCAAAGAGTTGAAAAATGTACAATCCAGGTCAGCTACACATTTACAACTAAATATCTGATAAGATTAGAATGTATTGAGCAAAGTGAAGAGTGGACATTCAGACCAAGTGAAATAATATTTCTCATTATAAATAACTGAAAAAAGACAGAAAATTAAGATTCCAGCAACAACAACTACATGGACATTAGCAGTCACCAGTGGGCTACAGGTCAGGAGAAGTATTCTTTTGACTGGAGGGTCCACGACCCTTATGTGGACACCAGATGGGAAAATCTGGACTGGCTGTAAACAAATGAGGAATGCCTCCTTTGAAGAGCTGACTTGAAAATGTCCTTAAGCAAGACATTTCAGATGTAGTTTAAACTTCTCACTGACTAATGGTAAATGGTGATGAGGGTTGTTAACAGGCTTAACCATAAGACTGTTTAGCTTTGCACTTTAATTCTGTTTATGTATTAAATGGGTGTCTCAGACAGTCTACAGACACAAATATTTGTATGGCTATTTTAATTAGGTCATACACTGACATAATGCATTCCCTAGCTCCTAACCCTAGCCCTAGACCCCAACCCTAGTTTGTAACCCTAGCCCCTAACCCTAGTCCCTAACCCTAGTCCCTAACCCTAGCCCCCAACCCTAGTCTGTAACCCTAGTCCCTAACCCTAGTCTGTAACCCTAGCCTCCAACCCTAGTCTGTAACCCTAGCCCCTAACCCTTACCTAACTGTAACCATTACAACCTCGTAAAGAAGTGAGGACTGGCCAAAATGTCCTCACTTCATGGTGTGAAACTCAAACTGGTCGTCAGAAAGACAGATGTACAAGTGCACATACACAAGTGGCAAAGCTGATTTCCACTGAAGAAACACTGTTAGACAGCAGTTAAGGCAGTTACATCTGTAGGTGGAGAGGTTAGAAGAAAAACTGCATACCAGCTGTTTCCCTGTGACTGCCTAAGAGGACTGTCCACAGCATGTCTGAACTCTTCCTTCCTCAGACATCTGACTCACATAAAAGAGGCCAAAGGGTCCAATTTAGGGCCAAACCATATTTCATCACCTCATTAAAAATGTCAGATTCGAGCCAAAGCCATGCGTAAGAAAACCTACTAAACAAAAACACTGCCACAGATGTGCCAGTACGGCTGCTGGGGAGAGAAGAGAAATAACCTAAGCCAAGTCGAGCATCATCACCAGTCAGAGAAACCTCGATAGTTGCTACCTGAGCAGCTCCGAGGCTGAATATGAAAGACGGTCGGCCAGCTGGTGCTGACAACCCTGTCATTCTCACTTCCAGTCGAAATGAAACAATGTGCAGATCGGAAGTTTGGAGTTAGTAGTGTTGACTGTGGGGATTAGGATCCATAACCGGATGGGCAGAAAAAGAACAAATTATTCAGATACTTGTTTAAGAGGCATCTGTGAGTGGCCTTTCAGGGAAATGGAAAACACAACTGACATCTTTTAAATAATCTCTTGACCTTCTTGTTTGCATTCTGTTATTCTGTGACATGTCTGCACTAATATTTGCCCTGTGAGGATTTGCTCTTGTATATATTTATTTGTGCGTGGGTAGTTGTTGTCTTTACCACAACCCTTTCCCAGATATGAAGAGCCACAATGTCTGTGGCTTATGAGAAAGGGAGGACATTTTTGAGACAGGAGGAAACTTTAAGAACAGTGAAAAGGCTGTTCATGTGCAATACATCCAAAGAAAATGCTCATATGCATCAGAAAAAAAAGTTTTTAAGTTAATGATTCTACTCGAAATGAATCATTTTCTGTTTATACAAATGTTTTAAGCAATTCTAGTCACGCGTGTCTTTCTCACCCATGTAATAGAACGGTCTGGTAAACTTGGCTTGGGTACAGACCAACCAACATCATTATGGAACAGATTGAGACGGTGATACGCTGAGACAAGAATTTACAGGAGTGTTTCTTTTTTCATTCACTGAAGAAATACAAATGTGGTCTGAGATTGGATCCCTTTAATTAGGTTTTAATTAAAACTCCTTACATGCGTCAGAGTGGTCGCACAAATACCAAACCAAAATATGCTGGATTTATCTCAGTCCCAGAGCTTCAGTGTTTATTCCCATTCACTGACTCATTCCAAAATCAGAAAAATGTGTTTTTCTATGAGATGATGCTACTGGACTCCAAATTTCCCACAGGATAAATAAGTCTATCTATCCATCTATCTATCTATCTGTCCGTCTGTCCATCCGTCCATCCGTCCGTCCGTCTATCTATCTGTCTATCTATCTTTCCATCCATCCATCCACCTAATCGAAGAAGAAAAATCATGCTGTGTCCTATTTAGAGATGGAGAGGAAATCCAGATGTCTTTATTACCAGATGTCAATAACACAGAGGCCTGGCTCTCGGTACAAGATGGATTTTCAAACATTTACACCTTTTACAAACATTTATGTTACATTCAGGAATTTGGCTGCACAAGAGGAAGCATTATTTGCACGATTTTGAAAGATGCAGATTGGAGCAAGTTACAGAGGAAATAGAAAGGAAATTAGTTCGTACAGTGTAGTGCATAATAGTGTGCTTCAAGGCACAGTGCAGGGGTGTGTTTAGGTATGCCCTTGTACTGTTAACTCCAATCTATGCAATCCAGCAAATTCAGTTAATACTATAAAGCAGATATTATGCTTGGAGTTGTACTATTTGGTGATTCCAGCAATGCCAAGCAGAATATTCCTCCAGCCTCTAAATCCCAAAATGAGTAAAGCATTTGTTTCCAGAAGTTTTACTCATGTGAAGAGAATACACTGAAATGAAATACATGATCTCCCACCATGCACATGAAGTTAGGATTTGTTTGGTCGGGTTCACTGTTAATGATCGGACTGCATTAAAATGACAGAAGCCTTGACACAGTGGGTGTGTTGTCATGGTCAGAAATCACTCTACCTGCCGTGAACTCCTGCTGATCACTTTCCAAGAAGCAAGACACTTTTACAGCCGCCTTCCTGGTCTACAGAGCCTGAGTGTTTGGCGATCAAACATACAGCATGGATTAGATATTAGTAGAAATCAGTGAACAGCAGCACAGCCCTGCCCACACAACTCACTAACATAGAGATACTTTATTGTCATCCAGGCATCCAACAAGTGAACACAGGTACGAATTTAGTTTCATTGGCCCAGTGTAGTATTAAAACAGACAGTAGTAGACTAGCTAACTACTGATGTTAGTCTAATCAACATTACATTGGAGCTACTGTGGTTACGATCTGTTTTTCTTACATGTCTGTTCTGGTCGTATTCTAATTTCTCCCAACCAAACTCAGTTACATTTACACGTCGTTAAGAATGGAAATGCAACAAAGCAAACATTATCCAAGAGAAGCATCACAAAGAGAAGAAGTGTTCTCTTAGTTCAGTAGATCTGTTTAAAGTCCGAGCTGTGGAGGAAGAACTGTAATAAAAAAAAAAAAAAGAGGAAATTCTGGGGGCTTGAATTCTCATTGAAACTTCATCTCCATAATCCTGTGTAAGCGAAGGAGCTGTAGATGAAAGGCTTCTTGCAAGATGAGACAACACAAGCATGCAAAGGCAGCGGTAATAAAACCCCAGAATACTGCTTGCTCATTATCAAAATACACCAAGTTATAAGCCACAAGGTGAGGCTTCAGATAACAGCTACATGTGGCCGACTGTTCCAGCAGGAACGCATGACTAGATTAAATGGCTGATTCTCCATTTTTGGATAAAAACTCAGATTTACTGCTGTTGTTCTCTGTTGAGTCCATGTGCCTTTGGTTGGACTCGTGTATAAAGAGGCAGAGTGTTGTTTACATGCTGAGTAAAACTTACAAGAAGAAAATGGCCCAAACATTTATTCTGTAATGTGCATCTTTTTATTCTTGACTCACACCCCTTCACAGCCCAACACCCAAGGTTTTAAAAGCCCAGAGTGAAAACATTCCAACTTAAATTGTCTCATTAGAACAAAAGAGCCTCTTTACAAAAAAAAGGGACAAAAGAGGGGAGAAAAAAAAGCATTCCAATCATGTTGGTTCAGGCTTTGCAATACCAAAATACCGCATGTGAAAGAGGAACGGCAGGCCAGCACACCCAAAGCATCGCCCCAGGGCTGAGGTTTTGTGTGGTCACTTAGTGAGGGTGGAGCTTTCTACTGCCTACGGGCTCCTGGAAACAAGACAGCCTGACTCAGTCTGAATGACCAAAATTTCCCTTCACAGCAGACAAATGAACTTTTTTTTTCATTTCTCTTGACATGACTGGCAGTGTGAGTCTGACACTGCTTACACGAACTACAACCCCACTGAGTCACAACTGGAAAATGTGAGAAAGACTGATTCATCGTCACTGAATACGTAACTATTTACTTTAAGAAGGAAAAAATGCAGAGTTTAATTAATCTTTAGATCAGACTGCGCACTGCAGGGCGTCAGGATATTCTGCTAAAGGATTTGATATGGAGAAATGATGGAGGTGGTTTTACTCTAAACATGATTTATTTTACATGTGTCACAAGCTTCAAGAAAAATCGAGTCGATAGTGTGGGAGGAAAGACAGAGACAGAGGCTGCAGCAGAATTTCTCATCTTGCACTCACATAACAGCAACTGGATTACTACAGCCCTCAATCTATTAAACAGACACACAGGGATTTCCTTCATTATTGCTTTGCATTAGTCATGTCCCTGAATGGCTACAGATGGCTGATGAATGTTTCTTTTCCTTGCAAAGACTCAAGAAATGGGATAACACTGTGGTCTCAGCTGTGATTCTTAAAATTGATTAAACATGTTATTAATTACATACATTTATGATCAAAAGAACAGAAAAGAAAAACTAGCAAAGTTCCGAGGGATGTAAACACTCAGCTGTGACACACAGCTCGTTCATGTGTCTCAGCGGTCGCACAAGCACAAAAAAACTTCTTTGTTCCAGCTCCTTTCATCTATCAGACGTCTTCTCAATGATCTGTGTTGCAGTGATTTCAGTAAAAGGAAATGTTGATCCACACTCATTCATCCACTTCAACACGAGACGCTCAGTTGAGATGATGTTATGTGAAGCAGAAACTCGACACAAATGCCAAATACCAAGGTTTTAGTGAAGTACACAACGATGAGCAAGTATAAATGCTCCCACCACATAGCCCCCTACAGCACCGGCTCTCTGTAGACCAGGGGCAGGTACTTCTGTTTCCAAGAGACACAGAAAACATTGTGCAGGGCCGCACCAATAGAATGAACTCAGTACTGCATAGAAGTAAGTGTATTCCTTTCTAAAAAGCAGCAAATTGCATTGTTTTGATGTCATGATTAAGCAAAGAGATTAACTTACAAGAAATGACATTTACTCAATATTTCCCAGAACAAATGTTTGACTGCAAATGTCTTCTATGCACAAAATTCAAAATGCACATGCACATATTGATTTACTTCATGTCACATCTTTCTATCAGTGAATAAAAAACAAAGGCAATGTTTTAGTCCATGCAAAGCTTATGTGGGCTGGTCAGAGTCAGCCAGATGAGACACTCCCAGGGCCACGCCATGCCCTTATAAGTGTAGACCCTTATAAGTATAGAAATATAAACCATGATTCAGTCACTATCGGTCACTAGATGAAGTGACCACTGAACAAATCAAACTGGGTCAGTGTTTGTGGAAACATCCCCGTGTAAAATCACAAGCATTAGACAATTAGTGATGTGTGATCCATCACCCAGCAGTTATACTTCTGCAAGAGACAGAGGGCAGAGCTAACATTAATCTGACTAACAAGGATGCAACGTTTGGATTTCTGGAAAGAGAAGTTCAAAGATGCAACTGGAGTTACCACTTATTGCCAGAGGCGCCAGCAGAGATTATTTTTAATTTTTTTCTTTATCTATTTGCACACATATAAACTACGTACTTATAATGCAGACAATAAGGGAAAACACAGATGTGACAGGAGAAGTAAAGAAGCCAACAAGCTCATGCAACTAACGCCCCCACCCACACCCCCACCCACACCCCCACCTAGTCCAGACAGCCATCCCAACCATCCCCAGTATGATGCAGCCAGTCTCTTCTCTGATGAGTCACAACTGTTGGAGGCACATTGGAGACTTACACATTATTAGACAGACGGTCATAATGTTTTGCCTGATTGGTGTAAGAAGAACCCATGAGTAAGATTTATACCCAGCCAGATTTTTGACCTTAAAGAAATGCATCAAGGGCAACAAGTCCACAGTAAAACTTGTAAAACAAACAGAACAAATCGCCGAAAACTTACAAGGCAGCAGTGAAAAATGAAACAACAGGAAGAGTCCTAAAGGTTTGTGTCACCTTAACACAATGCTGCCTTTTAAAGTGCGTGTGGGGCGTACCATCTGAATACCTGCCCTCTTTATTTGTCCCTCCGTCTGTCCCCTGCAAGTTAACTTTTATGACCTGGTCCAATGAGAAAATGCACTGGGTGTGGAGGACACTCACAAAGGCTGTACTTGTAGACCAGACTAGACTGAAAGACTGAGTCCTTTCATCCCTTAACATCAAAGATCCAACAAAACTCAAGTTGCCAAATCCCCACGACCCCATGAGAGTCGCTCTCACACACATTAGTACAAGATTCATCCGACTACTGTCCCTTGTTACAACGCACACTGAGCCACTGCCAACATCATATACAATCACTGTCAAAATTCATTTCTGTATCATCCCTTTGTGGAACGCTTTGTCTCTGGTTTAATCATGAGGTTCATGTTTGTCAATCATTATGGTAACCAGGTGTCTGATATATTGTATAACGTGTCCCACAGTACACGTTATAGTGCAATGTACGATAGTGTACGATGTTTACCATGAATAGGGTAGAGGACATGTCCTCATTGCATTGTTCCTCTGCAGTCTAGGCCTATAGCAGCATAACTAAGGGATGGTTAAGTCCAGCTCTAACTATAAGCTTTGTCAAAAAGGAAAGACCAGACCTTAAACGTAGAGACTGTGTCTGTCTCCAGAACCCAAACTGGGAGCTGGTTCCACAGGAGAGGAGCCTGATAGCTGAAGGTTCTACCTCCCATTCTACATTTAGAAACTCTAAGAACCACAAAAGTGATCTGTTGGGTTGACATAGTACAATGAGGTCTTTAAGATACGATGGAGCTAGGCCTTCATGGGCTATTAACAAGTGTTTTACCCAGTTTTCAGTAAGCATGTTCCTGCCTGTCATGAAAATGCATCTCCACAAGCATCTCGAGCCACTAACATCACCAACGTCATTTGAAGGATATTACAATATTCTGCAACCAGCTGCTGTATTGAAATATTGGATTTCTCCCTTTCGCTGTTTCAGAACCAAACACAGTAGTATGTGCACCTTGCACAATTGCAGAATTGCAATATGATCCAAAACGTGTTGCATAGTCTGTATCTCTTCCTCATCAAAAGTACAGCCAGGTTATAAATTCAAATATTAGTTTAACGATGATTTGTGTGGTTGTGTGGCATTACTCTTTCCTTTTCTAGTGATCATTCATAATAATAATGTTTTTTTTTTCTAAATGAATCAGGCAAAACTCATGCAGCTTGTGTAGTGTGTAAATAAAGGCCAGACAGAATGTATGCACTTGAATGAATTCACACCTGTACTTAAACTTGGCCACTTGTGATCACATGTTAATATGAAGTTTGAACAAGGGCCACACTCACTGTTAGCATGGTAGCATGTTAGCATGCTAATGCTGGCAGCCAAGTCAAAGCACCATTTTGCCCAAGAACAGCCTCTCGGAGCTGGGATAATGTCGGCAGATCCTTGGCTATCGGTATGAGCGACTGTGTTTTTCCAAATGATTCAGACTTGTTTTGGTTTGTTCTTGGTCCAACGGCCAAATTTAAGGCCAATCAACAATGTGAATAGTAAGAGTTTGATACAAATGTACCATTAGAATCATTTGAATCTGCAGATTTTAACATACACTACTGTTGTACAATTATATGTTAGCCCATTACACTAACAATTCATGGCGTCATCAGGTGCTACTGTATTAAAGGAAGACTGTGTAACTACACAACTTTAATATACCTCATTACAAGAGCTCAAGTCAAACCACAAAGACAAACAATGTCGCAAACATGACAATAATGTGGTTCTATCATGAATCTACCATGTAGAGCTAATGACTTTGTCTACCACCACTTGTCTAATTTGTCTAATCACATTTTGTTTTTATTGACGGACCATTTTTCTACCTGAACTAAATATATGTAAAGTGTAAATGTAAACTTTATGTGCAGCATGCTGGTTGTATCATTTTAAGCTCGCATGGTGGTGGTGTTAGATATTTCTTGATGCCACCTCTACTTTACTTTCACAGCATTTTTTTAGGCATTTATTTATTCCCACCGATTAAAAATCTACCTGAAAAAAGTCCACTTACCACTATTAGGGAAAACTAGTCAGATGGGAACACTTTGAGCCAAGGGGGAGGACACAGACAAGCTCTCCTGTTGTGTTTCAGTTGGACGGTGGGAGAAGTGAAGTAGGGATAAATCGCTATTGTCTGCACTGATGCATTCCCCACAAGTTGCGACTATTCACCAGGGAGACTTCACTGCGTGTGTGTCATACTGACCCCTCACTTCGACTTTAGCCACTGAGCTTATGGCCATTTGGACTCACTGAGGGGATCACAGACAAACTGAACTCAGGACGTACAGATGGGCCGAGGGAGGGGGTAAGGGACCGTTTCACTGTGACACAAAAATCCTTAAGCTATTTAACAAACGCACACACCAAAATCTGGAGCTCACACACAGACACACACACACACAGCTTAACAGCATGGCATTTCTGGCAGCAGAGGACGGTGAACTCCGGTGGGAGGAGGAGTGTGTGTGTGTGTGGCCTCGCTTTCTTCTTTCTGAGAAACAATGCACCATTCAACTGTGGAATAAATACAACAAAAGCCACAAAAGTATGTTGCAGAAGCTGCAAATTGTTACAGGAAGGACAGTCACAGGTTGAATTTGGTGAAGCTGGACTCAAGACAAAGCAAGATAAGATGAATTACTCGAATGTCTTTAAATGCTTTAGGAAACAACTCTTTAACCTGCACTTTTCTTTGAGCTGAACATCAGTTATCAAGCGCAACAATAAAATATTTCAATAACAACACGTGACCAAGAAAAACAAAAACCCCCCCAACTTTGTGATAAAAGCTCAGGAAACTATCAGTCAGTCATGGCTTGTTTGTATGAGATAAGCCTTTAACAACCACTGGGAGGGTTCAGGGCTCATCCACCGCCAGTGGATCAACTTTCATGTTTTGGGTTTTATTTGGAAGGAAATCCTTCTGCCGTACGGAAAAGTCATAAGGTGGAAAGGTGTGGTACGTATGTGTGGAGATGTAGACTTTTCTGCCTCCTCAACTTCAAAAGGAAGCCGATCTTGCAACTATGTCGCTTTTTAAGCCCAGACCAGACCAATTAGGCAACTCAGCAGTAACTCAATAGTGCTGCTCGGCTATATGGTCTGAGTGGTGGTATGCACGGCCGGAATGTGCCCAAATACCTGTCTGGTGGCAGAAAGAAAAAAGCAATAGGAAGTGGAGGGAAATACACACCTGGTGTGAGCTCACACATCCAGACACAATACCCACAATACACTGAACCTTTTTAATGAGCCACCTTTCCAATCTTTTGACAAAACTGAGTTTGTCGAGGACGACCTAGTGGCCAGTAGACTTTTCACACTATTGTGAATTTCTGGACGTGAAGATCCCTGATGTCTTTTTGGGTTCTGATGTGACTGCAGGTAGCTGATTAATGTTATCTGGACCTAGAGTGTCTTGCACGGTGATGGTTAGGACACTATTAAAATGTATTCAGTTACAGAATGCGTTCCCTGAACGGGAATTTGTAACATACTCAATCTAAGTAACGTAGCTACCTATAACTGTTTTAAAAAGTTACGATAGCAAGGTAACCAGTAAACCTGCAGACGACTACCTACAAGGAGCCATTAGGGACATTGTTCAGAATTACCCTCTCACATGACAGATAATGAATAAACACGGTAGGCATAAAAGTAAGTCATGTAGATCCCCTGGTTTCAACAATGTAACTGTATTCTTATTACCAGCTATTTACACTGTAACAGTAACAGAATACAGTTACTCATAACTAACCTAACTCTCTTAGGTTTTCTGTAGGTTTCTCAGCAACATTTCCATGCAAAGTGACACACACTCATACACACCGTACGCTGCTGACTTTACTGACTGTCGACTCTGAGCCAGGCACATTACTTGGTATAAATTATTAGATAAATAATATACTCCTTAATCAATATACTGGTGTCTCCTGCAGATGCTGTGGCCTCTCGAGCTGAGTCACGACACAGTGATGTACTAACCCCCACGCCCAGCCCACTCCTTTCAGTCAGGACACAGTCAGGGGCCTGAGGCAGGACTTTAGAGGGTGGGGAAGTGGGAGGTTTGACTTGCCCTCAGGGTAAGTGTGGTGCTACTCAGGGACTAAAACATCCATCCATCAATGCAGTGTAACCCTGGGGCAGTACCCATCACATTCTGTAACTTTACAGTCAATAATGAGAAAACATGCCCAAGTGTTTGACGGATTCTCCCATTTACTGCTCAATTCATCGACTGATCCTTGCTTTCAAACACTCAGTAAATTCCTCCTTTGATTAGATTCAGTAAAGCAACATTCAGACTCATTACCAACCATGAATGTGGGAAACATAAATTACAATCATGGTGAACTATATAAAGTCAAATCATCCAGTAGCTCGAGGGAGAGGTTAAAAAGCTACAGCTGCAGACCACAAACAAAGTACTTCTGTGAGCACACGTCTTTTAGTGGCTTTGTGAACAAGTTGAAGCCTGTAAAATGACTGGGCGGGGGTGTTTGCCTTTAAATGGAACGGCACCAGCTCAGTAAAGTTGTCCCTTGTAATATATGAGAAACATGGGGATGTGATCTAGGTCAACCCACTATAAGGTGTCAGAATTAAATTAGGCGAGCAGCCTTTACGACACATTAATAGGACATTTAACAACTAATCATTTCAACGTTACATGAGGTCTCAAAGTGACTATTCGTCTTATAAGAAAGCAGCAGGAGACGTAACAAGCTTGTTGTCTTTAGGTTTGACTTCTGTTCTCAATCCACAGGGCTTCATTCTGCATCATTTAGATCTGAAAAGAAAAATTAAACGATGAACATTGTGTTTTCTGAACTTGAATAATAATTTTCTAAAACTAATAGTCCATGTTTATTCTCATTTTGTATGTGGCAATAAGAAGTTATTAGGCTAAGAACATATGAATACTGTATAGACTTAATTATCCTAACTTTCTCTCTTCTTCTGCCTTGAGGTTTTGACCTAAAGTAACACATTGTGTCCATTAGTCAGTTTGAACTGTCAAGCAGCTTTCACCGAGATAAAACACAGATTCTTCTCTGACTGCAGATGCAATACCTGGATGTCATGATCGTTTGATAGTGAACTCGTAAGGGCTTGCCAGACTTAATTAACCAAACCAACACTCTTTGGAGGTGGAACAAAGACCTGGAGGCCAGTCTGACTTATGGAGTACGTAGCGTAACCAGAAACTGTTCTAAACCACAGACCACATCGTTCACACACTGTGCGCTCAGCTCTCCAGCCTTCCCACTTGACCCATTTCCCAGGCGGCCTTATTTTGATCAAACAGAAACTTAGCAACGACAGTGATGAAAGATTTTAAACATAAGAAAGTATGATAACAAATCATTTTAATACCACTGCATTTTTGACAAGTTAACACAGTTTAGACATTTATAGTTTCCACATTTAGCTGCATCATAACAAGTACTCAACAGCATTACTTAGCAGCGTTTCAAGAACAGGTGAAAAGGTTGGCAGTGACATTCTATCTGCATCAATGGGAAGGCATCTCTTTAATTTATGGTAAATGATCTACCTATGGTCTTTTACCTATTAGTACTTAAAGCAGTTTACAGTCACAATGTCTCCTTGTTGTACCCACTTGTTCACAAACACACACACACTAATGCCAAGCACTGAGAAGGATGAGGTCTGCAGACTGAACCCTATGTTTTGTGGACAACCCACTCTACCTACTGAGCCACAACCACCAGATGAGTGTCTGTCTCTAAAACCGTGGGTGTCTGAAAGTCAATTATATAACAAGACTATACAGGAACAATATAAATAGCACTCAAATTATTCTGGAGCCACAACATCCGCCTCACTGGTGTTTGGACTTTTGTGACAGGAGTTTTATTTACTTGGCGCAAAGTAGAATTAGAACATTAGAACAATCCACTAAATGGCTAAAGGAACATGTTGACCTTCAACAGTATATCTTACGTTGTGAATCAGAAAGCATAGCCCGTGTTGGCCAGTCTTATACAACAAAGCACTGACGTTAAGGACTTGAAGCTCTACGAGTCAAAAGGTACATTCTGGTCACATTCCAAAATGTGTTCATATCTAATGCAACGGAGGCCCACCTCTTTAGCGTGCAGACAAATTTCCCAAGCTATCAGCATTCTTAAGATTCTCCTGTCAGTCACATGGGACAATTTATTGACTGGCCATCTAACAACCTTGATGCAATGCTTCCCACCTGAGAATTCAAGGCTTGTTGCTCCTTATTTTTACACAGTTACATGTGTTACACACCAGAAATATTTTTAAAACTCAACAGCTAACTAGCAACATCGACTCCTCCCAGGTTTGGTCCGAATAGCTTGGTTTTCATCACCTTGACAGACTTAAAACAAGAACTCAGACATCAAGAAGTCTGGATCATCAGCTCTGTCCGTGTCTAGGCATGTATCTGGGAAATGACTGCGCAAATAATTTTCAAATGTAAAATCATTGAAAAGCAGACTGTGCTTTCATGCTGGATTTTATCTTTAACAGTGTTTACGTAGGATTTGACTAAAAAGGCTTCTCAGGAAAGACCATGATTAATATCAGGCACAGGAATAAATCATAAAAACACTAGAAAACTTATTTTCATAGGGATATTTGGTTTATAATAGAGATTCGATTTTATTATGCATTTCTTTTGCTCAAAGCTGACACATGTTGACATTTCTATGATATTGTTGGTTTTATGGAACAGTGGTGACTTGCTGATGGATTTTAGGGTTGGAAAAGGTTAAACTACAGTATGTTAAGACAGCTATGTAATCCTGACTGTCCTAAAACAGTCAGGATTACAATTAGGAACTTTAAGTTATAAGGAATCCTTTCCTGTAACGTGGATATCTGATCCTTTTCGAAGAGGTAAGCAGGAAGCTTTGAATAAATGTTGCCATTTCAACAACCCTCTTACGGTAGTATTTTTACCTGATCCATCATTTCCTCACACAGACCATGGACGCTCAGATTCTACCTGCCTGCACAAGTCCATGATTTCCAAAGCAGCTTAAAATTCTGGCAAATGTGCAGATGTACAGTATATACACATCCTCTCAGCATTTTCTAACCCCGCTCAAGTGGATCTATGCAGATCAATACAAATCCAGCCATTTTTCATACCAAAGCTAGACCATGACATTTGAGGGAGAAGGATACAAATGTCACATATAAAACAAATGCAAAGCAAAGCATGCATACTTCACCGCTTGGATACCCGCTGGGCAACAGGTAAATGGATTGAACTGCTGCTCATAGTTGTCACCATATCTGAAAGGAGTTCATAGCTGAGATTCACGATCCTGCTTGACTCCTGAACACCAATCACATTTATTTCATAGATTAACGAGAAGCACACACTTTGACCTTTCACTCAGATTATCCTCTCCAGTCCCCAAAAGGCAAAGTCTCATTCTCTTGGAAAGGTGTTGATGGGGAAACTTTTGGCTAACAAGGTGCAATACCTACACCTACAAACACCCCTCAGTGAAATAATGCTAGCTATCTTATACGTCACCTTTAACTGACACTTTAATCCCCTGTAATGAATAGCACCAATGGCTGGAAGGGTATGACGTTATTCCTATGGCAATATCAGAGGCCCCAGGGGATACAGTAGATGAAGAGAGTAAGCAGGACAAAGAGGGCTTTCATCAACAAGACAATATCAAGGCCCTCAATTAGTGCAGGCCAGACCAGGGTCTATGGTGCCAGCAATCATTGCCCCCGGCCCACAGCCATGTCAGCACAAAAAGCCTACAGGTCATGGTCTCCTTCTATTTTAGCCTAAGCCAAGCATAGGCATGTTTTAATCCACGTGCTAAGGATTGGGTGCAGCAACCTGAGCTGAGACAAATGAACTCAGTGAACCAGCTAATAAGTACTGAAGAATTCTTTGACACCAACACAGAGATTTATGACTTGCTAATATTTGAATGTCGGCATTCCTGCTTCTTCAGAACTGGGACCCAAACAAGTGGGAAGACACAATATTACTGTACCCCTCATCCATGATTGATGCATACATGATGTACGTATGCCAAACCAAACACCTACTCTGGCACTTACCTGAAGGTATTCATAGAGTAGTGACCTAATCATGCTGTCAGCGTTTCAAAGAGAAAGAGAAGATTAAAGGAAATAAAAAACTGGTTGAACACACAGCAAACAGTAAACTGGCAGGTATGGTTGGGTTATGAATCTTAACAATTATTTCACTTCAGTGCAGAGTTTTTTAAGAAATGATGAAACAGGAGATGAGCTGAAGCAACGTGAGACAAAATGAGGGAACACAAAAGGAACAAGAGGATACATGAGATGATGTTGATGTGGCCCAGGCATTTGCTTGGGTTCCTTATTGGTAAACCAGGACGTATTCAGGTACAGGCCTGGTTTTCATTCAGTTTCAGTTCAGTTCAATCATTGTATATAAAAGACTTGGAATGTAAAATCTGCACACATGGCATGAGTGAAACATGAGCTACTACGTACCCTGTGTTGACAGCTGGATTGATTAGTGCTGACATGTATTTGTTCCATTAGACACGACATATGATCAAAACACCTCCTTTGCTGTCAGAAGAAATGAGTCAACTACAGTGCACAATAGTGTCCTCTTGCATTGTTCCATTGCGTTCTTGTTTTAAGTTGGGGGGACACACTCAAAGCCCAAATAAAAGGTTCTAAACTGTGTGAAACCATGGGGCTCTGTTGAACATTGCACTAACTGAGTTTCATGAGATGTTTCAGCCAGTCCAGTGGTCAGTAAGGAAGGGAATTTGGAGACCTTCCACACTGTCCCCCCGAACACAGCCCTGCAAATCTTTCACAGGACCTCTAAATATTTAACATCCCCAGTGTTGGCCTATGTTTCTCCTCTCTGAGCCTCTCAATAGATGGCACCGTGCCACCTGGCCCATGACAACCACAGAGTGAATAGAGGTCACTCTTTATTGTCTACAAGCTTATGATTCACGCAACAATTAGCAACTTCCAGGTTCTAAGCAATCAAGGCATTCACTTAGTAAAAACCCAGGCTCAGCACATGGTCAAATAACAGCCTAGTGGTTCTGTCTCATTATACCGTCCAACCATGATGTACTGTATGTTCAGTGTGAAAAGGGATATTGACACTAAGAGTCTCTGGGACTGGCGTTGAGAGGCACTCAGCTTCAAAGAGAACACACATTTATGAGGCTGAATAGTCTAGAAAATATTGACAGACTCAACAGATGGCCACAGAAACTGTTATTATTCCTTGTGTGTTATCTTATCTGACTTCCTAATACCAAGCGCACCTGGAATGCCTATTTTTCTATTTCTGACAGGTACAGTGAGGACAGGTTATGTACTTGAATTCCATACCTCGCCCAAATTCCAACTTCCGGCAAACTCATATCAAAGTAAAGGAACGGGATGCAGGACTCAGCAAATCCCCCTTTTGTCACAGGAGCCCTCGGTTTGATGATAATCTCCCTGTCCCATGGGATTCTCCTCAGTTCACACCCCCATGGTGTGAGATTTGTGAGAGGGTAAAAAAGAGAGGTGCCTACAGAAACTGCAGCTCTTGAGGGATGGGTGAATGAGTGGAATTTAAGGATGCCTTGAAAAGCAGTCTGCACATCATGAGAGTCAATCGGGAGATAAGAAGACGTGGAGAGCAAAAAGAGGGACATAACAGCAAAGTGAGGTTCAAAACACACAATGGCATTCCAGAGAGGGGGCTCATGAAATGCTGAATGGTTTATTCATTCATTAAAAAAACACATTGGGTGGTAGCTGTGGCTTGTGTTAACAGTGCTCACGTCTGGCAGTTAAAATTCACTTATATGAGATTTAAATCTGAAAAGCACCGTAGAATAAGAGCTCTGTAGGCACAGAGCAGCCATACAGTCTTAGGCAGTCTGAAACAGTCCTCAATCATAGAGGGTGAAAAGCTGATGGTTTAGATTTCTTAGGACAAGGGAAAGTAAATGGGTGGAGTGGGGGTCTCTAGTTTCATGCCTCTCTGTGTTAGGCAGGCTGTCAGGGAGGACCAGTGAACACTACCCAAAGCTGGAGACCGGGACAAAGTGCCAGGTAGATGGATCCGGTTTCTTTTGCTACAGCCAAATACAGCTTTGTGGTGGAAAAATCTGCACCTGGTGGCCATGGAAACCACTTTTCATCCAGGCTACAGGCGGCAGTGCTGACAAACTGACCGCTGGGAGTGAGCCTGGCTTGAAATGGAATCTAAAGAGGCTGAATGGCATTTGCCAGGACGGTTAAGGCGGTCAGCAGCTCTACATCTGCAACTGTTCAATTTACCTGAAGCCGCTTGGCAGCATGCTCCAACATGCCCGCAACAAAGCTAATGAAATCATAATCTATAGACGAAGAAGCCGCAGCACTCTTCTAACAGCATGTAAATACACGTGCAACTCAGTTACTTTTACCAAAGTGAACCGAGAAGCAGCTTCTTCAGATATGTATGACTGAACACATGAGCTTCTCTTTGAATTTTGAAAAACTTTCATGTTTAATTCTTTAACACAAAACCTGCATATATTCTGGAGAGTCCTGTAATTTGCAGACCTTCCACTAACTGTTACCTGGATTATGGCTGGGAAAGAGAAGCGAATAAGTGAGGGTTGTGCCCGAAACAGGAAAGAGGCACTAAAAGGTAAGAGGACACTCAGTGTGCCATTAGTGCTGGAGATAGTTGGGTGTACAGAACAAGTGGCCCTACAAATCCTCTTTCTTTGGAACATAAGCAGTAATTATGGTGTTGCTCTGTATTTTGCCGCTGTCAACCCAGCATTTTGACATCAGGGACAGCATGAGAGAACAGCTGAGTGCACCTGAAACTGAGTGGTGGGAGCACATAACAATCCAAATAACAGCTGTCAGCAACATTCAAAAGAAAGATCATAGAGGATAACGCTTGTGTATTTCTCTGCACATGTTAGGAAAACTACTGTTTACACAAGCAATATCAGACTCATATAAGATTACATGTGTCCTATTTCAGTTATTTGAGATCTGATCTCAAACGATCGCCTCAGTAATACTTTTATTTGATGTGTTTTATGTGATCCATCCAAGAAACTGATGCAGCATACTGTACACAAATTAAAAATATGAATCGGGTTTATAATTATTATGAAATAACAGTAATCATAGATAAAATTGGAATTTTTACTAGGTCATATATTACTGACAGGCGTGAAATGACAGATCATCCTTCTCAAACTGAAGAATTTTGACATAATAATAAAAATGAATTCAATGCGTTATGAACCAAGTGCATGTGGATCCATTAGCTGGTTTAAATCCTGCAAGAGGTCATGCTCCACTGTAATATATGAGTTTAACCCGTGCATATTTCTGCAGCGTTTTAATCTCTTTGTGTGGAAGAAAAACATGAGAAAAAACAGATTAATTGAAGATTAATTAGAAAACTTCTGAACTGTAAAAAACTCAAAACCTTTTCCTTGTGCAGATGTGGATGACGACAAACCAGCAGCACTCTAATTCAAGCTACGTTTCCCATAACGCAGCAGAGATTCTGTAGATATACACATCTTCAGATTCAGTACAGGATCCAGATGGGCCGGGTTAGCTACTCAAAAGCAGGATGTGACCACCACGGGTTTCTAACAAAAACACATTGACTTTAAAGTAAACCACTCCAAATCTACTTTTCCCTTTCAGCCCCAGATCTTTTTCTGTTGCGTTAAAAAGACTTTCAAGAGACAAACAAGTCCTTTTCAATTACAGTTATGAGCGGTGTTTAGACGGTTACATGGAAAACACAAACATCTCCATATGCACTCAGTTTATTGTTGAAGCATCCGATACCTCTGACTCACGCCGCATGTGCAAGACTAGAGCATTAATGCATAAAGAAAGTGTCAATCTCCAGGGTCGACTTTGCAGGAAGAGGCTCAGCAGACGAGGATATCCACACATCCACTTGACTTCTGAAATGACCCCCACGCACAACCTCTCACACAAATGTACGTTTACAAACTCCCACAGTCAGAGACATGAAGAACCTACTTAGGAGAGGTTTCATTAACTTTCTAAATGCAGGGGGGGCTGACACAACAAAACTAAACTGATGCGGGTCTGAACCTCTGAGGCTCATGGCTACGAGATACTCCCAGAACGGTTGATTATGCATAAGTAGGTTTACTGACTAGAAAATCCAGGGATTAGACATCACAAGGTTCACTGAGTCAATAGAATCTGTGCACAGTCGGCCCATTTATTAAGAGCGATCAATGATCCTAACGGAGGAAACAATCCACAGGAACCCAGACTTTCATTCAAGTGCTTGTTTTCTAATTGGAATTTACAGTATTAGGTCTGGAGTTTAAAGCCACCGGATCATTGTGGGTGGTGATGGTGGTGGTTCTACAAGGTGTAGAATCACATCTCTTTTAGGAACAACTATACTAGTAGCAGTATTTATATATTTCACTGAAGTATGTTTCATTGATGGAGTATAAAAAGACAATGACAGCATAAAAATGACAATAAAGAAAACTGGGCCTGATATCTAAAACAGGGTACTGTATTCATTCTTCTTACTCATTTATGTTTTCATATTGTCCCCAGCTGCTGCTTAAATCCCAGAAAACTTTAGATTCTCAGTCTCAGAACTGATCTGGGGGATGAGAGAAGATGTTTTCTTGCAAATGATGCAACTATACTATGTACTATACTATAGTACATCACACATGTTTCTTAATCGGCTTTAAACAGACTATTGGATTATACTGCATATAACAAGAAGTGCAACATGAGTGTCAACAACTTGGGTTCAAGGTGTTAGATTCATGGTTCATGAGTCTTTATTGTCATTATGAGAATATAATGACATTTTGCAGAGAGTTGCCATTAGGTAGAAGTCAAAACGTTTGCAGCAATAGTGAAGAATAATGCAAAGATTAAAAATGCATCGTTTTATATGTGGTATCCCTGCCTAGCACTTAAAAAGCCTGTTACATTTACCACTTTTTTATTGTAATGTGTTCAATGGCTTTCCTGTTCCTCTGTCCATGGTCATGGCTTTGCACTAAAAAGGAGAAACCCCCCCAAGCCAGCTGTGATTTTTAATGTGGCATCTAATTCAGCCATTAAATGACACAGCGGGGTGTTCCCTTACAGCTGTTCCCCTCCCCCCCCGCCTTCGTTCTGATCCCTTCAGGCAAAACCATGCTGGGTGCATGTCAAAGATCACATGACAATAGGGAAGCCTGACCCAGCCGGGGAATGGGAATCAGACCTAATTCAAGCATGTCGCAGGCAACCCAAGGGCTGGTCTTAAGACGGACTGAGAGGCCTTTTCAGTCCAGAAGAGAACAGGTCCCGAACAAGTTGAGTTACTTACGAGATGTTCTACCTTTACCTAGACGTATAGTTACCTGCTCTGGTCCGGTAGTATCACTGGAGAGCTTGTGTTAGTACTTTACAGCCAATTTGAGAAACAAAATCTTCCTCCGGAGCCTCCAAACTGTTGCATGTAGTCAACAGTGATCATAGTCAATCAAATATTAATCGTCATGCTCTCAGTTTCGTCTCCATATCATCTGACAGCTACACACTTCTCCAACTGAATCTTTACTAAATTAAATGTACGACAATGATCAATTATTCAGGAACAGAAGAGAGGAACGTACACTCCTTTAACACCGTCATCAACAAAGAACTGCTCCATTGTCTATAACAGCTGCACCAGTTCAGAAACAATCCATGTAGACCAACAGGTCATTACACCAGAGGGAAAGAAAATAAAAGCCTCTTAGAGAAGTGAGATGAAGACACTGCAAGCAACAGTCGCTGCCCTGATACAGAGCAAGACAAACAAAGAAGGAATGCATGTGTTCAGAAAGAGCTGCAGACTTTGGACTTGAGAAAAACCTGTACTGCCCAAAGTCACTTTGGCTTCCTCAGAAAAAAAAGACAAACTGCTGCATTTTACCCACAAATCATAACATGTCATCCCAGCTCTGAGTCCACATACTGAAGGCTGCTTTAGTTTAACAGAGCACACGACACCCACGCCAAGAGAAGACAACAGAGAACAAACATCATCCTTAACACCAGTGTCCCTTGTTAATCATAACAGACACAAATGTCCCTGCAGCATCCAAAGACATATTACTCTGACAGGCTACAGGACAAATGAGAGAACTCATATACATCCATGGACAACAACAAACCCTGGAAATGATGTTAAAACTGAGCAGTTAGACTCATACAAGCCTTGGCTCCACTGTGAGACCATTTTTTTGACCATTTTAGGACATTCAAAGTGAAAACTATTTTAGCTTTAGAACTGCAGCAGATGTCAGTAGTTCAAATGGATTAGTTCGGATTAATTCAAGGCACCAAAAAGTAAAAGCATTTTAAAAGCATGAGCCGGTAAAGCCGTGACTTTCTTACCTGAGGATGGAGCTGCGCAGAGGAGGATCAGGACGCAGCAGACAAGGCGCTCCTCCAGCCATGAGGAACACCTAGAGAGGAGTCAGGTAGCAAGCAGTCACTCTCACAACTCCACCGCCACCGTCACTCAAAGCTGCGAAAAGTCGAAATGAAAGCGCAGGACAGTACCTCATCTTCATCTCTTCTTTCGCTGGTGCAGACTGGGAAAGCTACATGGACTGTTCGGTGAGGGCGGGAGTGCGTTTTTGGTTTACTTTAGTTAAAAAGTAAAAGTTCACCGCCTAGTCTCCTGGTCCAGCCCCGGTGCAGCTCCGCCGGTGCAGCTGATCAGGTCGCAGCGCTTTGCGGGAAACGGAGGAGTGAGGAGGAGAGGAGGATGACCTGCAGGGTCCACACAGGGGGAGGGAACACTCCACCTTCAAAATAAATCTACCAGCAGCCTGCTACTATTACTACTGTAAAACGATCAGTCCGAGTAATGATAATAATAACACCAGGCGTATTGTGTTTTGTATGTATTTTATTATTATATAAAATAATAGCATTGTTATTTTTGCAGAAATAATAATAATAAAAAAACAATAATAATAATTTTACAAAATACAGTAGAATAACTTGAAAACTTTTTATTTTATTTTTTTTAGCCCTCATACATTAACAGTGTCTCCTGTGTCTTTCTACTGACATGAGCCGAGTGGCGGTGGACATCCAGCTAATTGCAGACTAAGCAGAGAACCTGAACATATCCACCAGGAAATCTTCTGTCATTCATCTGAAGTTTACTCTGTTCTGTAGAGCTGCCGTGAGCTCCTGACAACATAATGACCAGCAGCAGCTTCAGTGAAGCCTCATTTCCTTCCTATGGGTTCTCTAGTAGAGGGAAGAGGAATGGAAGAGAAAGAGGAAGAGGAAGGGAAGAGGAAGGTGAGGTCTGCCTGAGGTTGAAAAACATGTATTTATGTTCCCGGGGAAATAAATGAATGAAAACAATAATAAATCGTAAAACGAGCTTGTTCTTTTTTTGTCTAGAATATCATACTGGTTCCATTCTGCAAAAACTTGACACTAAACTTTTTTTTCATTTAATTCATTGAGTGTGCACAAAATCCTCAATATCCTTTTATTTTATGTATCTATATTTCTTTAAATCTCCTGAAGCTACATTTTACAGAACAGCCATAATACTTTCACCATATTAATACTAAAGGAGAGGAGATGCTTATTTTTTAGAGAAAAAACAATCCTTAACATTATAACTATAGTATTTCTCCTCCCTCATCAAAGTAAAATCTATACACAGTCTTTACATCTGCGCTCAGCAGGTTTTCAGTTTCACTAATTCATCTAAAAACCAGCAGCTGCATTAAAAGGCCCAGAGATTTGACTTGATTCACACAGACCTTGGATTGAAACATTGCACATGAGCTGAGTTGTTGTACTTACATAATACGACCACCAGAGGATGAAGTTGGTTTTCTTTTCAAGAAGCAGAATCTGCTCCAGCTGCTGCTGGTCCAGTTTCTTTTCTTTTCTTTTCTTTTCTTTTCTTTTCTTTTCTTTTCTTTTCTTTTCTTTTCTTTTCTTTTCTTTTCTTTTCTATCCGTGTGTTAGATGTGAACAGTCTTGTGTATTGTCTGAATCAGTAATACTTTACTAACTCTGAAGACTTTATTGTTACTATTAAATTATCTCACCACTTGTCAGATGCAGTAAAAAGAAAAGAAAACAACAAAGGATCTGCACATAAAAGGCTTCGACATCGTTACTGATGTACATCAATGAAGAACTTCCTGTCAGAGGAACCAACACGTATTCATTCATCTGATATCCCTGTATAAATATATAAGGTGTGTGTGATATTAAATAAAAAGACACTGAGCTCAGTCCTCTGGCTGTGTGTATGAGTACCTGCTGTATCAGGGGCCCTGCGTTGAGGCCTCCAGGCTGCTGTCTGGACACGTCTGCACCTCTGTGGATGTCTGCTCAGGTCACATTCCAGTGTCAGGGCACAGAAAGACAAAACTGTGGTAAATGCTATGTTTCATGTAACCTTACAGAGAGCAGGGTGGGACGCTTCCCACAGCGACTAATACACAACGCATCCTGCAGCTCGACAGTGAATGTGTCACTCGTTGTCATTTCACAGCAGCAGTGATGTGACAGTAGTAGACGTTTCATCTTAAGTATTTTATTAAAAGGTAAAAGTTTACAGTGGTCTGCCTGAACTCTCTATCTATGAGCTCTATTTAGTTCAGGGTTCAGTGTACGCGCCCACAGCGCCCCAAGTGGTCTGAACTCCACCAACAGGTTCAGTGTCTGTAAAAGTAAACAGAGAAACAGGACGTGTTGTTTGTAGCAACATTCTCCTCATCTAAGGATAATCTGACATGTTTCAGGTAATTTGATTCCAACGTATCCAGTAAAAACCTTTTAAATAGTTCCGGCACTATATCCTAGCTGAGGTAAGACTGAATGGGAAAATAATGTACTTAGATAACTTTAAATTATTTTTTAACAATATATTTATTGAGTTTTTCACATATATAATACATACAAACATTTATGATACACACCTTTAATTAAATAATAAAATAAATAAAAATAAATATACAATTGCAAATGAATAAATAAAATTTCCATAATTTAAATGAATGATCCTACAAAATATTACACTTCACGAATAATATTAGTTATAACAATTAATACCTTATCTTATTCTTATTAGGCACTATCATCTTATTCACTCATTGATTTGTACTTGGTCACTTTCCAGAAATTGAAGCGGTTTTATGCTTCTACCCTCATTTGGACAGGTGATCCAGTTGTCCAAGAACATATGCCACATGAAATCATTTAAAGAGATGCTTTTTTTTTTTTTTTTTTTTTTCAGAGAATGATTTATTTGCGTTTAGGCCCATGTGCCACAATTAAAACTGCACAGTCTAAGTAATAAATAAGACATAAAGCACTCACCCTCTTGTTCCTGCCTATTGTTTCCTAGTAAAGTGGCTCTCTATCCACAGCCTGGATTAACAGTACAACAGGCATCAAGGACCAGGTTGTATCATTTACAGGGATCTATTGCCAGCACTTCATCTTACCTGCTTGGAAACTGAAGCTGGAGGACAAAGTATTTTTTTTGTTGCCATCTGCAACCTGACCACTAGAGGCTGCTACATCCTACACATAGGCCCTTTAACTTGCTAATAAACTGCCTTTTCCAGACTCGTCTGCAGAGACCTAGCTAAAGCTCCTGCCACTGTTCCAACTTCACACTTTTATCGGGAAGCTGGTGTGACAGTAGTTGACAGTCTCAGTTTCAAACATGATTACCATCATCATTTTGTTTAAGTAAAACAACGTCATCATTTCTGACACTGACACATGAACTGTGGTCTGAATTACAAAAACATATTCCAGCTGAAAAGATATTTTAATTTAAACAACTATTACAGACAAAAGAGAAACCTTGGTTAAGAATCAAAAACAGATTAAAACGTCATTGCTTCGGTTCCATTTTTGGTTCCAAGTAGATCCTGATACCCCAAAATGGTCCTCAGATTCTACAACATAACCACCCTCTAAGCAGTTACTCGGTCTTAGGCACAGACATTTCATAACCAGCCGCAGAAGTCTGGGTTATATCAGATTACCACCAACAGCTGAAATCAGGGAGGAGGGAGCGGTGGAGCCACTAAACAGCTGAAGAGAGACTGCAGCCAACGTAGAGGACGGGTCTCACAATCACACCCTGAGAGACCCAGGCCCACGTGCTGTACAATCCCCTCATTACCACGAGGCATAGGATCAAATGCAGCCTACTGTAAAATATGAAACACATAGTGAAAAGGGATTAATAGTTTCAGGATATGAAACAGCATAAAACAACTGATGCCGGTAAGGAAAAACTGAGATGGTTTAATTATATTAGAAACTCTACAACAATCATGAATGTAGAGAAACAGGAACAAATGTTTCAGTTATGAGAATGGGCATCATCTGAATAGACTGTTTTATTTTAGAATTTGTATCATGATTATGCATTTAACATCAATGAGCGTGATGATGCCTGATACATGGATGCTAGGTTAACTGGTGACTGGTTTTGTCTCTATATTAGTGTTAGTCTCGTGATGTACTGGCAGACTTTCCAGGGTGTACCCAGTGCCAGCTAGCGTAGGTTTCAGCCCCCGGCCTTTAAAACCAGTGTTTGTATACTGTCAGGTATAACATTATATTGTGTTGGTCGAATTCTTGCAGCCAAAGCAGTTGTGTGTGTGTCTGTGTCAGGCTGCATCCCACTGGGGATGGTTGGTGCCATCAAGGAGTGTGACTTCTATGAGGTGTTGGTGTCTGGTCTGGTCTAGGTGGGTGCTACATGTGTTAGTAGCATCCACATGAATGAATACCAGGCCCAAAGGTTTCCCAGCAAAACATTGGTTTAAATGTTATTTACTTCTCCTGTCGTGGTCATAATGTTATGGCTGATTGGCGTGAAGGTAAACCTACAGCGAGTTGCATGTAAGGTAACTGGAGCCTTTCACTTTTTCTGTCTTGGTAGTTCAGAATTCTGAAGGTTGATAAATATAGGCACGTTGAGATCCACTGTATGTAAGAACCATAATAAACATCACCTCATAGTTTTATTTTTGTATGTTTGCTGTGCAGTGGGGCAGTGGATCCTGGTGGGTGGGGATGCCTTTCTGTGTGGAGTTTGCAGGTTTTTCCTGTTCCTTCGTCAATAACCTCCAGATGCTCCAGGTTCCTCCAACCATCCAAAAACATGGAGCCCCAGAGAGAACCCCACTTCTCTCAACCAATGCCAGCTTCAGCAACACCTTCTACTGCATGAGTCAGCTATAGCTAATGGGTGCATGGATGCATGTTTACTGTGAAACAGACTGTATATGGGAAAATCATAGAAGCTGAGATTTAAAATCTTTGGGGACACTGTTCTTCTCCTAAAATTTCCTCTGCAAAGCCTCATGTAAACTAAGCAGTCTACCCTGTACTAGCCACCTGAGCTATCTTTAGCCCCTGCTGGCAAGTGAATGAAAGTGCCTGACTTATCTTCACTGCTGTCATCGAGGCAGCCAGTATTTTTAGGGGACAGCAGCAGCTGCAAAAGCATTTAACGGTATTCCATGAACAATGACACTTGGGGTGTCCAAGGCCTGAACGACACAGAGATTGGGGATTGTTAAACAGGAAGCCGGTGTGGAAGTTTTCTCCCTCTTCAACGGACAAAGTCTGTAAAGATGCACTGGAGTAAAACGTGGGACCCTCGAGCAGAGCATGCGTCTGAATCTAAAGTCTAGTTCGGATTTTACTTCAGGAGACGAGCAGCTTTCCTTCTTAACTCGGGCAGGATTGCGAGAGCGGAATGTATGTTGACGGTCGTTCCTGGCGACTGAAGCGAGGTAGGTCATGTGAGGGGTACACGGCGCAGCTTCACCAGAGGCTGAGGTCATTCCAATTAAATCACACAAGTAAACCCAGGGGTCAAACTCATCTCTTTAACCCTCCAGAGGGACTACTGAAGACATGCTAAATCTTTAAACTCTTTGTCTCGCAATGTAAAATAGCAAAATATTTTCAGATGCAAAAGAAGAATTAAGAGTTATACAATTATACAACTTAATTATTTTCAGTCAATAATCTTAGTCAGGATGAAATTAAAACTGTTACTTTCTAGTTCACTGAAATCTGATACATTTTTAATTGAAGTTTTAGTTTTTTAAAGCATGACTTTTATTATTGATGTTGAAGATTATAGAGACACTTTAGTTGTCCCAGCATTAAATAAGCACAATATTTCATTAGGACATTTATCATTCATATTTTGTAAACATTAGTATAGTATAGTATAGTATAGTATAGTATAGTATAGTATAGTATAGTATAGTATAGTATAGTATAGTAGAGAATGTGTCTGGAAAAAAAAAAGCTTCCCGTATCCACAAGGACACATCCATTCAGTCCACTGATAAACAAATTCTACAATGGATAAAATTAGAAGACAATAATCAACAGCAGTAGAGCAACTGGGGAGACAGACATTTCTAGGATTGCCCAACTGATATTCATTTAGGAAAATAACAGAATAATACTCTGAACAGTGACATTTAAAGAAAAAAAAATCTCAGCATAGCCGTCAACAAAGGGTGTGTGGGAGGCAGCAAGGTCTCTAGGGTGGACAGAGTATGATTTTGTGTGGTGTTTGTGGGAGCTCGCGGGTTTCTGAGTCGTCTTTGTGATACCTGACACACACTCCCTCACAGGTCTTTATTTAGAGAGCACTATATTAAGCACTTTCCCATTGAAATACAGCACCAGCTGTACTGGCTCTGGGTTGTGGCTCCTGTTGCAACAGGACTAGGCTTTTCCCTCCTCTTACTGCTAGCCTGCGTTTTTCTCCCATGCAGACAGATCTAATTCAATTAGCCCTAATAATCATGCCATCTGTTTGTACTGAAACGCACACACTGAAAGCGGGCTGAGTGTTTGAATGATAGAAGAATTACTTTCCATTTCACATGGTAAGATTCAGTTTGCTACTACAATGATTAAAGTATATTCTCATAAAATTCAACTTTATTGCACATATGTTTGCATTGCCTGTTACATGTTCAAAAGAAACACTGTTTCAATGTTTCTATTTTTAAATGCACAAGCTCTTTGCTGCCAAACTAATTCATTTGTTATTTCTTTTGTGGCAACCCGTAGTGAAGAAGTTGGGCGGTCTTGCTCCAGTGACTAACACATTGCTCTGCTGGACTGCTTAGGGTGAAGGACGACCGTTAAAGAAGCAGAAATGGATGTATTTGGTGGTGCACCACGTTTCTTAGCCTATCCGAGACCAGTAATGGTACAAAGTGGAACTGATGCAGTCCTCAAGTGTCAAATTGGAGGTGATCCGCGGCCTGCCGTTATCTGGGAACGGAACAATGAAAAGATTGATCCACAGGGAAGGTATAGGGTCTTTGAGGACGGCAATGTGTACAATCTGATAATTTCAGCCGTTACCATCGAGGATAGTGGTCAGTACATATGCAAAGCAAAGAACAGCATTGGAGAAACATACGCAGCCGCCACACTAAAAGTAGAAGGCGAAGCACAGGAGATGGAGTTTCGAGAAGAAAACAAGCCTCGATTCCTCATCAAGCCCCTCTCCACTCGTGTTGGTCGAGGGGACGATGCTGTCTTCTCATGTAAGCTTTGGGGGAACCCACGGCCAGAGGTTGTTTGGGAAAAGGATGGTAGAAAACTCAATGAAATATTTGAAAGCACACATTTCAGTGTGGGCTACCAGGACGGTGGATGGTTTCAGCTCAAGATCTTTAAGACTCGTGCTCCAGATGGTGGGGTGTACACGTGCAAAGCTAGAAACGAATTTGGAGAAGCGCTGGCAGGAGCTGTGCTGCTGGTGGATGCGGGTCCAGGACACGAGGAGGAAGGAAATCGTAACGGCTACACAAATGGCCACTGGAAAGTCCACCAGGGAAAACAAAGGAGTGGAAGGCAAGTGCCTAACAGACTGAAAGACGACACCATGACCAAGTCAACTAAAGTAAAGATGTTTGCAGTGACAGAGGGCAAACACGCCAAATTCCGGTGCTTTGTGACTGGTAAACCCAAACCAGAAATAATCTGGAGGAAAGACGGGAGGCTTATACTGTCTGGAAGGCGTTACCTTTTGTATGAAGACAGAGAAGGATACTTCACACTTAAAGTCCTGTACTGTAAACAAAAAGATAACGGAGTTTATGTTTGTGCTGCATCAAACACTGCAGGGCAAACCCTCAGTGCTGTACACCTCTCCGTCAAAGGTAAGTCAAGAGCATTTTCAATAAAGTAATGTCCAGGTCAAATGTGAAGAGAACTGTGTAGTTGAAGCTGTTAATGCAGACAGTCCTAGCGTGTGATACCTCGTTCAGTGTGTGGAGGATTAGAGTAGAACGCAGCAAAGTGTTCTTGGATCAAATGTCTATTAACTTGATGCTAGGATGACGTCAGTGAGATGAAGAAGTGCTCTGAGATCATATACAAGAATTGCAAAATTTCATTTTTACCATGGTTTAAAAATAATGTTCTTCACAACAGGATATTTATGTCTAAGGACAGTAGGTTGCATCTAAAATACTCTCATATTTTAGCATTTCATTCTGTTCTGTTCTCTAATTATAATGAATTAGCCATACTTTGCTATTAAGTGACAGCTTTTGAAAGTTTTTGTGAGTGGCACAATAAAGATTATTTCATTATTAGTCAGCATAAACATGTATTTCTTACTTTGTGACTCATATGATGCTTATCCATGGCTACCTAAGAAACGCATCCAGATGAAGATCACGCATGGCTTTGCATCATCAGTCAGGGTAGCAAAGCAGTGAGCTGTGGATTTTATTAGTCATCAAATTATCCAGGGTCCACTGGGTAATTCATTAAATATATTAATGATATACAATCAGACCCAAGGGAACATGCAAACTTCATCAGCATGAGGTAAATACAGTATCAACAGCAGAACTGATTCTGCAAAGTCACTTAGGTTGTGAAAGGTCTAGGGGTGGACGTCCACGTAAGTGAAGTCTTTAGGAAGGGGATCAAATTGCTCACATAGCCCAGAGAAGTCCAAACTTATGACACACCAAAGAAGCATCACATTGTATCAGTTAGATACACAGCAAAATTAAATGGATGATATGTAATGGATTAGATTAGTTGTGTGTGTATTTATTTTTTAAACATTACTAAGCTAAGGAATTGGAGAGCTTTGCACACAGACCTCTAAATACAGACCGCATTCTTTTGTTTACAACTGTCTGGTTCTTTCTGATGGTGTCAGTTACAAACTGTTTATTCCCAATCTAACACCACAGTGCGTTAATGGCTTTCCAATTCCTTGCCTAAATAAGCCAATTGCCTCATCATTTTGCTCATTTTGTTTCCTTAAATGGAATTTAATGTCAAATATATTTCAGCTGACAGCGACAAAGACACACATGCTTAGATAACTTGATGCTATATCAGTTATGTTGATGTGTTATTGTAAACCTTTTCTTGTGATTGTAAAGAAATATGAATATGGAGATTTAATATTTGCTAAACCAAGCTTGTGTTCTTCCTTCTCAGAGCCGCCTGTGCGGTTCAAGCAGCCCCTGATTGATCTTGAAGTATGGGAACGAGACTTGGCCATCCTCGAGTGTGAAGTTCCAGAGGACTCTGTCCCCATCACATGGTATCTGGAGGACAGACGACTACAGCCTGGGGCCAAATATGGAATGGAGGAGTGGGGAACAAAACGACGACTCACAATTCGTGACATCGGAGTTGATGATGATGGGATTTACCTTTGTGAGATGCCTGATGGTGGCAGAAGTATTGCAGAGGTAGCTGTGAAAGGTAAAGCAGGAATAGACAATAAAACAACCAAATATGAAAATAGCAGTTTAAAACCTCAAAGCATGTGAAAATGACACAGCCCGCCCCCATACACAAACAGATGCACCATCAGACCTTCCATATTATTATGCAATTCCATCTATGCATGAAACATATTCAGGGCTTAACGTAAAACAAAACAAAACAATTATACAAAAATAACTGTAGCTCATGTTCTAATTCTAAATTGCATTTCATCCTAACAAATTCAGTTATTATTATATTTACTATTTTTACGTCCTTTGTTTGTAGTTATGACATTGTCCTAGCTTCATAAATTTACTCTCCATCTTTCAGTCAACAGGGACTCCAATGAAAAAACGCAGACTTAGATGATACTGATACCGATATCATAGATTACAAATTAAAGGTTGACTCAGAGGAGAAAAAATAAGTTTGGTGTATTGTAACCATTTGCTGAACATTAAAATATATTCAGCAGATTTATTTTATTTTGGAAGCAGTCATTTCTGAGTTTGCCAACTTAGAGCTCATTTTCCAAGTTGTCCTGAATGCAGCTGCAGCTGCAGTTGGATCTCAACCAAACTTCCCAAGACCCACTCCATCCCTACTTCTAATTGGCTAGTGATTGGTTTCTTTGGAGAGGAAAATCTGTGTTCCTCTTATTCCATTGGTAGGTGAACTCAACTGACTGCCTGAACCTGACAATAGTATTTTTTTTTCTAATAGTTGATCTTTTTTTTCTCTTTTTTTTAAAATCACGATCAAACGCCTTACGCCGGAGGTCACATACAATACCGTGATCTGGACCCCAGGTTATGACTCTAAGGCAAAAAAAGAAGAAAGTAGAGTGGTTTTGTTAAACAACAGCAAATAATCTGCAGAACCGTGAAGGGGCCGTTATGGATAGGTTGGCTGTGCCAGACTCTGGTATGAACATGAGCTGTTTCCTGTTTCCTCCAGAGTCAGCAGTTTCTTTTTGACAACTGTCATAACTGCAACCGTGTAGGTACCCCAACCATGACAAACAAAGATTCTCTAACCTTGGAGTAGTTAAAAGCAATAATCTTAAATTGAGTTATATTTGTGGCCAAATCCAAACAAAACTTCGCCAACAGTGACTGTAACAAAATGAAAATGTTGTTTTCTGCTTCCCTTATACATACACTAAACATTTGTGTTTCTGTGCAGGAACAATTTTGCGGAAGCTTCCAAGAAAGGTGGATGTCCTGGAGGGTGAAAACGCTGCCTTTTGTGTTGAAGTTGAAAAAGAAGAGATGGACATCCATTGGTACAAAGATGGCGTAGAACTGCGTGAAACCCATCAGACCATACTTAAGTCGTTCGGTCGAACTCACATCCTGGTTTTTGTCAATACCATGCCCCAAGATTCTGGTCTTGTGACTTTCCTCGTAGGCAGATCCAAGACCTCCTCTCAGCTAAGAGTGAAAGGTAGAGTCCAACTTTAGTAGATCAAAGCACCTCTTGCTCTATTTGTAGTTGACACCTGAGTTGATCTATCATCTATGAGTTTTTAACAATCTTTTTTGTTTGTTTGTTTCAGCGGCCAGACATTGTCCTCCTAGTTGTCCAGTTGGTGTGCAGATCAACACAGAGCGTGCTAATGCAGCTCTTCTCTCATGGGTACCAGCTCAGGACTCACGGAAGAACCCTCCGTCTGGATATGTGCTTGAGCGTCAAGAAGTGGGCACCGGTTCACAGGAGTGGCTGCAGTGTCTGACCACTGACTCTGCAACGTCTGTGGAGATCCTTGGCGATAGTGTCCCATGTGAGGCAGATTATCGCTTTCGAATTTGCAGCGTAAACAAATATGGAAAGAGTAACAATGTTGAGTTTCCTAGAACTGTTCACTTAGGTAAGATCAATTAAATGACATCTAATATATCTAATGTTGTATTGTCTCATGGGATTAGTGACAACATGATTGAGTTTTTTGTATTTTTCTTTGCTTTTTCAGTTCCAGTGGCCAGAATACAAGCTCCCTTACAAGATGCATTGGTCCCAGAGGGGCAGGATGCCCTCTTCTCTATTGAACTCTCTGCATCGGTTATTGGTACGTGGTTCCTAAACGGGACTCAGCTTCAGGAGGATGAGCGTTATTCAATGCGGCGGTCACGAACACACCAATCTCTTCGTATTCGAGGAGTATGTGACATAGACAATGGAGCAGAAATCACATTTATTGCCTATGGCATTCGGGATTCTGCAGCACTCTACATTCAAGGTATGGATGGGTCCAATGAACGATTTGCTAAAGTACCGTCTGTCTTCTGGTTGACTCGTCGTTGAGTTATAAGTAGTTATTATTATTGTTTTTCCAAAATTTGCAGCTCCCCTTGTCAAGTTTTCACCACTTTCTGAAATGGATCGAAACAAATTTGTAGAAATGGGGAACCCCATTGTGCTGTACTGCGAGCTGTCAGACCCTGAAGCTCCAGTGCACTGGTACAAGAATGGGCTAGAGTTACAAACAATGGAGGGTCTTCATATCCAATCAGAGGGCACCATGAGACGAATTGTCATCCAGTCAGCAGAGTTCTCACATTCAGGAGTGTATTGCTGTGATGCCATAGATGACGTCATCCGGTTCAATGTGGAAGTAGAGGGTGAGTGGACTGATACACTCATGTCTTTCACAGAAACTAACTCTTTATTGTAACCTGTACCAACTCTTCTTATCTCTTTTTATGTACAAAATGCATGTTGTCTTCTCTCCTGCCTTATCACGACGCATATCTTTTACACGTTAACAATCTATTCAATATCTAAATATCCGTAGCCCCACCTGTGAGGTTTTCAGCAATTCCAGTTGCTGAGAAGAACAAAACCATCCAAACTGGCTGCCCCATTGTTTTACAATGTGAGCTGTCAGATCCTTCTGCCCAGGTGCAGTGGTACAAAGACGGGTCAAAACTCCATCCTGAGTGTGGAGTAGATATCATAACTGACGGCTCGATGAGGAAACTAATTGTCCATTCAGCAGAAGTTTTCCACTCTGGTTTATACTGCTGCAAGACAAAGGGTGACACCGTCACATTCAGTGTGGACATCAAAGGTGAATTGTTTTACCTTAAGTGATGCGACACATTAACAAGCTCCTACTTAGCAAAGCAACTAACTCTGATGATAGTCTTGTATGTTGTCTGTTGCCTTTCTTCTTAGCAGCACTCATTAACTGAGCAGCCAAACTGTCACCTTTCCTTTCACTACAGCATGTTAGGAATGAAGCTCTTTGTAAATAGATGAATAATCAAAATGGCTAGCTGATGATTTAAAGCTGACATAAAATCTAAACATATCTATAGCTCCACCCATGAAGTTCTCAGCTATTCCTGAAGATATGAGGACCAAGTCAATCGAAGCAGGCTGCCCTATTGTATTCCAGTGTGTGGTTTTGGAGCCTGAGGCCCACGTTTCCTGGTACAAGGACGAAAGGCAGCTCGTTTCAAACAGTGGATTAGAGATCCATTCAGTGGGGAACACGAGGACATTAGTTGTTCAGTCTGCAGAGCTGTGCCACTCTGGTGTGTACAGATGCACCACACAGGATGATACCATGGAGTTTCAAGTGGAGATCAAAGGTGACTTTACACTTCTTATCTTGTTCGTTCATACTGTAACCCCACACCCTCTTTTTAGATGCCACTAATAATCCCTGCTTCTACTGTGTGGTTTGAAGGATTGTTTCATAAAAATAAGAACGGTTAACTCACTAGGTAATAACTATTTATAGTCTTTTGTTTTGTGACTTCTGTGGCACTCTACACATTAAAAGTCCCCAAACCCTTTGCATCTTTTGCTCAGCAGTTACATTACACATAAAAGGTATCCATGTCCACAGTCGTGATTTTATTTAGCTGTCCTGAATTCCCAATGCTAGCTACACCAGTGAGTGACTCTCCTATCTTTGACGTTGAGAGAAAAAAATCAATTGAAGTGGGGAAACCTTTGGAGCTGGAATGTGAGGTGGCAGACTCCACCGTGCCCGTCTACTGGTACAAAGATGGTAAAAAGCTCTTTCTGCAGAATGGTTGGCATTTACAGAGTAATGGCACATCAAGGAGGCTCATAATCCCTTCTGCTGAGCTCTTGCACTCAGGGCTATACAGCTGTGAAACCTCTGAGGACACTATCCACTTCACTGTGGATATAAAAGGTGATTTTGTACTTATTTAATATTTTTTTACTTTTAAAGTCACTACAGCTATTCTGCAGCTGTTCCGGAGGCTAGATGCAACTAACATTTCCAGTATGTACATGTGTGTCTCTGTGTTTAAGTGGTGCTTTATGTGAAGTTGTACTTGTGTCTTAATCCAAAGTAAACTTAAACTTTACTCACAAAATGAAACTATATATTTCAATGTTTGTCTCGTTAAACTGGATGTGACGGAATACTTCTCTTTTTTTTGGAAAGGTGAACCTATAACCCCTTTCTTTAGAGTGTAAACATGCACTGTTAGGTCCACAGTTACAATATCAATCACCATCTTTAGCTCCGGCGTTACCGTTGTTACCCTCACCAACGGTTGTGGATGCGAAGTCGATGGAAACATCCCGCCCCACTGAACCAGACGGTGAAACATCAGACCCTGTGTTCCAAGAGTCATTACAGAGGGATACAGAGCCTGATTCTAATTCAGAGCCTGGTTTTGAAATTGGAGGAATCAAGAAGACCCTTGTTATTGAACCATCTCATCCTTCAAACTCTGGAGCGTACTATTGTGCAACTGCAGATGATGTTGCCCAATTAATAGTAAACAATCAAGGTGATTTTTTTTTTTTTTTTTTTTTTTTTGGCAAATGTGTTTTGTGTTTTATTCATGACTAACACTGTAACATTTAGTTGCAGATCTATATAAATATCTGCAGGAGCCTCTTTAACTGAACTTCATGAGTTCATTTTTTATGTTATTTCATTTATTATTATTATTATTTTTTATTTCTATATATATAGATATATAACAACCTGCACTGAAATTATCCCCTCAATGATATTCTGTAGAGCCGCCTCCAACATATCTGCTTGACCCCGACGTTGAGAAGTCAGCTGAAGCACACAGCGCAATTGTTCAGCAATTTGAGATTTCAGATCCCATTGCCAAAGCCTGTTGGTACAAAGATGGAACCCAGATCTACCCAAAAAGAGAAGCTGACCATGAATCACAGACCAGCAGCCAAATCGTTCCCGTCCAGTCACAAAACTACTCTGATGATAGGACGTTTGGAGACACACAGTTAAATGAGGACGTGAAAGGTGGTGTCCCTCACTGTTCCTGCACAATTAAAAATCAAGAATTCAGTTGCATACTGCACGTGAAGCTATCATCCAGCTCATTGTTTTCTCTTTGGCTTTGTCCAAACAGCAAAGCAGTGTCACTATGGTGACGAGATTGATGAGATAGCTGATTCATCTGGCCAATACACTGTGGATGTCGAAGGTGATTTGATATTTCAACATCAGTCATCCATGTTAACCCAGCACATACATGCCACTAACAATAGTGGTGTATTTTATTAGCACAATCATCTGAGGCATCATTTATTTATGTCTTTAGATAATTGCTTTGTGTTACATTGTCAACCCTGGTCTCAGGGCATTGCTGTTTTTGGCTGTTAATCAAATATGTGGTTGTTTAGTAGCCGTGTAGCTGCTTCTCATACTAACATAAATGTTTTGTTTGTCAGTTCATTCTTCATTTAACTGCTATCTTTGCTTGTATCAAGCAATTTACAACTCTTTCAATCCGTCGTATGTCTTATTCATCACCAGATCCTCTCATCCATATTGCTGCCCCAAACCTCTCCCGTTGCAATGACAACGAACTCTTACGAAAGTGAAGAAAATTTAGGTGCCTTTGGGGTTTTAAGGTGCTAATGTACAGCCTGATGGTATGATAATTTTAGGAGTCAGTTAAAGGGAAACATATTGGAGATCACATTCAGACCAAACCTGGTCGACCTTCTTGTTTGTCTTTGCAATGGATTTTCCCATAACTCTATGCTAACAATGCCACAATGATGTAAAATTCTGTTATGAGAAGTGAGAACTATTGAGACCATCAACCACTGAAAACCTTTCTCTGTGTACATCACAATGATTATAGCTGCATCGCCAAGGCTCTCTTCTGACCAAGAGAAGAACAAGTCCACTGAGGAGGCTTATCCTGTTGACGTTATCCAGAGGTTCTCAAAGTGCAGTTCTGGCAAGGCTGGAGATACTGAGACATGTGAAGAGCATATGCCAACAACTCAGTCAATACATGAATATATGACTGAGTGTGTTGAAACTAAACAGCCAAAGGAGTTGTCTGGCAATCAACAAATAACAAAGGCCGAATCTCCGCTGGACTCTTACTCTGTAAAGACAACAACACCAACGCAGACTGACACTCACAATCACACTAACCAGGCCATGAAGTCACAAGGTGAGGAATTCATTTACTGTATAGCGCATACAGAAGATCCATCAGGAGAACTTGATAATTACCTGCAGTCGTCCGTCCAGAGAGATGAGTTTTGTAATATTTTGAAAACGTCAACTGTTGAATCAGAGGAATCCGCTCTCAAGGCTCAAACTGTCCATTCGGAGGCGCTACATTGTTCAGTAGATGTTCTGACTGTCCAGTCAGAGCTAGGTAACCTCCCACAGACCTCTACTACTATGACAGAGTACCCTTCTACAGAGATTTCAGACAAGTTCTGTTACTCCTTAAAAAGTACTTCTCAAACTGAGGAGCATTTTGAATCCTTACAGACTGCTGATGTCAACTCAGAGGAGCAATGTGGCTCCATAGAGACGTTTCCTTCCTTTCCAGAGAAACATCTTGATTGCTTACAAACTGAAACCCTCGCTTCTGTGGGGCCCTGTAACTCTTTATGGAGCAGCCAATCAGAGGAGTTAAATACAACACAGACATCTACTGTCCTGTCAGAGAAGCTCAGTGATGTCCTTAACTCAACATCCCTGGACTTGTGTAACCTTAAAGAGGCAAAAACTTCCCAAACTGAACATTGCATCTTTGGGCAGTCTTTATACGTCAGACTGGATGACCCCCATCACACAGGACAAACAATATCTAATCATTCAGAGGTCCTGTGTCAGTCCAGTCAGGAAGAAACAGACCAAGCAGAGTGCCATCCTGTCATGGAGACCACAGAAGATCAAGTACACAGTACAGTTCACTTTGGGCAAACATCATCTAACCACTTTGCAGAGCCTTCCTATATCAAGCAGCAATCTACAGTTCACTCAGAAGGGATCTATCTGTCAAGGACATGCGACAGTGACTGGAGTGACAGTGTCACTGCTAATAAGGTGGCTGTTGAAGGTGATTTAAATGGTTAGCATTGTCAAACAAAAATGGACGAGCCAAATGTTGATATTGAGCAAAATGAAGAGATTGCTCCTTGCAATCCTTGACATTTTGACAATTTCTGCATTTACTCACTTGATTTTGTACTAAAAGTAATTCTGTAGTTGATGTCCAACTTTGAGCTTGGGTGGTCTGGAAGGAATCTTACAGATAAGGAAAAGAAATAAAATAGATTAGCTTCAAATGCTAACTTGAATGCCTAGTCGTATCAAGTCTAACCAAAGATACCTCTTGTAAGATTACTAATAATTGAGAACACATTTTTACAGTGACTTTAACTCACAATTTATTGGCATGACTAATCTTGATTTGAAGTTTTGTTTTGTTAAAGCACCATTTTGTTGTAGTCAGTAAAAGTGATGCAATATTTTCTTGGTGTTACCTCAAACATCCCCAGCTCCGCCTAAGAGAGTTACGGCACTTAATGACACTGAGAGGAACAAGTCTGTTGAAGTTGGTGAACCCATAGTGCTGCAGTGTGAGATATCACCTCCTAATGCGCCAGTTACTTGGTACAAGGATGGATTAAAACAACTTGAAGGAACCGGGCAAGACATGGTGGCAGAGGGTTCCATAAGAACACTGGCTTTCCAGTCAGCGATGCAGTCTCATACAGGGACTTACAGCTGCAACACAACTGATGAGGCGGTGCAGTTTCATGTGGATGTTAAAGGTGATAAAAGTTGTTATAATTTGTCCTGTAAAGAGATTTTACTGAGAGTTAAACACACAATAATGCATTTCATTTACTTTAAAGTAAAAAACTAAAACTTCCTGTAGGTTGAGTTGAGTAAAGGGTGAGGATACAAAGTATTTATAAAGTTAATGTTTTCCTAAAGTGCCTACCAGGACACACTATGGAATCATACAGCTTGGCACAGTCATTTGCTGTGTTTCCATTCCCCATAGAAATGTGCAAAACCTAAATATCTCAATAAAGAACTGGTAATGGAAACACCTACAATGGTTTTTCTGATGTATCTATATAAAAGTGTATCACAAAAGTGCATTGGAAACACTTTTTTGGCATTTCCCCAACACTGTTGATGATGCAGGGTGTCATGTGACCAGTCCATTTCCTCAAAGTCTCTTTGACGTGGCAAGAATTTACAGAATTATGGGTTATCGCATGATGAGACTTCACAAGAGTTACAGCTCATTCTCAATACACCTTTCAATGGAAACGCAGAATTTCAGAAAAATCGCTTTTATTTTGCGTAAAACCGTTTTGGAAACATTCTCCATTTTGGAGTTTTTTATAGCTGTGTCAAAATAAGGCAGATCTGTATAGGTTCCATTAGTCCTTTTAGTTTCTAGTTGAACAAATGAGATCTCTGGCCACTGGCCCACTTCACACTGCAGAGTCAGGTATTTTACATTTGACATACAAAATTACTTAATAAAAGACATGAATCAGTCATATAAATGATTTCGTTTCAGCACTGTGGTTTTTTTCTTTTCGTTAATAACAGTACCTGTTTTATTGACAAAATCTATTTTGTATTCAATCCTGTAGCACCACCTCTGACTTTCTCACCCATATCTGAGGCTGACCAGACAATGACAGTCATAGCCGGCTGTCCCATAGCTCTGCAGTGTGAGCTATCAGACCCAAGTGGACAAGTCAGTTGGTACAAGGATGGAACAAAGCTCCTACCTCAAAGTGGAGTATGCATCCAATCAAAGGGAAATTTGAGGAGTCTATTTGTCCCATCAGCTGAGCGGGTTCACACTGGTGTATACCGTTGTGAGTCAAAGGATGATGATATCCAGTTTGCTGTGGAAGTAAAAGGTGATGTTTAAAAACTAAGCAGCGCTGTTAATGCCTCGCACTGCCGCTAACTAACAGCAGGTGTTGTCATGCTTAGCTAATCACCGAAAAAGAAAATGGTTAATTCTGCTTCCACATACATTCCTGAAATAGACTGATAGTTCGATTTCTTAATCTGAACGTCACAGGAGGTCCTAATTTACTGTGACCACGACAACAATTTCACAAATTCTAAATTTAAATGTATGTGTTCATGTTTTGAATTCAGTTAATTTATTTTTTGAAATGAATTTTATAATTTCCAGTTTCCCTGCAAGTAAAATAAATGTATGATTCTGATTTGTCATCATTGGCCACGTTTGTCATTATATATAATCCAGATACCCAGATATCCGTGCTAAAGTTAAGCATTTAATGATACAGGACATCTTCATTCTCAACATCTTATTAAATATGCAGCTTCAGCTTCATAATGTATATTAAAACAGCTTTGGTCTCTTGTTCATTCTCACCGTTGGCACTAACTAAATACACATCCAGCACCAGAAACAAACACTTGCCACTTCTTTGTTTACCGTGTGAAGTTTTCCATTTCACAACATGCCTGCTCTTCTTTGTTGCTCTTCTAGACTTATTTGTGTCTTGTTTATTGTCAGTGTTGTTTGTGTTGCTTTGTCAAATGTACTTTGTTCGGAAGGAACTGGGGAGAAAATGCTCCTTTGGTTCAATTTCCTGTTTTCTTTGTGACTGATCATATAGTAGGTTGGATAATTGATTACTGATTACGTTACATTGAACATGGTATTTATTAAGACACTCTTTTTTGCAATATCCAAAAGCTCTAGCAGTCCCTGTGAAGTTCTCAGAGTTGGAAGAGAAGGACAAGAACAAGTCCGGTCAGGAAGGCGCTCCCATTGTCTTAAGCTGTGAACTCTCTCACGATCCTTCTGCTCATGTCGACTGGTTTAAGGATGGGATGAAACTTCTGCCATACAACAATGTGGAAATAAAGTCAGATGGTCTGACAAGGACTCTACTCATCTCTTCAGCTGAAACCATACACACTGGTACATACGAATGTTCAACATCAGATGACATCATCACCTTTAAAGTGGATGTAAAAGGTGATTCATTTCTATCCTTGCTGTGTGTGACTGGTACTTACCATGTCTTTATTGATTTGTGGTGTGAGTGGAAAAGATGCTACTTAGCTTTGAGTGACCGTGGGAAACTGGCTAGATAGTGTGTTCTCTTCACCATTAGGGAATTCATCTCTTACCCGAAACCCTTGTTATCCCCCTCTCTTAGGCCGATTGCCACACATCATGCCAATCCCACCGTCAGAAAAATACAAGATGGTTGCATTTGGTTGTCCAATTATCCTCCAGTGTGAGGTCTCAGACCCTGTTGCCCAGGTTTCCTGGTTTAAGGATGAGGTGGAGCTTTTCTGCAAAACAGGCCTTGATATGAAAAGAGATGGCAGCCTCAGAAAATTAACCGTTCATTCAGCCAAGGTCTCTGACTCTGGCCTCTACAGCTGTAGTCTCGCTGGTGATGTTGTGACATTCCATGTGGACGTCGAAGGTGATTTCCTTGTCTTATTTTAATTAATGATCTTACAGGTGTGAAAGGGATCTTAGCATGATCGTAGTTACTCCTAATTAGACAATTCTTTGAACAAATGAATACTGCCACAACTCTGTAACATATACACTGCTATTAAATATATAACATATGGTGCCATATGTTATATATTTAATAGCAGTGTATCAGTGTATAAAGTTCCTAACACTAGCTATTCTTAAACAACCAAACCAAGAAGTTTGTTGTGCACAACAATCTATGTTGATATGATGTTCTGTCAGTTTAACAGCAGTGTTCTGCAAATCTTATAATACCCCCAGCTACTCCTGTGAGGTTTTCATCCCTTCCAGAGGTCGCAGTAAACAAATTTGTTGAAGCAGGCTGTCCAGTAAAGCTGCAGTGTGAAGTGTCAGAGCCAGATGCCCAAGTCTATTGGTACAAAGATGGAAAACAGCTGCTTGAAGGAAGCGAATACGAAATCCAAACAAAAGAAAAACTGAGAATGCTGGTAATTCAGTCAGCAGAAGTCAGACACTCTGGGTCGTACAGCTGTAAGGCCGCAGATGACCACATAGAATTCAAGGTGGATGTTGCAGGTGATTTAAGTATTTTGAGTTTTGTAAGAATGACTAACTTTCAATTAACGCTTGGCTACTAGACCAACACAGGCTACCATTTTATTTTATTTTGTAAAATAAAGGTCTACAATAATGTGCACCAATGCTTAGTTACATACTTGGTGGCATATTTACACTGTTAGATGTGAAGCTGTGATTGCTTTTGCCTAGAGTTGATAGTAAAGTCATATGAATAATTATTCTACTGGTGAGACAACTATTGACTAATTTTTTTGTTCCACAACAGCTGCTGTATATTGGTGGTATATATTGAATTCAGTTAAATATTCATTCTCAGCTGAACAGACACCAACTTTTCTCTACTTTTCTTCAAGTCATGTGTTCAATCTGTAGACAGATACCATTTGCTTTTGACCAAGTGAACCCAAGGATATTTCATAGCACGCCAACACAGTAAATCTGATTACCATCTGGTTACTTTTTGGTGAATTGAAATTCCTGTAGCGTGGGTTTGCTTCCGGAGGCTGAGAGGAGCAAGTCTGATGAAGTCTGATCAGATCTCAGTCCTGCGATCCCAACTTGTTGGCATGAATTGTGAATAAACATCAGTTCAGAGAACAGTAAGAGGAGGCTAACTGTGACGTCAGCCACACCTTCATCCTCTGTGTTGTAAATCTGTAAAACTGATGATGAATCATATTTCAAATGTTTCTATGTGGAGGTGAAAGGTGATACACCAAGTTTTCTTTTTGGCAAGATGTGTTCACTTTTTGCGTTTTTGTAAACTTGCATTAAGAGAAAAATCTATCACTGTTATATTCATTATTTTATTATACATTTAGTTTTAGTTTAATTTACAGATTTCATTTGTAAGGACAGTGTCTTAAAACTAGCATGGATTTTAATAAGTATTTTTTTCTGCTTTACTTTAGTGCACTGCTTCAAATAACATTTTCACTTTGCTTTAAAAGGATTAACATCCATTGACGAGGAGCTGCAGTCTGGATAGCAAGGCTTGGAATCAGCATGTTTAAGCTGTGAAAACCCGGCCTTACAGCTATTCAGTGCATGAGCACACACGATGATTTCCGCTTTCAATGACTAACTTATCTCTTGTTGTGTTTCCTGCAGCACCGCCGTTAACGTTTGTGGATCTCCCAGAGAAAGACCTTTTGCAGAGCATTGTGGAGAAGGAGCAGCTCGTTCTGTCATGTGAGGTATCAAGAGCTGACGGCATCGTTCAATGGTACAAAGATGGAACTGAAATGCAACCAAGCAATAGTGTTACAGTGCAAGCAGAGGGCACCAAAAGGAATTTGATTATACATTCAGCCCAACTGTCTGACTCAGGCACGTACACATGCCGTGCAGGAGACAACATTTTAATCTTCAAGGTTAACATTCGAGGTAAGGAAATAAATGTTCAGTTATTCACAGTCACTTCAATGTTATTTTACCTGTGATAAAATATAGAAAACAATGGTTTCAATTTTCCTTCTCCAAAGAACCTCCTGTGATGATAGTCTATCCCAAAGAGGATGTCCACCTTGACCGTCATGTCCCTGAGGAAATTATCCTGAGCTGTGAGCTGTCTTGTCCCAATGGTGTAGTCAGCTGGTACAAAGATGGCCAAAAACTTCAAGAGAGCGAGAACATCAAGCTCAAGATAGAGGGTCCGTATCGGCGACTTAAGATTCTTTCCAGTGGCGTTGAAGATTCTGGAGAATATGTTTGTGATACAGCTGATGACTCGATATTCTTTCACCTCAGTATAACAGGTAAAATCTCATACTACATACACCCTTCTACTGTGTAGACATGTGAGTGTTCCAACACTCTCTCTGCCAGTAGAAAATGTTGTGAACGTGTGACTATGCACCACCCAGCCCTAACCCTAACCCTTTGTTGCAAAGAAGAACACTAAAAGAGTTTACTTAGCAGAGTGAAACACGCTTTATTTCAAAAATGCCACAAGCTGTAACACGACCACAGCCATGTAATGAACAACTCGGCATTGCTTAAGATAAACAAATGTAATTTCTGTTTAGTTCTAGGTCTAAGATAATCTCTAGTTTTCGGTGTAATTTTTGCACTTTGCAAATTCATCCCACGGGCCAGATCAGACCCTCTGTTGGGATGCTTTTGGCCCTGGCCATATGTTTGACAGCTGTGCTCTTCTCACATGGCTAATGATCCCTCCATGAAGCAGGTATGCTCCTTGAAAGGTACAAATATTGCCAATTGCAGAGTGGGGAGTGAATAGGTTTCCAGTTTGCAGCATGTCAATACCTTCAACATTAACAAATGCAAGGGTCACATATGTAGGATGTATCCAAAGACACTCCTGCTGTTGATACGTGTATAGTACAAAGAACCTAAATGAGGCTCTAGGACTCTAGGACAACTACATTCCAGTGCACATTCCTTGTCCGTCCATTTCACAAATAAACTGTCTATAAGCTGGGCTCTGATGTCCGTTTCCAGAACCTCCAGTACACATTGTATCTCCAAGTCAGTCCCAAATGGAACTGTGCCAGCAGACCTCAGAGAGGATGGTCCTGAGCTGTGAGATCTCACGTCCCAACGCAGTGGTGCGCTGGTATCGCGATGGACTTGAGGTGGAGGAGAATGACAACCTCATTCTAGAGGTGGATGGGGTTTACAGACGTCTTATAATACCTGAAACCACTGTCAAGGATTCAGCAGAATATGTGTGTGACACAACGGATGACTCCATGACATTCTTTGTGAACATAGCAGGTAATAACTAAGTCCTCCAAATGTGTTGCCGTGGCAGCAGCTTTCCATTCAGTTGCATAACAATTTTCTTAACAAACAGAGCCTCCCGTTTGCTTCATACGTCCACGGAAGATGGCGAGCAGAGTAACGAAAAAGGCCGGGAAGAGTCTGGTTCTAGACTGTGAAGTTTCAAGATCAAATGCGGAAGTCACCTGGAAGAAGAATGGGGAAGAGGTAGAAGACTCCAGAAATATCACTGTACTCGAGGATGGAGTCACGCGTCAGTTAATCATTCACTCCCTAACAGTCGAGGACGCTGGGCAGTACATCTGCGATGCAAAGGACGACGTGATGGATTTCAGTGTAAACGTTCAAGGTTGGTTATTGTGCCCCAAAGCTCTAATGCTTTCCACCATGCAGCTGCACACTTCAAAAGCACCCAGCCCACTTTCAGGGGGAACCTTTATTGAGTTGCATGTCATGTCATTCTCTTCTCCTCTTCAGTCTTCTCTGTCGTTTTGTCTCTGCCTAGCTGAACTTAAATAGACGGATCCTCCACTCAAGGTTTCATCCCGTTAAATGGAGTTTTACCAGGGAGAAACTTTGAGATTACCCTGAAACTTTCAGACTCCGATCTGGATTGTTAGAGTTTTGCTGTAGCTTAGAGAGTGAAGAAAATATGCTTTATTGACTAAGTACGTCCACACGTTTGAGGTTCTGATGTTTCGGGGCCCAGTGAAATGAAACGCATCAAATTATTCTGATCCATATTTCTCTTTCTTCTTGTCTTGTTCGTTTTCAGAGTTGCCTGTGAAGATTATTGGAAAAACAGATGCAAAAACAGAAAAGCAGTTTTTGGTATCAGACGATATCATTCTGGTGTGTGAACTCTCAAGAACCAACGCCCCTGTCAGTTGGTACAAAGATGGTCATCTGATTGATGACACCGAACGATACTGTACCGAGGTGCAAGGTGTTTTCCGATCACTGGTTGTCCTGAATGCTGGGCTCGAGGATTCTGGGGAGTACACCTGCGACGCTGTTGATGATAAGATGATCTTCTATATCACTGTCAAAGGTATTCATATTAATCATGCATATTAACATTAATAAATATTCTGGTCTGTCAGTGAATAACAAATGGCCTTGTGTCTTTCATGCTCAGAACCTCCTGCGCAAATCATTGGAAACTCAGGCCACCCAGAGCATCATATACTAGTAGCAGGAGACGACCTCATTTTGGAGTGTGAAGTGTCTCGGCCGAGCGCCACCGTCGAGTGGTTATGGAACGGCGAGATTCTGAAACCAGACACTCGTATAAAAATTGACAGCTATGATGTTGTGAGGAAGCTTGTTCTCTCTGGACTCCAGCCCTCAGATTCAGGAGAATACATTTGTGACGCCATCGATGACAAACTGATAACTATCGTTGAAGTCCAAGGTAAGTTTGAAAAACACAAATTTCATTTTTGGACTTTCCGTTGTGACTCTAATGTCTTATGTGTGGACATTTTCAGAGCCACCAGTTACGTTTGTGAATAAAAAAGCAAATAATAACATCCTGGCCCATGAAAATGAGAGCGTCACACTGAGTGCCATTGTGAGCCGTGAAAGCGCAAACATTCAGTGGCTGAAAGATGGCCAGCTACTGAACACTGAGGAAAACATTTTCATCTCCAGCGAGGGCGACACCCACAAGCTCACCATTAATCCTCTGCAGCTGTCAGATTCAGGACAATATGTCTGTGATGTTAAAACAGATGAAATGTATTTCAATCTTTTAGTCAAAGGTAAGAATTTGACACTCCAGAAAAAGACTGAAACACTTGTCACGGGATTTGATTACGACTGCAACCCTGTTTATGTCTCTGGAATTTTAACCTTTTAACAGAAATGAAGGTGAAATTTATCAGAAAACTGGAGAATACTGTGTCTCTGAAGGGCAAAGCCCTGACGTTACAATGTGAGATCAACACGCCCAAAGGAGACGTCCAGTGGCTAAAAGACGGCAAAGAGATCACTCCAAGCCGTCAGTACACAATACGGGCACAAGGACGAGAGCGCATTTTTACCATCCAGCAGCTCGGGGAGGAAGATGCTGGAGAATACGCCTGTGAATCCACAGATGACAGGACCACAGCTGTTGTCACTGTCACAAGTAAGTACAGTCAGTCTACTCACAGAAAGGGTTTAAATATTCAGCCTTAATATTTGAAGCACAGTGAATCTAATTCATCTAAATGTTTTTTTTGTTTTTTTCAGTTCCACATGTTGTTGAGTTTGTAGCAGAGCTTCGTAATATCACCGTGTGTGAAGGAGAAGATGCCGTTTTTAGGTGTGTGGTTTCACCAGAGGACACTAAGCTGGCGTGGCGCTTAAATAACAGACCAGTAGCTCTAAACGGGCGCGCGGTCGTTTCCAGCAATGGACTGTGCCACATGCTCTGCATCAACAACTGCATGGTTTCAGATAGCGGCAGAGTGACAGCTGATGCAGAAGGTTTGGTATCAGAAGCAGAACTCCAGGTTCAAGGTGAGTCGATGCCCCTTCCATGAACACCACGCTTTCTAATGTCTGCATGAGAGATTACAACATTTAATAACCTCTCATCATCTCTCTCCTTGAAGTCAATATGAACATAAATGTAAGAGTTTACACAACATAATACTATTAATGCCACATCAGCACATACATGATTAAGATCAATTCAAACACACTTAACCTGAGACCCTGCGTCCTCATATGGGGACATTAAGTTTTAAGTTTGTGGCAGATTCTTATTCTGCTACATTAAGACCTGTTGTCCTCATTAGTGGACGCTTTTGTCTGAAGTCTAGTGGTAGCAAAGGGTCAGTACATTCATTCATTCTACAGACAGTTACGGGACAAAAGTGGACAAGGTCCAAAACCTCATCTTGTTTTGAGGTTGAAACTTGTTTGTTTATGCTCTTTAACTTTTCTAATTTGACAGATTTAACAAATGTTATCAATAGTCAGTCAATCAATCAATCAATCAATCAATCAATCAATCAATCAAAGAGCACTTTTCATGAAAAGATGCAGACCACAGTGCTTTACATAAAAACAAACAAACAAACAAACAAACAAAAAAGGAATGCAGATTTAAAAACACTTAAGGACACTGAGGAAACACTATCCCATACTGTATAAATTATATTTATAATTTAGTAATTGCTTAAAGGATCAAAATAAATAAAATTCAATTAAAAGTTACTAAAAAGACAAAATAAGAGGAAAAAATAGTAACGAGCTTCAACCTCTCTAAAGAGCAAGTACTTGTTTGCAGCACAGCAATGTTCAGGGATTGAAATAGTTTAATACATTTGATGCACATTGGTGACTTCATTGTTGTTCAGTCTTTATACTTCTGAGGTTTTACTAATCCTAAATATCTTGGAGGAATTAAAAAAGCAGAGGAGGTCAAACCACTGAAGAGGCGTCTTTGAAGGCTCCTGCTCAACGAGTTCTCCTGTGAATTTAGAAGTTACTGACAGAGACAAGTGGCTCACAGCTTTCTGCTCGTCCCCGTGCTTGAAATTATTTGTAATTAAGACTTATTTCCTCTCTCTGGGTAATTCACTCACACAGGGAAAGGGCATAAAGGTTCATAATACACTGCTGACATGATGGATCCTCCTGTGCACTGATTCCTAACGTTCATTTTAAGAGCAACAGGTGCTGTTCACCAAGAAAATGACACCGGTTGTAGCTGAAGAGTACAGCGATGCAACTCTGGAGGTGGAGGTGAGTGTTGATTCAGGAGAGGTACAGTGGATGAGACAAGGGGTGCTGATCCACCCCGGGGCCAAGTACACTCTGAAGCACACGGGCCGAAAACACAGCCTCACTCTCCACAACCTGGCCACGTCCGACCGGGGCACCTACAGCTGTGAAACGCTTCATGACTGCACGCAAGCCCAGCTCACAGTGGAATGTGAGTGTGCACGTGTTCTCACTATGTCCCGCTGTTGTTTTGTTTACCGCTGTTGCCGTCAACTCCGTGGTTCACTCCCCCTCCGTCGCTGCCTCCTGTGATGGTAATCTGAACTGACTCGAGACCAAATTCAAACTATGGTTCTGCATTGAGTCAGTAAAACCCTGATGGTTTTAAATGGATGCTTGATGGGTGGTTTTAAATTAACATCTGAGACGTTGCTGTTTCCAGTCTGGAGTTGTGTTGTGAAAATAAAGTGGAGACGTTTTCCATGAACAAGGAAAAGAAATAAGTAGTAATCTTGACACATTATAAAACTAGTATCTGTTCTTTCAACACTAGTGTGGGTGGGATGGGGAAAGTCAGGACTCCAGGCTGCTGTTGGCACCTCCTTTGAATTTGGATCTCAGCTCACTGCATCTAAATTTACACCCTGGCCTTCAAAACTAAGGTTGTTGTCATCAGGTCTCCAAAATAAACACACTTTTTTTATTTTTTTTTTTCCAGAGGGATTGTTTGTCTGCGTTAATGAAAAATGTTGGCAGTACTCAAAAAGTGTAAAGTCCTGCACTCGATATAATTTCAGCTTGTCAGCGTGTGCCAGCTTGTTTGGTTTAAGTCCTGTATACAGAGCAGACTCCAAGCCTTTTCCATAACAGGGAGAGGACACCATGTCTGCTGAGCTGCTGACTGTTGAACTGGAATGCAGCTGCTTGATCCTCGGTCCAATGTCTTGCCTTGTCGTCCCTGCAGCTCGAAAGATCACAATAAAAAGAGGCCTGACTGACATTAAAACCACAGAGAGGGAAACGGCTTCTTTTGAGGTGGAGTTGTCCCATCCCAACGTCCCCGGCACCTGGATCAGAAACGGAATCCAACTGAAGCTCACCAATCACTTCCGTATGAGCTCCAAAGGACGAGTGCACAGCCTCACCATCTCCAACCTGTCAGTGGAAGACACTGGCACCTTCGTGTTCTGTGCAGACAATCTGAAAACGTCTGCAAGGCTTGTAGTGAAAGGTAGGTAGTTTACAAAAGGAGGACATAAACTTTATTACTCAGTCCCCCATGAAAAGCAGCAGTTCAGTTCAGTCCTATCAGTCCGGTGCTGATTTAACCTCATGCTGTGAAATAATCCATTCCAGTATGTATCATCCATGTGAGCCTCCGGATAAAATGGAGGAAAAATGAACCACGATATATCTGTCCATGTTGCCCATATAGGTTGTTTAATTTCATGTTTTGTTTTTTTTGCCACCAGAGCCTCCAGTGACCATTTTCAGAAAACTAGAGGACCAGAAATTCCCTGAAGGGGCCGTCGTCTCCATTGAGTGTGAGCTGTCAAGACACAACGTCAATGTGAAATGGACGAAGGCCAGTGGTGTATTCTTCTATTTCTGTTTCTCTTCAGAACCAACAACTGACAAAAATCAGTCAATGATAAAGTGTCATCATTAAATAAAAACAAAAAGTAGAAAAAGTCACATAACCCAGTTATGAATTGGGTCAAGTATTTATTAACCCAATTACTAATTAAGTCAGACTTATTTTCAGTCAACACCATAAACCATAAAACCATTAATCCCTTTCAGGATGGGGTTGAAATGAAGCCGAGTAAGGACTTGCGTATTTATGCCATGGGAAGGAAACGATTTCTTCAGATCATGAAATGCCGTGTCAGTGACTCTGGGATTTATACCTGCGACGCCGGGGATGCAACTACATCCTGCACTGTGGAGGTCTACGGTAAATCTGCTGTCAGAATATTACAAACTACTGGTACTAGTACTGTAGTCTAGAGCTTTCAAATGGGTATTAAATTACACTTAATAGAATAGTAGTGGTGTCATGAAGACGCGGGAGGCTCTTTTCAAAATCCGTGATGCATCACGTCTGACAGACGTCTGTCTGGGGCCGACTGGGCTCTGAGTCCGTGGGGGTTCTTGGACCCCTTTAGAACTTGTTGCTGTTCTAGTTTGATTCCTTTTCTTGAACGTTCTGCAGAGCGTGAGCTGGTGATGGTGCACAGCCACGAGGACCTGGTCATCCAGGAAGATCAGAACGCTGTGTTTGTTTGTGAGGTCTCTGTGGAGGACGTTCCAGGGGAATGGTACAAAGATGGAGAACTGATCCAACCCACCAGCTCCATCAAGATCCGCCAGGAAGGTCAGTTTGAAAACTGCTGCTGGGCTTTTGAATAGTTATAACATCTATAAACACAGATGAGATCAGTTCTTCTCTGGTTTATTAAGAGAATGTCCTGTTCACTTATAATTGATTTTCACCATATTCCTCTTATTTCAGGGACTAAACACTTCCTCCTTATGTGCAATGTGCGAGCCGAAGACTCCGGAGAGATCAAGTTTGTTGCCAGACACGTTGAATCTGTTGCTTTCCTGGAGGTGGAAGGTATGAAAATAAGAATCCTTTTGTTTTTAAAACAGCGTCATTTAGGGCGAAGCAATTAGTTTGGATCCTACATCCTAGATCACCGGTGTCAAATATACAACCCGCAGGTCAAAAGTGGTCCACCAGAGGCTCTAAAATAAATTTGCAAAGTATGAAAAAAGACTGCAGTTGTTCAATGCAAATAATTTTTATCCCTAATTTGTCCGACGTTTTGGTCAGAGACAGAACCACAACTCAGAACTAAACAGACATGAGCTCAAATTACACTTATTTTATTCTTAAGAAATATTTTTTTAAAGGCTGGTTTGTTAAATGTGATCATTCTCCTAATTTGTTATTACTATTGTGGTGTTGGTTCAGTCTGTTTGGGATCAAATTGGGATGAATGTGGCCCCCAAACTAAAATGAGTTTGACTCCCCTGTGCACAAACGCAAAAACTCATCTCTAAACCAAATGTATATATCATATATCATATATATATATATATATACATACATATATATATATGTATATATATATGCACTATGGCACATTATTAATTGTAACTGCACAGTTCGTTAGTTTTTTTGGTCATTAACACAGGGTAAAACAGTTAACTGTAATACTTAAAGTAGCAGTTTGATGTGCTTAATTCCCATTTCCAGCTGGACACGCTGACATCATCTTCCTTTTCAGAGCTTCCTGTCAACATAGTCAAACCTCTGACGGATAAGACGGCTCTCGTGAGGACTCGTGTGATCCTGGACTGCACGGTGTCGAACCCCAGGTGCAGTATCCGCTGGTACAAAGGCAGCAACGTCATCCTGCCCTCGGAGCGCTTCGAGATCTGCAGCGAGGGCTGTTATCGCAAGCTGATCATCCAGCAGGTGGCGCTGGAGGACGAGGGCACATACAGCGTGCAGGTTGGAGAGTACACGTGCTCTGCAAAACTGACAGTGGAGGGTAAGAGGACTCATGTTTAGACACATAGTGTACGTGATCTGCTGGTGACACCTACAGGCCAAGTCGAGTTAACACAATTATTTCCTCAGTAGTTTGGTGGAGGCCAAACCAGAGCAGCTACACAAACCTTTCTTTCCACACTTCGTCTAGACCCAAACCCTGACTTGAACACATACATCAGAACTGCTTCTTAGTCTCGTCTGCTTCATTAGGTACACAGGTGAAAAGAAATTCATTCTAATATAACAGCTCTGCACTAAATCTAAGCTTCGTGAAGGTTCTGGTCTCCAGCATCAGCAAAAGTGTTTTCATTCATGTTTCTATTATTTTGACATCATAGCCAGTGGGTTAGATAAAATAACAGAACCACTTCAGTCCAGTTCAACAGCGCCCACATCTGCATCTGACAAAAAGCTGGATCACGACTTCTCTGACTGTTTCAACATAAACTTATTGCAATTTAAATATTTTGTCAAGTTTGTGTGTCAGGTACTTTATGTTTGTTACCTAAAAAGCTCTTCAACCACCACCACCTCCCCCATAATCATCCCACATATCCATCCAGGATACCTGTTACACAAATCACCATAAAATCTCAACGATTGACCTTAAATTGGAAAGAGATATGTTTAAGTGGTTTTATATCATTATTACACATATCAAGAATAATAACATTTATTATGTCAGGGTCAGTGTCTCCATTAACTTAGGAACTTTATTAAATATGAAGCAAAAACAAACATTTACAGACGTTAGACACTGAATTGGGTCAAACTGACTCCAAAGACAAATAATAGGAGGGTTAAAAATAAGTGTTGGTCAAAGTGTTACAAACAGAGTTGCTATAAAAGCAAAAAGAGGACAAAGAGGAGGAAGAAGTTAAAAATGATCATTAAATTAAACACAAAGGACTTTTGAAACGAGCACTGACTAACTACAGGACTAACCAGTAGGTGTCAGATGTTATGTGAATGTATCTCGTCCTCTTCTGACTTTCTCAGAACAAAGAATTGTGTGTTGACACGTTACAGAAAGCTAACAGCTGTCTTGTCTCCAGCCAACTGTGTGCTGATGGTCAGAGAGCTGAAAGATGTGGAGGTCGCGGCCCCAGACGAAGCCTGCTTTGAATGTGAGGTGTCAGACCCCGTCCTCAGGTCCCCAGTGTGGAGTCTGAATGGGGAACCGTTGCAGCCTGGCCCCCGCGTACACCTGGAGAAGATGGGCACCGTCCACAGGCTGACACTCAGGCAAACCTCCCCAGAGATGAGTGGAGAGGTGGAGTTCACGTCTGGGAAAGCGAAGAGCATAGCCCGGCTTCATGTTCAGGGTGAGTTCAAGAAGAACATTGTTCTTATTAGTAATAACACAGCTCTCACTAGTGGAAAGCAGCTACGTATATAAATCAAGTACTGAAGGACAATGTGAGGTACTGGTAGTAGATCCAGAGGGATGAATGTCTCATGTCTGGTTCTGGTCTCATATCTGGTTCCTGGTCTCAAATCTGGTTCCTGGTCTCATATCTGGTTCCTGGTCTCATATCTGGTTCCTGGTCTCATGTCTGGTTCCTGGTCTCATATCTGGTTCCTGGTCCTTAAACTAATGTAAACATGTATTTGTCACATTAGAACATCAGAGCTGATTCAGACACTTGTCAACATCATCACATCAGAAACATTAGGACACTTGTTCTTCTTCATGGTTCCTAATAAACCAGGTCAGAGGGGGACCTTGTAGACCACATTAGACCCCAATTAGACCTGACAATGTTTCATTGATCTTCTCCGATTGGCTCAATGAAAACCACATGACAATAAACCTCACTGAGAGGAACCAGGACACCACGTTACCACATATGGTTCCTGGTTCCTGGAGGGTTCAACCAGAGCTCCAACCTTTTTACACCTCTGACATCTTACAAGTTCAGTGTGTAGTTGGAGTCAAGTATCTATGAGTCGTTAACATTTTATTAAATTAATAAATGGATTATGTTTTACAGTAGGTGGAGTGATGGAAAAGAGTTCAAACCTTTCATGTAATTCACTGTTTAATCACTAGATGGAGACAACAGCACAGTCTTGGATTTGTCCTGTTTGACTGAAACCAAGTAAAGTGGATCAGAGCCTTCTCATGCGGCAGATGCAATTTGTGTTTGCTTGTATTTTTTGCTTCAATTAGCAGAGAAAAACCTTCAGACTGATTCTGAATAGTGTGGGCAGAATGCTAACTTGTGTTCATGACTTGTCATGGCTCATGTGGCACATGTAACAATAAATACAGCAAATATTTACAAATAGTAAACTGTGTTCTGTAGATCATGAGTCTTCAACTAGGGGGTCAAAAAATTGGACGTGTATTTATTTATTGGATGTGTATTTATTGAGTTTAATACAGAACACAGTAGGGTCCCTACTCAATCTCTCCATCACTTTGGGTCCTTGGCCTGAAAAATGCTGCAGACCTCTGCTGTAAATAATATATGGTGTTTATTAATGGTTGCACTCTATCAACAGCAGGAAACATCCTCACAGCAACTTATAGTGGAGAGAAACTGAAGTTTGAGGTTTATTATGAGGGTGAATGGCTGTAGAGCAAAGGGGTCAAACTAAAACCAACACACAGGCCAAAAGTTTGGAAGAAACTTCAAGTTTGTGTTCACGATGCCTTTCTTAAAAATCAGCATGAGTTCTATGCATTTTATTTATTTATGTATTTACTGCATGATCAGAAACTATGATCTTTCATGTACAAATTTGATCTTGCTTCCAAACTCTTGGCCTGTTGTGCATTAATGAGCGTACACAGGTTGCATGTTAGTAGTACACGTATCCTCAGGCGTCCGGTTGAGTCAAGGAATATTATTTGCAGCTGCTTTTGCAAAACGAAAGCTTATAGTCGTAGCATTTAGTCGGGTATGACGGGTCACATGGAGGAAATATTCACACCTCTCTTACACGTCTTCCGTTTACTTTTTTCTGCCTAGACATGAGCTCACTGATGTAGAACACTGACACTAACATAAACAGTATCACATTAGGCCGTATTAGACTCTGATTGACATGACATCATTCAGTCCCTTAAAAGGAAGCGCAGGACGGAAAAGAAATGTCAGCCTGTGTAAAGGCTTAGTTATATTCTGTGTTCTGCTGCCGATTATGTCACAGGGTCACATTTTTGACAGAAATAGGCCTTGTTAACCGATGCTTTCTGGTCCTGAGTCACATTTTTGTCTGCTCACATTTCCCAGGTCCTCCTTAACGTCCCTTATCTGCCACCGTCTGATCGACATGGATGGATCCTATTGACACTGACGCTGCTTATGTGACTTAGAAACATGGCTGCGATTGATCTTCATGCGATTTTCATTTAATTATCTCATAACTTTAAGAAACCTCTGTTCACAGAGGACGTGACGTTTTATTTTTGTGGAAGTGTGTGAACGTGATTTGGCTGTGAGTGGGTCATGATAGCTTAAGGTGAATGTGTATTTTTGTGTGCGGTTAGATCAATACAATCCACATTAAAGTCCCATATTGTAGTCAAGTCTGAGGCCATACAGTAGCAAAACCAACTTTCTTAAACTCATGTTTATACATAAATGATCTATTTAAAAACTACTTGAGAGGTTTGTGTCTTGGTTCTTTGTCCAGAACCAAACTTAGACTTAGAGGTTTTACAGAGCCTATAAAAAACCCTTGGACGTATAATTAATGGAATCATGATCAATGTAATTTGCTTTAGTGCTCTAGTGTCTGAGTGAAGACAGATTTTTAGATGAGACATAACAGAACAACTATTGTTCTTCAACAAGTTCCTCACGAGTCAAAGACACAGGAGACTGAAGTTCAACTCAAATGATGTTCTTTAGTCAAATTAGACCTTAATGCAGTGGTTTGTTTTCAGACTGGACGTTATGTCCCTAAACACAGAGAAACACTGGTCCCATGGTGAAGCATGGTGGTGGCAGCATCATGGACGGCTCGTAAAGGTGGAGGGTGAAAAAGTTAAATCCACACAGACCCAGTGATGAGTTGAGTGGGCAACAATGTGTGTGAACACATATACAAGCACTTATTTTACATTATATATATTTAAATAATGGTCATTACTTTGTAGAAATCTGTTTTCACTTTGACATGAAAGTATTTTTGTAAACTCTTGTCAAAAAAGCCAAAACATATTGACCCTGATTCCATGAAAAAGCAGGTGAATCATTTTAAAATGCTCTTTTTTTTTAAACCTGATTTGCACCCCATATATCATGTCAGAGCATGGGTTTGTGTGGCTGCATGAGCTATTACCACTAAGGTCACGGGATTTTATCACTTATTCATTTGTAAAGAAACAGTTTTTTTATGTTGTGGTGAAATGTTTGGATGGAGGAAATTCTGTCTAGTAGCACAGGGCTTGTAATGTAAATACATTGGGCCAAAAATGAGGTAATTTAGGAAAGAAATAAGATTTTAAAAAAAAAAGAATTACTTCATCGCCTTGATTGATAATCAGGGAATGCTTGAGTTACTGAAATTGCTTTGTTGAGTGAAGAATGAAAGCTGTTTTCATATGAAATCTGTTCCATATTCCATTTTTTTCATTCGACTCGTGTCCACGTTGTGCTGAGCGTTAGTTCTGTGAAATGAAGTACTGTAGTGAAATATGACTGTTTCAATAAAACATGCTTTATTGAAGCAAGGTAAAAATGTCTCGTCATCTTTTTTTCCAGTCTTTACAGCAGAAGTTTAAAAACACACATGTTTGAACCAGTTTCTTTACTTCAGTCATAATTAGTTAATAATTTTGTTGAATACAGTAAAAAAAAAAAAAAATTCAATTATTAATTAAAGATTTGTGGTTTATCGTGTATCACGCTGACGCTTTCACGCTCAAAGTCACACACACACTAAAGTGAATCAAGACTCAAGTGATGTTACACATCAGTACGGCAACACACTGGACTCAGTTCATGTGAAATAGCTCAGTTCAAGTTTATCAACAGGAGGCTTCAGGATCAAACTTCTATCTAAGACGCTTCCTCCTGCACACACACATAAAACAGGATTTCTTTACCCATTAGCTGCACACTGTGTTGACACAACTAACAACTGAACACATAAAATGACAATAGATAAAATAACATTAAAAGCTAAGTCTTGATATCCTCTATTTACATTAATAATCTCACCACTGCTGCAGCACACACAGTACAATAAATCCAGACTTTGTTTTGGTCTGGACAAATATTATAATTTCTATAAACATTACTAATTTGTGGTTGAGCTACAGTAACATGAGGATGTCATGAGCCTTTTACTGTAAATCACCTACAACTTTGTGAATGTCTACTCTCTATTACACGTCTTTTAAATCGAAACGCTCCAGTGTGTGGTTCAAATCTTTGCAGTGTTCGGATGATGATTGTGTTCGTTTGACAGGACAGTCCTGAGTGTTTCAAATAATAAATGCTGCACTGACGGCTACACGGTGGTTCATACGACTCTTCACACAGTCTGGCTTCAACAGAGGTCGCTGCTGTCACATAACAACGACATCACACACTAGCTGCACTGCAAAAGGTATCTACACAAGACATTTAATCTCATATTATTCTGCATTAAAACAAACAAACAAAAAAAACAGTGGCTACATTAGTCAACGCTGGAGTCCTAAACCAAGCTGGAAGTTTCTTTTTTTTTTTAATCCAACATGAGATTAAATGATGACAGGTTTCATTCTGCAGTGTGGTCCTTGTAGTGGGAAGCAGAGTGGAGCTCGCGGCCCACCAGCCTCCATGGCCCCTAACCACAGCCACTGGAGAGTCTTCTCAGCCTCGCATGGTGCCTGTGTTAGCTGGACGTCCTCTGCTGCTGGAGAATACCGTACACGTCGTCCACTTTGCTTAGTCTCTCAAAGAAGGGGATAAGGTCCAGGAGCTCGGTGTCCGACATGTCGTCAAACCAGGACGCTACAGGAACCTGGAGGAGTGAAAGAGCAGCAGAGCGACGACTCATTAATGTTTAACGTAGCGTTTTAGGTTTTAGTCGAGACTCCACAGAGAACCGTTAGAAACGCAGGTGAATGAGGTGAATGACGTACTGCGTTGTCGGGGTGGAAGACGTAGGAAGCGGGGGAGTTGTCTATGATGATGACCTTGTTGAGGTCTCGTCCTAAACGGCTCAGGTCTTTGACGTAGTTCCCTTTGTGGAAGACGCACGACTCCCGGAAGAGACGGCTCTGGAACGCCCCCCATTTATCCAACAGGTCTGACACTGGGTCAGCGTACTGTGGAAAAAACAAGAGGTGGCTTTTTAAAATGATGTTTGTAACAGAAAATCCACTCCACTGCTAAAACAATGGCAAAATGTGCCGGACTTAGCACAAATGCTAACGTTCAGCCAGATACAGACAATGTCAACACAAATCAAAAAAAGACACAGACAGTTATATATAATATTGAAACACACAATATTATAAAAGAAAAAAAAGAAGAAGAGTATGCATCAGATTAAGAAACCTATTTAGGCTGCGTGAGTACATGTCTGATTTATTTTTTTTAAAATAAATTAAAAAAAAAAAAAAACTTTGAAAATGAGACAGAGATCCATGAAGATTTGGTCGCTGTCCAGATCAAGAATATTATACTTTATTAAAACATTACAGTAATGAAAGTGGTTTCCTCTCTGAAAGTTTAACTGCCTTCTCAAAGAGAGACTTTGCAGGTTTTACTGTATTTTCACATTTTTGTGTGTGTCCAGGTTGTAAAACAGTAAAACAGAGCGTTTAGTTTCACTGCACGTGGAAGAATCTTCAGTCTGAAATGAACAGAACTTGTATCTTTTAATGGTAACGGTTTGATAACGTTGTTTCCTAAAGGGTCGACAGGAACCAGGATCAACTGGACAGAGCCTCTGCTTTTAACTAAGTGAACGTAATAAAACCTTCTCATCAACCTGTAAAATTATTATGTTTTAGATATTTCATCTAAAACATAATCATTCAATGTGCATTCAATTTTAATGTGCAGTGTGAGCGTAACAATGTGTGTTATATAGCTTTCAAACAATGTCCATGTGTGTGTGTGTGATTAACTGAGTAAGAACTGACCTGATGCTTCCCAGAGTTCAGGTTCAGACAGTTTGAAGTAAATGTTAGAGGTTAAAACGTCTCTGCAGCCGCCTGACAGGTATCATAAATATCTCTTTATGTGGACGGTCACAAATCACACACAGCTATTTGCCTGAGCTCCCAGTAATTCTAAGCATAATGTTTTGCTCCAGCAGGTGTCACTTCACAGACTCTTCATCCACCTGTAACACGCTGCACTTTTTAACAGGTTAAAGTGAGATGAGGACAGACCTTGGACAAGCTCGCCGTGAACAAAACACACTCAAACATCTCTCCCATTCTCTTGAGGAATTCATCAACGTGGGGTCTCTTTAACACGTACACCTGTGTGGAGACACAGGAGGCAGAGAGGTAGGACATGCAAAATGTAATCATTACTAATTCTGTCATCAGGAATCAGATCAGGAACACAAACGACTGGAAAAAATAAAGAAATAAAAGCCTCTAATCTCTGAACATGAGTTCTATCAAAATGTCACAAAGATGTTTAATGTTACGAATGTTCAATGTTCAATGTTTTTATGTTGTTGCGGGACTGATGCAACTTGTACTTGCTTCCATGTGTTGATGGTTTGAGAAAAATAAAGATCAAATCAAATCATCAGATGGAAAGGAATAATATAAACGCCACTCTGTCTGTTTAACTCCGTTCAGTAGATCAGAAGCTGAACAGAACTACTTCCACTAAGACGCTGGCGGCCTTGTTTCTGAACCAAGTTATCCCGAATAGGCTTTCCCCACTTTAACAAGCCTATCCTGGATTACTTGAAACAGACCCAGGCCCTCTGGACAACAAAGCTCCTCTGGCTTCCACAGACTGGAGACACCATTTAAAAGCTGGGGGGGAAAGTCGCTGCCATCCCCAATGAGCCGCGTATAATATGCACCACAGAGTCAGATTGATGGCCAGTGATTTCTGAGAAGCCTCTTAGGCTTTCTTCATTTCGTCAGGCCACTGAAATAGGCACCTGCTGCTTGGAGCCATCAACAGGGAGGGATACAGCTCTGTCAGCCTGCGAACACAGTGTCTCCACTGCAAACTCTAAAGATGGATTTTTTTAAATTTACCCAGGTTTTTTTATGCATGATCCTTAATAAACCAGATATTTACAACAAATTTCCAGTAAGTGCACATTAAACGGTGCTCTGCAGTAATTCAGCTTGCACGGCTTTAGTTCTTTAAACAAATCTTTGGGGCAGAAAGTCCAGCAAGCTCGTAGAAAGAACAGTAAGTGATTTAAACGAACGTATCGGATTCCTACCTGGTGAACTGTTCCATCAATTTCCACTGGAATGATAAAGTCTGCATTGTTCACTGGCTGCAGGAAACACACCAAGCACAAACATGAAAGAAATCATTATTTTGTGTTTGTGCTTCCTCAGATCAGATGCAACAAATCAGAGGTGAAGATGTGTCACGCAGACATGAAGACGCCACCTGTAAATACTTCGAGTCTTGACACTATGTCACAGATTGTGAGACGGCTCGTAAAAAGATCAGATTTATTTTGGCAGTTCTCACATTTGAAATATGCTCCTCACAAGCACATTCTATGTAAGGCATAACAGCACGGCCTAAATCGGTGCACTCTGAGGTAATGCAAGCGAAACAGAGTCAGATCACATGTAAACAGAAAGCACGCATTCAGAAATCACACTGTACGCGTGTTAGGGTCAGATCCTGCAGCAGCTGCATTTAAATGATTTTGATGATGTATCTTCATCACATGTTAAATCAGAGAAAGAATCTGATGAGTCCAAAGTTAAGAACAGAGTTTGGGTTGATTCCATGATTTTTTAAATTTTTAACTTCAGCTGTTTATTTTGTCTATGTTTTCATGTCAGAGTAAAATGAGAAATACTCAAACTGCAAACATTTCAATAAAAAAAGAAAGAAATATTGGAGTGTTCTAAAACTTTTGTATGTTTTGTTCTTTTTGTTGACTCCAAATACTTCAAATACTACTCACATCAAATAAAAATCCAACTGTTCTTTCATCTTTTCCACACCTCTGTATGTATCATACACAGATTCAAACATAATAAGAACGGGCATTATATCTTTTAATCCCCTGTGAGTCTCTTTCCGACTTTGTATACAGTATGCTGCTTTGAAACTTCCACTGTGGGATTAATTAAAAGATTATCATAACTTATTATTCAAATTATATCAAATAAAATATATCAACATATTAAATATGTCTTTAAATGTATATATATTTTTAAATGTTTTATCATCCTGTCTGTGTGGCTTCATATAATAACATTCAGAACCAGTGGTTTTAAGCTGTGAGCAGCGTGCGAGGTGACTTGAGACGGACGTGTAATAATACTCCAGAGCTACGCTTCCTATGCTAATATACACACTAAATATCGACGCAATTTAAATTTTATAGTGGCTTAAAACCTTTGCCACGCAAGCCAGTGGATGTCACACACAACCAGCTGTTACACTGTGTTATTTTTAGTATATGTGTCAAATTAAGAATGACTTTTATTATGCTCCTTGAGTTAAGCATGGAGTTCACAGAGTCTGACCCTGTTTACGCATAGCTAATGGCAATATCCAGTATCATCCTTTAGGACAGTCTGTGACCTGAGAAGGGCTAAACACCCACCACATGGCATTCATTACATAATTTGCCGTGACACAGGCACCTTGACGTTTGGCAGTGATTACTTTGTTCACAGAATGCTACCTTAAAAGGCGTCAACGTGATCGAAAGGAAGCTGGAAAAATATAAAACCCAGTGAGCGACACATCGACGCGTCAAATATTTACTGTTCAGAGATTCGTTCTGTGTAGGCGCGCTTTATTATTAGAAAGGGAAAACAGAGATGATCCTTTTTTCTTTTTTTTTCTCAACTAACTCATAAATAAAGTCAAGTTTTAAACTCGACACTACAACTCAGGTTTCTGTGTCACATTTATTTGGGTTCGTGAAACCGGACCACTCATAAAATACATATTTCAGTTTAGTTATTATTATTTTATTATAAATTTATTTATTATTACATTTTCCAGATAGCTCTTCCAAGTGAAGTCAGTAAAACTTTGACCTTTACAGTTACATCAACATACTCAAAGCTCTCAAACAGTAAAAGTGCCTCATAACAATAAGTGAGTAAACACATGTCAGTGAATCTGTCTGCCAACGTCCTGGAGCTCCAGCAAATCTGACGCAACACTAGTAAAGCACACAAACTGTTGCGTACATTGTAATCCTAGTACGAGACACCATCTTCGGCGATTGTGTCGTTCTAACAGAACACGGCTCAGTTAAGGGACATGTTAATGGCCAAGTTTAAAAGTGTCTCTGAAATCTGTTTAAATTGAAGAGTTGGAAAAAGAAACTCACCTGGACGAGTTAACAGTTAAATACAGAAATAAAACATGAGCAGTCACGACTTTAGATATCAATTCTACACAACACAACTGCAACTTCTCAATATTGTTTTAATGTTAAATGAATATACACTCGCTTGCCACTTTATTAGGTACACCTGCTCAATTGCTTGTTAACACAAATAACTAATCAGCCAATCACATGGCTGCAGTTCATTACATTTAGTCATGCAGAGGTGATCAAGTTAAAACTGATCATCAGAACGGAGGAGAAACGGGATTTAAGTGACTTTTAACGTGGTCTGGTTGTTGGTCTGAGTGTTTCAGAAACTGCTGATCTACTGGGATTTTAACTCACAACCATCTCTAGGGTTTAACAGAGAATGGTCCCAAAAAGAGGAAATATCCAGTGAGCAGCAGTTGTTGATGTGAGAGGTCAGAGGAGAATGGGCAGACTGGTTGGAGATGATAGAAAGGCAACAGGAACTCAAATAACCACTGGTTCCAACCAAGGAATGTAGAATACCATCAATGAATGCACAACACGTCCAACCTTGAAGAAGATGGGCAACAGCAGCAGAAGACCACACCGGGGGCCACTCCTGTCAGCTAATAACAGGAAACTGAGACTACAGTTCACACAGGCTCATCAACACTGGACAATAGAAGATTGGTAAAACGTTGCCTGGTCTGATGAGTCTCGGTTTCAGCTGCTACATTCAGATTTCAGGGTCAGAATCTGGAGTAAACAACATGAAAGCATGGATCCATCCTGCCTTGTACCAACGTTTCAGGCTGGTGGTGGTGGTGTAATGATGGGGGGGTCATGGTTTAAATGCCATAGTCTACCTGAGTATTGTTGCTGACCATGTCCATCCCTTTATGACCACAGTGGACCATCTTCTGACGGCTACTTCCAGCAGGATAATGCACCATGTCACAAAGCTCATATCATCTCAAACTGGTTTCTGGAACATGAAAATGAGTTCACTGTTCTCCAATGGCCTCCACAGTCACCAGGTCTCAGTCCAATAGATAGAGGAACCTTTGGGATGTGGTGGAACGGGAGATTCTCATCATAGATGTTCAGTCGACAAATCTGCAGCAACTGTGTGATGCTGTCATGTCAATATGGACCAAAACCTCTGAGGAATGTTTCCAACACCTTATTGAAAGTATTACACCAAGAATTAAGGCAGTTCTGAAGGTAAAAGGGTCCAACCTTTTACGAGCAAGGTGTACCTAATAAAGTGGCCATGCTATGAGGCAAGATACATATATATATGTCAAAGATGCCAACTTACCTTAAATGAACTATGCACTAGTGTTTCATCCAGATCGATGACCACGCAGATCTTTCCTGCATCATTTGATTTCATTTGTGGAAGTAGCGGTTCTGCTGGAACCTGAAGATAACAAACAAAAGCAAATTCATCCCTAATGGATGAAACATGTTTCACCTTTCTACAATATGCCCAGAAACTCCCATGTAGACAAGATGAAGCATTAAATTTAAAAAAAAAAAGTGCATTAAAAGCAGGTGTGTGTTTCCCGTCACTTAAGAGACTGAATTGAGTTGTTGTGTTTTGGTGAGAGGTTAGAAGGTTAGAAGAAACTCTGGATGCTACAGCTGCTACCACAGTGACGGAGCCTGTAAATGTCACCACACTGTGTCTCGTCCTTCAACAACTAGTCAGTGACTTGTTGATGGGAATCCGCCTGAGACCAAACTGGTACAACCAAACAGGTTTTATTGCAACACTGATGGATTTGTTTGTCCATGTAGAGCTGCCACGTGAGGATGACAACACGGACAAAATATGCCAAGTTGAGATCTGTGTAACACGACCTTCATGGTCCTAATAGAATTAGACTACGCAGACTTGCCTCAAATAAGAGATTCAAACTTTTTCCCAAAGTTCATAAATCTCCACTGTTAAATAGTCAAAGACATATGACACCATATATTTATAAGCACACCCACTTCTTTGCCTTGTTTGTTGTAGTATAGCTTTACTATATATATTTATTTATTTATTTTATTTTTTTTCAGTCCACCCACATGTGCACTGTGGGCACTGTTTGTGACGTTGAATGTTTGAATGTCTGCTGCTGTTAACAACGTGAATTCTTACTGTGGAATGAATAAAGGCTTACCTTATCTTATCTTATCTTATCTTATCTTATCTTATCTTATCTTATCTTATCTTATCTCTCTTTACTTGTATCTTATCTTACCTGCTCTGCTGGTGGAAAGCAGTGTTCGCATTCACATTTCTCAGAGGATTCGTCATCACTTTGCTCCTCTTCTGAATCCCCGCTTTGTTCGGAGGCCGTGCTACTCTCAGTCCTTTTCACTAGCTCGTCCTTTCCTTCAGTTTTGGTATGTTCCGGGACACTGTGGATAATATCTAGAGGGGGTCCTGTGTCTCTTGATATTTCATCCAACTTGCACTCACCAAAGTCGTCTAGTTCAATAACTTCAGTGATTCCACATGGGGCTGATTTGCCCTCCTCTGGGCAGACTCCGGTGGCCTGTATCTCAGTGTCTTCCACATGTCCTTCATTCATGGAGGCATCCCCATCATTCATTATATTATTGTATGATGTTCTGTTCATAACAAGTTCGTTCAAGGTTTGTTTAATGGAAGACTGAATGCTTTTAATATGATATGCATAGTACTCCTCAACACCTGCCTTAAAATACTCTCCAGTGTCTTCATTATCCACAAGGGCCAAGTATGGCTCCATTTCTGAACATGTCGGAAGCAGTTTATCTTCAGGCTCATCCTTGTCATCCTGTTTGTAGTCAGTACTTGGTGTCTTGGCCACATCACCAGGACATTCGCAGTGACTGTGGATCTTGTCTTCGTAAGCGTCACCTTCAACAGAGATCTCCTCAGCACATGGTGCAAACATTCTCTCCTCATTACAAGCAGACGGGCAGGTCTCAGCTCCTTCATTACACACCTCAGAAACATGGTCATTAAATCCACAGTCTTCTTCACCAAAGGGCTCTTTATCGTCCTCTTCCTCCTCATAAAGGCTGTAGCTCTCTGTTTCATTTTCTTCATCCACAAACATACTTGACTCTGATTTCACCATAAACTCCTCTGGTTCTGTCACTGAGTCATAAGACCCATCTGACGGTGCTGCATCTTCTTCATATGCATCTTCAGATAAATCTTCGGTTTCTTGTACATTTATCTCCTCGTCTTCTTCCTCATCTTCTTCTTCTTCGTCAGATTTATACGAATATTTCTCACTGTCTTTCTGCTCTTCTTCTTCACGGTACAGGCCTTCATGGATATCTCCTCCATCGAAACAGGAGATGTAACGTTGCTTTTGTGCAAACATGAGCCCGTAATAGTCGCCTCTGTCAAACAAATCAAAGTAATCTTCAATAACGATATCAACAACAGGTGTTTTCTTCATTTCGTCATCACTTTCATTGGCGTTACTTTGCTGCGTTTCTTCATCATCCTCAAAAGACTCCCAGTCCGTCTGCTCGTCGCTGGAGTCTTCCTGAGCTCTCTTTTCAGATTCCTCGGACGAATCATAATAGGGATCAGAGTGAATACTGCCTTCAGGACAAGTCTTAAAGGATTTGGTTTCCACCGAGGAGCAATCAGAGGAACTGTCTTCTTCAATGCAGAACATTAAACTCTTCTTAGGTAGCTCTGAAGAAGAAGCACATTGCTGAGTTGGCTTATACTCTTGGGTTGTTTCAGAGTCATCATTTCCAGAGAACTCAGTGGGATCGTGGGATGTGTCTACGGCAGTAGTTTGCTGTGAGTGTTCTCCGGTGTAAAGCTGTGACTCACACAAATCACTTGCAAGGGAGACGTTGTCACTGTTGTCCGAATAAGCAGGTGTGTCCTCTGACTGGTTATGGGACTCTTCATCACTGAGTTCAGTTTCATTTTGTTGAGGTTCATAGCTGTCATCATCATAATCTTCTTCCTCCTCTTCCTCCTCATCCTCCTCCTCTACCTCATCGTCATCAGTGCATCCAGTTTGGTTGTTACTCTCGTCATATTCACAAATGTCAGTACCACAGTGCAATGAGTCCACAGAATCAGAGATGTTGGCCGTTTCACATTGCTCAGAGTCCTCTGTTGATGCATCTGTCTCATAGTCAAAGCAGCCACACGGCTGATGTGATGACGGCTTGTAGTGTTGCATTAACTCAAGGTGTTCTGTGCATTCAGGTATGAAACCAGACATTTCACACTGCTCCAAAGTGCCACAGTTTGCATCCAATTCGTCTGGATCAAAGTCTGAACACTGTGACTGTTGATCAGAGGGCTTACATTCATGAAATAACTGGAGGTGCTGTGCGCAGTGTTCACAGCAGGGACTACATTCGCTAACTAAGCTATGATTAGCACAGAGTTCAGAGCACTCGCACGTTTTAAAACACTCACATTGTTGATCACATTCATGGAGTGGTTGGCTTAACTCAGAAGTTTCACACATATTGAGGGTCTGGTCGGAATCAAAAAATCCGCTGCTTTCTGAATATTGCTGAGAGCTTTCAGTATGTCCATTGTAGGGTTCACTCTCATCTGTGTTCATGTTGCCATGCTCCAGAGAAGCACAAGCGTCCATTTCTCCACTGACAGTGGGCTCAGGGTACTCCACCAGGACCTTCATGTCCAGTCCAACACTTCCAGTTGAAGGGCTGGATAAGTCAGCAGCTTGGGCCTGGCATTGTTCAGCACGCATGGCTTCAGCGGACCGGTCCCCTTCTCCAGAGTCTTTGCTTTTCTCAGTTTTCCAAATAAATCACAAAATTATGTGTACGTCTGGGCTACGTTTGTTCAGAGTTGCTACTCCATGCATTGGTTCCTGCAGAGACCAACTCCAAATGACTGGCACGTCATTCAGGTCCATTCAGAGTGGATATTAACGGAGCTGGTAGAGGGGGAGTCACTGAGACCACAGCCCACCCCAGGGAGTAACAGCAACAGGAGTAGCTTGCACGCTGACATGACAGGTTGTCAAGACCAAAGCTGAGACTACCACTTGACTCAACCCTCCCTTTACCAGAGACCAAGCAATGTATTTTAGGGGCTTGGAAAGACGTGACAAATAACTTCTGGAATATCAAATCTCTATAAAAGGCTGAACTAAGGCATAAATCTGAAACTGACACCTGAGAACGTCTTGGCCACTTGATCTTCAGACCATAACTGCAAAAAGCCATGTTGTTTTCCATGAATATACTGTGTTTATCCATAGAGATCCATAGGGGGTATTGTCAATTGGCCAGAACATTTACATAACAGAATAGTGGCCTGTCATTGGTGGATCAAGCACTTAGTTCATATCCAACATATCCATTCACACGCTGCAAACACCTCTTTAGTTTACAGGTATTTATAATTTAAAGTATTTTAATAATCTGTTCATTTTCTGTACGTACAGTATGTTTAAACCCAATCAAGCACATGATTTTAATGATATCAGAACCTCTTCTACATAGTCATTGTAATATCTCAACTACTGCTTGTAAAAAGCAGCAGTTTCCAAGTCAAACATGCACTTGTGTAACATTTATCGCGGCCTACTTCTAACTACCTGATTAATGTCTCTTTTCACCACTGCCATATGTTACAGTCCAGGAGAGATGCACTGGTAAACATGAAAAGCTTTGAGCAAAGAAAACATGTGTTTCACACATCAAACCACTGTCAATCATAGCGACCTCATGCTGTTCAGGCAGCACCGCAGAAGACGGATGAGAGAAAGTCGATACAGGGAACTGAAAGTGAGACAGGGACGTTGAGACGGCAGCTTACTTTCGACAGAGTCCCGTTTTCCTCGACCAAGAGGGGGACGTTGTTTTTTACTGACGGGGCCTCGGGCTCTTTGTGACACAGACAGCAGAGGAGCCTCTGGAGAAGGCCTCTGCTGCGAGATTTCTTCGACACTGGAACTTCATGAGAACCTAGATCATAGAGAGACAAAGAAGGACAAAGTCACACCAATCACACTGAAACCACTAATTCTTTTCTCGTCTTGGTTTCAATGCCTGAACCAGAACAGATGGCGGATACATCTGTTTACGTTTAAAATCTGTAAACCTGTATGTGTGGAACACAATGCCACATCGGACCACTCATAACTGTGCAGGTTCATTTATTCACTGAGGTTGAAATATCGACTGTGTTCGAGTCCGATCAGGGCTCTAACCATGTGACCTCTGCTCACTCAGTGTATCTGGTCTGTGTAACATTCCAGCTGTTCAGTCAGACACGACCCTGCTATGCTTGGCTATTTTAGCTTTGTAGCAAAAGGTTAACAGGTATTGCATATATATGTAGGTGTATACATTTCAGCCCCAAAATAGTCAGGACAGTGTTTAAGTTGCTGTTGAAATTTGCTGTTAAATTCCAAGAATTTGTCAAAGTGATCACATTTAACATTAAAACACTGCCCATTTCTAGTCAGGATTTAGTCGTTAAGAACTTGTTTGTTTGTGCTTGCACAGCTATAATACCCACTCCTCTTTGAAAAGAACGTTTGTTTCTTAATTGTCAAAAAATATATTGTAAGCTGGCATGTTAACAGTAGAGCACTACAGTAAAATTATTTAATACACTAAAATCTCCATTGCTACGGGCATTGAAAGTAAAATAGAGATTATCTGAATTTAAAATAAATGTGAAGTCTTCCTCAGCTTCAAAGTGCCCAAATAAACCAAGATTCATAATTACAAAAGCACAATTTTGGTATCTCCGTGGACGAAACTAACTGGCTAATTCACATTGTATTCACTGATATCAACGTACCACATAGGGAAGTGGTAGAAAACACCCCAGCTGGTGTCAGAGTGATGACTTACAAAGAAGGAAAAAAAATCTCTGGCAAATTAGGTGAGCCTTGATGGCTGGTCAGAGCTGTCAGCTGAGCCATTAGCATGTTGCTCAGACGAGGCTAAATCTGTTACCTCGGTAAGGGGCGCATCACGGACCTGTCAGTCTGACGTGTGTGTGAACATGTGACGAAAGTAGCACAGATGAGCAACAGTTACCATGTTATGAAAAATGAATGGATCCATGTTGGACCTTCACATTTGTGGTTTTTACATGAATTAATCTAGAGTCACTCACAGGTCAAACATCAGGTTAACAATTAACACTCGTAACTAAAAGTCTTTGGAAACAACCTGATGCCATCACACTGGCCTCTGGGTAAAGGTTACAAACCTAAAGCACAAACAACCAAATGAAACATCAATTTATTGAAGTGTGATAGAAATTGTGCATTAATTAAATGAACGTGAGCTAGATCCAGACAAGCAGCAGGAAAACTACTGGGAATCAATGTTATTATTATTATTATTATTATTATTATTATTATTATTATTATTATTATATTACTATTATACCTAATTGTTCAAGCAAATACTGTGTATTTAATATTCAACTGAACAGTAGGAGGGCAGCTCTAACACTTAGATAATTACTGTAATAATATCACAATTATATAGGTCACAGCTGACTTTAAACACAATCCCAGGTATATGCAGTATAAAATCCCAAACTGTGCTTATAATAACTTTTATTAGCATGTCTGCTTGGTCCAGTTTCCACTCCATCCCCAAACATGTCTGACCTACTTTCAAGCGTTATTCCCTGCTGCTTTGGCCTGATGACGGCTTCATTCAGCTGACGCCTCTGGAGAACGGCCATTATGGTCAGGGCATGCTTGTTGGGACGTAGCTCTCTTGGTTGGAAGATTAAAGGTTGGAATGCAAAACACGTGTGGAACTGGGCATTGTGAAGCAAATTCGAAGCCGAATAAAAAAAACATCACGGTGCCCAGAGCATTGGCTCTTCTGATATTACACATAAGAGTGCTTGAAACAGCTTAGCAGAGCAGCTGCTGCAGTCAATGATGGGACAACTGTGTTGTGTCACCTACGACCTACTGTAGGAAATGGCTTAGCTTTGTGTTTACACTGCGCAGCAGGGGTTGAACAACTTCCAGTTCCTTAAGGTCTGCTAATAGATGTAGAAACTAATACTTTGTAACAGTCAAATCTAGATTCTTGACCTGAATACATATTGTCGTGTCTCACACCAAAAAAAAGCTACGGAGGCTTTTCTTCAAGGTAACTGAAGCTTGAACAGGAGCTACTCTCAGACCACGCCAACACCATAAACACCGTCAGTCTGACACTAAAAATACGTTACAGTCGCTCTACAACCACAGCAACAACTAATACAACAGAACAGAACCACAGAAGATCGTATGGGCTTCATGTTTAACTAATTCATTTTCACTCCTTGATGAACCCTGCGCTAGTTTGCTACAACGATTGTCACGTGATGGGCGACTAGTCACGGCGCAGCAGTAGGGCTGGGTGGTAAACCGGTTCATACTGAATACCAGTATTTTTTCGGTTATAATCTGAATTTTTAAGATACAGGCATATTTTTTTGGCCATGCAAACCCATTTTACTACTAGTGTGGAATTATTCTACAACATTTACTCATCATCACAGTAAAATATTCCATCATCAGTCAATCTACCGCATCAATTCCTCCCTCAACCAGTAGGAAATGCTGTGAACGGGTGATTATGCATACCACCCAGCCCTACACAGCAGTGAAGTCGGTACAATACAATTACAACTCCTCCTGTGCAGTAGTGCTTCCCTGCCTGCACAGAAAACTGCACTAAATAAAAACACTGACACTGTATACTCCCTGTATACACACTAATTCCCAAAGCTTAGTAAGGACCATGGCTACATGGTGGTTGTCAACAAAAAACTTTATCCCAGGCTGCAGAGAATGAGTCAAGGTCCAATATAAGAGATGCCACAAATCTGTCTTCTGATAGATAATGTTCTGTGGGGATCATAACTGTACTATTAAAAGGAGCATTGCTACATGATGAACGCCAACTAAATGGGAACAATAATTGTACTGGGGCACCTGTTTAAAAGAAATGTGACACAAGAAAGTTAAAAGGTGCTTGGTGTGCAATGTGTGAGCTGAATGTAACTAGAAAGCGTCAAGCGGTCATGTAGAGTCTATAAATACAGTGAACGCTAACATCGGCTAGCCTGGAAGGATTTTTATTTGTTACTTGCAACCATATAGAAGCATGAGACTGAATGAAATTATGCGCTCAGGTCCAGGATTGTTACCCACAGTAACTATAATATAGATATACTAAGTAAGTATAATATAGATACTAGTAAACAAACCCTGTCTACAAGTGTTGGTCTGGAGTCACTCCGTTGGGAAACTGATTATGTGATGACAGACGTCATCATTGCTACCTGATCATAGAAGTATTTTCTGGGGTGTTACTAAGTCTGACTACACCAGGCTACACATCCGCATCAGCTAGTTTATAATGACAAAATGTGGACTAAATGCTGGAGCTGAAACAGAGCATGGCTGCAGGTGATGGGAATGAGTTTTACAGTTTAAGTTTTGGACAGATTAAAACGTTGACATTGTGAAAGTGCCGGAGCACTAGTCGTTACAATTCATCCAGAAAGGAAGGAAACATGAGCGCACAGACCTAGTTTCCCTGAAGTCCATCCAATAACTGTTGAGATATTTCAGTCTGGACCAAAGCGGTGGATCAGCTGAGCTCCATCTCTAATGTGACTAAAAATAATACGGGAACGTGACATTGATGCACCATATCAATTAATCACACCAAATCACTGAGGAGCTTTATGTGACAGTTATCTGGCTTGGATCCTGCTGTGCAGGTGGGTCAGATACTCTGGTAAACCTGTTCATACTGGCCCTTTACTACTCAAAGCTGTACTGTCATTACATCCTCTGCAACCAGATTCCTCAAGGCAGTGTGGACATTACAAACCAGTAGAGATTTTTTTTCCATTTATCATTATTTGCACATGCAATAAGTGCGGCCGGACTTCTTAACTTTATTTGCCGCTCCGTTCAGTCAGCCCAGCAATATAATGAGGTAACAGAAATGAGAAAGAAGCCAAATCTACTGCAACATTCTTCACACTGCCACGTCCAAGAAGCTAAGACACTGATAACGAGTTTACAGCATTTCTGAGGAGCAGCGATGACCTTGCGCCACATCATAAAGTTTCGCCTACTTAGATGAAAGTAGGTTTATATGGGACCCTTTCAGGAGAGGCATGTCTGTGTGCTCGGCTGCTTCTATTCCTATCCACACGCAAAAAGAATGAGGCCCCTCACGCTCCACTTTCTTTAACTTTGACACCTGATAGTCCGTTACAATCTGACAACGTGCTTCACACCCCCTGAGGAGCAAATGGTATGGCAGGATAACACTGACCAAGTTGGACTTACATTTTGTATCTGAAAAAAAAAAAAAAAAACACCTTAGAGTTCATGTCACATCCTAACACAGAAAAACTACAATAATGATCAAAGTTACAGTTACTAAACTGACATCAGTGAACAGATTTATATAGTTATACTATATAAAACATGCATACTGCAGAAATGACATATTAGAGGTAAATATGCCAATAAAACCTTCATTAAGACAACAAGAAATGTGGTGTTTGCTTGGTTGCAACTTTGCAGAAAGTGTGCAAGATATCTTTGAAAGAAGATCTTGTAACTCCTCCATCGGCTGCGACATCTTGTGAACATGAAGAAAGTCTGAGGGGAAGCTGCCCCTTTCCTTTCTCTCTGGCCTCTCACTTCTGGACAGTGGCCATGGTTTGGACTCATGACCTCCTGGATAAGAGGAAGTAATGTGAGAGCAGGCTGGATCCGGCCTTTTCTAGTAAACCGGACCACACTGCCACCTTGTGACGGGACTCTGCTTTACAAAACGTAAGGGCAGAAACACTCCATAGAGACTCCAGCTATGCACCGGCTCGCTGTTTTTATATCCTCCCAGCTCCTTTGCATGCAGTTTGGTTTTGGACAGACCACTGAGTGAATTTATTATTTTGAATGAATTTATCATTTAGATCCATCTGCTGAGGGGAAGGTCACGACACAAGGACTGTGTAACACATGACAACACTGCTGACTATGACTGAAGATTTAATTACAAATAAACTGTTTATTGGTGCAGTTGATTGAGTATGTATCAATATATTTTGCATATTAAATCCATTCATTATAAATAGGGACATGCACAATAAATCATAGGGTGATAAGAGGGTAGGGGTCAATAAGTCTGTACTTCTTCCTGCTCCTTTTTGGATATTCTTTAATTTTTTACTTTTTATTTTCATTTTTTTCTTGAAATAAACATTCACTCATTCATTCAATACTAATATTTAGTATCAATTTAAGGCACCACTACTGAGGTGGTGACCAAAATTTCACCTCCTGTTCTAAGTTAAGTTTCTTTAACTTTTTAACCTCATGCAGTAACTGTTACTCTTGTGTGATCAGGCATAACATTATGACCACCTTCCTAATATTATGTTTGTGCCTCTAAAACAGCTGTGACTCATCAGAGGGTGGACGTGGACCTTGTGAGTAACATCCACATGAACAAATGTCAGGTCCAAAAGTTTCCCAGCAGAACAGTGAATTGTCACAAGATGGTTTAAATGATGTTTACTTCTCCTGTCAGTGGTCTGTGGTTGTGGCTGATGAGTGCATATTGTGATCCTTTTAAGTTGAATCATGGGTGGCCTGAGTTAAAGGGAGGTGCTGTCATAAGGAGCTCACCGCACTAAGTTGCTGACTAACCTAGACATGTGACTGGATCAACATGAAGTGGTTTTTAGTGAACGATAACAGACGAAGATGTTGTTTTGAAAAAGAAGATTGTACGAGGGAGGCTCACGAGGCTCATGAGAGTGAAACTATAACAGACTTCACTCATTTTTAAAAGCTGGTTTAACAAAGCATAGCCCTGTTTCAAGAGGATATGAGATGTGAGATGCTTCAGGGACTGAGGCGCTGCTTGATACATGTTTAACCACAGAATAAGATTTATTTTATCTGCACCTAAATTGTTTATTCATGGTACGTGTTTAAAATCAAATAACTACTGATACCGTCATTACATTTATAGTTGTTGACCATTTACTGTTATATTAGTGTAGTAGTTTCCACAAATAGTACATAACAGAGTTTGTAGTCAATGCAAGAAAGAGTCACTGGAGAAGGGAGGCTGATCCTCTGAGAATTAATTACAGTTTAATCCACCTGCACTGGGTAACGTTTGCAGCTCTTCAGCCTCCGAATGAATCTGAATGACACTGGGGAGATTCCAGCGTGAACATTTGTGAACAGAGGACAGAAATACATCGGTCTAATGCAACCAGTGACACCAACAGACTGAATGAACGGATCAGGAAACCTGGCTCCGTCATTGGCAGCAGACAAGAAACAAACTGTCTGTTATCAGTCGTGTATAACCCTGACCACCCTCTCCACCAGATAATAGACCGACAACGGAGCTCCTTCTCCAAACATTGTGTGGTATATCTACAGTATCTGGTCTGGGCCGGACTAGTAAGATAACAGCATAATAAGATATAATTAACATCAACAGATTTGTTCCGTTTGTTTTAGTGCAAAGAAGAACAAGAACTTTAAGAAAATATTTACATTTCATAAAATATCCTTTAAAAAAAATAATTTGGGCTCATGTCTGTCCGCTGTGTTGCTCCGTATTAGCGCGTAAATTCGCATTTTGCAAATTTACGCTTAGACCCTGTGGCTGACCGCTTTTGGACCGCGGGCCAAACGTTTGACACCCGTGGTCTAAAACAAGAGGAGCGCATGGCGGATTGTCATAGTGTCCGTGACCCCGCCCCCTTATTACAGAAGCACTAATTCTAGTGTCCAACTCTCAGGACTATTAAAAAGTCCCCACAACACCGCGTCGTTACGCACTTTCACTTTCTACCACTCGTTTAACTTCACGTTTCTCTAGTTTCTTTTCTCCTTAAAGCGGCGAAGCTGGACTCAAAGTCCCTCAGACTCAAATGCTTTAGGAAGGTGTATGAAGGTGTGTGTTAGTGAAGCGGAGCATTGTGACGGAGAAACCTCTGACATTAGTGACACTTCCACGGGGCTTCGCAGCCCACTCGTCATGCGCAGCTCACAAAACTTTCCCCAAACTCACCTTCTCCGAGACAAGTCGCATTTTCCTCCTCGTCCCTCGACACTTGCGTGATTATCGACAGCGGATGGTCCATTATTTCCCGACGGGACGCCGCAAGCACAGTTTAGGATCAGTTCGAAGAGTTAAAAAAAAAAAAAAGTATTTATATTTTGCCACTCCCTGTTTGCAAACGAGCATGCTGAGAGGTCTAAAACACAGAAAGTACAGGACAGCCCACGACGCATTCCACCACGCTGGGGCAAACTGTGCAAACACGCAAAAGATGTTTTACAAAAACTTATTTCTCACAGTTTGTTTGGGACTTCTTCAGTTTGACCATGGGACTAGACGGTTTCAAGGAAGCCCGGTTCTTAAAGCCACAATGCAGGATGCGAAGCTTTAAACATGTGAAGCGTTAAACATCACGGTGCGTCTTTGCCCGTTCGCTCCAGACGCTGTTTCTGCGGGAAATGTTGTTTGGACAAGTCAATAAGTTCGTTTTCCTGTTACTTCCAGGATTCTTTTATGTGTAATCACGCGTGATTAGTTCGTGTTTAAAGTCTCGTTGTGTTTCCACAAACACTGCATGTGTTTCACCGTGTTTCTGTTCTGTGGGAATGTCTAACACTATAGTAAGAGTTTGTTTCATGGCCTTTACATCGGGGGGGGGGGGGGGGGGGGGGGGGGGGGGGGTTGGATTTAAATAGACAAACATCACTATTTGTAAATTCTGTCTGGGGCCTCGGCCAGAAGCCTCCCAGCTTAGATAGACAGATAGACAGACAGATAGATAGATAGATAGATAGATAGATAGATAGATAGATAGATAGATAGATAGATAGATAGATAGACAGACAGACAGACAGACAGATAGATAGATAGATAGATAGATAGATAGATAGATAGATGGTCAGGCAAGACACAAAGACTTGTTGTTTCCAGAAGTTTTATTAATACTAGAGCCACACTAAGCTGTTCACATACATGTATTTTTACATTTCAAGAGTCTAGCAGGTTAGAGGATCTGTTACTGACGGGCACTAACGCCGCGGCTTTGAACTGAATGTTACGTCTGTCTAATTGTTAAATCTTCTTTGATATTTTCACCGTCAAAATAAACCACTGCACTTACATGGATAAAGTTATGTACAGCATTGATGCGGTTTAATTAGTTTCCTGAGCTCCTCGTGGTGCAGACCAGCGGCTGGATCACAGGATGTCCACACGCGCAAAGGACTGGTCTGTGCCCAGGTTGTTCTCCACAAACACTTCATACTTGCCAGCGTCGGAAAGCGTCGCTTTTTTGATGGTCAGAATTGTGCTGGTGTCACCAACGTCAAAGAACACCCTGGAAGACAGTTGCTATCAGCATTCTTCTTTGATATCTTGATTACGAAACCATTTTTTGCTTTTCTGTATTTTCTCAGTGATCTCACCTGTCATCTTCGTCGATGTCATCTCCGTCTTTGAGCCAGGCGACATCTGGAGGAGGCTCCCCACTTATTTCAGCCTTGAGGACCACTGTCGTCCCTCTCTTGGCCTTAATGTTGTCTGGGCCTTTAGAAACCTTTGCAGGTACTGGGAGAGCATGATGCAAATACTCCGTTAGCCACATGACATGCTGAAGGTAACAGGTACTTCACGATATTGGCTCAAAGGGAACATTTGATGGAAGACAGTGAGAAGATAGAAACTCAAGGAACATTGGCATGATTTCCATTGGCCGCAGTGGGAGTTATGTTTGTGTGCTTTGCCCCTTCATCTGGCAAATAAGGTGTATCTGATTCCATAAAACCCTGACAAATTTAGAAAATTCCTATTCGATAAGATGGAAACAAATGCCAGCTATAGATTACAGTGTACACACCTTCGACTAGAATACAGGCAGATCCAGATGTCTGTCCAAATGGGTTCTTAATGGCGACAGTGTATTTTCCTAGATCAGCCAGAACCCCGTCTCGAACCACAAGTGCCACAAAATCTGGGTCTTCAAAAACATAGCGGTACTTGGGGCCGTCCTTCAGCTCTTTGTCGTCCTTGTACCACACAATGAAAGGATCTGGGAAAGCGCTAACTCTGCACTCCAGCTTTGCTGCACTGCCCTCGACGAGAACCACATCCCTGAGCTCCTGCAGGATCTTTGGAGGGCCTTTCTCCCGCAGCTCCTTACGTGACCTTCATGAGAAACAGCAAAAAAATGGCAGAGGTACTGCAAGCTTCGAACAAATCGGCTTTCCAGTATCGATATATAGGAGCGAGATATGACGAATGTTCTGATGGTCACTTCATCATGTGGTCCATGTACACGAGATCAAACCAATAATCGAAAATTCCGGTACCTGTGGCCACGATATGAGGCTTGGATTCGGATAGCAGCCTCCTGAACCTGAGGATCAGTGATGTTTATGGTGCATCCAGGAGGTGGTGCAGTCTTAACTTTGGACATCTGCAAAAGTCAGAGGAGGTTAGCACTTAACACACAACCAACTTTCTGAATTTTAGTTACAGCTCAATGCCACATGTCTTACTTTGAAGATCCTCTCCACTTCCAGTCCAGTCCAGAGCCAGCAAACCTACAAGTCTTGATGCTTTATATGAAGAGGTCAGGAGAAGTGCTGCAGGTCCAGGGGGGTTGAGGCGAGATGTCATCCAGACATTCATTCTCCTTCTATGGTTATTAGGAAATATTTACACATGACTGATTGAAGTTGGGCAACAAATGTTCCAGAGACCCATCCTTATATAGCGTTCAAATCAAATACTCTTGAGAATCCTTGGAGCAGTTAATGGTTTAGTAAATTGTTGTTTGTATAGTGTGCTGAAATATGAGTCCTCCCTCATGACAATAAGCACATACATGTTGGTCTACGGGGTCGTGAAGTGGGAGTGGTGTTTACTTAGACTTACCTTAGTTCATGTGAGTACCATTTATTACAATTCAGGTCAGTTTCAAGAAAACTTAATTGTTTGTTACAGGGGTCTTCAACGTTTTTCAGATTAGGAAGAGACCCCCTACTTACTATAGATGTTCTGTATTAAACTTGGCCTAGTGCTATTTATAAATATGCATTATCATTATCATTTTGCATTCAATATTAAGGTATTGAAATAATACACAGGTTCAAATATTCATTTTTTTATTTCAAACATGTGCAATAGTAGGATGGTCGTGCACCTGCCATAATCATAAACATACCTAACTGGTACATATACACATGCACCTGGGCATTGAATAGTCCAATAGCGTGGAACCTGATAGAGTCAGCGTGTGATATGCAGCCTCATGATTGGCTCAGCAGCAATAGAGGCGGGGCCTACTGCCTACTGTGTGCAGGAGGCTTAGGCTGTGTCCGAAATCGCCTCCTAACCGTACTACTACATAGTAGATTACATCCTGTACCTTTTTCCAACAAACTTCTGCACCATGTCCATTCATGTGTCATTTATTTCTTTTATTGTTCATAACCTCAACACCTGTCACTCCATTTCCATGCCAGATTCAGAAATGTCACGAATAAAAAGCAGAAGCTTTAACAAATACAGTCTCTCAATAAATAAACAATTTGCAAAACACACACACACACACACACACACACACACACACACACACACACACACACACACAAACAGGACAGTCACATTCATGTAATCAAAATAAAGAGCTAATCATTCGTTTAACAGACTGTGGGTCTACTATTCATCACAAAGCACTGCAATACATTCCACAAAATACGGCTTTTAATACAAAAATTGGAGCGTTTAATATTTTCCAAACCCTGTTGTCTGCTGACAGTCGTCCTTTCATTCAACATCATCAAAGAGCAGAGTTAATATATTGCACAGACGTTTAGAAATGAATGCAACATAGCATCGTCATGCTGAACTTGCATGTTTCCATTCAGGTTTAAAACAACTCCTTCTGTGATTAGTTATCTTCTACTCTGCATAGGAGAACTACTGAGCCAAAAAGAGACACAGTGCTGCAGAAAAAAGGCCAGTGTTTATCTACCAATAGCATTAGAATAGACTGAACTACTAAAATTATATGTCATAGAACAACCAACAACCTCCGTCAGTCAATACACATATTAAAGCATCTCATGTTTTGATGTGCGAGCTTTAGATGACCTGAAGAGACACATCAGGGTCTGTTTAAAGCTTTCTAGTTAATTATAAGAATCGCTGCCAGTTGCATCAAAAACATGTTTCACATGTTGGATTGAAAGTTGACTTTGCCCTCAAATGGAAAGGCAATATAGAAAGATGAAACTATTGAACTTAACCATTTATTTACTATAAAATAATGTGGATAGATCAAATGGTGAATGTGTCATTGACTGATTATCACTGTAAACTTTTGTTATTGGGGAAAGTATTTGGAAATACTTCTTTGTCTACTAGAATACGTCTTGTATATAGAGCATGGAATATGAAGTGTTTCATAAGTTAATATTCCCTGGAGCTATGTTGACTCATTGTGCTTTCTACAGGCTGCAGGGGCTGCAGTGTTGTATTAAATGTGTGCGTGGATGTAAAGTGTCTTGTTAGACAAAGGCATAAGCCACTTAATTAAGGGAATAAAAAGTTCATGTAAAAGCTAATTATCACCGTTACTTTTCACATTTATAAAACGTTATGTCATTTTCAAAACTGTCCTTTATAGAAATGACTGAACCCTACTTCAGCTTTTAGCAGCTGAAAACGACAGCTGAAATTAGAACGGTGCACTATTCTACACACAGCCCAGTTCCACCAGAGGCTTTATGTAGTGCTTAGTTCACCACCAGTCCCCTGAATAAACCCACATCTTCAATGTCAGGTTAACATTTGTGTGCGCGGCCCGTACACTGACTCTGAAATCTTTTATCAAAAACTCTGAAAACGGCTTCTCTGAATGGAAGAGGTCAGCTGAAATGGAAGCCAGTGCTGTTTGATTATTTGTGGTGGAGGAGCCTGGCTGGGTCGCACTTACTCTGTCCACATAATCACTGGGAGACGAATAGCTTTGTTTGGAAGCTCGAAGATGACAATAGAATAAGAACTTTTAAAAAACGATTTGGCTTTTGAGAGGATCCCGTCTAATCCCATTAGGGATTAGTGTTTACATTTAAATTGTTCTATTCTAATAGCCCTTGTAGATAAGCCAACAATGCATCTTCTGAACATCTTCTAATTAAAAAAAAAAAAAAAGTCCTTTCTGGAGCTGCTACAGTCTGAACACTCTCTATGGTGCTTTGCTAAATGTCATGTAGCACAAATTCAACTAGTTTAGCTCAACATGAATTAGATTTATGGGTTTACGGATATTTACATAATTTACTACTGTAGTTGCAGTCAATCGAGGACAGGAAAAAAAAATCAGATTATCAATATCAGATCAGAAAACATTTAAAATGGAACTGTGATAGTACTGAGATCAAACGTCTAAGGTGTTTGTTGTTGTACTTTTAGTTGTGTGGAGTACTCTGTCACAATGTTGTGTTAAGAATTCTTTAAATGTAGAGTTGTGTTAATTGTACTTCTCCTAAACCAACATGTGTTCTTTACATTAATACTCTGTAACAGCAACTTCAGGCCTTTTCAGGCAGTTACTGGACTGTATTAATGTGTCAAGTCATTCATTCAAAAAACCTCGAGGTACTAACTTGAAGACAACATCCAGCCTTGTATTAACAAGGTTCTCACTATATGAAATGCAGTCAGGCTCTTGCACATAGAGGAATATGAGTGCCCTTATGCATGAAAACACATTTTCAGATTCTCTTTCTGAAACAGAAAAGAAAAAAATGAAATCACGTCTCTGTAGATCACAGCCGCTGCTGGTTTTGTTTTCTTTCTTCTCACCAAGTTCAACAACTCAGACCTGAAGGGACCACCCCACCTTGTGGCCCAAAGTCTTGCCTTGCACTGAGAAGGTCCACGCCCCCCCGTACAGTCTCGGGTGTTTTCAGTGGGTGACGGGTGTGGCGGGTGACGGCGTGCTGAGGCTAGTGGGGGTTTGTGGCGAGCTCTGGTAGGACCGCAGGAGGACTTTGTGCTTGGTGGCCTGCTCCTCTCGTCTGCGCTGCTGGTCGGCCAAGAATTCCTTGAGACGGTTAGTTGTAAAGGTGAGAGTTTGCCTGCGAAGGCGCATCAGGTAGGCATCTTGAAGCCAGGAGTTATTGAAGCAGTCCTTGATGCTTGGACGAGCCCTGTTGAAGACGACATTGAGGACCCACATAATTAAAGATTTACAAAAATCTAAATTAGACAGATAAACATTAAACAACTGATCAGTTAATATCAAGTCTCCCAGTCAAAGGTTGAGCTTACCAAGGGTAGCTACAGAGGATCTTTTTTAGAAACAGAGAGGCACTTTGGGACACATTCTGGTAGAGTTTAGAGAGGTCAAACTTTGCTGCCTGGATCCTGGCTTCAGTCTCCAGAGGATCATTTTCCATAAAAGGTGTCCTGCCGCTCAACCTGGACAATCAAGAAGCAGTTCAGACACTCAGAAAACAGTGAAGATCCTGAGTAACAGGTCAATTATGTGCAATAAATGTTGCTGGTTCAGTAGGTTAGACGTGAATTCAATCATCATAATAAGAGGAGGAAGACGTCCACATCACGAGCCATTACAATCTTTGGAAGTGAAATCAAAAATACAAAGCAGCAGACCATTCTCAATCTCAGGCCACTTCTATTTAAAGAGGGCTTGCTGGGTGGAAGCTGTGAAAGCAGCACTCACATGATGAAAGTCAGTACACCCACACTCCAGATGTCAGCTGGAGGGCCCACGACATCCCCTTTCAACATCTCTGGAGCTTCAAGGAGAAGAAAGGGAAACATGAACTGCAAATAATATTTGCACCTTGTGTACTACGGTTTGTGACGTGTCATATGTATATGTGTTAAAGCCGAATAACTTAAATACGTGTGAACAGTTTTATTTTCTAATCCGCCTTTGTTTTCATCGCGGGAGCACGCCCACAACTCAACAACTGTTGCATAAACCTCCTCATCTTCACAGTAACGAAGCTGAGTATTAATAGAATAAATCAACAAGCTGCCAAAATGAACAGAGTGAGATCTTTTATTTATACTTGCTTTGATATATTTTTATATCTATTACTTTCTAATCAATAATCACAGTCAAAATGACAAACAACTAATTCTGTAGTTATGACTGTATTTTTATTTTTTTCCTAATTGGTCCTAATCTTTAAGCGTACCTTAGATTTATTTGTGGACGTATGGTAATTATTGCTTTCTTGATATTAAACCCTATTCTATCACTTTGGAATTTACTTTACGATTGATCCAGGTGTCAATAAAGGCACAAATAACCTTTAGTAGACTGACAAAAATGAAACTCTTACACATATACTCCAGTGTCCCAATAGGAGGGCTGAACTGTTTGAGGAAGAGAGGGTTGTATGTCTGGGCACAGCCAAAGTCGATGATCTTTATGACGTTCATGTAGGTGACAATGACATTCTCCGGCTTAATGTCCAGGTGGAGGATCCGTCGGGTATGAAGGTAGTCCAGACCTTGGAGGATCTGCACAATGTACGTCACCGCATCGTCCTCTGAGTAACGGAACCTGAGAGACACCAGAGAACACCTTGTTACGGGACCATGCCAAGAATGCGTCAAGGCAGTTTGCAGACTGCCATCTTTTAAACCAGCTTGGTCTACGCTACAAGTACAGCTTCACCTGTCTATAAGGCTGTAGAGCAACTCCTTCCCACTGCAGTACTCAGAGATAAGCACCAGATAGCGTGGTGTGACATAAGCTTCGTGCAGGGCCATGATCCTGTCGTGATGAAGGGACTTGAGGATGTCATATTCCTGCAGCACTGCCTGCTTGCTGTCTGCTTCATACGGGACAATCTTAGCCAAGAAAAGATTGCCTGTGGCATTCTCCCGACACTCACGGATCACACCAAACCGACCCCTGTGACATAAAGACGAACAGGCAACAGCACATACAATGCTAAGTTTATGTACAGCTGCTAATCTCATATTCAGTACCCATGATGTTATTGCATCATGCAAAGTTGCGGTTACTGATTGTATAACATTTAGATATATTTTATCCCTCAGAATGCAGTAGACAGATGCAATTTTCTAAAAATATCTATAAATCTTGCCTTTGTCTTTCTTTATTTCTAGTCAGTGTCACATTTTAACTGTATCATCATCTTTTCAAGCTTTGTAATCGGCACCAAAATTCACATTTTAGTTGATTTTGCTTGACCCACATATTGGTATATTATCCTGTAATCCCAATCTGATTTGTTACCTCGCTTTCTCATCCATGAATGTATAAGGCTTCTGTGGGACTCCCTGGCGCAGAGATCCCTCGCCAGGCTTGCCCAATGGTGTACTGCGTCCCGAAGTTGTGACCCTGTGTCCTGATGGGGTGACCCGTCCTGATGGGGTGACCCGTCCTGATGGGGTACTGCGGCTGTCGACTCCCTGCAACACTGGCGTCAGACTCTGCACCACCACCACAGTTGGGGAAACAGTCACAGGAGTGACTGCAGGTGTGCTGGTAGTCGGGGTAGAAGGACTTTGAGAAGGTGGAGTGACTCGAGCGGTGGCGGCTGGTACGTACATTGGCACGGACGAAATTGGTTTCCCAATAGGCGTAGGCGGTGATACAGGAGAAGGTGGTTTGTTGGTTAGGGGAGTAGCTGCAGGTACAGGAGTCTGAGGTTTGGGTGGGACGACAGGTGGAGGTGTTAGCTTTGTTTGGGGTTTGCTCATACTGACGCTTAAGGTGCTCTTGGCTTTGACTGGTGTGGCCTGGACAGCTGACGTCTGAGCAGGAGCCTGTTCAGCAGGGGCTGTACCAGTGGGCCCAGTAACAGCTGGACGGCTGACTTCAGTCTGTACAGCAGGCTTAACGGTTAGCGGAGAAACAGATTTAGCCACGGATGGAGCAGGAACTGACGTAGAGGCAGGGGCAGGGGTAGATTTACTCGGGGCTGGTTTAATGGGAGGCACTTTCATGGATGACATCATTACCACAGAGGGGGGAGGAGGAGTTGCAGGAACAGTCTTGACCACCACAGTAGCACTGGATTTAGCTGGTTCTAATGGAAGACAAGTAGAGGGAGGAGGATGCATATCAAAGACTTTCTCTAATGTAGGAATACAAGTCATGTGACCATTTCAGTTTAGTTAATAATTTGGGATGCACATTTGTCTATACAACAAATATTGTACTCATAAAAACAACCTTTAATGAGTTGACCACAATAAAATACGTACAAACTAATCCCTTCAGTACGAACCTATGTTACTTAGAGACTCATCAATGAACATAATGCAATGGAATTCCATGTATATTTTGTACTGTACAAACCTGAGGCATCCAAGCTCACTACTTCTGACAAGTTGCTGTAAGGGCCCTGACCAGCTTTGTTCACACAAGCCACTCTGAACCTGAAGGAGCCCCTGGCGGGAAGGTCGGTCACATTGTAATAACAGTCTGCCACACCAGTGGCCACAATCAGCCAGTTGGTTTCCCCTGAGAACAGTGGTAGAGGCTCGGTGTAAAATATTTATTTCAATTTCAGTAGCAGCATGCAGTAGACACTGAAATAATCTTGTGTATAAATGTGGTTTAAACATTAGTTCATTATTAACACAGACCCTCTGTTCTCCTCTCCAGTGAGTAGGTGCAAGGGGCCAAAGTGTCTGAGGGCCTCCACAACACCAAGGCTGTGTTGTTATACTTCTGAGGAATCTCTGGGGTTCCAGGGCGATTGGGCAGGCCTGTAAAAATGAATAGAAAATAAATCACTAGTTACGAGTTTGAAAAACTTTACTGTTGAAACCGTGTGAGGTTCTACAACTAATGTGGATTGCAACTCTCCACAAATTGCAATAAGTTCTTACGAGCCAGTGATATCGTGCAAGAGCTGGACACAGAGGCCAGTGGGTTTGTAGCAACACATTCGTAGACCCCTGCATCCTTTTTGGTGGTCTGCATGATCATCAGTAGCTGCCGGCCATCAGGGCAGGCAATCATATTCATCCTGGCATCAATCACCAGGGGCTTCTTATCTGAAGGAAGCACACATGCATAATGGCAACTTTTGATGATGCGATGCAAAGGTGAAAATACTGAATATTTATATAAATGAGACACATTAACACACAAAAAAACCAGACATTTACTATGCCTATTGTTTTCTAGAGTAATAAAGAATCATCATTCTTATCTCCAACAATATTTTTTCGCATTTTACAAAAACTCTCTGATGTCAGATCATCTTATGTTTGTCTGCATCATGAAGACATTCATCAGTTCAGTGAATAATTATTTATTATCTTATATCATTGCAAATGGCAGCTAAAGTAATTCTGATTAACCATCTGTGATTTCCTTTCTTAGCAAACATGAGCGATCCTTACCTTTTATCCAGGTGATATGTGGGTGGGGGCTTCCTGCTGGCAGACAGCTAAGTGTCACTGGGTCCCCTTCCAGCAGGACGTGGTCTCTCAGCTTGATATGGAACACTGGTGGGAAGTCTGGTATTCAAAGACATCGGACCAATTAAACTGCATGTATTGGATATTAAGGGTCAATCCTAAATTTATGATTGAATCCGCAGGTACAACTTAAGGGGTAGTTCCAGAGTAACTTACCTGAGGCCAGTTTAGAGTATTGCCGTGAACGTAAAGAACTGTTGTCTCTGGAGATTGCAGATGGTATGTCAGGCTGGGAGACAGTCTTATCTCGCCTCCCTCTGGTCAGGCCCCATCGGTCCCAGCGAGATCTGCGCTCGCCCTCTACTCCTTCACAAGAAAAAAAATCTACTTCATTAACTGTCTGTCTGTGGTCAAACATAGAGTCATGAAGAAAAGATTCTGCTCCATACCCTTTGATGTGTCCGATTTCAGGCTGGACATGGAATCTAGAGACTCTGATGATGCACCATTATTAGCCTGAGATGCCAGCGTGTTCTGAGGAACACTGGGAACCTTCATACCACGATTCTCTGATGTTGAACGACGAAGCATAGAAAGAATGGGTGTCCTTTTCTGTTCCTTTTCATCTGATGCTCTCCTTTCCTCTGAGTAGCTGCGAATTCTCGTGGAGATACCCGCCACTGTTGATTCAATCTTCCTGCGCATTGCCAATACTGGAGATTCATTAGGTTTCTTGAGCTCCTTTTCATTTTGTTCCACTGATTTATCACCTCCACCATCCATTTGCGTCATCTCTACTTCTTTCTTTTCCTGAGAACCTCTTCGGCCAAGAGTCCAAGAAAGACGGCGCCTAGAAACAGAATCTTCTTCTTTTGTCATTTCGTCCTTGTGCTCCGTTGATGGAGTTCTCTTCAAACGCATAGAGAGCCTTCTCATAAAGCCTTGGTCCTTTTGAGCTTCACGAAGGTCCTGGACCGACTTTGACTTCTCCTCTAGTCTCCTTGGCCCTAATTCCAGTGGTGCACCCACAGGCCTCGGTCTGTATATCTCTTCACCTGTCTCTGTATCGTCCGATGAAGGAGCTGGTGGCTTATCATCATTTTTTGACCGTGTAAGAAATTTAAAACTTCTTGAGAGCGAAGATTCACGTTTTTTAAAGCGGGCCTCAAAGACCTCTTCAGAGCTAATGTCCTTTAGGTCAACTCCCGGTGAGAGCTCTTGTTGTGATGGGGAATGTGTGATAGTCGTTGGTGGACTGGATTCTTTTGTGATCATTTCTGGTGACGCTACCCTGGAGTATACAGCAGGGTGCTCAGTGGTTGACGTGACGACTAGTTTTGGACTGGGTAAATCGGAGGATGTGCTGGCAGGTAAAGATGTGCCAGTTGATACTGAGGATGATGAAGTACCTGGAAAAATCACAGGTTTTGAGGGTCCTAACTGTGGGTCACTACCAACATTTTGTGAAGGGACCATGATGGTCTGCATAATACTGGCATATGCTGAAGTCCTTCCATCTGGAAGAACAACACGTGCGGGAAGGAGGGGCGTAACCAATGATGAGACAACAGTTCCTGGGGAATGCGAATAAGCTTGTGTTGGTGTCACCATAACTGAGCTTGTGCTCATGGTCATCTCAGAGGATTTCACATTGATATTGACTTCTTCTCCTACGCTTTCTTCAATAACTTCAGTATTTGATTCAACAACACTGTCTACTCTTTCCTCTTCTTCTCTCACGATCTCTTTCTTATCTTCCTGCCTATTTTCTCCTTCTTCTTCTTCTTCCATTTTCTCATCTAGTTGAGAGCTTTGGGCCATGGGAGGAGGTGTAGAAATTCTCTGGCTCATACATTCTGATTCAATCATTGGTTCTTCTGAAATACTCATGTCCTTCTCTGAGAAACCACTTGTGCTTGATCTCTCATCAAAATTACTATCTGTAGTCAGCCCATCCATCTTTTCATTGATACTCTCTTCAGGCTTTGTCTCCTTCTCCATTAATGAATCCTCACTCTCTGTTTTGGATGGACTCTCCTGCATAACAAGCTCTGGTGTCTGTGGTTTTGGTGAAGGTTCCCTGGGAGTCACTGGACGAGAGTCTAACTTAATTTGCTCGGTCAGGGCTGACATAGATATTGCCTCCTTCAGTCTTCTCTCCTCTACCTGTGCCAAGGGAATCTCCAGAGGAGCTCCAGACCGGCGGTGTAAAGGTACGGGTTCTGGATCTCCCTGACTGAAAGAAGTACTTTTGCGCAATACTTTTGGTTTGGGAACTTCATCCCTTGGGAAATCACTGGATGCAGCTCTAGTTAGTGGAGGTGGGCCGAGACGAGAGGTACGAGAGTAGCGGTCTGAGGAAATTGCACGCTTTTCATCTCCCATTCCTAATGTTTCCAACAGAGGTCCTCTCAGTCCACTCATCTTGTTGTCTGCAGAGGCACCACGAAGCAGCCGCTGTCTCATCAGCTCAAGTTTAAGAGCATAGTCTTCTTGACTCATTTTGGCAGTTCCTGGGCTGGTGCTCCTCTTTGGTAGTTCCATGGAGACAGCTTTTTTAAGAACTCTTCTGCCTTCCTCTTGGTTTCCTTCACCAGCACCTTCTTCTGGTGTAATCCGAAGCGTTAATGCACTGTCAGCTGAGCCGCCACGTCTAAGCTCGCCTCTTTGTCGTCCACCTTCTGGTTTGTCACCCTCCATGCTTGAACCCCTCCTGAGCGGTTTTCTAGAGACCTCTGACTTTTGTTTCAATTCAGCAGGTGATTCCTCATCTGAAGAACCTCTGTCATGGTCTTGAGATAACCTTTTACTATGGCGGCCTTTACTTGCTACTTCAGGTCCTTCTTTGTCCATTTCTTTGTGGTCACTCTCCTTTTCTACTTCCTGGACCTCAGAAGGGGGCCCAGACCATTTACTTGTTCCATTCTGCTTCCTTGGTTCATCTTCATTGGTCTGAATATCATTCAGTGATATCCTTGATCCAGAGAATTCCATATTAAGTGGCATTGGAATAAAAGGCAGCTCATCAATGTCTTCATCAGAATCAGAGGATGACGACAAAGGTAAGCCCTCCTTAAGGTGCCTGGGAACTGCAATGGAGATATGGCTGGACGAATCATTCAGTAGCTCAGGTATGGACCTCATGACCATTTTTGATTTATAGCTGATTAGAGAACGCTAAAAAGGAGGAAATGTGACACAGTAAGCTCCAAGTTGGGATGATTTCACAATGCATTCTGTGTGTAGGGAAGAAATAAAAACATCATTACCTGCCATTTTCGGCGAGATACAAATTTCTTTAACGCTTCCGTATTTATGGCCTTCCCCTTGCTTAATGTCTGTGGAATAAGTAGACATTAAATTCAAAGGAAAGAAATAACGAACATCTTGAACATCAAGTATGAGTGATTAACACTAAAGCATTACATACCACAGGCTTTGCCTTACCTTGAACCAGGGGTGTCTGAGACATTCCTGAGTATCAGGTCTCCTAAAAGGTAATTATCGGATATTTCAGTTTTCTAGTTTTCTGGATACGTATGTAGGTGTATCACTACCTCACCCTAACCCTAACCCTAACCCTAACACAATTAACAGTACATGTGAAATGCAGATAATATATATATCAATTGCAATACATGGATTAAAATGATTCCTGATGAGCATTTTGTTTTGAAATAAATCATTACATGTAAATGACCTTTGCCTCAATGTTAACATTACTCAACACTAAAAACAAAGTCAACAGTGTTACTCACAGCCTGTCTGCTACCAGCAACTTAATGATGAACCCTTTAGCCTCTCTGCAGAGGTCAGCAAACATGCTCTCCTCAAAGGCCACATTATAGTTCCTGATGTTCAGTACAGAGGTGCGGTCATTCTCCCCAGCAAACGGAGAAACACCTGTCAGACTGATAAGAAACACAAAGTGTTACATTTAATGTAGAACCAACAGTCCTGAACAGCTGAAATCACTGAAAACTGTAAATAATAAAGAAAATAAATTATTTTACTCACCACAGATATGCTATAACTCCCACGGGCCTAAGTGAAATCAAGTAATGAAGAGAATTAGAAAAAAGCAGGTTTTAAGACAGAGCAAATGAACGTGAAATGAATATCATTGATACCATATGTCTGTTGCCTTTGAAACTGGCGTCTGATTGACAATCTCTGGTGCAACAAATTCAGGGGTGCCATATTTGCAGTACTGAGCTTCATCAGGTGTAAAATCCACTGCATTTCCAAAGTCACAGATTCTAATTTGATCAGCATGCGGGTCTGCCATGAGGATGTTGTCAGGCTGGTGAAAGGATGAGAAAATCACATTTATTCATGTTCTCCCATGAAAAAAGTAAATGCAAAAACAGTTCAAGCTCATTTTGTTTAACATGTGATGTGGTTTGACCCCTTCATATCCAACAGAAGATGAAGAAAAAGACACAGAGGAAGATAATGTATGATTATCTACCTTGATGTCCAGATGTATGATGTTTAGATGATGAAGGTAGTCAATTCCCTCAAGCAGTTGTCTTATACATGAACGAATCTAAGAAACACAAACATTTATTATTAAATTACATAATACATTTGAATATTGAATTTAAATCAATACTGACGTGTGTAGTTGTGAACACAAGACTTACATCAGACTCCATTATTGAAGATTTCCTGATAAATCTGTCAAGCAGCTCCTCGTGGCATCTTTTAAGATTCATTAAGGCTTTTTTTAACAAATGTGAAATCAATGCTACACATGTAATATTTCACTTGATAACTGAACATTCTTAGAAAAGTAAATAAATATGCCAGAAATGTATTATTTTTATCATTTCATCACATTTAGATCAGTTATAAGGACACATTTCAGTGATGATGATGACGGCATTCTTCTTCTCAAAGGCATCATGAAAGTAAAGGACTCTCTCATGGTCCAGCTTGGAGAGCATTTTCATCTCTTTCAGAGCAGAGGCCTTCTTCTTGGCCCGTGCGGAGATAAACTTTCCAGCATACTCCATTTTGTCCGATTTCTGTGTCACATGTTTCACGTAGGAAAATGCACCTCTAGAGATGGAAGCACGAGAAGAAATTATATAATAATGTCAACTCTAGTTCTCTCTTATGTCCAGAACGAGTTTAAATAATTACAAGATGGTTTTCAACAATTATATTGTGTTTGTTGGGTCTAAATTGTGAGCTTAAAATGAATCACCTTCCAATTTCCTTGTGGATGTTGTAGTAGTCAGTCAACCTGCGCATCTTCCTTATAAAATCCTCTTCATCATCCATTGCATTCTCCTTACTTTTAGCTAAAGCAATGAGGAAATATTAATCAGATCAATTCAATTCTACAACCAGCCTCAAATAACTATAAGCACAACTGGGCGCTTAATAGGTTCCATTATTTGTTGGCTGGGCAATCAAGAGTTTTTAATGGCTAACATCTTACCTTCATGAACGGTGAGTTCAGCTTTACAGGATACGGATCCTGCTAAGTTCCTAGCAGTGCAGGTGTACACCCCAGAGTCTTCTGGACGAGCATTTAACACCACCAGGGAACATTCATTGTCATCGTACACAAATGTGTAATGACAGCTCTCCGACAGTAGGATATCATTCTGAAAGACATACTTAAGTTTCAATAACAGATCTTAGGGTTTATATTAAAATCTGCTCATTTTAATCAATCAAAGGTAGGTAAATTCATTGTGTAATGATTTAGCCCATTGCATCTAAAGAAAAGCTTTAAAACATAAAATATTTCGCAATGTTTCTAAAGTCGTACAGGTTCATTGTAGTAAACCTCTTAAATGGATAAAAACCTTGAACCAGAGGATGTCAGGAATGGGTTTGCCTTCCACAACCACAGCAAAGCGGGGGGTCTCCCCAACACAAACATCCAAGTCCTCCATAATAGTCTCAAACGTTGGTGCAGCTGCAGATAGAGTTGCAGAATGTAAAGTCACATTATTTTAACGTGAAATCATGGCACAGATGGAAGGATGCCTATAAATCTATTCAGACATACGTACCGGCCATCTCCACAGTGAAGTTGCAGCTGTCACTGCCGTACTTGTTGGAGGCCACAAACATCATCTCTCCAACATCAGCGCTCTTCACCTTCAGCAGCTTCAGCATGTGCTGGTCGTCATCTGGCATTGTCATCTCATACAGGCCTGGCTTGTTTGTCAGGACAGCTCCTCTTCTAGGGACAAGATTATTTTAAACTAGGATCAATATGATAATACGCAGGAGGACGGGTCATGTCTGGCAATTACATGCCTGTGAGTCAAGGCATAATAATAAACTTTTTTCACTGCTCTGGAACGTTTGATAATCACTTTGGAATGAAACAGCTGTCAGTATGCACCATCATCTTGTATTCATGCTTTCCTCATACACCGTCATTATCCCATAATAGACTGGGTCTGAACAGTGGTAACTTTATCATGTTCTACACTAGCTAACATGATATGGGTGAATCATGGAGGTTATGTTGAAAACTAACACAGCATTATTCTCTTCTGCGGGACTAAACTACTAAATACTAAGACAAATGAATAGCGACTATTTCAATACACTCTATGTGCTGAAAAAGTGAAGTGCATGTGCGCCCTTCAAATCAATAAACTTGACAATAGAGACACGTTTACCTTTTCCAGATGACTGCTGCGTTGACATGATTGAGGGTGATAGAGATGGTGACTAACTGGTTTTCCATCACATATACGATTTCTGGTTTATCAATGATCACTGGAGCCTCCTGAAGGTATGGACCTTGAGAAAAACCACAGAGGATATTTCATGATTGGATGGTCGGATGGCTGGATGGATGGATGGATGGATGGATGGATGGATGGATGGATGGATCGATCTAAAGATCTGAATGTACCTCGGTCCAGGAGCTGCACAGGGTCAGTGGCAGGCGAGGGCTTGCTGAAGGCCTTGGAGGTGATCGTCAGGACCCTAAAAGCATAGCGCACACCTTTGGAGAGCGTGGTAATGGTGTAGGTGGTCTCCTTCAGGCCAGAGGCTATGATGATCCACTGGATGGAGCCTAGGGCCTGCTGTTGGATGGCGTACATGAGTGAGCTGGGATCTGAAAATAAATAAAAAATACATTGGTCCAAGCTGCTTTACCTCAAAGATAAAAAGCTATTTTCTATCTTAAAAGAGGCTGAAACATGATTCATGTTGTTATGCTGTGTGTTCCTGGTTAAAATACAGGCAGCAACCAACAAACAGAAGGCCTAACAATCACTGAAGGACTGGAATGCACTCAAGGACATTAATGAGCATGTAACAGGGTGACATTAAGGACATTTTAACCCAAAGGAGAGGGCATTTATAAATGGTAACCATGAGGAGCTGACAGTTATTTAGAGGGACCTGAGAGTAACGATCAGGGAGAGGTAGAGGAGGAAGCCAGAGGGGAAACTCCAGCAGAACTATGTGAGGGAGGTCTGGAGAGGCATGTGAACCATCACTGGTTTCAAACCAGCTGGCAACTGATGGTGTGGAAAGGTTCAATGAGCTAAACCTGCTTTTCAACAGATTTGACACAGTGGCCCCCACCCAGCACCCCACAAACCCTTTGTGAGATGCCCATTAACACCAACAATGGTGTCACCGTACCCTCCCCCTTCTTGCAGCTCTCCAGCCCTATTCCAAATCCAACCATGATGAGCTGCATACTTAAGATTCATAGTAAAATCTGCTGGTCGCCTGATTTGCATCAGAGCACAAAATCAAATGAGAGTATATTCAGTCTGGTTCCATATACAGTATATATTACAGAATATACATATAATTTATGTATTTATTGGGTATTCGTGAATATTAGAAACAGACAGTGAGACTGTAAGTGACATTTTAAACCTCATCTGCTTTGTTGTGTTGCTCTTACACTAAAGGGAAAAAGTTCTCGTAGGCTGAGGTAAATCCCCTCAGCGCTTTAAGAGGAACTCTCTCAGAACGTTCCCTCAAAGTGTTTTTGTGCACAAAGTTAAGTGAATGAATCTGATCAAGATAGTTAGATTAGAGATAACCACATTTATGTGATTAACATTAAGTGCTGCTGTCCCAAAGGAGCTAATTAAATGTTACATTACATGTCATCAGTAAAAAGACAAATCAAAATAATTGATTTGTTTTGTCTGAAAAAAAAAAAAAAATGAATCTGGATACCAATGGAAGGGTCCAGTCTCCTTGGTTTCTTCCAGCTTATGGTGATGGTTTTCCCAGTGATGGACTCAATCACCGGAGTCCCATCAGGTGGGTCAGGGAGGATGTCTGAAAATGACAACAAAGGATTCAGAGTTTCACACATTCCTCCAATATGATGTTGGCTGAGGCTGTTTTACAGTCATGGATCTGCTGTGTATTTCTGACCTCAATAATCTAAAGTGTCTTTTGGAGTCAAAGAAGAAAGGACTCACCTGTGACATAGAGATGAGCATAGCAGGTGGCCTTGCCTACTTTGTTAGAGATGACACTCTTGTAGACGCCACCGTGGGCGTGGCACACGGAGCGGATGACCAGGCTGTGGACGTCACGAACTGAAGAGGAAAGAGGAGAAGATGGTGAAGAGGTCAGGTACCTTTAAAAAAGTTAAATCTTAATGAAAGTGACTCTTTCACATGTTGTTTCCAGTTATAGCAGATCAGTACAAGGTGCGTGGTGTTGTGCTAGCAGCCCACAGATTACTCATATCAATTTGTTTCATAATCGTATTGGTCATTCTGAATAAGGCCTTGACAAAAGGCTTTTATTTTTATTAAAATATTACTTTTATTTCGATAAAATGCAGAGGAACAAATACCATTTTAGAGCTAAACACTCACACTGTGTCATCTTTCTATCCTCTGTGCTTTGAATCCTTTTCCCATTGTGGAACCAGACAATGGTTGGATATGGCAAACCAGCAACTTTACATTTGAGCACAGCTTCCTTTCCCTCAATCACATCCAGGTCATAAAGAGGTTTGATGAAGTCAGGCATGGTGAAACGCTCCACCTCATTCTCTGGGACCTCCGGCTCTTCAGGGATTGATGGCATCTTCTCCAGCTTAGCCCTAATGAGGAAAAGAAAGCAGATGAATCAAACTAGTACAAGCTGTAGTGGACTGTGTAATCCATAATGTAAAAAAAAATCCAGAAAACACACAGACGAGCAAACACTGAAGAACTAACACTTACATCTGTGAGGAAATGGCTGGCCGTGGCTCCTGTATGTACAGTTCAGCAGAGCTCTCCACCTCACCGTGGCTGTTACGGGCCGTGACCGTATAGAAACCCTCGTCCTCATTGCTCACGTGAGAAATGATCAGAGAATGACGGCCGCCCTCCTGAAGAATATGAACGTCCTCACTTTCTATCAGTGGATGGTCTGAGGAAAGAATGGGCACAAAGAAAAAAAAAGACATGGATGGTCAAACGTTCTGTGATAAATCTTCATGCAGGTGTTTGGAAATGTTTCAGTGGTTTTCACACATAATGTTCCCAAACCTAACGATACGATTAAAAATACTTATCTGAAAGGCAGACCAACAGTTTTTGTGGTGGAAAGTTGATTTGCCAGGCCAATTAAAACTGTGCAACGTAGCAACGTAGTCACATGCATCAACCAAGCACCACATAGTTCAATTAGTTTTCAACAAAATGGCTCTGATTGAGAGGTATTTTTGTATCTATATATAACACATAATGAAATCCTAGTGGTGTTACCAGACAAAAGCTGAGTGCAGGTTAACTCAATATGCTCCTACCGAAGTGACTCCAGATGACCTTAGGAGATGGCGTGCCACTGACTTTACAGTCAAACCGAGCGTTGCGCCCCTCGATCACCTCCAGAATGTCCAACTTGCGAGTAAAGAGTGGCTCAATGGAGGGAAGGACTTTGAGTTTGCCACTTGAGGTCACCTCCTCTGAAAAGCAAAAGTCATACATACTTGATGATTCAGTAAAACAAATAAATTCCTTCTCATTCCACACGTTTCCTACCTTTAGCTGTGCTGAGCTTGCACATGTACGTCCCGCTGTCATCCTCGTGCACGGAGTTGAGCAGCAGTCGACACTTTCTTCCATCAAAGTGCATTTTACAGTTGAGCAGTGCCGGCTGGATGAGTTTCCCATCTGCGAGCCAGTCCACATCAGTGTCCTTCGGTCCGATGACGTGACACTCAAACAAAACCGTGTCTCCAGCCTTGGCTGTGATGTCCTTGACCGGGCGGATGACAGCGAGACCTGGCTCAATTGGTGGCGCTGGGAATAAATTACAAAGTGATATGTTTTTATTCCCTTGGAGTTGTGCTGTGTCAGGAATTTGTAATAAATGTGACTTTATTAGTCAATGAACCGTAATAATGTGTGGATTTGTGCATTCCTAAAGAATTCATTGGAAACATTTAAAATAAAGTTTACCTTTCACCTCCAGCCGTCCTTCACACTGCTTCGTCCCGTACTCATTAATGATCCGACAAATGTAAACCCCAGAGTCTGACTTCACTGCAGACTTGATTATCATTTCAGAAGTCCCATCTTCCTTCTCACGTACAACGTGACGTGGGCCTGTTTTCACGGTAACTCTGTCCCTCAACCTGCACAAGAGCAAAGGAACTACTGTTACTGTGTTTGGCAAACAAGAGGAAAATGCTTCTTTTTCTACCAGAAGTTTTTGTCTGGCTGGTATCGAGGGGGTAGAGGTGTGAATAATTTAACATTTTATTGTCTGGTATAGTTACAAAATAAGCATCAGCATCAGTAAATGTTGTCTGTGGTCAAACTTATTACAGTTTAATCCCAAACCCCCGTGATTCGGGCTGAGCAGGGTGTAAACAATCTAACATTTGATCTGCAATTCTTCAACTGCAACATTTTTTGTTTGTTTGTTTAGACATAGACTTAGGCACAAATGCTGCATTCTTGCTGCTGTAATCCAGTTTTCGGGCAACTGAGCAGCTCCAGAAATAACTACGCTCAATAAACAGATGATTTAACAGATGATTAAAGTGGCATGCTTCAAAACCAAACCGTGAAATCAAGAAAAATTTCAAATGCTTTGCCGTGAGAGAAAAGCATTTCCGTGTGCCATGCAAGCAATGAGTTTAAGTAGTACGATGAAGTGAGGGGACCTACCAATAGAGCATGGGTTTGGGTTGTCCACTTATTTGAACGGACATGATGACTTCCTGTCCTTCAATAACAGCTTGATCGCTCATTGTTACCTGTTTAAAATGTAATGTGAGTTAGACGCAGAAAGATGCATTTTACCTGTAAGTCTCTTTGATTTATATGTTGATGGAATGAGAACACAGCAAATAATACATTCACATAAGGACACTTTATACATAATACATTTCCATGCACTATTTTGCAAAATTCTGGTCAAAAATGCAGTTAAACGTCAATGCTAAGCATACAAAGATCATACTCTCATCAAATCAGCCCTGTACAGTCTTACCAGGAATGCAGGGGGTTTCCTGAACTGTGAATCAATAGTTCTCCTCAGCTCTGGCCCTTCAAAATCCATGGCTTCCTCCAGAGGACTGAGATACTCTTCATCAGATGTAATGGGGCTGCTCATATCCATACGCACGCCCAGGTTTCCCTTTGGCTCCTGCACAGACTCTGTAAAAGCAAAAAGGTTCTGTCATGTGTGTGTGAAACAGTTAATGTATTAGGAAAAACAAGCCCCACTAGTTGTGGTGAAAATCTAAACAATAGTGGATTCATAGTGAGTGGAGCCAGCAAGCCTCAGTGGGCAATTTATAGGTTCAGTTTTGAACCTCTGAGTTGCCATGGTAACTATAAGTGAGGTTATTCAGCTGGAATATATGGCGCGCACGTTTTGCTCAGAGACATAATGATAAGGAAGCAGAAGAGGGATCAGCTGAAACACAATGCCAGCGTGGGAAGAGAAAACAAGATGCGTTTTAAGATGGAGAAGACAAAGGCCTTTCAAAGAAATCCACCGGCTGAAAATGATCAAGTACGCTGAGTTTTTGAGCTTTTAAGTAAGTGTAAAGAGAAAATATAAGGCAAGAGAATAGAATTCAAATTTATTTTAATAACTTGCATCAGCCAAGTTCCTCATATTGTCGTCCTGTCTCAGAGTTATGCTGAAGGAGCAGTTCATGAATCTGTGTCCTCCAGGCTGGATTACTTCATTATTGTCCAAATATCTCTTTAAAAAGCCTCCAACTACTGATTCAAAATGCTGCAGCAAGAGCACTGACAGCTTTCCTTCATTGCCCCCCTTTAAAATGTAGAATACAATTTAAAATCCTATTGCTTACATAGATGACCCGTAAAGGCCTAGCTCCATCATATCTTAAAGCCCTCCATATTGGGATGCACCATTTCATCCCCAAAAGATCACAACAGTCTCAAAGTGCAGGACTACTTTTAGTTTCAAAAAAGAGTTTCAGCTCCCAGTTTGTGTTCGGAAGGCAGGCTCCGTCTCTACGTTGAAGGTCAGGAATAAGACTTTCCTTTTTGACAAAGCTTATAGTCAGAGCTGGACTTAACCACCGCTTAGTTATACTGCCATAGGCCTAGGCTGCTGGACATGTCCTCTACTTTCCGCTCTCTGGAACCAGCTCCTGTCCTCTAATTTCTTATCTAGTTTCTTTTCCATTACTAGTGATACAGTTCTGTGCTGCTACTGTATAATATGTTAACTACTGGGTCTCCCCCCACCCTCCTCCCCCTCCTACTTCTTCTTGTGAGCATCTCTGTCCTAGAGTTGTGTCTTTCTGACCTGTGGAGCTCCAGAAACTATACCTATCGCTGTGGTCTCATCATCCTGCCCAGTCTCCATGGCTCCTACCTGGATGGACTGTTCTCTATTCTGCCTATGATTCCTCTTACATTCAATCATTATAGCAGCATTTAGTCAGATTATGACAGATGCATTTTCGTCGTTTCTCCTGCTGTTCTCTTTTTTTCTGTCTCTACCCGACAAGACCCAGACAGATGGGTTCCTCCATATGAGCTTTGGGTTTCTTCCTGTTAAAAGGAAGAAAAGGATGGCCTATACATAATGGTGTTAATAGAATAAATTAAGATTGTCTTTCAAGTTTAGACTAATCTAATCTGGAAAAAAAAATCTTTATATACACAACAAAGATGGAAGTCATTGATCAAAAGTAAAAACTTACCTGCTTTAACTATGAGGGTGGCACTGCTGGAGGCTTTGCCCTCCTGATTAACAGCAGTTACACAGTATTTTCCACCATCACTTATTTTTGCTGATTTGATGAGCAAACTGTGTCGTTCACCCTCCACTTTGACTGTATAATTGGCAAAGCCAGTGACTTTAGTGTTGTCTTTAGTCCAGATCACTTTAGAAGAGAAGAAAAAGAAAACAAAGAAATCAAATATCTTGAGTGTACAATTTAACATTTTCTTTGTTTTTTCTCTTTAAACATGAGGAACAGCATGTTACCTTCAGGTGTAGGGGTTGCGGCAATTACACATTTTAGAAGCACATCTGCACCAGCAGATGCTACAGTGTCCACGAGGGGAAACTCAAACACAGGAGCCTCCATTGGATCTTCTCCAGCAGACACATAAGAATCATCTGAAGAATCTGCACATTTTAGCAAAAGAAGAGCCTTAAGTATTTATTTTTGCCATAAAATTAAAGAAAAAAAACATCCCAGTAAAGAATGAATCTCTGGTTAATGAAACATTTGAAGCGAGCAGACTGAAAATTCACTGACCTACAGAAAGCTTAACGAAAGTAGTCTTCTCAACCAACTCTTACCTAACTCTGGCGACATGGGTCTTGTGCGACGGTTCTTGCCTTTGGTCTTCTGCTGCTGTCCACTTGTAGTCACCTGTGGAGATTCCTTTGTCTTCGCAGGAACATCTTCCATTTTTTCATCTTCAACGATAATTGTAGGAATCTTAAGGCCTGGTTTGGATACCTCCTCTTCCATTTGGTCATCTACCGGAGTTACAGGTGTTCTTAGGGGTTTTTGAGGAGGTTGAGGAGTAAAGTCTTGCACGGCAACGGTTCTTTTTTGCACCAATGGGCTTTCAGGTCTGTTTTCAATTTTCCTCAGCGCCACTTCCACTGGTGTCTTTTTCGCTGTAGTTTCATCCTTTTGTGATGTTTGAACAGGAGATTCTTGGACGTGTGGTGGTTCTTGAATTCGAGATACCCGTTGTACAAGAGGACTTGGTGGCCTTCGCTCAACCTTGCGTAATGTCATTTCTGCAACATTTCTGCTCGGTGACTCGTCTCTTTGTTGCTGGTATAGTGCCGGTGATGATGATCGCTGGATGATTTCTGTGGCGGGACTGACTCTGTTTAATCCTCTCACCGACCGTTGTCCTGGTAAGTCAGATAACTGCATCGACTCAGGGGTGCCTGCGACTTCTCCAAATCTACTGATTGTTACAGGTGCTGAACCAGGGCCTGTCTTTTGAGGTAGGGGTTTCTGCTGTTCTTGTGGTGTTTGCTGCATTGGTTGCTGACCTTGTTCGTTTTCTCTCTGTTTCTTTTCCCACTGGACACGTTCCCTTTCTTGGAGCTTTTGTAGCACTTGCGGAGGAATAGGTTCAATTTTCCTGAAAGGTTGCCGCTGCTTTCCCTTCAGGGTGAGCTGTTCAGTTGAAAAAGATTTCTTCATATGAGGTTTTCCAACAAGTTTCTTAATGCGCTGGAGCTCTTCGGTGAACTTGTTTTCGATGTCTTGAACTTTTTGGGAGTAGCGTGGTTTCTCCTCCAAGGAAGCGGCTCTTTGTCTGAACATAGATCTACGCTCAGCAGCATCTTCTTTCAGAGCCTCCCTGAGATCTTCCCTTGAACTCTCTCTAGAAATTCCCAAACGGCTTCCTCCGTCATCTGAATCGACAGATCCGGCACGATTGAACCCTGCCCAGGATCTTCCAGAGATGGATCCTTCTGGAATATCAAGACTTCGCCTGCGTTCCTCTAAGCCACGGACCTTCTCAAATACCTTTGAGCTCGCCCTTGTAAGCTTTGGGGAAGGTCTGGAGGTGAATTCTTTCCGGGAGTACTCACTCAGGGGAGTCTGTGGTCGGGAGTCGTGGGTGGTACCTTGAGAAGTCGATTTTGGCTGCTTGACTTTTTCTTCAAACTCCCCAGGCACTGTGTCTTGGTAGTCAGTGGGGACAACAGTTTTCTTTAGCAGGCTGACAGGAGTGCTTGAACCAGAGCGACTTGGAATAGGAGAGGCAGGGGTTCGTTTGATCAGCCTTGGAGATGGATGTGGGAGGACTTGAGGACATTCTCTTGAAAATTCCAGCGACTGGTTCCTGAAGTAGAGGATTTGAAGCACAAAGTGTTGGAATCAGTAGACTGTTACTAATTCATCATCTGCCAAGTAGTGTGCCTTAGTTTAGATACAGTCGACACACAAAGTTCTAGCTGCTAAGGTGAGTTGTATGTTTCTCACTTGCCTGCTTGAGTGATCCTCATGTCCATGTGTTCTATTGTCATCTTCTTCACATTTGTCCATCACTGTATTTGATGTAAAAGAAGAGAACACTTGAGAAACTGCAAAGGATTGGCTATGAGGGTTCTCAGGGAGCTAGGTATTGGTGTTAATTAAGCAACAAGGCAGCTTTAAGGCTGCACTAATAAATATTTTACCTCTCTTTACCCCAAATTTCCATACCAATACTTTCTGCTATAACACATTGCCACACAGCCAATAAAGCCAATAATAGCAGTAAAATTATACCCATTTTATTTGTCATTAATGCCTATAAAAGTATCATATTTTATACTGTAGCAATTTTTAAAAGTGCTTTAAAACAAAACTGAAAGACAATCCGGAATATATAATATATAATTATACTACCAAAAAAGGAATGAATACCTTTAGGAACAGCCTGGTCCTCTACATCCCCACTATCTTCTTTGGTCTCAAATTGGCCTCCATCTTCATCCTCTGTTGTTTCAGAATCTGCAAACAGACAAACCATGGGAGAACATTTCTCACTGAATGTCATTTTAATTCGGTCAGGGGCGACTGAAATCCATCTACTAAAAGAAAGATCATTATTGATCTTGTGACACTAATGGAAAATTGTGTCCCTATAGAGGTAGTAGATGAGCCCCCGCTGTTTCTATAGGAACCAACTTGACTCTTCCACCATGTGTGGTGAACAACAACTGGATATTGCAACGCATGTCGTAGGTGACACATTTTAATTGGAGCACTTACAAATAAAAACAATTTCTGAGATTGGCTGTAGAATCTTACTTAGAAGCACCATGATTGATGCACAGTACGGGTTTTATGCCTTGCAGGAGGCGAAAATGTAATAAAATCAGACTCGTGTTCTCACACAATTAGGGAAGAATCCCAAGTGTGACAAAATGCGTAACCAAGATTTAATTAACTTTTGTTGCTTCATCACTTCTTCTGTTGAATGTACTAAATTCACTGTACTGTACAGGTACTAAATAATTATCTCATCATATCTGCAAATGAATATTAAGGAAGGGAATATATACACGTAATGTATCCAAAATACATTTGTCATTCAGTATTTTGGGAAATATTTCAGCTATCGCTTATTAAATGTGAAAATTTGTCCCAGCTTCTCTCAGTCTGAGTGAAAATTCAGTTGTCGGTAGGACTCAAAATAGAAAGCGCTTTTGAGTCATTGGCATCCCAGCAGCTCTCATGAGGTGTTTGCTTCCCAGTAGGTGGAATTACTTATATATATACAGTGGGGGAAATAAGTATTTGATCCCCTGCTGAATTTGTAAGTTTGCCCACTTCCATAGAAATGATCAGACTCTGGTTTTTATGGTTGTTTACTGGTTATGGGTATAGACAGAATATCAATCGAAAATGCATAAAAAACACACAATCTAAAAGTTATAAATTGTTATGTATTTTATTAAGGGAAATAAGTATTTGATCCCCAACAATTCACTTAGAATTCAGGCTCCTACAGATTGGCTGGTGCGCATGTGGCACACAGCTGTGCTCAGTCAACTAATTACCAATACTCCTGATCTTAACTCGTCATGTATATAAAGCACACCTGCTCTAAGAATCAGTTTCTTACATTCCAACTTCTACAGCACCATGGGCAAGACCAAAGAGCTGTCAAAAGATGTCAGGGACAAGATTGTAGACCTGCACAAGGCTGGTATAGGTTACAAAACCATCAGCAAAAGGCTTGGTGAGAAGGTGACAACTATTGGTGCCATTATTCGCAAGTGGAAGACCCATAAAAGGACCATCAACTGTCCTCGGTCTGGAGCTCCCCGCAAAATCTCGCCTCATGGAGTGAGGATGATGATGAGAAAGGTGAGGGAGCAGCCTAAAACAATACGGCAGGAGCTTGTTAATGATCTGGAAGCAGTTGGGACCTCCGTCACCAAGAAAACAGTTGGCAACACACTGCGCCGTTATGGATTGAACTCTTGCAGTGCCCGCAAGGTCCCCCTGCTCAAGAAGGCACATGTACAGGCCCGCCTTAAGTTTGCCAGTGAACATCTAAATGACTCAGAGAAGGCTTGGGAGAAAGTGCTGTGGTCTGACAAAACCAAAGTTGAGCTATTTGGCATTAACTCGGCCCGCCATGTTTGGAGGATGAAAAAACGTGAGTATGACCCAAAGAACACCATACCCACGGTTAAGCATGGAGGTGGAAACATCATGTTTTGGGGCTGTTTTTCAGCAAAGGGTACAGGGCAACTTCACCGCATTATGGGGCCAATGAATGCAGCCATGTACTGTAACATCTTGGACAAAAACCTTCTTTCCTCAGCAAGAACACTGAAGATGCCTCGTGGGTGGGTTTTCCAACATGACAATGACCCAAAACATACTGCCAGGACAACAAAGGAGTGGCTCAAGAAGAAGCATATTAAGGTCATGGAGTGGCCTAGTCAGTCTCCAGACCTTAACCCGATCGAAAACCTGTGGAGGGAGCTGAAGCTCCGAGTTTCCAAGAGGCAGCCAAGAAACTTGAAGGATTTAGAGACTGTCTGTAAAGATGAATGGGCCAAAATCCCTCCTGCGCTGTGTGCAAACCTGGTGACCAACTACAAGAAACGTCTCATCGCTGTGCTTGCCAACAAAGGTTTCTCTACAAAGTACTGACTTGTGTTGTGCTTGGGGATCAAATACTTATTTCCCTTAATAAAATACATAACAATTTATAACTTTTAGATTGTGTGTTTTTTATGCATTTTCAACTGATATTCTGTCTATACCCATAACCAGTAAACAACCATAAAAACCAGAGTCTGATCATTTCTATGGAAGTGGGCAAACTTACAAATTCAGCAGGGGATCAAATACTTATTTCCCCCACTGTATATATATATATATATAAAACAGAGGCTACGTGTTGTGCAGTAAAAGAACACAACAGGCTGTTATTGGTTGTCCTGATCGTGCTGAACGATTGTGGTCACAGTTTAAAACAAATTGTATGTTGTTCCCATGTGATGTATCCTAATGACCTAACTCCAGCTTGACAACTCACAATACATGTATTTACTTTTTCATGTTAACAGAAAGGACTGCATATTTTATTCTGTAGAACCAGCACAGTCTGCTGTATAGATGTATACACATTCTGCACTGCATGGAGCATATAGAAGGGAATTAGGCACTTGTTTACCTGTACCTATTTACATGAACACATACGAGGTCACACATGACATGTTACACATTCCTCCCAATCAGCTAAAAAAGTTAAAGGCAGTAATACAACAAATGTAGCAATGCACTAGAAAAGGTAAAGACCAAGGAGACAGAAAACGCATGTAAGTTAAAAATGTCTGAAAATGAAAAGAAAGACATGGACTTTGGTGAGAAGTACTGAATGCAACATAACCACACAACATTTGATTATGATCAAATTGGCCTCAACCTAAAATAACTAGACACAAGTTAACTGGCTTGTCAGGCCTATGGTAGTGTTACACTGTATGTGGTATCACATCAACAACTACTGTCCCAGGATATTTTAGTTCATAACCCTGTAACTCTGCAAACAAACAAGAGAACAGCGTAGCTAATGTTCCAGTTCTAGTACTGAAGTTTGTCGTTGAGGTCAGCCTCACTGAAATGTTCAGTCGTCTCTCATCATCCCTTTGAGGGTTGAGTGCATATAACAATAAAGAAGCCCTACGTCCTTACTAACGCCAGCCTGTGAAACATCGCAGCCCTGTTTAGTGAAACTTTCTGTAATTGCTAAAGTTATTTCAAAGCTGTGGATGTGCTTTTTTTTCAGAATTACCGGTTTAATTTGAAGATGATTATATCTCACAGTGACACAGATCCTTTTCAATTAAATGTCTGAAGTCTCGCTCCAGCTCCTTAAGGCGCTGCCACTGAGTTTAACATCGTCAGCTACAAACATCCAGTTGTTGAGTGATGATAAAATCTTCCTCTTTACGTTTCAGCTGCTATATTTTACAGTGCAGTAACGTCCCTCATGTAGAGAAGCCAGTGCAGAATAAAAACAAGGATAAATTAAAACAGCACTTGCCTGATCTTTTCTTTGGTCTGATTGTTTTTCATGGCCACTGCTCGTTTGTCCACCACAGGTATTTTTTGTCTTGGCTTGCATTCAGCAGCAGGGTATTCCCTGAGACACCCCGGGGTTTCCGAGCCATCACTACACGCCTCACTACGGATATTCTATTTGAAGACATCAGCTATTTGGATGTAAAAGCTTCAGCCTGTTATATAATGTAACTCTGCAGACGTACAGGTAAAAGATTCTCACTCAAACGCAAAGAAATACTGAAGGCACTTCGGTCCATTATGTAACAAACAAGTCTCAGCAGTTCCTCTGAGAGAATCTGTTTCTGAAAAGCACAGAGAATAAAGCATCCGCAGGTGGAAACGACTGTCGAATGGATATCATCCACTCTGAGGGAGCCCCCCCCCCACCTGTCCACACAATAGCCAGCGACAGCGTGAGTATCTTCTCCTGTTGTGCATCCACCCCCCCAGTACACACCGATAGGTGGAAAAAGCAGTGGGAGTGATCCAGCCCTCTTGAGATCAGTGTTCTACAGCACTGCTTGACATTTTTAATTTTCCCCTTCCTCCCCATATGTCTCTGTCTTATTCTGCTGCTGGTGTAATGAGCCGACGTGCTGTCGCGAGGAATCGCTGCAACAACTACAGAGACCACCTCACTCCTCTGCATTGCTGGTACACTATTCGCTCTCACAGCGAATGAGCTTCAGGCTGCTCACACAAGACGAACTCACTGCTCTGCTAATAAAACACAAGCACACGACTGTAAATACTACACTTTGGATGGCTCAGAGAAACAGCTGCTGCACGTAGAATCCTACTGTGCACAGGATAAAATAACTGTGACTAAATTCAGAAATAAACCCACGTTTAAAAAAAGACTTACAGTGCATATATTAAGTTACATACATAAGCATTGATATAAAGGATCTAATGGTTGCAGCTACAAATGCAAATGAAATGTAGGAACCCTGTTCATGAAGGCATAAACCTGCACATAGATAGATAGATAGATAGATAGATAGATAGATAGATAGATAGATAGATTAACATCACATCGTGATGACTAGAAGTTGCAGCCACAGCTGGGTGACTATGGCACAGTAGGTGGAGTGACTGAGTAACTGAGGGTTAGTGGATCATGTGTGTGAATGAGCATGTTCTTGTAAAAACACTTTGAGCAGCAGTGAGTTGAAATGCATTGTGTGAAAATAGGAGCATTCACCAGCGTGTTATTAGTTTTTTTTTTTTTACAGGCTATGTACTGGATGAAGGGAGAGACATTCACCTACCAAAACATTGGGTAGAAAAGTGAAAAGAAATCCATTCTAATACAAAGTCCTGCAGTAACTCCCCCTTCGTGACCGTTCTCATTTTACTGTTCAGTTTACTGTGGGTTGAAACGAGGGGCGGGGGGGTCCAACTGGATGATGAGGCGTCGTTAAACTGGACTGAATCAAACACTAAAAGGATTTCTGTTAGTTAACGCAGCCCACTGACTAAAGTGGGATCATCAAAATAATAGAAACATGTCAACATCATACGAATCAATAGCACAACAAAGCACAGACTAAAATCTGTTGAGAACACATCATACTCCAGGTAAAGGTCTGTGGGCCCATCAAATCCTCTGGGCTTCATGCAGTGACGGACAGAACAGTAACACAGTGGAACTGATTATTGTTGTCTCAACAAAGCGACTCTGGTTAGTTGGATGATTATCCAGCTGCATGATGCATCTGTATCTGCTGCAGCCTAATGACAGCTCTCAGTTATTTGAAGCAAACGTTACTATAACCACCATGAAGACAAGATTCAGTGCAGGGCTGTTAGATTTACTTTATCACTAGTGTCCGTATTTTCTTATTTTTTTTTTCATAATTTAAATTTAGTTTCTAATTCTGTGTTTTATCTTTTCTCATGTCTGCGCACAGCACAGTTTGTAAATAAAGATCGACTGATTGATACATAATGAACTGGCCAGTGAGTGTATGTCCCAGTCTGTGAAGTTTTTTGGCTTCTTTTAGGGACTTTGGTTTGAAGATGTTTTAATTTTATGCCGCTCTCTTCTTCTGAAAATGCCACAAAAAAACTATGACACAGATGAAACGTCACTGCATACCTGGCATCTGTAATTTTGTATATAAAATGAATGAAGTAAAGGCCAAATTAGACTCCTGCGCTATCAGTGGTCAAATCAACACTTATCAAACAAATAAATACGAGCTTAGACAAAAGAAAACTCTCAATAAAATCTGTGTTCTGCTCAACGTGGACTGAAGGCCAGAGAGAAGACGCAGGTTTTCAACAGTGATAAGATGGCAACTGGTTCCAGACAGGATTAATAATGAAACTCTGACTGTTTCAGCCATGTTCACTCATTGCTATACTCTTCTCTATTTTTATATGAGCCGTGTTTATTATGTTCTACATACAGTGAGATTTGAAGATTTTAGCTATAAAGACATGCACATACCTCCTTCTTCGTTTATTTCGATTCCGTGTCCATTAAAAACAAATCACTCAATCTACTTTTTGAAGCCACAGGGCGATAAAGGGGATTTCCACCGTGTGACTGTGGCTCCACCTGTTCACTCACATTCAGGGTCCGATGTGAAGCCAACACGGTGAGGAAACTATCCAGACACGCTGGACACGGGGCCCAGTCACACTGCGTGGTGACATCTAAGGTTCCCACATTTAGGCCCTGCCAAGGCCTAAGACCGGCTCTATATGTTTATTCATGAAATCCCTTTCCTGCTGTTACTGTGTCTTTGTGCTTGTTTTGGACCGTTTGCTTCAGTCTCACAGTGCTTCGCTTTACTTCCTGAAACACGGTTCAAAATGAGAGTTCTGTATTTGTTGGATGTGTCAATAGACAAATGTTTGCCAACTCAAAAGGAAATAACCTCGACGTTCAGGCACAGATGCCTCCAAATGTGCCAAAAAGAAATATTTAAGGCAAGTTGAATCATATATAAGGATCAGGATGACAGAGAATTAGCACCTGCTCAACACACTGTGCTTTAACAGCTTAAACATTAACGTTTCACTAAAATGCTGTGATGAAGCTGTGCACCACCTTCCACAAACACACAATGGGTCCAACTAGCTGTCGCCTGTGGTGAAGATGTTTTTGTCAGGAGAAGGGAGAGATGAGATTAAAGCTAAAAGAAAGATAAATGTTGGGATTCTGTTCATTGGGCTGAAGCACATACAGATGAATGCTATTTGTGTTTGTGTATTCAGATTCAGATTTGGATTCTAATCGGGGCCTTTACCTGATCACTGGAGGAAGAGGAGGGGAGGGGGGGTCACACAGGGCTGGGCTAAAATTAGCTGTGATGTCTTCCTGTGTAACAGGAGAAATGTTGGCCTGCTAACATCACAAAAATCTAAGGCCTGGCACATTCCACTGTATAAATAACTAGGGAGAGTTGGTGGACAAGCGGGGCGGGACAGGGAGACATTTTCAAAGATGGAGAGGGAGGGAAAGAGTCCAGGCTGTTGGACTGAGTGATGGAACAGCTGTGGAAAGCAGGAGAGAGCTGAACCAAACTGAAGGTTAAAATGGAGCGTCGGAAGAAGACTACCTACATGAAACAGCATGTACAGGACATGTGCAACCTCTGAAAGTTGAAGAGTTTAAGTGAAACTGAAACAATTAAGTTTCACTTAAAGAACGTCAATAACAAAACGAATTATCTGAAGGCAAGTAGCTTTGCAAAATATGGTCCGAAAACCCCAGAGGAAGTCTGAAGCTGAGAAAAAAATCCCTTTTAACAGGAAGAAACCTTAAACACAACCAAAGAGAGAGGAACCAGATGAACATCCATCTGTCATAGATACAAACATCTGACTAGAATCTGATGACGATGCAAATACAACATATAGCTGATGAGGTTACAGGACAGTACATCTCCATACTTGTGTCCTGCAACCTGCCAATGATGCCTCTTATATTCAATACCAGACTGACTGATGTGCGGCTATTTACATGAAACCACTTCTTTCGTAATGTGATTAGTGTGGACATGATTAAACCGTGTAAAACAAGTGTGGTGAAATAGCACTTCTCTTCCTGCGTATTTCTAAACATGGTGGCTGCCCTGATGGATACATGCAATACAAGGTGTCGACACAGTGGCAGAGCCCTTAAAAATGAAAGCACCTGTTTAGACAGATCGATAGATCATCACATTTGCACACATCTTAACCTTTTATTACCTAGTTTTCATCCGGCCCTTGCACAAAGAATCCTGTTGCATGACATCCTAAGAAATACGTGCGCAAGCAGACAAATGATTATGTGAAACCGACTGAACTGAAACCAGCATGGATCCGTCTTGACATCTTTGTACAAGCAAATGCACGCCATATTTATTCTATTTGCAGGAAAAAGCAACACTACACTTCCCACTACACGCTCCTGCTGAGACTTGCAGAACAAAGACCAAGTGCTGGAGCTGATACATGAAGGCCACACATGAGGCGATGCTGATGTCATTTTTCAAAGCAGCTGGGGTGGTGAGAGCACTCAGGTGAGCTGAATTTAGACCAGAGCTGGGGATGGTAGTAAAAAAAGAGGTTTTGTAGATCCGAATGCTGTGACGTCCTTCTGCGCATCCTTGGTTAGACACTGAGGCACCTCAACACACTCAGGAACTAACATCTGTCAAAAGCACTCGTTTCCAAAATGTGTGGTGGACATTTAAAGATTCCACCATGTGCTAATTTTACCACATGCGACAAACAACATCCTGTTGTAACTGAATAGAATATTTAGATAAAAACAATATGTGTAAAACAAATCTGCCATTTGATGTGGATTTTATACAGAAATACATCGTGTTTGTGTACTGCACACATCGTATGTACATGTAAATATATGCTTTAATAAAATGTATTTTAACTTGTACTCTGTTTTACCTTTATTTGGTGCATCATCTGATAAATAAAGTAAAATGAAGAAAAGTAAAATGATTCAGCCTGATGAAGTACTTACAGTAAGTTATAGTTCAAGTATTATTTGTATAATCATCATTTCATACTGGAGCTAAAGGAGCTGGAGGTTGGACCTATCACTTATCTGGGGGTTGGGCCTTTTGGATGACGAGGCCATTTTCACTGAGCGTTGTGATGTTGTGATGATGATACATTCATCACATCATGCAGACAATGACGGTTTCTGACAGTCTAATCCTGTGACGCACTTATATTGGATTATTATAGTGGAAGTATCTTGAAGTCTGTAGTAGTTCTGCACTTAATTGGATACTACTTATTTTAAAAGTGTGATGGTTTTTAAATACCTGAAAGAGACAATCTCATTCTTGCAGGTAAAACTTGAAATGCACTTTTGACATTACCTTCACCCAGATCCAAGACAGCCAGCACAGCGCTGCTCCGAGCTTCTCCCAGGTGATTATTGGCAATGCAGGTGTAGAGTCCAGCATCATTGGGTTTGCAGTCCCTTATCCAGAGCCCTCCGTACTCTTGGTTCTCCATGTTGACCAGGTCCTCGTTGTGGTACCAGTAGAGCGAAGGCTGGGGGTCTCCAGCCACCGTCACCTTGAGGCGGATGTCACAACCCGTCCCCACGGCGGCGTTCCTCATTTTGCGTACGAAAACGGGTGGAGACGGGGTGGGATAACCGGCTCCCCGAAGTTCTGGGACAACTCGCTCCGGGCTCGCTTTGGACCGTTTTGGGGGGATGACGGGACTCGGTGGTGCCACTGCTTCATCGGCCCCTTTTTTCAAGGTCATTTGCACCTCACTTTTTCTCATGGTTCAACTATTTGCTTAGCTCCTCCGGTGACTTCTGTAACTCCTGTAACTGTCTACCTGGACTGTATTTGAATGACACTAGGTGGGCCCTCGTGTAGTGTTCTCAAACTAAATCCAGTCAGGGCCTTCGAGTCTAAGAACAGGGTTTACATATATTTTTGAACACGACCTAATCTGCAAGTTTCTTTTAATAAAGAAAAATGAACATATTAGAAACATATCTGCGATGCTAATTCGCCTCTGCTTGTTGTTCTCTGACCTCAGCTGTTGCTCGAAGAAGAAACAGAAATTGTCGATCGCCGTGTAATTAGGCAGATAGAGATAGCTTCCACTCTCCTGCCCAGAGGTATTTTTAGGGCAAGACCCAACGGATCATGTTGCATTACCAGCTCCCTTGACTTGTCTCTTGGAAGTGACGGCCCTGCTTCTCCCCCTCCTTTTCCTGATGTTCTCTGACTTTTCAGTCTTTTTTAACCTTTCCCCACGAGTGTGCAACGTCTCCGCAAAACATAGTGTGCAAGTCTTCCGAGATCTGTTGAGTGTAATCATCAAGTCCTGCCCGACAAGCTGCACAGTTCACCCCTCACTCCATGTCCCATGAGTTAAACCACCCTATTCTTGATCTCCCCCTACCTCTGCCCGTCAGTCTGAAGGGGGAAATGACAGCCACAGCCGAGCAAGTCTCACAGTGACAGCTGCATGGCCATGCGCCTGCCCACTCATTGCTAAGCTCCCGCCCCCGTGTCATTTTTAGCCAAGTTAAGGTCAGTAGAACATGTGAGATGGTGCACCACTTGTAGCATAAAGGAGGGGGGTGGTTGGTATAGAAGGGCCAACGTCATCGCAGAGACGTGTTAGCAACCAAGAGGCAGTAAGTGACAGTCGTGTCGCATCAAGCAGAGCCGAGCTCACAAGCAAAAATGACAACGGCATTGACATTTGGACTATCGTGATCTTATGAATGCTCATGTTCTTGAAAAGCACAAACATCTAGTAATCTGGTACTGAGAATTACACCGATCAGCCACAACAAGAACATGTAAGACTCTGAAAATGAGACAGGCAAGATTTGTCTAGATCAAGGATATTAAACAGTAATGAATGTCTAACATTTTAACCAAATCATTGACCGTCTCTGTAGCAGTGTAGCTGATGTTCACATCCTGTTCCTGCCGTCCATGGGGCTCGTGAATGTCTTGCCTGTTTACCTGCTTTTCTAGTTTTTACATAATGAAACCCATTTTTCTGTTAACCCCCAGAGAGACCCAGTGTCCTCGTATGGGGACGTTACTTTTTAGGCCTGTTGCAGCTTATTGTGCTTCATTTAAGGAGACACTGTTGTCGGCCATGTACTGGTAGTGAAGGGTCAATATGCTTGTTTATTTATTCTTATTAACTTTTGTAGTTTGACATCACATGAAAATTTGACAAATTCACAAATACTCGTTTGAGGATGTTGGGATTGTTTCCAGTTCTGCTTTTGCATTAAAATAAACTGTTTTATATTCTGGTTCACACTGGTGACTTAAATTGTTATATACAGTGAAATAATCCCTGTGTTAACATAATCTTTTTCAAAAACAAAGATGATGCTTATTTTTTATACTTCTGTGTCCTGCTAATCCCAAATACACAAAGATCTTAACGTTTAGATGCATTCCAGACGAATGCCTGTGTCTCAGGAGGTTAAATATCAAATAAAAGATGATGATTACGCCCACAGTGTTAATGTCGAAGCAGTTTTTATTTCATAGTTCCTTGTGTTTTTGTTGTGTATTGTGGGTTTTTACTATAGTCTATAGCACTTTCAGAGTTTTAATGAAAAGTGGTTTATGAAAAAGTTATTATTGTCATGTGGATGATGTCGTCATGTCTTACTAAACAAAAGAATTTACTTCTGCTTTTTTTTCTCGAAGCAAACTGAAAGAAGAAGAGAAACGTAAAAGACTCTGGAGGCGTCTTCTATCAGCGGTTCAATGACAAACAAGACAGCAGGCTGTTTTTGATTTTTATTTAATTATTTCGAATACAGATAAAAAACAATACATGAATAAGTATGAAAAAAATATTTAGTCAAATATACACAAAGTCTTATAAAATCTAAAATCTTATAAACATTTATATGGATTTATTACTGTACATAATATATGAAACACATTCCACCATTTAACACTAAACATTAAACAGAGCCTCAATGTGAGTCCTGGTCTGCATAGACATATATATATTTTTGGTGAAATATATTTACACTTGAAACTTAATTTTGACACACGTGACTCACATGTCCTGGTTGGTTTGGTGTCATCGCTATTAACTGGTGTATCCGGCAAATGCAGTTTATTTTTGGGACACAGACTTCTGGTATTTTAAAAAAGAAACCAGGCAACAATTCCCCATTTTTTGAGCCACTGTGATCTGACTTCGTGTATCTTAAGATTTAGAAGAAGAAGCACAGTTCACAAAGAAGCAAATACATAAATACAGTAATTCTTTAGGCTCAGCCACTGATATATAAACTCATCCGGCAAGTCATAGTAACATACATGCAAGCAGCATTTCCGTGGTGTACACCGACTGCATCGAAACCAAAGTTAAATAAGTCAAGGGAGAAAAGTACAACAGCATACTTACAACTCTGGTTGTGTTTACGACTCATGTGTAGAGAACCATCAAAACTAACTTAGTTGCCCTTCAGTTGATAGAGCAGAACTCTGATGAGATGGATTTATCAGAACTGCTGAAATGTCTTTTGGCATCCTCACATGAACGTGGACGTGATTTCTGATGACATCGAGGACCTGCTGCTTCTCGACACCGACGCTCTCTCCAGCATGCCCACCTTCCTCATCATCTGCAGCAGCTTCCTTCTGAATTTCTCACCCACAAAAGCATACAGCACCGGGTTTACACAGCTGTGAAGCAGGCCCAGACTTTGGGTGGCAAACATGGCTTTATCCACCGCTATCCTCGCTGGGCACTGGTAGGGCACGATCTTTGCCCTGAAGAAGGTGTCTGCCATCACTGCGATGTGGTACGGAGTCCAACACAGCAGGAAGGCCACCACCACGCACACGATCACTCTCATGGCTCGCTGTCGCTGAAATCCCCCACGGATGTGAAGGAGGCGCTCGATAGTTGTTCCATAACAGAACAGCATGATGCCCAAAGGGATAATGAAACCCAACACGTGCCGAAAAACTCTGGTGGCCAGTCGCCACTCGTCGGCAGAGCTGGGATCATATTGTTGAGCACACATTACGTGAGTGGAGTTTGAAGAAGAAAAGGAAGAACTGAAGAACCCTGGCAGAGACAGAAGTGCTCCAACAGCCCAGACGCCGCCGCAAACTCCCCAACTGACCCGCTGGCGGTCAGCCCTCCGGGCCTCCGTAGCTCGTACGATCACCATGTAACGGTCCACACTGATGCAAGTCAGGAAGAGAATGCTGGAGTAGAAGCTTAGTTCTTGGAGGATCGTGACGATTTTGCACATGGCATCTCCAAACACCCAGCCCAGCAAAACAGAGGTGGCTGAGAATGGCAGGGTGACGGCCACCAGGAGGTCTGCAACTGCCAGGTGGAGGAGGTAGAGGTCAGAGGGACGCAGCGACTGGCTGTTTGAGCCAATCACCAGCCCCACGATCAGATTTCCAGGAATGGCCAACAGAAAGATGAGGACGTAAAACACAGTGACGGCAATCGCCACAGGGTCTGGGACGGACAGAGCGGCACATGGCTGCGTTGCAAGGTCTATGGTAAACTCGGTGTAGTTGTAATTGTAAGTTATGTTGAGTTCGTCATAAATAAGGCCAAAGTCATCAATTAACAAAAGGGACTGGTTTGGATCTGAGGAAAGAAGATAAAGATAAAATACATCAAATGAATAAAACCGTATTTGCTAATTTGCTTACATAACAAAAGGTCATTTTATGGATGGAAATACTCACCAGTCATTGTGTTGTCTTCTTAGGGCAGACACTGATTGTGTGTTGAGAGAACAAGGAACACACACTGTGTTTGTCTTTATACCCCTCCCACCAGCTCTGTCCTGACCGCCCCATACGCACACAATTCGACTTGCTCAAGAATTCAAACAAGAAGCTGTTTCCTCTCCCATTTAGATCGATGTGGTAGATGCAAACATGCAGTCGTCTTTATATTTTGTGTTTAAAGTTATACATATATATGTATGTATATGTATATATTTATATGTATATATATATCTGTATTGCTTTCTTTTTTAAGCCTATACTGACGTTATGTTTACATATCTGCACTAGCTATTTTTAATTCCCCTTATTCATTCCTCAGTGCTTCCCCCAAAACAAACCCAAGCCAAGGTCTGAATCTGGAGTCATGGGATATGCTGTCACACTTTATGCTAAATCGAAAGAGAAACCATTGGTTTGTGAGGCTCATGACAGAAAAATAAAACACTGGATGGATGGACTACACAAAGAAAATAGAAAGGGAAATAAACAGTTAATTGAGTTTTGCGTGTCCTGCATTTATAAAGAGGAGAAATATAAAATATTTGCAACACGTTTATGACTCTGATTATTATCCATTCAAAGACAAAAAATAACATCAGCTGACTGGACACTGGTGACACCCATGAGCAGAAAGTGAAATATCATTGTGACTGAACACTGCTGCTGCTGCTGAGAGGAAGTTCCCAGCTCATGACATGCATCTCTGTTGACACATGAGTGTCTAGCATCACATTTCCTGCCACACTTCTCATGTGCCCCAACATCCAGTGTCACAAGCTTTCATTATAAGCAGCAGTGGAAGAACACAAACATGTTTTGGACATAGAATTTACAGCATCGTGGGACTGCTGTGTTGCAAGTATAAACCTCCAAAAGAAAAAAGAAAAAAAAAAAAAAAAAGACACAATCCAGTGTCAAATGAATGTAGACAAAAACAAATGACTTAGCACTGATGCCTCACAGCAACAAGCAGGTTGTGGGTTCTAATCAATCAGTTGACTGGGGCCTTTCTGTGTGGAGTTCCTACTACTGGGTGTTCACCTAAACAAGAAACTGGACTGGACACACAATAGTCAAAGTCCAAAGTCATCTCCACCTACTGAGAAGACTGAGGTGTTTTATAGTGTGCAGGTCACTGGTCAGGACTTTACGTGACTGAGTGGTGGCTGCTGCCATCCTGCATGCAGTGATGTGCTGAACAGTCCTGGACTGATCTCTGGACTCCATGGAGGAGGTGGATGAATCTGCATCAGAGTGTAGCTGCATCCACGGCGCAAGAGGCAACGCTACTGCAGGTCCTTCATCCCAACGACACCCGTCTGAGGCAACAATGACACAAATAAATCAGCTTTTTTTGCACGTTTTGTATCTTACACTGTAGAATGTTTTGCCTGCTTGTCCTGTCTGTGACTGGCCTTCCCACTTTTAAAACCCACCTTTTTACCGCAGCCTTTGGCTGAGTCGCCTGTTTTGAGCTTTTATTTGTATTTAATTTACTGTTTTACTTTGGTTGTTATTTCATCTTGTTACACACTTTGGTTGGCCTTAGCCTTTTAAATGTGCTTTATAAATAAAAGTGACAGTGATATATTCTTTTTTTGTATATTTTTTCAAATCCATTATTATTTTATATATATATATATATATATTCTTGTCCAATTCCACACTGCTGTGACAAGGACATTCCCTGTATGTGGGATAAATATGTTCTGTGTCTGCATGTGTTCTCCGATTGGCTGACATTGGGCTCCAGCCTCCCAACCACCCACCAGAGGACAAGAGGTCATAGAGGATGAGAATGAGACACCACTCATTTATCATTGCCATCATTGCATGGCATGTGCAGCTCCAGAGACCCCTCACCCTTTAAAAGGAGGGTGGGTTATGATGGTTAAGCTCCATGTGCTCTGAAAGCTTTAGAATAAAAATGCTCCTGTCTCCAGTGTTTCAGAGTTAGTCCTCATAAAGAAGAAGTACAAGTGTGTCAAAAGTGAAATGGGGCAACTTTGACGTCTAGAGGGAAAAATATTTACGTGCTTGGTGCAACAGAGGATGTGAATAAACAGTGGGACGTGATGTTTGCAACACGCTGCTTCAAAAGAACACACTTCTTCTGAAAAGGAAGGAAGCTCAATAAAATATCACCACTTCCACTTGTGCTCCAGTCATTTGACCACAGCTTGTTTTCTGTAGGAGATGAAGTGTGGCCGACACTAGATGGTGCAATAGAACAGAACCTAAAACGTCTGAATGAGAGCAGAACATGTGGAACGGCTACTTCTTCTAATGTCCTGGTGTCGAGTTTTTAGCAGTTAAAGAAATAATCTTTGCACTGAAGGATCTAATGTGTTCACATTACAACACAAAGTAGCTTAAGGGCAGTTTACCAAACATGACATACATTTTATTGACATTAATAGTAATGTAAGTTCCCGAACAGACCACAGAAATCAAGATGTGGCAGCAAAATTACTCTGGAGATTAATCAGTGAACCATTCGCGCCAGAATTTAAGCAGCGCCTCCTCGATAAACGGTAAAAAAAATAAAATAAATCAAATATCAGCCATTATCAAAAAGTCCAAACTAACACCTTCCTATTCACACTCTCACTTTTCACTTTTGGGTAGAGTCTGGTTAAGAGGGACGACCCTGACGAATTTCACTTGGGCATCGAGTTCAACTTAAGGACACAAAAAAAAAAAAAAAGAAAAAGAAAAAGCAGAAACTGATTTATGATTTCAAAATGACAGCCATACCTCAACATAAATTAAGAGAAGAAAGTGCATCAAGTGTTCAAGTAGGGTGTATAGTTTCATAGAACGGGAGAGGAGAAGGGGTCAGGTTGGTGTGTGAGGGAGGTAACACTGGCACAGAACAGGGAAGTTGCAAAAAAGATAGAGGACAAGGACTGAGGACGACCAAAGCTCAACCGCCAGATCTGATCTGTTCAAGAAGCCCTGATAATAGTGCATCAAGTGGGAGATCATAATCACACTGTGCTGCTTACAGAGAGACCTACGCGCACTATGCATGACAAACAACACATTTAACCATGTTAGCCTGCAGATGCAGGTAGTCCCATATAATTCATGATTTTGGAAGCCAATGCAGGCTGTGATGAGGAGGGGGGGGGGCGGAGGTTAAGATGGGGCGGGGGGAACAGGGATGTCCATAGTCCACCCACATGATCGCCCCCCTAAGCCCGGTTTCATCTTTTGGCACGTCGTGGGTCCCTGCCGTTGCTAATGGTAACTGAAGACTTTGTGCCTGCTGGGGGCGCAGCAGCAGTAACTGGGGGGCCTCCGTTTCCAGGGGACCGGCCGTTGGGTCGCCCGACGTTCCCGAAGGCAGAGTCTCGGGGGGCAACAGGCGGCGGGTTGTTGTTGGCAAATGGAGGCATGGCACCGTTTCCTGTGGGTTGACAAATACAAGAAAGAGCTCACAGAAAAGCAGGTATTTCTTGAGCTTTTCTTCAGAGGTTTGCGAAGTACTGCTGCGGAATAAATCGCGTGGATTCCATGAAATTACAATGAACGCAAAAGCTTATTACAAAAACCCATTAGAACCACAGACTATGTAAAAACGGACGGTGGAACAGCTCCTCTAACGTTAAGCTAAAGTAGAGCTCCACCCCTTTCCATGTTAGTGGGCGGGACTTGGGGCCAAACCTAAATAACATGTTGAATAATTTTTATTCAAAGATGGTTTGTGTCATCTTAGAAAGTTAATATAACATTGAAAAATCTTCAAGTGACATTTTTTTTGGTTCTGTTCATTTTAGAAACAGGATGTGACATAATGGCGACCACCAGTTGCCATGCCAACCCCTCAGAAAAAAGTTCCCATGGAACCATGAGAGTTGTAAAAACTGTCTTTATAAATAAATCCAACACGTCCTTGTAGCTGGTGGAGGTAGAGCAGAGCGTGGTACTAATTAAACATAAGTTCGATATCGTGGCTCCGCCCTCTGACCCTACTGATCAGACTCTGACTCCAAAGTCGCTCATATCCCCTGGAAAATAGTGTCAGTTGGACCAATAAGAGGAAGCGGAGACGGGGCGCGTCCACATTTACATACAGACTATGATTAGAACAAAGATAATGTTAATGTAATCACCAACGCCTGTGCTTTACAAAATGCTTTGCATTGGCTTCACAAAAAGCTCAATCACAATGTGGTGACGTCAAAGAAAGTCAAGAGATGAGATGTCGTATTTCATATGTTAAATAATAATATTTTCCCTTAATCTGCTCTACAGAAAATAAAAATCTGTTAATGTAAATGTAACTTGTCAAGCTTTGTTTAGTTTTATAACTACACCACCAGCACTCGCTAGTTGTTTTGCTATGACACCACTCAAGTCTAGGCCACTATTCCAAAGAACATGCTCAACCCTGCAGTCATTTGCATGAAGTAAAATATACCAACCTGGTGGGGCGGGTGTACCTGAATTCTGATTGGGCGGAGAGTTTCCCCTCTGGTTCTGGTCAGGTTTACCCTGTGAGCAGGAGAGTGCCACCGTTAACACAACTGTACCACAACCTGCACCTTTAAACAGGCTAAAAAAAAACCTTTTACAACACAAATAAATGTCCCATAAATGAGCACGGCTGGAGATAATTGGATTTCTCAGTGAGAATATTATGACCATGCACTTGCACCCACCACAGTGGAGATGACACAGGTTGTGAATGTGTGTTACTCACAGACTTGTTCTGCTGGTTGGCTTGGGCGAGAAGCTCAGGGTTTGGTTCGCTGAAATTGGGCACTTCTGAATACACCATGCAAAACCTAGGAAGACAATATGTTTCTTACATTTTAACTCCTGGAACGATGTATGTGGTCGTGACAAAGGTCTCAGGTATAATTCCATTAATAATACAATAATTCACACAGAGTAAAAACTAGTGTAACTATAAATATAGTGATTTACATTAAGAAGAAAACACATAGTTGTCAGATTGCTTGTATTTAACTCAATGTCAGTAACATTAATGATAAAGTTGCATCGTGTTCTTAACCTCCCCATCATCTCTGACCTCATTCAATGTCTCCAAATATATGATTAACATCATTTTTTCTTCTTGCTTCATATTTTATGACTTTTCCTAAAGTCTTTTCAATTTGAGTCCAGGCTCTTTTAGCTGTATATTAAAAGATACCAACACTTTTGCACATGTTATGCTGATTTGGAATGATACTGAGGTCGCTATAACATTTTATAATCTTCAGAAAGCTTTAGGGCTTTAACCTTTTATGCTGTGTAGTTTACTCATCATACATGTAAAGATTTTGAAAAGCAGACTTCTAAACCTTCTTGGTGCTTTATCTCTCTGCCTTCTCTAAATGTAAGAATGCGTCCGAGACAGAGGACACTGTCGAGGTGAGATAATGAGACAACCTCCTCCGATGACAATGAGACCCTCCTGTTGTCTCTCAAATGCCAGTAAACACACTATGTTCCAAAAATGGAAATATGTTATGGTCCAGCTCCCTCACTTAAACAACTTAGAGCTGCTAATAGCATCAAACTGGTTCCAGGCCACAACAGATAAACTATCAGCCACATCCAAGACATCAAATCAGCATTTGAGCTCTTCAGAACACCATCAATGAGAAAGGATATACTTGAGGTGATAAATTTAGAGTGTGGAGGGAGGCGTTTGGATAAACTTGGACGTGACCCACTTGCAAGCCTACATTAGGTAGCTCATGTTGGGAGGAGTGTATAAATTAGAAAGAAAAAAAAAGCTGCCGCAAGTTCTGGGCCTGGACACAATAAATGTTATTATTCTTGATAAAAATATGTGTTATAGACAACACGAATATGTCCTCAGAAATGATATAAAGTCACTTAAGCTAATCTCTTTCCAAAGTGAAGGTCAATCAGTGAGATTTTATGGTGTTCTACATATTTCTCCAGTCATGTAGCAGGTGATATGTTTTATTTAAAGAGTTATTTAGGTAGTCAACACACAAACATCAAGTACCTGACGCATAAACCTGGGTAATTATTTTAGTTCCATCCATTTTTTGGAGGTTTAAATTGCTGTTGCTGTGTGTAACTTATAAAAGGTGTTGGTAAATTTGAAGGTGTTCCAGTCAAGCACTTTATCCAAGTACAAACAGAAACGTGACCAGCTACTCACTCTCCGATCTTCTGAAGATCCCCTCCTCTCCCAGTGTACAGGGTCAGGCAGCCTTTCCATATAGATGCATAGCTAACACAGACATCACAGGAGAACACGGTACTGGTTAGTAAATCAACTGAGCACATGCACTTTTTTTTTAATTATTATTATTCTTATTGTCATCAGTTTCTTACCCTCTGGTCAGCTTGATGATGTCCCCGGGCTGAATGAGGCTGCCCAGTTCATCCCATACTGAGATGGCTATGCTCCCGCTCTTGTCTGCCACCTTGCACGACCGCACCTCATGGCCATCTTTCGTTTTAGTTACTCGTCCTGAGAGAACAAAGTTAAGTCAGGGTTTCTGCAGGTTTGAACAAGTAAAAATTTAAGACATTTTAAGGCCATCAACGGTTAAATTTAAAATCCACACCAAATTACTTTCAACATAACAAAACATTCAACTAACATTCAAATAACATTGTCATTCAACTATCAGCTCAGGACATCGCTTGGGTGGGCTCAACTAATGAGGAACATGTAACGATGTATATTGTTATATGCTACCGTGCAATGACAATAAAGACTCTAATCTAATCTAATCTAATCTAATCTAATCTAATCTAATCTAATCTAAAAATCTAATCATAATAGGTCGGGGACAGAGGGGGTCACACTGCAAATGAAGCAGTAACAAATGGATGTAAGAATTTAAGACTTAAGAGCAGTCAAAGCATGTGTCAGGTGGTGGGATGATCAATACAATAGTAATTTTGTATTAATACAAACATTTAGTCCTATAGATAGATAGATAGATAGATGGATGGATATGGTCCAAAGAGGGTCTTACTGCAGATAAAATAGTAAATGGATGTAAGGATTTAAGACTTGACTCAATGTAATTTAAGATCTGATTTTTTAAATCAAATTTTAGACTTTTTAAAAGTCCAAGGAAAAAAAACAATGGCAAAACACACATAATCTGGGTCAATCGCAATCCAAAACATAAATGACTTTATTGCCAAGTATATGTTTCCATACACGTACACACACACATACATATAAATAAATAAATCAAAGCCTCTGTTGATGGCAGTTTACCGTAACTTTACTACATTACTCACTACACTGGTTGATTTAAGTAAATAACAAGAAACACACACTTAGTCACACACTTACCGATTTCCAAAACGATGAATACGATATTCAAATTTTTCGACCCAGGCTTCACGTCCTTTATCAAAAACAGAGCCTCGTTTGAAGGGGCTGCCATTGTTTCAAGTCTCTTGTGGGGAAAATAAAATGATAATAAAACCCACTAACGTTACTGGTTCTCTTCCCGTCTATTAAACTCAGGGCTGCTACCGCGTTAGCTTCAACTCAGCTAACCGACTAGCCTGTTGCTAAGTGAACCTTACTTCACACACTTAAGTTATTTTTTGTCTTGTAATCGTTTATAACCCAGTGTTTAAGGGCTCGGCTTCTTAATATAGTCGACCACGATGAAATTAACAACATAGACGTGTGTTTCAGTGGAGGCAAGAGTGGAAATGTAACTATACACTAGCCGTGTCTTAGCTACCTTCTTTTAGCTTCAAGGTACGAGTCTTTTGGCGTATTTCGTCATAATGGCAGCTGCATTCTTCACATAATATTAGTCAGAAGTTTGATATAGTGTAGGCTATGTATTGCAAACTGCATGGAGATAACCGTACAAGTATAAGGAACTGTTAGCTTTGTTAGCGCCAATGCTTTGTTATATATTTGTCTATATCTAGCTGTCTTGGACTCGTATAACGATGCAGTATTCCGGAAAACTTATATCAGATGCCCTGTATGTATCTCACCAAAGAACATCAAAGCCACAAAGCACTATTATTTAAAAAATAAAATAAAAAACTGTACAAACTGGTCACTACACGGCCTCTTTCAACAATGCCCCCAAAACTACGTCAACGTGCACACACGCTACTGGTCTTGGCCGGTTCCATTACCCTTCAAAGGGAAGGGGTCCGAGTGTAAAAAAAATAAATAATTAAAAATGTTGTGGGTATTATACGAGATACTTAGAATTATCATTGTTCTCAGTATATTGTAGCACCAAATGTACTGAGACAATTTGCCGCTTGTTTGCAGTTAAGGAAGAAAACGGATATTTATTTGGTTGTGGCGGTGATGGTTTGTACCAGTTTGATTCCCTTTACAAACAACGCGAGAATAGGGTGCACATGAGCCTTTAAAATAAACTGAATTTAGAGTCGTGATATTTTTTCTCACTAAAGTCGTACAGTTCATAGATTTAGTTATCTTTATGTTTTCTCTTCTATTATTTTCCATCTGTTTGCTTGTAGAAGTCATTGAAGTGGCTGGTACCAAACAAACATTTAAATGACTTGCAATCATCATTTATATGCTCTTGTGAAACACGGTCCAATGTGTGTCGTGTATTTAAAGCTCATGTTTCATTCACAAACGGAGTGGATCTGAGTTTTTAGGTTAAAAAAAAATAAAAAATCGTCACGAACAGGATTCGAACCTGTGCGGGGAAACCCCATTGGATTTCGAGTCCAACGCCTTAACCTCTCGGCCACCGTGACTATACTCAAAAATGCCCAATTAGGAGCTTATGTAGGCATTTGATGTACAGTGAGTCACTGCAGACAGTCGTAGAATAAGGAGTACGTCCGGACTTTCCTCATCTTAAAAGCCACATGCTCTTAGAGGTTTGTGTGTCTCTGCTTTTCCCTTCCTGCAACAGATCATTCAGGTGAGATACAACATGTTTCTCTGCTATTCTACAGTCAGTGCATCAAGTTAAATTACATCTTTTCATTTTCCCCACCAACCAGCAGTTTTCTCATTTTCACCCTTTAACCCCCTGAGATCCCGTGTCCTCATATGGGCACGTTAAGCTTTAGGTTTGTGGCAGCTTCTTATTCTGCTTCATTTACACTTTTGTCCTCATAACTATTTACCAGTTGGTGTAAAAAAAACATGATAGCGGTCAGTTCAGTGGATTCATTCTGCAGCCGATCACGTAACAAAAGAGCAAAAATGTACAAAACCTCATCAAATCTTAAAGTCGTAAGTTATTAACTTTTCTAGTTTAAAATGACATGCAAACATGACAAATTCTATCAACAGTAACAGCCACAACTTCGCTAATTAGCAAATACTCGTTTGAGGACATTGGGATTTCATTATTCTATCTTTTCACAGCCATGCTCAGGTTTATATTTTGTTGCATACTGATCCCAAATACCTTGGAGAAATTAAAAATGCTTACCAAAGTAAAGCTCAGGTCTCAGGAGGATAAACAGGAGGCCCATAATGATGAGCACTGTTTGCAGGGCCGCTCCACCTAATTCAGTAGAGAGTTAGCACAGAGTAAACGTATTAAATTACAACCAAAAACAAGTAATAAGAATAAAAATAAAAATAAATAACCTGCTGCAGCTTGCATTTTCATCACTTGGCTACTGAATTTCAGCACAGTTTCAAACCTGATAAGACAGCAGGACTAAGCACCAGCAGCAGCAACTGCGTCAGTGGTCGCACAGTTGTTAATACTAGTTTGGACTATGGTAAAAATACATTTTCAACTCGACCAAACATAATAATGACGTGATGAAACTGAAATAAAACACCAAATCAGACCGGACATGCAGGCAGAGATGATAACTGTGCAGAAAACTAATGAAAACTCATGACAAACATAAACAGCGCAGATGCAGTGCGCATTAAACACGGTGAAGCAGAAAAATGTGCTAGCGAGCTAGCGCAAATAAAACGTCTTCACACAAAACGGCGTAATGAAAAAAATGGCACAACCTAATGTTACCTTTATATTGCAACTTCCTCTTTTCCTCCTCGTTTCTTCTCTTTCGGGCTCGCACGGCCTTTACATCTCGTAAATAAGAAAAACCTCACCTGCCTGTGACCTGAGCTCTGCTCCGTCTGACCCCGAGGTCTCACCCGTCATGTGACTCAGCAGCGCCACATTTTAGGGACAATCATTGATTATTTATTTGTTAACATTTGTCATTTTCAAGAGAGAACACGCAAAGGAGGGCGACTGGGCACAGAAAAACATTTTTATTTTTTATTTTTATGGTTTTCAATTATAGTTTTTTCCTCGAGGCCAAGGGTGTCTGGCGGCGCCCCTCCAGCAGGTGGCGCTCTAGGCGACCGCCTATATCGCCTATGCCAAGAGTCGGCCCTGACTGTGGGATAATGTGCAAGGTCAGACAACAGCATAGTGAAGGAAGCAAACAATTTTGCAAGAACCACACCATCCATGCTGCATCTCAGCAAGCTGCCGTCACCTGGCTCGTCATAAATAAAGGTTCAAGAACCTGTGAAAACTTTTACAACTGTCTCCGTGCAACAGTGGGTGGGAGGCTTCTCCCACTACGCTGGAGGACTGAGAGGTTCAGGAGGTCCTTTGCCCCCACAGCCATCACACTGTACAAGGCCACTGTTTAAATGCTTTAAGTCTAATTTGTAAATTGTTCAACTGTACATAGTTTTCACACAGTAATTCATATTAACATGCTGGTACAGCCCATACATATATATACTCCCACATATATCTACATATTTCTCTTGCACTGTAGATTGTGGTGATTTTGTTGGTGTGTTATGTTGATGCCTGTGTATGTTTGTGGACAAGCTACTGGACACTTGAATTTCCCAGGGGATGAATAAAGTATTTTATAAAGTATTCTATTCTATAGTCAGCAGATTGGATTTTGGAATTTTTAAATTAACAGATGGCTGGCGATGTGAAAGCAAGCAATGTAGGATTGAGTCAGTTTCAGTTTAGCCCTACAGTTGCCATCTGTGCATGTGAAGAAGAAGAAGCAGAAGAAGAAGAAGAAGAAGAAGAAGAAGAAGTCCCTAACTGACACGATTGACTGTATATGAGTGACACTAGTGACACCTACTGAACATCCTAGTGCAGACGTGTCACCAATCAAACTTAATTAGACTTAGACTTAATGATATGTCCATTACTTTGCCTTTAAATTTGTTATTAAGGGAAACTGCCTTGAAGAAGTATATAAATGTTAATATTAAATCTTACCTGTAGAGCGGATTCAGAGATGTTTTCAGGTTTGTGGTCATTAATGTGTCTTTAGAGAACCACTGATCAGAAAAAGAAGGTTCATCTGAACTACATCAACTATCTGGCTGTTAACAGACACTAGTTAAAGTCTAAGGTGAGAAAACTCAATTATCTTTGTTTTATCTTTATCACCATAATTAGACCAATAATATATAATTGTACAAGAACAAACACATAAAAACTAACAGCCGTCACTTTTTAAAACAGGATGTGATCCAGAGTTTTCTGAAATGTTCTCATGGTTCTATTCCAGCATCCAGCACATACACATCCACTCCTGGTGTCATTGCCCTCATTAGTTTCACCTGTGTCTTGTCATTGTTGTGTATTGATGTGCTGAAGAAAAGAAGAGATCACAGCTGACAAGTCCCCTCTTGCATTTAAAAAGGCTTTATTACAAGAAAGAAGACCGTCAAAAACTCTTGTCGAATCTGAGAGAGCTTCTGGTCCCATTTGCCGAATCCTCTCTCTTGTTCAGCTCCAACAGTCTCTTACATATATATATATATATTCTCATCCCCAAGAACCCCACATTTATCAACAAAGGAAACTTGTCTTCTCACGTCTGGTAATTTTATGAGCCAACTATAAAAAGTAACTTAAAGATAAACTGGTTAATCTTTACACCACGTACACACTTCACAAACCCCAAAGCAGGAAGAGGGATAGGATCATATACTACATCGTCCCTCAGTCCTTATGTGTGTATATATAGTCCTGCCTTTCCCTTTGTTCTCTGTTGCGTCATTTTTGTCCCCATCATCCTGTCTCTATGTCCTTTTGTTTTGTAATCCTGTCCCTCACCTTCACCATTCCTGACAGAAATATCAGATAAACATCCAAAAGGTTTTAGATTCCAATGTTGACTCAGTGGAGTCTATAAACAGAAACACATCTATATGCTGAGTGAGTGAAACTGAACACTGGCTGCATCACTGTGAGTAGAATGTGTTTTAGTTCATGTTTCGGTTGAACATGTGGTTTATTCTGCAGCATTTATCTGAGTCAGAGTCTCTCTACACACAAGCTGCTGCTGCTTCAACCTCTGGATCATCAGGACACAGCTCATCCTCTCTCAGCTCACATACCGTCCTCTTCACAAACATCATCACCTCCATCTGTAGAGAAGAAAGAAGAGAGGAGATAAATGAGCTGTCATTCATCAGCTGTCAGTCAGTGATGCAGCTCATCCAGTATAAAGAGCAGCAGGGACTTCTGTCCTGTTCAGAGCAGCACTGGAGCAAATATATACAAATGTGATGAGTGGACCTCTGTAGAAAGAGCACATGGTTACTAAATGTAATGCTGCTTCTGTGATGTGCAGGCTTCAGTCAGACTGATCTCAGAGCTGTGATCAGTTGTTGATCAGATGTGATGAATGACCACCACTGTCTCTATACATCTTGGAAGGCTGTCAGCTGGAATCCAGCTTTATTTCCTGGACACATCAACACAACAACAGCAGTCGTCTTCACATCAACTCAAACACATGATCACAACAAGCATCTGGCTCATCTGATTGGCTGACTGTTGTCTCTCTCTCTGTCTTTCTGTCCAATCCTGAAGCCTGTCTCCATTCTCCTCTCACAGCTTCACTGAGAAGCTGCAGGTTTACAGGAAACACTGGATCTTTGATACTAACTGTGTTTAGGAAGATACTGATGAAAGCAGCATGGACTGACTGGAACCGTCTACTCACCCCAGAGTCTCCAGTTTATAGTCTGGACTCTCCACAAGATCAAGAAGCTGCTTCACTCCTGAATCCTTCAGGTTGTTGAATGTCAGGTCCAGATGTTTCAGATGGGAGGGGTTGGACTTCAGAGCTGAGACCAGAGAATCACAGCTGATCTCTGACAAACTGCATCTCCTCAATCTGAATAAAGAATAAAAGATGTAGATTAAATCATGAATAATTATGTCAGATGAGTTATAATCAGTGAGTCTTTCTCTAAAATGAGCAGACTGACTTTCTCCATTTGTTAATAAAGAGTACCATGACATGGCATGTTTTTTGCGGTTCATTTATGAGTTTTTGAGTTGTCTCCAATATAATAGGATCAGAACCATGAAAAACTGTTTCTTGACTTGGGGGATGATCTATATTTTGGAACAAAGGCTCCTACATGTGCAAACTGAATTGCCCTATTTGGGATAGATAAAGTTGTTTGATTGATTGACATGTTACGTTCTTCATTATTTATTGGTCTCTACATTGTGTGCATTTTTAAATGACAGAATCACAAACGTCCTTCTCATATTCAATAATGTCATGAAGTTCACACAGTGTTTGTTGACCAGAAGTGCAGCTAACGGCATTGCACAGTTAGATGTTTGTCTTCAGTTGGTGATTAAACATATCAGATCTACAACAGTAACAGACAGTGAACTGACCCCAGAGTCTCCAGTCTACAGTCTGGACTCTCCAGAAAACCACACAGCTGCTTCACTCCTGAATCCTTCAGGTTGTTGTAACTCAGGTCCAGATGTTTCAGATGGGAGGGGTTGGACTTCAGAGCTGGTCCCAGAGAATCACAGCTGATCTCTGACAAACTGCAGTCAATCAACCTGAATAAAGAATAAAAGATGTAGATTAAACCTCCTCAGACATGTTTGACTAACTTTGTCCTTGTGATATTGTGGATCTCCATCACGTCTTCTACAGACATCATCACTTACTGACTAAACCCAGTAACATGTAACACCAGTTGTAGCATCCCTTCACTGCTTCTCTGTGTATTTTAGAACAGATGTTAAAGTTTCAATGATGACTTTCAGTCTGGTGTGATGTGGCTTGTCTCTGTAGCAGCCATGTCCTCTGACCACAACATGCACACAGCTCCTCCATTATCAGTCTCTGTTACTAATTCCTGGGTGGAGGCTAAAAACCAGAGGAGACTGAGCCTTTGTGGTCAGAGACCATTGACTCTGGAAATGAGCTCAACCTTTTGTCTGCAGTCATTCCAACAGAGTCCTGTCTCTTCTCCAGCTTCTGTTTGAAATCCTCCCACTGAGCCTGAATCCTGCTTTGTTGGGATGTTTGGGCCTGTGTTAGGCTGCTGTTTAGGACTCTGCTTTAACACACACCTCACCACAGCAGCTGTGTGGCTTGTCTCTGTAGCAGCCATGTCAGCTTCTGATCCATCAACATCATCACAGCTCCTAACTTCACCTTCATCCAGTTTTCCATTCATGTCTTTCTCTTCTTTCTCTGACCTGTCTCTCTCTCAGACTCTCTGCTGCCTGTTTTTATCTGCTATCATCAGATCTTCATCAGCCTCATTCACATCCTCACACACTCTACAGCCTCATCAGTCCTGACTTCATCTTCACTGACTGATGGAGCACAACATGAACCTGTGGAGGCTCACATTATCTCCCTGTCATAACTCCACTTCTGTCACCTTTAAATTAACCCTGCTCAAGTCTTTCACTTCTATTTGAAGCCACAAGGAAAAACTATTGTTCAGACATTTGGAAAAACACAACATTTGAGAAAAAGAAGAAACTTCCTTCAGATTTGTGCTCATGGAAATATTGAACATTTATCAATGAAAGAACATTTGACACATCAGTCAATGATTTAAATTAAATAAATAAAGAAAACCTCCAACAGCTCCAGTCAGTGAACTGACCTCAGAGTCTCCAGTCTACACTTTGGACTCTCCAGTCCACCAGGTAGATGCTCCATTAATAAATCCTCCAGGTTATTATTACTCAGGTCCAGCTCTGTCAGATAGGAAGGGTTGGACTTCAGAGCTGAGGCCACAACTTCACAGAGAGTTGCTGAGACGCCATGTCCAGATAATCTGTGATTAGAAAACATATAAAATCTGTTGTAAAATCAGATCATTAACATTGTAGATCCAGACTGAATGAGTATCAAACAGAGTGAGGTGATCATTTGATGAACATCTGTGGTTCAGCTCATCTCATCTCACTGTGTTTGACATGACACAATGACTCTCTTCAGTCTCTTTCACAGCTGCAGACTTTTGATGAGAACCTCTGTTCTGGTTTCATCTTGTAGATGAAGGAGGTAAATAGAGTTACATTTAGGCTTCATACTCTCCACAGTCTGTCAGTGTGATTTGATCCACACAGTCAGAAGGAAGACGTCTGGTTGATGAAAACATTTCTTCAGTTTGACTCCAGAACATTTAGAATGAGTTGAACTCAGTGAACAGTTCCAGTTGGAGAGATGATCTCTCTTTGCTACCTGCTACTGTCAGCTACGACTGTTCACGTCCATACGCAGGAAAAATCTGATGATGCTGCCAAACTCTGCAGAAATTAAACTAAACACTTGACAAGAAGGAATTCACCTTTTACACAAACACAGTGCGTTAACTGAACCAGGGATATCTGACTGATGCGTTTGTTTTTGGGTGATGAGCTTACAGCCTGAAGGGATCTAAAAGAAAATGTAGACAGAATACAAACAGAACTAAAACGGTTCATCCTTCACAGCATGTCATGTATAAAACAACTTGGAAAAATAAGGTAAAAATATACCTCTAATAAAATGACACTTGTTATGTGAGTGCGGTTATTTTGTTACATGTAGATCTGGTTTTCAACCACTAAACTCACCAAAACAAACACAAAAAAATACAATTGTGTGTGTCTCAAAAACGTCCAGCACCTCCTCCCTCATTAGTTTTATTAGTGTTTCATGAGGATTTCATCACACAAAGAAATGGTTAAAAACAATATAGAATCTAAGATTTATTGTGTAATAGATAATAAGAAACATCAAAACCAACTAAAAGAGGTAACACCAAGAATAATGACACTAATGTAATCCTGTGTAAATCTGAATAACTAAACTACTAATCTCCACTGATTGATTCTGTTAATGATTACATCAGGACTCACCGAAACTTTCTGCAGTTCCTCACAGCTGGAATCAGTCTCCGTCGTCCCTCATTTGATGTGTTGTACTGATCCAGGTCCAACTCATCCAGAACCTCCTCTGACATCTGCAGCATGTAGGCCAGAGCTGAGCAGTGGATCTCAGAGAGTTTCTTCTCTGATCTTTTCTCTGACTTCAGGAATTCTTGGATCTCCTGATGAACTGAGAGGTCGTTCATCTCCATCAGACAGTGGAAGATGTTGATGCTTCTGTCTGGACAGATTTCCTCAGCATTCATCTCCTTCAGGTTCTTGATGGTTCTCTGGATGATTTCTGGACTGTTCTCTGTCTGACCCAGCAGACCTCCTAAGAGTCTGTGGTTGGACTCCAGAGAGAGGCCATGAAGGAAACGAACAAACAGGTCCAGGTGACCATTTTTACTCTCCAAGGATTTAATCATGACTCTGTTCAGAAACTCATCCAGAGACTTAGCAGCGACCTGGTGGTCTTTCCCCAGAAAGTCCTTCAGCACCTCTGTCTTCTTGTTGGTGTAACAGTGGAACATGTAGACTGCAGCCAGAAACTCCTGAACGCTCAGATGAACAAAGCAGTAGACTGATTTCTGGAAGATCACACTCTCTCTTTTGAAGGTCTCTGTACAAACTCCTGAGTTCACTGAGGCCTCTGTCACATCCAGACCACAGCGCTCCAGGTCTTCTTGGTAGAACATGATGTTTCCTTCCTCCAGATGTTCAAACGCCAGCCTCCCCAGCTTCAGAAGAACTTCCCTGTCAGCCTCCATCAGCTCCTGTGGACTCGTCTCATGTCCCTCATGGTACTTGTTCTTCTTCCCCCTTGTCTGAACCATCACAAAGTGTGAGTACATGTCAGTCAGGGTCTTGGGCAGCTCTCCTCTCTGCTCTGTAGTCAACATGTGCTCCAGAACTGTAGCAGTGATCCAGCAGAAGACTGGGACTCACACAGGATGTGGAGGCTCCTGGAGGTCTTGATGTGGGAGATGATTCTGCTGGACAGCTCTTCATCACTGAACCTCCTCCTGAAGTACTCCTCCTTCTGGGCGTCAGTGAAGCCTCGTACTTCTGTTACCCTGTCAACACATGTAGGAGGGATCTGATTGGCTGCTGCAGGTCTGGAAGTGATCCAGACCAGAGCCGAGGGAAGCAGGTTCCCCGTTGATGAGGTTTGTCAGCAGCACATTGACTGATGCCTTCTGTGTGACATCAGACACAACCTCACTGTTGTTGAAGTCCATGAAAGTCTGCTTTCATCCAGGCCGTCAAAGATGAACAAAAGTTTCCAGACAGCCAGCTGCTCTGCTGTGACCTTCTGTAATGTTGGATGGAAAACATGGAGCAGCCTGAGAAGACTGTACTGCTCATCTTTGATCAAGTTCAGTTCCCTGAACGAAAGCACAATCACCACACTGACATCTTGGTTTTCCAAACCCTCTGCCCAGTCCAGAGTGAACTTCTGCACTGAGAAGGTTTTTCCAACACCAGCGACGCCGTAGGTCAGAACCAGTCTGATGTGTCTCTGTTGGTCAGGTAAGGCTTTAAAGATGTCGTGGCACCTGATTGGAGTGTCATGGAGAGCCTTCATCTTGGAAGTTTTCTCAAGCTGTTTCACCTCATGTTGGGTATTAACCTCTTCACTCTGTCCCTCTGTGATGTAGAGCTCAGTGAAGATCCTGTTGAGGAGGGTTCCTCTTCCTCTTACATCAGTTCCTTCAGTCACACGTTCACATCTCCTCCTCAGACTGATCTTATGTTCATCTAAAACCTCCTGGAGACCAACATCTGATGGAAAGAAGAACAAATGTGAGACAGAAGGAAAACAGTTTCTTTAATCACAAAGAACAGATAACTGTCTTGTGTTATAAACTGTTTGGGAATGATACATTAGAAATACATCAGTTCATTTTTTTTTTAATTCAATATGCAGGATAAGATGTGTATAGGTTAGAGAAGAAGGAGACGTTAGCAGGAAAGCTAATGTGGGCTGTTGTTCAGAGTCTGTGTCTCTTGTTGTGTCTCAGGCTGCTGTCTGGCTGTTAGTCAGTCTGACTGTCTGTAATACACAGCATTCACTCCTCTCTGTCCTGCTGTTATTACTCTGGAGTAGAAACAAAGCAGTGACATTTCACTGGGAGTTCATTGAGAATGATCTTTATAATGATCTTAAATCCCCATGATGCAGAACACAACAATGAGTCTGGATGAAATCAACAAGTTTCCAGAAAAGAGTCCATCAGCAGACAGATGTCCAGTCTTACTTTGTCCAGTGCTGCTCTGACTGGCTGTCTGCAGTCCAGGTCTTGTTGTGGATCTTTGTCCACACTGGGGACAGGAGGAGTGTCCTGATGAAGCAGACTGGTCCCAGTATGAGGTGATGCACTGTCTGCAGAACCAGTGTCCACAGCTTTTAGAGACTGAATCCTTCAGGACGTCCTGACACAAAGCACAGCAGGACGGCTGCTCCTCCACAGAAACAGGACTCCTCTTCCTCTCTCTGTCAACACATTTATTCATCATGAAAATCATTTGAAGATTGAAAATCTTTACAGACTTCAACATTAGGACAAATATATCTGAACATTGATGAGTGGACATTCAGAAATGGAGGTTCTCAGGTTTTACTACAGAAATACCATCAGTACTTCCTGGTTCTAAACCCAGTCCAGGATCTTACCTACCTGCACTAAAACATCTGCATCATTTACTGTAAATCATCATCTTCCATCAGGTCAGTTTACAGTAGAAACAATCTCTTACTTTGTGTCTGAGGGTCCAGGTTCTTCACTGAATTTTATAGGTTCTTCTCTGGACCTGTCACTCTTCATAGACAGACATCTGGATACTGTAGACTCTGGTCTCTGTCTGTGGTACTGACCTCTGCAAAATCAAACACATTTTATTCTCATCAATCACTGATAAACTCTGAGATAAAAGTCATTTCAGTAGCAGTAAACACACTAACTCCAGCTATTGCAGATAATGAGATGGTTTCATGTTTGTAACAGTCTCTGAGATTAGATTCCAGCTTTTCTAGGAGACTGACAGCTGTCAGAGAAGCTCAGAGGAAGACAGGACTCAATATTTCTATTTGAGCCATGAAATCAATTCAAATATATCAGCAAATATATTGTAGTTAAAATGAATCAACCCTCAGGGACAGAAAATATACTGGAACAGACACAACTGATTTAAAATGAGTCATAAATGAGTTAGTAGCTTCTCTTACTTTGTGTCTGAGGTTCCAGGTCCTTCACCGAATTTTATAGGTTCTTCTCTGGACATATCACTCTTCATAGACAGACATCCGGATACTGTAGACTCTGCTCCATCCTCCTCTTCTTCCATCTTCTGGACTTCAGTCATTCTGAGGTAAACCAGTAACACTGAGTTTACATCAACTTCAGTTCCAGTCAGTTTTCTCCAGTCACTTTATTTCTGGTCAAACATATTTTCACTGGAGACATTTTATTGAAACACAACAATGATTCAGCCGGTTCATGAATCCTGGCTGCTTTCTCTGGATTTATTTTAGCTTCACACTGTCAGTGCAGCTCATTCTGATCTATAATATTTAATGTCAGCTACCACAGCTCAGTGTTAACATTATACTGAGCTACATTCTCCTAGAAACAATGGAAGTGAAACACAGAAGAGTTTCTCTCCAGTTTTCACTAAACAACAGTCAGTGTTTTGCTGCTTCTTGTTCACCATGAGAACATTGTTCCACTGTTGTCCATATAGATTATTTATTCTTGTTTATTTTAAATAAATCAATATTTTTTCAACATGCACCATCTGTGAATAATTATCCACTGTTTCCTGTTATGTTAATGTCTTGTAAAGCTGCTCACACTCTGAACTGAGTCTTGTTGTCATGTTGAACCCAAAACTGATCCAACCTGCTCTGGTCAGTCAAGTTCAACCACAGCCCTTTGTGTCGAAGACTGGTGTGACCTTTAGTTATGAAATGCTAACATAATAGTTGTACTTTCGTTTTTACTAAAACTAAAGAAGTTTAGATGTATTTGTCCAGTGCTGTAATAACTATACCTATATATATATACAGTTATATATATATATATATATATATATATATATATATATATATATATATATATATATATATATATATATATATATATATATATGTCAGGTTTTTAACACAAATGTGTAAAAACAAAAAAGTCCAAATGTTGTTTTTGGTCATTTCACATTAAACAGATGAGCTCAGTATCATTAACCTGATGTGTCAGTAGACACAGGAAGCTGTTTGTAGCAGTTCTCTTACTTTGTGTCTGAAGGTTTAGATTCATCACTGAAGTCTGGAGGATGAAGTCTGGACTCTTCATAGACAGACATCTGGATCCTGGACACTCTGCTCTGTCCTTCTTGTCCTCCTCTAATGGAATTAGTCTGAGAGAGAAACCAGCGACACTGACTGTGAGCTCAGAGCAAAAGAATCTCAACCAACACGTTTTTCAAGAGACGCACCAAGAAATCAACAAGAAAGTAAAACACACACTTTTCTCTTTGAACTGTCAGAAGTTGATTGTTGTGAATCTTCTTCCCTCCACAGTCGATAAAGAGAAAACTGACTCAAATGATAATAATATTGTGTCAACACTCACCCTGTCTCATCATTCAACCTTCTTCTGTTCACTCAGAATAAACCCTGAGCTCATTTCAGAATTCACTTCCTGTTCTCATGTAACTTGTTCACTTGCTCAGGTGAGCTCCTCCCCACAGGAAATCAGGTGAGTTTATCTGTGAGGATCAGACTCACTACATGACGTGTCAACATATATCAACATATAAAATGGTTCATCTCACATATTTAGAAACACCCCCTGCATGTTACTGATATTACATGTTTGGGTCAAATTGACCCGGAGGTGAAAGGGTGTTACAAACGTGAGACTATTTCTTTCTTTGAAACTGTGACACATACAGTACTGTGCTAAGGTTTGTAAAAAATGCTGCAAACTAAGAATGCTTTCAAAAATATAAATTATGAATGTGCATTTTTATCCATTTACTTTACTACCCTTTGGCTTCAAATCAGCATCAATCCTTATAGGTACACTGGCTCAGTGTCAGAGATTTTGTAGGATCTCTGTTTCTGTGCATAGTTGAGTCTCTTGGTCTTGTTTCCATGTCAGTGAGATGGATTTCTGGCTGCAGCTCTTTCATGAAGACCACTTGTGCCCAGACTTCTCCAGACAGTAGATGATGAACCTGGGTCCCACTGGTTTCTGACAGTTCTGAGCTGATGTCTCTGCTGGACGTCTTCAGACTTTAAAGGGAAATAAGCTTGATGTGTTTTTCATCTGCTGCACTAAGTTTCCTTGACCGACCACTGCGTCTACGATCCTCAATGTTGCTTGTTTCTTTGTGCTTTTTCAAAAGAGCTTGAGCACATCTTAAAACACCAGTCTGCTTTGAAATATTTGTCTAGGAGATCCTTGCTGATGCATTATAACTACCCCGTGTCTTGTTGCTGTGTAGTAAACAATCATTGTTTATAGTTCATACAGCATTTTTTCTCGCCTGCCTAAAACTTTTACGAATGAAAGGCGAGTGTGTGTTTGTAGTGCACGTCTTTGTCCAGAGGAGGGCAGCATGACTCTGTGTCATGTGATTGACTGGAAACTCAGCACGAATCTGTCAAGTTACACACACTCACAGTGAGTCACACTCACCGCTTCTTAAAACATCCTTTCAACATCAAGAATTAGAATATGTTCTTAAAATTGTGCTTGAATTTTACTTGCAAAAAAGAGGACATTTATTAATTTTTAAAGCCAACAATTTACACAATCTGGGATTCCTGAGTTTTTCTGGGGTTCTGTTTACTCGGAAGAGTTAACCACTTCAGATTAATTACTCAGGTTTTCCATATTTTTTCGAATTATTTTTAAACATCTTCATCAATCTCAAGCAAAGGTTAAAAAGAAACCGTGGTTTTAGACAAGATTTTAATTTAAAACCTCAAGCCTATCTATCTATCTATCTATCTATCTATCTATCTATCTATCTATCTATCTATCTATCTATCTATCTATCTATCTATGGTGCGTCCAGGACTTTTATTTTGAAATCACAGTCACACTCGGTGCCGTTAGCTTGATGCAGGTCTTGTTGTTTCCGTGGAGCTTCATGTCGGTTCACCGCTGCTTCCTGACAGCAGCTGCATGACTGGTAAAATAAACTTCTTATTTCTTTTTTAGCCAGACCTCTCAGATTACAGTTACTTTATTTGTTCCGAGTAGAAGGAGAATCGTTTGTTTGAAGGGAAAACGCGCTGTCATAAACCGTTTCATAAACTATTTCATGATCTATTTCTTGACATTGTTGTTGTTTATTTACTTGTATATATACATATTGCCTATAGATAAAATGGTTAGATGAACGTCCTGTCAAATGCTTTCGCTTTGCACCTCTTGGGGCGTGCATTTTATTTATTTTTTATTTTCATTTAGGATGTTCACTTCCGCATCCTGAATTTACCTGCGAGTCAGGTTACATGTCAAAGAGGAGAAACTTCCTGAAACTTCTAGTTTTCTACTTCATCTAAGTAGTTTTAAACATTGTCTGCAGATATTAGTTCATACAAACATATCTGTTGTAAAAGGAAAATTAAAATTAAAAAGTGCCTCCTGTTTTTTTTTGTTTGTTTGTTTATTTGTTTTTATTTATTTATTTATTTACAATTATGGTTCCCTGCAAGAAAGCAAAAGATCCAAAATAACCTGGGCACATATTCATGTAAAACACAGGTCTCAAACATATGGCCTGCAGCCCTGCAGCATGAATTTGCCAACAAAATTCTATAACTGCTATTCCTAGTTTATCCAACACAACACTGAGACGCATGACTAAAGAGCACACAGGCATGTGTCCAAATTGCATTTATTTTTCAAAAAAATGACAATAAAAAATCTTTTATTTTGAAGAAAAGTTTATTAAATATAAACATTGTCCTAACTTACTTGTTCTTCTTTGCACTAAAACACAAAAACAAAGAAAAGTCTTAGGATTAAGTGGGTCTCTATGTGTGAGTTTGACCTCCCTGATTTAAAACATCCTCTGAGATTCGAGGAGTACAAATCCTGAACAGTCTTTAACATTATGAGTTATATTGAAGGTTTTCTGAAATGCTGTGTTTAAATGTAGACATGAGGCATCGTTTGGTTAAATGTGTGTTAATTTGCATTTACTTTGCAAAGCAAGAATGTTAACGCTGAAATTATTTTCTTTGTTTTAGACTTTATTTATTGTTTTGACACAAACTAAATAAAACCAGCGTTTTTTTTGCTCTAATACCTCTTGTGTCCTCTCCTCTCGCAGTCATGGCTCTGTTCGAGAACTGCTCTTTGCTGCTGGAGCTGAAATATTTATCGTACAAGGAGAAGAAGAAGGTTCAGTTGGCGGTGACAGAGAACGGGGGCAACATTGCCTTTGTGGTCAATAAACAGGTCTGAGATCCAAGGCGCCATCATTGTTTTTGCGGCGTTCTGCAAACCTTCCCCTCCCTCCTCTTTATCCATGTATTTCTGCCTACGTTTCCCACAGTGCTCTCTGGTAGTGACCAGCGATGTGGCCAACCTGAGCTCCAACAGGCTGCGCAGCATCCACAAGCACCAGATCCCTGTGGTCGGAGTGGATTACGTGTACTGCTGTGTGGAGAGAGGAGTCCGTCTGCCTGTGGACGAATACAAACTGGACACGTCCTCCACTTCAACGCTTCCTCCTCCTCCTTTGTCTTCACCAAAGAAGACTCCACGTCCACGTCAAGGTCAGTCCTCGCTGATGGTTTCAAGACACTTATGTACTAAAAAAAAACACAAACAAAAAAATGTAGGAATTTGGTTTGTGCACTTTACTGTGAAATCCAAAGCAGAGCTGCACCCACTCCCACTCAGTGACTCATGACTCCTCTGAGATTATTTTTAAGGCCTCACACAAGTCTTGTGTTTCTTATCTTGTCAACACACATGTTGATTTGTGGCCCTTCACATGAAATGGACCCATCCTGCAGGTTTAACCACACAATCTGCTGCAGGGTGTGTTTGCTCATGGTGTGTGTTCACTTGTGAACCACGGTACAGGTTTTCTTTAGACCTTTACCTCCAGCGTGTGGCTTCACTGTGAGATTTTAATGTGTCCTGTCTTGTCTTTGTGGTTTTTAAAGTGTCTGTGATCCATGTGGTGGATGAGACGCCTCAGAGGAACGAGGCTCCGCAGAGGAGTGGGAATGTCCTGGAAAAGTTCAGGTGAGGAAAGAGGGAACGTTAGCGAGTCACATTAGACCTGGAGGACCATGTAGTCTGTGAAGAGTCTCTGCCCCCGTTCAGACCTCACGTTAATCTGGTCTCAGTCCACATGTGGGGGTGGTCTGGGACACATGTGACCTCATTCCTTCAGTTAGTGTGATCACACAATGAGTCCTGGTCCCATTAAAGACCAGCTACTCAACAGGAGAGGAGATGAACTCATTCATTCTTAACCTGAATAAGTGACGTCTGCTCATTAGTGATAAGACTTTTAAGAGATTATAGTTCATTTCAAACTGAACTAGAGACTAATCTGAACTAGAACCAACTGATTCTGAGCTTTGTCTCTAAAAGAACCAGTATCAGAAATAAAGAAGAACTTCTTTAATGATCACCCAGTACTTTTTTTTTTATCTTGCTTTTCTTAACCTTTGCCCAGGTCCTTTGACTTATTAGTAATAGTATTAAAATGATGTGAAGCCTAGAAGCCAGGCGAACTTTAACTTTTTAGAATCTCTCTGCAGAGCCCAGACAAACACTTCATCTGAGCGCTACGACTGGTTGCAGAACCATCCAGATGATACAGAGACATTATTTGTATCTGAATCTGGTTACACCTGGAATTAATCTGGAACTTTCAAAAGTTTTTTGTAAGAACAGAGCTGCCAGCATTCATCATTGATTACAGTGGTAATATAAGAGCTCAAAGCTCCAGACTCTGGTAGATCTCTGCTTTCATATCTCTGTCACATGCTGGTATAAAAACTGCAGTGAACTAACAGTTCACTTGTTTTGCTTCTGTACTGAACTTGCAAGTCAAAAAAAGAACAAAAAAACATACAAAATTTCACTCATCTTTGTTCACCTGTTGTTCAATCTGACAGGATCTACTCTGAAACTGATTCCAAACTTCCATCGTTTCCTGATCGTTTTCACGTGGCCAAGTATTCGATCTATGAGAAGGTGAAGCTGCTCTTCATTTTATTCAGCTTTGTACGACTCTAGCGCTGGAAGAACTGCTGCAACATGATTTCCCATATTTCTCTGCAGAGAAACAGCTGGTGGGTACTGGAGCTGCAGAGCTCCACAGGAGAGAAAGGACGTCAGTATCGGGTGGTCAGGTACTGGAAGGAGGATGCTGGAGCACAGGTATGAAAGCTTTACTGTTGTACTGCAGCTTTAAATGTGTTGTAACTGGAGTCAGACTTTTAAGGACCTGTTTAAACTGGAGCTGTTTTTATTAATCTCTATTAACGAAAGGGATATTTTTCCTCTGTTATTATTCCTTTGTTATTAAAAAGACTGGTGTTTCTATTAATCTCTACTTGTGTGTTTTGTCTTTTCTTCTTCTTCTTTTTTATATTTATATTTTTGCCAGTACTGCCACTCCACTCCACATCAAAGTGATTTACTGCAGCACTTCAGATTTGTTTTTCCCAGCGTTACTGCTGCTTCGATCGCTTCCTGATTTCACAAATAACGATTTGGGCCGAGGTCATAAAACAGAACGACTCTAAAAGGACTTTGTTTTAGCCTTGACAGCCCTAGTTTAAACTTGTTTCTCCTCTAGACCTAAAGCTCACATTTTGTTGTAGTCTGCCGTAAAAGTAAACTGAAACCAATATGATTTTCACTCAACATTTAGACCGAAAACCAACATTTTTTGTCAGGTGCTAAACCTGAAATAAGGGTTGCACATTTTTAATTTGAGTCAAATAAAAAAGTGATGTGATTTTTTATGATTGTTGATTTGTGAAGTCTGAACACTTAGAACATTGTAGCACACTAACCCGTCACATATCTGTGTCCGTGCCGACAGAAGGCGGCGGTGAGGGACATGCAGGTGTTTCTGTCCAGCTCAGAGGAAGCTCTGGAGGTGTACCAATCCCTCAGAGACTCGCTGGAGGCTTCAGGCCTGCAGAAGAGGAGCTGCGTCCCCCCACAGGCCAAGAACCTGGGCTCTGCCCCCCTCCACCAGGTCAGACACTCTCACTGCACGTGATGTTAACAGATCACATTCTCTGATGAGTCTCAGTGAAAACAACGAGAAGTCAACTGTGTTTGAACGGACATGTGTTCCTAATATTCTGACATTTTAAGCTCCACCTTTCTGGCTCTGATTCTACATCAACTGAACATTAGATCAGTCAGCAAGTGAGATTCAAAACATCTGAAAATACATTTAACACATTTCCCCTCTGTATGACCCATGTAGATCTAAGCTTGATAAAGAACAGTACAATAATAAGACTTTCTATATTTCTGAAGCTTAAATGTCTGTAACTCACCATGTCTCAGTATATTTTAGGACTTTCATTTTAAGGAGTTTTTTTTATTGGCGTTTAGCTGGTTTTAATAAGATTTTATTATTTTTATTTATTTATACAATATGTTCAATATGCTCTCATGCCCCTTGGATTAGTAGCTCTTTCATATTTCTATGTTTTTTTCCAAACTGGTTTAAACTAAGATGCCAGAATATCTTGATTCCTGCCTTAAACTGCGTAAAATAGTGAGACTTTTCCTGTTCTTTCACATGGCAGCTTCTGTTGGAGGAGAAGCTGAACACAGGACAGTTATCTGAGGAGGTGGGCGTGTTTGTGGAGCTGCTGTGGACCGAAGCCCTCGGCTGTCTTAACGACATCCTCAGCGTTTCCATCGACAAACTCAGCATCAATGATGTAAAGATTTCTCCTAGGACTGTTCTGGGAAATATCAGCTATAGGTTTGTGATCTCAGATCACTAGAATCACGTCTGTCTCTGTTTGTAGGTGAGCAGGGCCGAGGGCTTGTTGCTTCAGGCTCAGAAGAAGCTGAGGGACAACGATTATGAGGCGGTGATTTCTCTCCTGGGGGAGTTTTACACGCTGCTGCCACACAAAAGACAAAACTTACATCCCGAGGCCAAACTCATCTCTCAGAAACTGGATCTGTGTCAGGTAATGCACATATCCGCTGTTGCATTGGAGGCACTTGTGTAGGTTTGTATTCAATGCTGCATGAATCACACACATCTGGACAATGAAAATGCCCAGTGAAATGATGCAGAATGAACCAGCTGTTGAGACAAATTCCTCCACAAAGTTTAGGTAAAAACCTGCTGATGATCCACCTCTGCTCTCATGTGTCCTTATTTATGATGTGGAGCTACAGTCATGCACCCGGTCTGAAGTCTCATGTTGATAAGCACTGACACAGAGATATTTTATCAGAGCGATCTCACGCATTGTCCCACAGCGTAAACTAACACAATGGTTGTGATCCTGCAGATAGACACACAAAGAACAGATAGTCCTGTTTTGAAAGGGAGTTTTAAATTTAAACTGATTGAGGTGAGTCAGGATTCGTTCGCTGTTGATGTCTCATGAAATTAATTAAGAAGCTTTAAAACATTGGACCAAATTCCCCCCAAATCTAAAAAAATTAAACTCTCAAAACATCAATCAGTCAGAGCCATTTAGTTAAAATAAATAAAATGATATAATCCTTTAATTTATCGCTCTTACTCTTCTGTCATTCACCACATTAAACCCAAATGATTCCATTGGCCCAGCGGTTCATTTTCCTCTGGATTCTGTGGAGTTAGAGAAGCAGCTCTGGGACCATAAGGTCACTGGTTCACATCCCTCCATGTGTTCTACTTGAACAAGCATTTCCTGGAGGCTACAAAGGGGGCAGCATACACTGCTGTGTGAACAAACGAGTGGTTCAAGAATAAATTTCCCCACGAAGGAAATAAAAACGCTGGGTTCAGATTGAAAGAAAAAAAATCAACTGTTCACATTGTGAAGTAATTCAAATAATTTCTGAATTAAACGCTGTATTGAATTATTACTGAGTCAACACATTAGTTAAGATTAGACAGAACTGATCTGCACATGAGAGAGAGAGAGACTTTCTGTGTGGACTAACATGAACACAATCTGCTCCGTCTGTCAAGTTAATCAGAGACGTTGTGAACGTGAGTGAGATGACTCTGAGGAGCCCGGCCCCCTCCTGTGTGGGGAAGTATCGCGCACTGAGGTGCAGCATTGAGCCTGTTCCCTCCAACAGCTCCGAGTTTCAGGCCGTGAGAAATCTGCTGCAGGGCAGGTACTTCAATCTACTGATTATCATTGCAAATAACATTCAAATCTTAATGTGTTCCATATAGGCCACATCCATCCTGTATATGCTTATGCAGCCATGTTTCTGTTTGTGTGTTGCAGTAAAGTGCAGATCCAGCAGATTGTGCGTGTCAGCAGAGGAGTGGAGCTTCAGACATTTAAGAGCGAGCTCGGGAACATTAAGCCTCTTCTACATTCCTCCAGCCCCAGCAACTTTGTGGGGATCCTGTCTCGGTGAGATAAAACACGAAGAAAATACTCAAACCTTCTAAGATCAAACAGGAAACTCCTGATGAAAGATCAGGGGCCTGTTTCTACCTACAGCTAAAGCACATCCTGCAGCATTTCTTTTCTGCTAATCTAGTCTGTCTACTTTGACTACTCACTCCAGTTGGTAGATTAATGCTCGGCTGCATTGTCCCACCATCAGGCTCCTAGCGTAGCACCCTGGGAGGAGCTGCCAGGACGTCACAAAGCAGACCACATGTCAGCTGATAATTATCAAACTAGTAATCAGAGGAAAACCTGATCTTCTAATAACCAGGCCACCATGTGACCTATTTGAACCCACCCAGAAATTGTTGCTGATTAATTCCATGTGTTTGTGCAGACAAACTAATGACAGTGTGTACATGTACGTATTGTATATGCTTCAGAGGCCGGCCAATGTCTGAACAAATAGTAAATGCATGCTGTGGGCTTTAACGTTTCCTGCAGCAGCTTCAGAGCATAGTTTAAATCATTTCATCAGTATTTGACGCCGTGGGTCGAACCGTAAAGAAACCTGACGTTTGTTTTTCAGCTCAGTGTTTTTGACTTCTCTCTCTTTTTCTTTTTAGCGGCCTGCTGCTGCCCCGCGTTGGAGTGGAGCATCATGGGATAGAGAGAACAGACGTTGGCAATCTGGGCAGTGGAATCTACTTTGGTGACACCATGAGGTTAGTGGACCGCCTCAGATGGTGGGTTTATCAGCAGGTTCCTTTGAAAAAGGAACAATTTTAGATGTAACTGCCAGTGAGTCCTTCATGTTTAAAACTTACTTAGTAAATCAAGCTTTCGAAGTCTGATTGCGTCCTCTGTGTTTTCCATCCACAGCACCAGTTTGAAATATTCCAAACCCAGCGTGACGGACGGCTCTCGGCTGCTGCTGGTGTGTGACGTGGCACTGGGACGGTGCAGGGACGTCCACCAGAGAGACACCACACTGACCCAGGCTCCTGAGGGACACCACAGCATGCACGGGGTCCGGCGCACCGCTAACGCTCAGTCTGACTTTGAGGTAAGACCACACAGACCAAACAGTTTGACTGATTTTAATCAGTGATATTAACGTCGATCAGCAACATCTTTATCTTTGTGTTCTCCAGGATGATGAGTATGTGGTCTACAGCACTGACCAGGTGAGGCTGAAGTACGTGGTTCAGTTCAGCATCGAGGGAGACCAACGGAAGGACTTCAGTCCCGACATCAACACATCGGCCGAGCTGTGTCTGCCCCCGTCCAGCCAAGGTGAACTGTCCGGGAAATTTCTTGGTATTTTTCAAGCTCGATATTTGAAACCAGAAACAAAAACTGAAATCTTTTATTCTCTAGTCTAAAACAAAACAAAACAGCTGGATTTTTCCTTGATTGAAGCAGGAAGTAGTCTCCACGGTGAACTCTAAATAAACCTGGTTCTTCTTCCTGGTTCTGACCAGATATCTTGTGTCAGAAAGTCTAAAATTCCATCTGAATATTGTTCCGTGCTCCGTTGAGATGAACAGAAATCACTGACTGATGGAAACAACTTATTCTTCTTCACCTACAAAACTGTCAGTTTTTTTATGAATCAAATAACAACTCGTTTCTGTTTTACTCCCTTGGTTTCGTTTTTCATAGATTAAAACCAAACTAAAAGGAAATGTACTTGTTTAGCATGAAAACTTTATTTAATTTTATTTTTTATTTTTCTCTACAGGCACCATCTTAAACTGTTCCTGCACCCATTTTTTTTTTTTACTTTTACGGATATGTCAAATTTTAAAGTACTACACTCTGAAGTCAAATAACTTTGTCTTGCTACCAGTCACATGACTGCAGAAACTCTTTGTGTGTGCAGACTTTGGTTCGGAGGATAATGGTGTGGAACATGTTAAAAACCCTATGGAGGATGTGAAGGCCGGACTGTTGAACAGCTCTGGTCAGCAGCTCCCTCTGCAGGCCGTCCACGTGAAGTGCAAACTGATGGATCTGCTGTCCCAGGTGAAAAATAAACAGAAGATCTTCTTTCTGTTGTCTGTTGTTGTCCGATGTTTACTGGATCACACCTCGAGATGGAGGTCTGACAGCGGGTGTCTCTCCCCCCTCTCTAGGTTGTCATTTTCCAGAAATACACCAATCAGAGCTCTGAAGCCATCGAAGCGAAGTATGTGTTCCCTCTGGATGATTCTGCAGCCGTGTGTGGATTTGAGGCTTTCATCAATGGGAAACATGTGGTTGGACAGGTAACATGTTTTAACATTTCTATTTTTGTGTTTAAAGTAAGTTTGTTTGTGATGCTCCTGGCCAGTTGCATGGTCAGGGGCGGGGCTTAATGTGGCGTGGGACAGACGATGCCAAGATAGATAGATAGATAGATAGATAGATAGATAGATGGAAACAGAAAGAATAAAAGGCAGCAAAAAGGGTCACAAATAAAGATATATATATACACAAAGAAGAAGAGTAAGCTTCACAGTCCTACACACCATCTGAGCACCCTAGAGTTGAATTACTTTAGCGCTAAATGTCTTTGATTGGTTTCAGTTTCCTTTTTCACCACCTCATAATAAAAATCCAGGCTGCTTGTAACCTGACTCTTATTCTGACAGGAGTTAAGTGTAACTGCACCAGGCTCGAGTGGATATGTTCTCATTGCATCGTACTATACAGCAAACACCCTCCACTGGTGCAGAACCAGAGTGACTCTCTATCTTGTGTGTGTTTGTGTCTCAGGTGAAGGAAAAGGAGAAGGCTCGCAAGGAGTACAAACAGGCTATAGAGAAAGGCTACGGAGCCTACCTCATGGACCAGGATGCCCCAGTATGTGCATCCACCTCCAACCTCTTACTGGTGGTTCTCTGCATCAGAACACTTTTAATGTTTGATCTCCCTGCAGGACGTGTTCACCATCAGCGTGGGCAACCTTCCGCCCGGTGCCACCGTCCTCATCAAAATCACCTACGTGTCCGAGCTGATGGTCAGGGACGGCAGTATCCTCTTCTCCCTGCCAGGCAGCGTGGCCCCGTGGCAGGAGAGCGCCGCGCTCAACCAGACCACTCAGGTGAGGTTCTTAAGAACGTATTAAACAGAGACGGACTTCATCAAGCTTTCTTTGTGTGAATCTCAGGAGGTATAATAACCTGAGGCTAGCTGTGTTCTTAGTGATCTGGTTCTGTCAACAGGTCACTGTGGAGAAGGTGTGTGTGACTGACAAGGAAGCCGGCAGAAGGTGAGCTTCATTATGCATCCAGATTTTCTACCGAGCTTCTGTTTCTCTTTACTTTGACCTGTTTTCTAATGGGTCTCGATTCTTACGTCTCCTTGTTAGCTGAAAGCGTTAGGAGCTCATGAGGCATTCTTTATAGCACACTGGCTTCTACCAATCTGCAGCACTTTCCAAACATGGTGGACCAAATAAAAAACCATCAAACTGTGGAGCAAATACAGATTTGATTTATTCCCAGTTTGTGCATATTGCATATTGATTTCATTATGAGACAAATCTTTCCAGGAGCTGATAAGATGAGGCCTTGGTGTGTTTGAAAGGATTTTTCTATATTCGTCTGGATTGAGGAGGAAAACTCTGCCACCCGTCCTTCTTATTCATGTTTTGATCAATAAAGTCAAAGTGGGAGAACCTCTTGTGCTGATATACTGATGTTTCGTGCTTCCAGTGTTTGCTGATGTGTTCATGTGCTGTTTCTTTTCTACCAGAGAGTTCACCTTGGACGCGTCGGTGGAGATGCCCTATGAGATCTCCAGCCTGCAGTGTGTCACTCACAAAGTCAAGATGAAGGTGTTTGGATTATTTCTAAATATTTTATTATATTTTATTTTATTAGTTTTTCTGGAACTCAGGACGAACACAAAAGTTTAACTCTTTCCAGATGATATTTCTTGTAATTATTAAGCAGCATTTTCTTATATTTATATTTGGTTTTTATATTATGAAGTGGAGTCATTGGAAGAAAGTATTAATTACTTGGGGATTTAGTCATTTTCCTCTTGTCATGTTTATGATTTGATGTTTTGTGATGGCACAGAGAACCGACTGTAAGGCTGTGGTCAGTGTGCTGCCAGGAGAGGTCCTGGGTCCGGACGGTTTCCAGCTGAACATCACTCTGTCTGAAGTCCATCTACCCAGGATGTGGGTGGAAAACCACCCAGACAAGGACAGCCAGGTCTGTCTCTTCCTTTTTCAAAAACTAAACTAAAGTCCCTAAACTTCAGTCCTGTCACCTTGGAACAAGTTTTTATAAGGTTATTCAAATATATGTTTATTTTATCTCAGTGTAAAGCAACATTTATGTTCACATCAAATTTGAGGTTCTCGTCTAAAAAGGTGCCTAGATATTTATATGAAGCAACCTTTTCTACCAGTTCACCACTGATGATGCCTGTAGCTGTGTGTTTGTTGCATCTAAAATCAGGAGTAGTTTTGGACACATTTAAGTCTAAGTAATTACTGTCACACCGTGAAACAAAAACAAGAAGAGCCATGTCTCTGTGTCCTGATTCGGGTCCTTGAAGGAAGGACAGCAGCACAGTGTCATCAGAAAAGTCGATTAAATAGCTGCCTTCTTTCACACTCCTCCATTCACCCGTATTCAGGATGAAAGGGAAGAGCTGAACCTTGTGGTGAACTGGTGGACAGAGCTAAAGAGTTTGAGACACAACCATTTACAGAAAAACCCTTTCTGTTAGTTAAAAAGTCAGACAACCATAAATCAACTTGGTGGGACACGTTAAAATCACTCATCACGTCTCGCTCTCTCCTCCAGGCCTGCATGTTGGTTTTCTATCCGAACTTTGAGGTCGACTCCGGCTCAGCAGCCGATGAAGTCATCCTGTTGCTGGATACGTCTGAGTCCATGAGAGGAGAGTCTCTCCAGGAGGCCCAGAGAATCGCCCTGCAGGTCCTCAAAGTCCTCGACAACAACGTCAGACTCAACGTCATTTTGTTTGGCACGGGTCAGTTAAATGGTTAAATAGATTGAGTGTTCCAGCACTTCATCTTTTATTAGCCGAGTATCATTTACATGAGATATGAGCATTAAATCAACCAGTGGACAAGGACTGCGTGCTTTGAATAACTCAAATGTAATCTGTTCTTTAGTTCCTCAGTTATTTAGCAAAAGTGAGAAATAACAGTAGTCAGTAGCAGTTCCACTTTGTCAGTGGTAGTGTTTCTTATTTCAGGTCACACAGATGCTTTCCTGACAGCAAAGCCACTGTCTGAAGTTCATCAAGCTGCTCGGAGCTTCATCAAGGTGAGTTACCTTTCCCTCCTGTCAGACTCCTCTTCCACACATCAGCCCTTTTGAGTAGTTGGTCTTTAACGGGAGTCAGGATTCATTGTGTTCACACATGTGTCTGTGTCTGGACTGAGACCAGATGGATCCATCCAGGATGGATGTTAATGTTGTTAATGGTTATTTAAGTTTGTGCTGTCTAACAAGCCCACCCCAAATGTAAAATTTAATTTTCATTTCTCCAACCAGCCATAAGCCTACAGCTGTGAATGATCACAATTTAAGTTTCATGTAAAACATGGAAAACAACAACATACAGAATTCTATGACTAAACTTTAAGTGCTTAAAATACACAACAATAATACAGTTTTTTTGTTTTGTTTTGTTTGTGTCCTGATTCAACCTGTCCAGTCTGAATACAGCTCCTATTAACTACTATGAATGGGTTTTATTAGTGATCATGTTGGATGTAACTGCCAGTAGTGGTGCATTTGCAGCCTTTCAACAGTTCATTGACACGTGTTTAAGTAAAACCTATTCCTGATTCCTTTCCCTCCCTGCAGCGCTGCTCTTCAGTAGGGGGCAGCACCGAGCTGTGGCGCCCCCTGCGAGCTCTCAGCCTGCTGCCTCCGTCCCGCGGCGTCAGGAACCTGCTGCTGCTGTCGGACGGCCACATCCAGAACGCAGAGCTCACCTTGCAGCTGCTCAGAGACAACTCTCAGCACAGCCGCCTCTTCAGCTGCGGCCTCAGGTCGGTCGGACCATACACTGTAGATTTGTGGCTGGCTGCACTATACCTCATAATCTCCTTCCCTTCTATGATAGAGGATGGAACATGGGCCAAACAAAAACACTGAAGTAGCTGATATATGTATGCCCATTTTTTTTTATTTGATGGTATTAAAACAGGATGTGACATCATGGTGATTGACTGGACTGCCTGGATGTCCTGGACAAGCAGGAAGAGGTGGCGATGGAAGAGGAGGAGGAGAAGGGACAAACTGGCTGTAGAGGAATAGAGACAGAAGTTGTGAACAGATGTCTAATGTATTAATGTTTCTTCGTCATTTCAGTCCAACAGCCAACCGGCACATGCTCAGAGCCCTGGCACAAGCAGGGGGCGGAGCCTATGAATTCTTCGACACAAAAACCAAACACAACTGGGCGGAGAAGGTGAGACTTTAATAAATCACACTTAATCACTTCCTCCACGTGTTGCATGTGTTGCGTTTGAGAATTTGAAAAAAATAAAAATAAAAATCTGAAGACACATTTCCTTGAGAAAGTGCAGAAAACCTGACATTCAGGGAGACTCGAGGCCTGAGTCCTGAGTCCCAGCAGCTGTGAAGAATGACACACAGGATGAAATAAACGGTGCTGTGTGTCCGTTCTGTCCTGGCTGCAGGTGGCCCGTCAGCTGAAGCGTATGGCATCTCCGGGTTGCAGCTCGGTGTCTGTGAAATGGCAGCAGTTCAACCCGTCAGCTCCTCCTCCTGTGCAGGCGCCCAAGCAGCTGCATGCTCTGTTCAGTGACTGCCATACGCTGGTGTATGGCTTTGTGCCGCACTGCACTCAGGTACACAGTCAGGCATCACAACTTCTGATTCCGTGTGACAAGAGTGACCCTCGTTTTTGCTGATGCTCACATTCTTCCTGACATTGTGATTACTGGTGCGTCACTCAGGCTACACTCGTTGGGAACTTGAGTGGTCAGGAGCTCAAAACCATGGTGTCGACGTCTGAGCTGCAAAAAACGAGAGGAACAGTAAGAACGCACACATGACATAAAGTGAATTGAGTAGAAATCCTTTTACATCATGCAACAAGCATGAGAAGCAGGTACTCACACAGAAAGTCATGCACTGTGAGGACGGCGCAGTGATGATGGTTATGATCTTTTGTGTGTTTTCAGTTCCTCCACAAGCTCACAGCGAGGGCGCTCATCAGGGACTACGAGGACGGGAGCCTGGACACCAGTGAAGCTGGACACGAGGTCTGTTTGAAAGGCAGCGACCCTCGCTACAGACCTCCAGTTTGAGCTTCACAGGTTATTCAATTGTTTTTCTCCAGGGTAAGAAAGTGGAGCTGAAGTCCTTCATCGTGCAGTTGAGCAAAGAGTTCTCGATCCTGTCTCAGTTCACCAGCTTCGTGGCCATCGAGGAAAGGGTCCGTCAGCCTTTTCTTTGCTGTTCAACTCATCCTGAAAACATTCAACACGAGATGTGAAGTCGTTGGGTTTGTCTTTTAATAAAAACACTTTCTTTGATTCATATTTAGGATTCTGAACAAGCAGAGGATGGCTTCACAGACATCCCCAAGTTGATCGCAGAGGAGGATGTGGACTTCCTCTCGTACATGAGTTTTTCTCATGATGACGATACCGACAGTGATTTTTTCAAGTCAGCTTTGGTACATATGCACTTTATATCACTACAAATATTTGTTCAAATTTAAACATTAGATAAAACATAAAACAGGGGAAGACATCTTAAATTGGAATTGCATATTCTTTTCTCTATATGCACATTCGTTCATGATAAGATATTAGATCTGCTTGTGGTTTACTGTCATGTGTGTTCATCTCTCTCTTATTCCTAACAACGACGACGTTAGTGCTTTTGCTTTCACACCCATATCGGAGCCAGAACAGATAAAGCAAATAAATGTCTAGGATATTTTTGTTTGACTAAATAACATCCAAGGTGTTAACAAATGTATGTTTGGAGCACTGCATGATACAATTTTCTGTTCTTTAACTGATTATTGCTTATGTTTTGTGAACAACTCGATTTTCTCGTGCATGTATTTCACAAAAAATCTGTGTTTGTCTCTGTGGTATAGCTCAAAGACCTGCCCATACCGCGGGTTAGTCCTTTCACACAAGATAAGATAAGATAAGATAAGATAAGATAAGATAAGATAAGATAAGATAAGATAAGATAGCAAATCTAATTGTAGTTTCCTAATGTGTGCTTTCATCATCTCTGTGCTACAGATGGCCAGGTTCCCGTCCAGTCTTTCTGATGACGAGGTTAGTCCTTTTACACACAAGATTTGCCTTTGTTCATCCCACAATAGACAAATCCTCATTATTAACAGCAGCAAATACATTCAGTAATCACAAAGACAGTTCACATAGTGCACATATGGATGGACTAAAGAATAGAAATAAGAGTATAAAAATCATAGGGGGCGCTGTGGAGTAGTGGTTAGAGGTGCAGTTTGGAGGCCGAAGGGTCCCAGGTTCACCTGTGTTTACTGTGTGACAAATGGACGGGCCAAACAGCAGGAACAAATTTTACCCATTGTGGGACAATTAAGGATTACAATTTATTCATTTATAAAAAGATGCGTTACAAACAAACATTACAAGCAGCATTCAAGCAAGGTAGATAGTAAGACAACGGATGCAACAATAATCAAGCAGTTGTCTGTTCATTTACTGATTACTGATTACCGCTTTTGTCTTTTATCTGTGTTACAGTGGAGCCTTTCTTCTGACGACAAAAAAAATGTCTGTATATTTTTGTTTGACTAAATAACATCCAAGGTGTTAACAAATGTATCTTGGGAGCAGTGTATGGTACAATTTTCGGTTCTTTAACTGATTATTGCTCACTGTGCTAAAGTCTGAGTTTGTCTCTGTGGTAGAGCTCGAGAGGCAGGTTATGCTAAGTTGCAGAGATGTCAGTCCTTTCACACACAGATTGACGTATTTTAGGATGCTTTGGAGGCATAAAATAAGATACGATACGAGCAAGTAAAAATAAGCAAATCTACTTGTGGTTTACTAATGTGTGTTTTCATCATCTCTGTCTACAGCAGGCGCTGACCAGTTCTTCTGATGACGATGAGGTTAGTCCTTTCACACACATACTGTAGCTACAACAGATGAAGCAAATAAATGCCTGTGTTTTTTTTAAAGATTTGTAATGCTGTTCGCTTGAGACGTTTCACTAAATAACATCCAAGGTGTTAACAAATGTATGTTTGGAGCACCACAATGTTCAATTTTTCTGTCCATTAACGTTTTTATTATTGGGGGAAAAATCCATGTGTCTTTTCACACACAGACTGACATATTTTATGATGCTGTGGAGGGATAAGATAAGATAAGATAGCAAATCTAATGTGATTTACTAATGTGTGCTTTCATTATCTCTGTGCCACAGGTGGAACCGTTGGAATTTGGTGACTACGATGTTAGTCCTTTCACACAGAGATTGACGTATTATATGATGCTCTGGAGGGATAACATAAGAGACATTCAGTAATCACAAAGACAGTTCACATAAGGCAAAGATAACACAAATAAACACAAAATGCAGTTTTTACACAAAGGTTTTTATTACTAGGGGTAAAAAATCCCAAAACACAAGGCCATGAGGAAGCCCACCTCTAAGTGGCTGAAGAAAAACAACATGAATACTTTGGAGTGTCCTAGTCAAAACCCTGACCTGGATCCTATTGAGGTGCTGTAGCATGACCTTAAAAAGTTGATTCATGCTCAAAAAACCTCCAGTGAGGCTGAATTACAACAATCACTTGACAGCAGCTGTTGCTGCCGAGGGCTCGTCCAAGCAGTTATTAGGTTTAGAGGGCAATCACTTTCTAACACAGGGCCATGTAGGTTGGGACTTAGTTTTCCCTTAATAATATCTGGTCTGGTCTGGGTGGGTGCTACATGTGTAAGTAACATCCACACCAATGAGTATCAGGTCCAAAGGTTTCCCAGCAGAACACTGAATCGGCACCGGGTGGTTTGAATGTTGTTTTCTCCTGTCAGTGGTCATAATGTTGTGGCTTATCAGGGTGTATATCATGGATTGACTCGATGTGTCTACTTGTGCTTTTGTCTCTGTGGTACAGGAATTGTCAGATGATAGATTTGATGAAGTTTTGTCCTCTTCACACACATTTGTTTTAAGTGTTTATTTTTAAAAACTTCTCTTTTTAATGCTGTACCTCGTGGAATTTAACTAAGTGATATTAACAAATCCTATACTAGAGCAGTGTGATGCATAATCATCTATTTATTAGCTTTGAAATGTTGATTAATATTTTACCGATCATTATTATTATATTATTATATTATTATTTCCTGCATGTGCTTTACAAAAATGAAATTTAATGATTTGCTGATGGTTCAGTCACAGCTGTGCGTGTTTCTGTTGTTTAGGGGGAATGCGCTCTTATGTCGGCTGACAAACAATACGGATCCTTTTTACCTTCACTACAAGTCACTACAAGTTTCCATTCATTCCCTTTAATAAGTTAATGTTGGTTTCTGAAGTTTTTGGTCTTATGGACTCAGCGTCTCCTGCTTGTGTTTCACAGACTTTAGAAGTATTGGACCTTCCATCTACGCCTGTAATAGCTCTCGGAATGGTTAGTCCTTTCACACGCAGACTGAAGGGTTTGGATGTTCAGATGTTAACATGTGTTTTCTTTTCAATTTTTTTGTTTGTAGTCACCAGTCATCAAAAGGGACCGACCTCCTCCTCCTCCTCCTCCTCTTCCTCATCCTGTTGTTCTTGGTTTTCATTCTTTTCCTGGTTCTCCTCCTCCTCCTCCTCCTCCTCGTCCTCCTCGTCCTCCTTATCCTGGTCCTCCTCCTCCTCTTGCTACTGGCGATTCTAGAGCAGTTCGTTCATGTAGAGCTAAGTCCATGGTAGCACGAGCCATTGAGCCAGTGAGGAAAAAAGGGAGGAGGTCCTCCCGCCCCATCCTTCCACCACCACGAGGAACTGTAATTCCCACATCGTTTGGCGCCATCATGTCTTCCACTGATGCACTTGACCTGAGTCAGCAACTTGAAATTTGTAGTCGTCCGCTTAGTGGAAGAAGGTCTTCACCTGCTCCACCAGCAGCAGCGCCTGAGATCTCTGAGGCTCTGCCTCTGTTTTGCAGAAGCAGTTCTTTAGATGGTTCTTTCAGCGAGGGAGCTCCACTGGTGCCTCAGCAGATGCTTGAGGCTCAAGGGGTTCCATCTTTCGATGCTGCAGCTGCTCCTCCGTCAACAGTAGAAACGGGATCTGGATTTCAATTTGGGGCTCTGTTTGGCAGCAGCAGGTCTTCAGCTGCTTCATCCAGCAGGGGAGCTGCACCAGTGCATCAGATACCAGAGGATGTTCTGTCGCGAGTAAGAGTAGGAGGGTGCAGGTCTTTGGCTGCCAGGGGCAGGTCTTTGGCTGCTCCACCAGCACCGGTGCCTCTGATGCTAGAGGCACCTATCGGTTATGCAGCTGCTCCTCAGCCAACATTAGAATTGGGATCTGGATTTCAATTTGGGGCTCTGTTTGGCAGCAGCAGTTCTTCAGCTGCTTCATCCAACAGCGGAGCTTCACCAGTGCTTCGGAGGAGACCAGAAATTAACTTCTTAAAAGAACGCATGTTCTTGGATCGATCTTCACGAAGTCATGAACGTGAACGTCAACTTTGGTGAGTCATGAAACAGTTTCCTTTAAACACATCTCTGTTGATAAAATGAGCTATTTGTAAAGGTGAACTGAGTGAAAAGACAGAGAACGCTCTTAAAATGCTGCATCAGTTTCAGGATGTCATCAGCAGCTCCAGAACCAACCCCAAATCCCAAATGGATAAAGATCTTCCAGATGCAGCATTCAGTAAGATATATATTTATTTTTACATTTTCACATAGACACTCAAACTAAACTTGTTTCTTATCCTCTCTTCTCCTCCTTTTAACCATCACTGATTCTCTCTTACCTCCCTTCTCTTTTGCTCCAACCAATGCCTGCATGCTTGTATGTGTGCATGGGCTTATGTTTTTAAATTTCAAATTTAAACAGAGAATTCTAATCACAAATCATCAGTATCAGAACATCTTACACTCCAGATGTTGTGTCGCTCTTCAAATTCACATGCATACTTCCCTTACAGAGCAGTTAATATTCAATTCACTTTTATTTCTATAGACTCATGAACAAATATTCTCCAGACACTTTACAGAACCTGGAGTCAAAGCCCTTAGAGCAGAATTAAGACGATGGTGGAAAGAAAAAGGTTTCATCAGGAAGAAACCTTTTTGAGAGAGGAAAACGATGATGCAGACATCTGATTGAAACAGACATGAAACATCTAAGTACGATGAAACAAGAGTACAAGATACAGCTGATACATGTTACGTTTAGTGTGTTTACAGAGAACTGGTGAAGTTACTGTTATAGGGATCAACAAGAGCTCAGGGGCATCAAACTGTGGACTGAAAGATATGAACACTGGACATAAATAAAAAAGGATAAAGGTAGAGAGGGTCTCTGCTTCCTTAGGAGAGGGATCTGGCAGCTGAAGGCTCTACGTCCCGTTCTACTTTATAAACTCTGGGAACCACAGCTAAGCCTGAACTATGAGAGAGAAAGGATCTGTTGGCATGATGTTGTACTATGAGGTCTTTAAGATAGGATGCCTTGATGTCATGAGTGAGTGCAATAAATTGGAAGTGGATCATTTGGATAAATATTTTCTTTTGACTCATGTGCCATCACCAGTTTATGTCTGTCTGTTCACATCTGGACATGATGACGTGAAGCTTCCATCGCTTGCTGGGAAACATCTGACCTCCTGTTCTTTCCTTTTGCTTCAGTTCTTGACTCTGACTGTGATGTCATGGTGATATTTGTGCCTTCCAGGAGGGCTACTGGGAGCTGACCGAGGAACTGGGTGAACTTATTAACATCAATGTGGACGTCTTTGCCAACGTGTTCCTGAAAAACAAAGGCATCCGGTCTCTAGGTGAGAACTCTCACAACCAGAGTCACGCCTCCACAGAGGGAACTTTCTCTAACTGATGGCTTTTTGCTGTAATGTAAAACATAACATTTGGAAGTTATTTTAACTGGGTCAGTGTAGGTTAGTCTGGACGCTGCATCATTCTGTAGGAGAGCTTTTAGTTTGAGCCCTTCAAGAAAAAAATGTAGATTAAAGAAATTGTAGGAAACCAGAGACTCCAAAAGACACCAAATGCAACAACCATGCATTGCCGATCTTTAAAATGTCTGCTCATGTTTGTGTTTGTTTTTAAGGGGTGAGGGCACATGCAGACATCCTGAGGCTGGTGGCGACTCTCCTGGTTCTGCAGCTGATGAGGTTGGAGATGCTGGAAGAAGGCAAACTGCTCAGCAGCCTCTTCCGTCTGGAGCTCTCTGAGCCCAGGTTAGTCCAAGCGAAACGGAGAATGAGCAAGTGTCTCTAAAAGCACAGCATCAGTTGAGTCTGAACTTGAAATGCAACCAGTGCCATCCAAAAATATGTGTCCAGAATCAAGAGTAAATCATGAATACTAAGAGAAATACTCTACGTAAAGAAGTTTACACCAAAAAAAAGAGACAAATGTGAATATAAAGTTTGATCTGCAAATCCGTTAAAGCCTAAATTGTGCTAATAACATATAGAACAGTTATTTTTCATTTTGATTGTGATGCCACATTTCAGGGCAGGAGCAATTTAAGACTGGAAGATTCAATGCATGAGTGTTAGAGCACTTCTGTAAACCATCGGCAGTGAACACAGTTTGGCCCCATGTACAAGTTAAAACCCTGAGTCACGCAAATGAACAGAGCAGAAGCCAGATTCTGAGGGGCTGATGTCGTCTTTGACCAGAGCTCATTTTAAGGTCTGAGGTGAAGTGAAAGGTGTCGTCCTGCAGTCTGAAGGTTTAAAATCTGGAAATCTTTTTAGGACTCCTGGACACTGCGTCCTCAGGGCTGAAAGAGACAGAAGGGAGGCCTCTCTTGGATTGGTTGGATAAGAGATAAAATAATCCCACACTTAATATCAGACCACATTCAGCTCGTATCAGAGCGCAGCTGCTCCTCAGTAACACGGGTGCTGCACTGATCTGCCATCAGAGGAACTGATGCTGTATCCTAATCCTATATCTTACGAATAAAATCAAATCAAAAGTTAAAAAAGCATTGTAATTTTTTAATGGAGTTATGCCATTAGGCTATTTCTTGCAAAATATTGGCATTTTTATTGACATTGAACAGTAAGTTCAATTATGCTACATGACTAAGGGTTTAATGATATTCAAACCGGCCGCGATACAAATCGGGGGTGGGGAGAAACTTGACACAGTCTCCTGTTTTCATGCCATGTGTCCCTGTTTCATGTAGTTACTCAACTGCCTCCTCGTCTGCAGTGGAACTGTTTCCGCCCAAGTCAACCTGCTCTTGTTTGAGTTGTTTTTTCCTGGAAGTGAACGTGATGCACTAATGAGTTCTTCTTCCAGGCCTCAGAGGTGGCTGAGGGTGAAGACGGCCGTGGACTGGGTCTCCTGGGCTGACCGTCAGTACCCCTCCATCTACAGTCGGCTGGAGTTCGGTCAGAGCTGGGAGTCCGCCACCCGCCAGCTCCTGGGCTACGAACGCCTCCCTCACTTCTCCCCTCTCAGCGGCCTGGACCTTCACAGGACCACACCCCTGCTGCTGGTCCACTAAATGAATAGACATTATTTACATAGATAAATGTGCATGCATTCATTTGTCTTCTACACAGCATTTGCATCTATCTCTGCTAATAAGACAAGGCGCTAAATTTCAAGGATTTAATCAGCTAGAGTTATTCTGCAGAAAGAAACTGTTGCACCGTAAAAGTTAAGATCTCTGTGATTTGGAGCGCATCATTATCTCCAGAAAAATCCCGTCTACAGGTAAAACTAATTCTGCGCCCCCAAAGTCTCAATAGATCTGAAGCGACATTTGACAGAGACACCTAGACACGTTCAGTGAATCATTGCAGCTTACTGAGATATTCCACTTGTCCACAATTATCTCGATCATTGAGTTAGGTTTTGTGAAAACAAGTTTTTTGTTCATGTCACTAAGTTTTCTTCAGCTGTGATACAGATGGAAAAGCAACGTTAAAGGAGCTGTCCCAAAAACCAAACCACACTGTCCCAGACTCCTGAAAGAAGCCTGCAGCATGATGAAGGCGAGAAGGGATGTATGAGTAAATGATAAAAATAAATAACAAAAGATTAGTGATCACTGAGCGCGTGAAGACAGACACAGGATAGTATCATTACAGAAATATTTCTGATGTTTTTGGAGAAAAGAAGGGATTCATCATGCTTCTTAATAACCTCTGAGGTTTGTTTAATCATTTTATGCATTTATTTTTTTTTTATCATTTCACTTCAGTGAGTAATGCTCAAATCACTTATTTTATTTTTATTGTTAGCTGGCTGTTGTTTATCGTTTATTATGTGAAATAATGAAGAGAAATATAATCTTTCCTGGAAATTCATTGATGTGTCTGACTCTGTGTCTAGAAAGACTGAGTGTGTGATCTGTGTTTGGTGTGTGACTGTGAAATTAGAAACCGCGTAAATTTCTGCGTAAATCTTTGAGTTAAAAACACTTCAGAAGCAACAACTGCTCAGGTCACATCAGACGTTTAGATGAGTCACACATCCAGCCCGTGCTCTCAGAGTTTAAAAGACTGCACAGACATTTTCCTGCCATTCACTCTTCATTTGACAAAACCTCTGTGGGTTTATATTATCATCAGTCAACCAATTCAAACAACGTGATAAATATGAAACAAACTCATCTGTTAACTGTGTTGAATACTTTCAGAGCTTGTACAGTTAAAAGGTTTTTGTTTTCAAAGACGAGGGAGTACATCAAAACCCACATACCCTCATTCAAAGCGTGCAGGCACTTAATCCTGTCTTAAATCGCCTCCATTTGTTCTCAGTCTGTCTGACTGTGGGTTCTAAACTCCTTAGAGATGGTTTTGTAACTTTTTCCAACCTGATAAGCGACAACGTCTCTTGCTGTTGTGAAGATCAGACTGAAACAAAACTGTGGTTTATTTAAACTAAACCAGGAACAGAACCACACCTGAGTAAGTCTCACACATTGATGGAAACACTTCTGATCCATTTTCCTGAATAAACACTGATGCCTCACAGGCAGAAGGTTCTGGGTTTGAATCCACCGGCCAACTGGGCCTTTCTTTCTGCCACCACCATTATTCCAGCATTCAAAGATGAGCTAGTTAAGTTCACTGGTGATATTAAACTCGTCTGTCTCTCTATGGGGTCTGCAGGAGCCCAGCAGATGGCGCTCTAGTTACACGACAATAAGAAGGTGACTAATGAGAGATTAAAGAGCATTATGCCAAGTGGAGAAGTAATTTGGTATTAAAAAACAAAGGAGGTCTCCTTTTGCCTGGACCCTGCTATAAAGGCTGACATAACTGAGCAGGCAATAAATGAACATTACTTCGCAGGAACATGGATGTTTGAAGATTAAATACAATAAACCACATTAGCCAGCCATTAAGTAGTCAGCTGAACTGGAAACTACAGCAGCTGATTTAGTGAATGAAATGATTTCTTTACTCCTAACATTGCAGGGGACCTCCTGCTAACATGGTTCTTATCAGTCAACAAATATTCCCACACAACTGCAGTTTTTCAAGTTAATAAATCCAGTTCCTGCACCATGATGGCACATCCTGGCCACAGAATGAAACCCTGCAGACATGTGAAACATTATCCTTTCAGCCACTACGCTCCAAAACTGTGGAACAGCCTGTCGGTGGATCTGAGAGGAGCTAGAAACATCGATTCTTATTGAAACAAAGCCTAGAAACCCATCTGTTCCATCTGACTTTCATGTCATAGTCATTTTATTCTATTTTACAGTTTTATATTCTCCTATTTTTAGTATTTTTTGTTACATTTATTTATCCTATTTTTATGTTGTTATATCATACTGTGTTTTTATTTTATTTTATAATTTTAGATTTGTATCTATTTATATGATTATACATTATTATAATAATAATCACTATTTTTATATTATTATCATCATTTACTTGTTTATTTATTTTGATATAATTTTTTGTTTAAAAACGTGCTGTATAAATAAGATTTGAAAAAGAATAAGATTAAGATGGATGGATGGATGGATGGATGGATGGATGGATGGATGGATGGATGGATGGATGGATGGACTGTATGACTGCTAGCCCCTGGCCAGTACCTGCCCTTGAGTTAACATGATGTCTGGTTCAAACTCCCAGAAGTCTCCTTTCTATGGAACCGGGCTATCTCTCTAGAAAACATCTTTTCTATCTTTTCCTCCAGGGACGTAGTTTCTTTCTTAGATTTATAGTCAGTCTGCTCATTCTGCCTCAGCCTGCCCCACCAGAACTAGAAGCCCAGGACTCGAGTGCAGCTTCCTGCTCTCCTTCTTTCAGCTGGTACGGTTCTAGACCCTGATCCTGACCAGAACTGTGACACTACCTGAATGAGGAACTATGGGCAGAGAAGTCAACTCAATTAATCCTTTGATTTGTGAGGAGTGGAACCAGCAGTCAGATTGGCTTTGTAGGGTTTTATTCATGGGGTGTATAGCCTAGAAGGACTGGTCAGAACTAGTATCATTTAGAGTTGTCCAAGTTTTTTTGAGCCGTTCTAGGCAGTCACCATAATGGTGACGTCTGTCATTGTGAAAATTAACTAATTAAATATTAAGTATCATGTCAGGCTGAGATGGACACTCTAATCACTCATTTTTTTTTTTTTACCCACAAACCTTTATTTATTTTTTTGTAGATTTTTTGGGATGCTTAAACAAACAAACACAACAACAATAACTTATATATATACTTAGACCTATATATATACTGTATATATATATATATATATACATATATATATATATATATATATACATCTACTGGCAGGTTGATAATATTCACCTTCAGACTGAAAACTCTACACATCAGGCGTGAGCACATCATTTTAGTTTACACAAACAGCAATTACTTTTATTCAAAATTTGCATTTAATGTCTTCTATATTTTCATTTTCACACTGCAAATTCATCCCACAAGTCAGATCAGATCCTCCGCAGGCCGGTTTTGGTCCGCAGACATCTTTGACACCTCTGTGTTAGACAAAAAAGCTGAGACTTCACTAATTCAGTTATTGCTGTTTTCCTACTAATATATTAATATTTTGTCTGTGATGTACGTCCCTTCACCTTGTTAGAATGTATGAGTGTAGAGATGAGTATAGTTCAGTCTCCCCAGGACTTCATCATCAATATTAATTTAGAATTTAAATTTAGGAACAAGACCAAGCCTGGGATGATTCTTACATCTTTCATTCCAGAAACCAGGGGACAAGGAGCCCAAGATTCCCAAGATGTGCCCCCTTACACTGAGTCCCACTTCCTGACTTCCTCTACCACCATCCATCTGCACACTGTGTCCCTCTCGTCCCTTCATCCCATTTGCCTCACATCCTGTCTGCCAACTAACTTCCTTGCATCAATTAAAGCATGGTCTTTCTTAGTGAATTAAAGTTTAATTAAAAGATGTTCACGTCAGTAATCCTGGAGGACCTGTGCTCTCTACATCAGCTCAGGTTTGTTCCTGGTGATCAATTGAAGCTTCAAGTGAGCTCAGAAACTCTGAATGGGTCTGAACGGAAGCTGGGGGAGAACTTGTAAAACCAAAATAATTCAAACATTCATCGTTTTGATTAAGTGTGGAGTCATTTTCCGAGTTCCGAGTTGCCATGGAAACGACCTGAGAAGACAAGCAGAACAGAGTGAGACGAGCTTTGAATCTTTAAATGGTCGACAGGCTGACACACCAGCAGCTGTTCGTCCCACGTGGGCCAACAAGATTTAAAGGTGACAGTTCAAACCTGGATAACAGCTCACCTAATTAGTCCAGGCCATGGTGATGAAGACACCCTCCTCATCTTCATACTTAGACCTGGCCGACCTGCGTCTTCTCTTCCCATGGTTGCAGCTCTGAGACAAACACACATAGGTGAAGTTTAGTGTTCAGACATCATGTGCATGGGTGGATTTGGGGAGCGAGGCGTACCGGGGCACAGGTCTTGTTTTTGTCCTTCACGCACAGGTTGAGTTTGCAGTGCAGGTAGAGGTCGCCGGCAGACCCCTGGAACTGGAACATGCTGAAGGAGAAGTAGTTGGATGTTCCCAGTCCGTTGGCCACCACCTGCACCGTCTGGTCCCTAGGGTTCGGACAGCTGCACCGAAACAAGCATGAGTTGAGCTTTTTGCTGGACTCCTCCCTTTAACCCTTTAAGACCTAAACATCTGCTTGCAGATTAAAAAGAGAAAAACTTGTGGTATGTGAATTACTGTAACTAACTAATGGACAAAATTCAAAGTGTGGCTGAAAACTGGAGAGAAAAAAAAAGGGTGCCATTACAGTAATGATGACGCACCATGTCCCAGAAAGAGAGAGAGAGTTATGTGGAGGAATTTATCGGTAAAAAGTAACTTAGTTATACCTTAAGATTTCACAAAGGTCACACAGCTTCCCAGTGTTCAGCCACACTTTGAAGTTTGTCAATAGCTTAAACCATTGTTCGAGTTACAGTAATTCTATAACCTGCTAACTTTAACAGATCATCAGTGATCTGTTTGGTTCGTAAGGGTTAAAAGGCTGGACTCAGAGAGCCTCTCACCCGTTGATGATCAGATTGTATCTCACGTTCCCATTAGGCGATGGCTGGTTGGTTGCCCAGCAGGAATCCGTCACCACGGTGATTACTTTGTCATCCAGGCCATCAGTCTCCAGCTCCACCCAGACCATCTGCTTGAGCTGAATGCCTGTGCTTGACTCAATGGGTTGTGTGCGATCAGCGTCGGTGTAGGCCTTCATGAACAGAGTATAGTTCCAAGTTCCAGATACGATTTGCTGGATCACAGAGCTGCAAGATGCACACACACAGACAAAAAACATTCAGCTCTACTCTAAGGTCTGTTTCTGGTCAAATCTCTTCTGTGTCACCTCATCCAGCTTATGTCCCCTCACCTGTCTTTGATTCTGAAGGACATGGTCTTGACGTTGGGCTGGCCGTAGAAGCAGGAGAAGTCGATTGCCACTTGGTTGTGGCGATGGATAACCTCACCTTGTGACTTTGCCGAAGTCATGATGGTGTTCTTGTAAATAATTTGGCTGTTATTGCCCTGTAGAGTCAAAGGGATCCAGAAGGTGTTACTGCAGACAGTCCATCACAGGATGGGACAAGATTCACTGATGTTTATAACAGAGGAGTTGGAAGGGCAAAGGGGCAGAGACCAGAGCTCTGCATCCATACATGGATCAATCACTGCGGAGGCCTGAACTTCATCAATATTAAAAACATATTAAAAATCACAAGCATCATTATCATAAATGCGACTTCTGTGTTCATAAACAGCAGTGAGTAAATGAGAGACGCCCACCGTGACCACCGTCCCACAGGTGTTGTCCCTATCGAAGCTGAACGTCACCATGTGGCTCTCCTCGTCCATGTGACCCGTGCAGTTCTGGTCGACGAGGTGTAGGATGGAGTAATCGATTAATTTCTCTTCCAGGAGACAACCGACCAGAGACACAGAAGCAGAGTTCTGTCCACAGACTGTCGGCTCGCCTGGAAATTAAGTTCCTGTTAACTGGCTGCGCTGAACTGAACTGTAGATGAAACTGATGAGCATTCCTCCCTCCTTACCTAAAGTGTCCATTGATCGGTATCTGGAGGCAAAAATGGCTCGACACAAGCAGCTGGTTCCTCCTCTGAGGTCATCACCGCAGAACTCATGAGAGCTGCAGAAGGTGTCCTGACAGAAGGCCTGAGGAGAGGCTACACGAAACAAATACGACCAGTCACCAGCTCTGGACATTTACTTGTTTATAATTAATATTACTATATGGTTCCTTGTCCTCAGGTGAACTTGAGCCTTGATTGTGTGTATTATTCTCAGAAGAGCGACAGGTGAAAGTGAGTTGTGTCCTGAGTTTAACTTTTGTATGAAAGCATGATATTGGGAAGATTCCGCGTTTTGGAGAAAATTACCTCAAAATCTCCTCTCTCCCTAAACCGGACTTGCTTAAATAAAACGCTGTTCTAAGCTAACTATTCGTTTGCATCATGCGTTAGAAAGCAAAGGAAGAATGAAGGATGAACCTACAGCAGCCGGCCTTTGACCTCCAGTCTTCCAGGGTGACGTTGCTGTGCAGGCTGCAGGCTCTGGCGTAGGCCTCCAGGAACTGGCACCTGAGACCGTCCACATCCGGATAGTAGCAGAGAGTGTTGGTGCAGGCGGTGACGAAGGGCTCTGGGTCGGTGTAGCCATGGCAGGAGCTGAAAGGCGCCTCCTTCAGGAGACTACAGCTGTTACAAGGAGACATAACAATCCAATCATCAGGCGAGAAAACAAGGTCAGTGAGTACTAGGAAGAATGATAGGTCAGTGGAGTGTGTGCCAGAGCTGAGTCATGTCCAGTCTGGCCACAGGTATCAGCGGATCTACAACTCAGTCTCATCCAAATAAAAAGGTGGACAGTCTGAGTTCAGGTGTGATTATGTTCCAGCTCATGTTCAGTGTATTCAGGAGTGTCTTCTACTCACTGTTCAGTCACTGTGGTGCAGTTGATGGTGTCATCGGCAGGCTCACTGTGTTGCATCTCACAGCTGGCAGGAAGTAAAGGACAAAGAGCACAAGGTCAGGAGAGTTCCTCATTCCTACAGATACACACATGACCTCCATGAGACAGCAGCCAGGTAGTGACCAAGTCTCACCTGGCCATGCTGTGCTCTGTGAGCCTCATCTCACTCAAAGGTCTGCTGGAGTTGCTGCATAAGCCCTGTAGTGTTCCTCCACCTGGTCCTGGACAGTTTGAGGACAGAATGAAGCACAGAGGAAAAACTGTCACCTCCCCTAAAGCATGAAGGAGGTTTATTGTACCTGTCAGGTAGATCTGTGCAGTGTAGCCATCAAAGAAGACAGACATGTTATGGTTGGAGAGCTTCATCTTGACAGTGACTCCGGTTTGGTCCTTAGAGAGTTCCACACCGTGAAGGTGCAGTGGAGCATCAAGGCTCAGCTTTGTGTTGTTAACCTGTGCCACAGCAGAGGGAAGCACAGTGGGTTTAGTAGCTCCACAGCAGCCGCAGAAAACCTGGAATCTATCAGTGAGACCTGACTGATATTCATGATCTCTGTTACCTCAACTCTCCCTCCTTGTCCCAGGTGAATGTCAACGCCCGGTCCATCCAGACGCAGAATCACACGATCCAAGAAACTGACGTCTTTGCGTCGACGCTCCTGGAAGAAAGCCAGCACCTGGACATCAGCATCTGACAACAGAGTGTATGCACAACAGTCTGGGACAGACGTGACGCCATCAGCCAGGTCGATGAGAGTGGAGCCGGTCAAGGTGCAGGAGGCCTCCAAGGTGCACCTGACAGCGGAGAAGGTAGGAAATCAGACACAAACACAAACATATAACTGATTCAGGGAATGGTAAGTTGAAATGAGAAATATTTACCGGCCACCATGTTGACAGCTCTTCTTAGGGCCACAAGGGCCAGTGCTAAGGGCTGCATTATCATTGCAGAATATGGAGTTGCCTTCAGAGTCACACACACCTGTGTCTGGATAATATAAAACTCCTGGAGAAAAAAAAGTTGCAGGATTATGTGAGCACTACAGTAAAATTAAAACATTCATTTGTCCTTGAGAGCACCGAAGCTTAAAAATGTCATCCTGGACTATTAAGTTCTTGCTTATTTTTGCCATAGGCAAGTCAGAATTTGAGATTTGAGTGCACAAGTGAAATTACCATGATGATGTCTCAGCTTTCAGAAACAGTTGGATTTTTTCCCCATAGCATAATAAGATGAAATCTTATTAGTGTGTAAATGTGCCACTGGCAACACACTAGGTTTTTCAAGTCTTAGAGAGTCAGCTGGCACATATTAATGAGCCAAGATTTTCCAGGTCATTGTGAATTCTGATGACGGAGGTTTAATTTGCACTGAAGGAATGCTTCCAGAATATTTGCTCGGCTTTACCTTCATGCCTGCATCCACTCAGGTCCACGTAGAAATCAGGGTCGTTCCGTTCAATCACTTGAATGCCATCAACCTCCAAAAGTGCCGGCAGGGGCTGCATGAGAGCAACAGCACAGAGGTTACTGAGCTGGTGCCTGCACGCTCCAAAAGACTGAAGGGCACTTTCTACCACCAGGACATAGGTCTCCTCGACTCAACATAAACTAATCTCCATCTGTCAGTCCGCTATAATGTGCATTATGACTGTCACTTTACCAAACACCTGTCACCTTTAGTCTGTACTGCAAAAGCTGTAGATTTATCTGAACACATGACGATATCAAATATAGTTGATGGAGATAGCTTAAAGCTCCTTACATACATTCAAATACAACAGAAATACATCTAAATGCATCTAACATCCGGCGACATGAGCACAGACGCTACTGCTGAATGAATAAAGGAGAATAACAATTTATCTGAAACTAGAGGGGTACTGGAGTTGCCTGCCTCTCCTGAAATGCAACAGTCAAAAACACAGTCTTTACTCATTGAGATCCTACGATTACTTACCACCATGGACTGTGTCATGAAATACAGTTCTACAGCTGACTGGGTCTCAAACTGGCGGAAAGAAAAAGTTATCTGAAACATGAAACAGAGATTCAAAGTTAGGGTTAAGCTTCTTAAAGGTTTTTTATAAAACCATGTGAACTGATCTGTTTTCAAATTTATTTAGAGAGACGCTGATGGAGCAGAACATCACTCACTGACTGAGGATGGGTGGTGTTGCCTAGCAGCAGAGCGAATTCACATGTGGATGAGCCGGTCAGCTGTGGCAGAGCTTGGTGAAAAGGGGATTGAGGTCCAGCTTTAAGGCTCCGTGCATACCAGACACCTGATTCTGCTCCCAGCTGGGGGGTGAGGACGCAATCATTCATGGTTCCAGGGCTGAAAGGAGCTTTGAAGCAAACAGCAATCTTACCATCGGTGATGTTCACCTGGACACAGAGATACAATAAATACAAAGTCAAACTGCAGAATGAGGCTGATTTCAAAGTTGAAGATGGATTTAACTCACGTATACTGTTGAGTAAAGTTCTCCAAAGTACAGGACGGGACAGGCGCTGGCATCTAACTGAGCTGGGGCTGTAAATACATTTGCATCTGCAGACATGGAGGAAATGCCATGACAGTCAGTGACGGCAATCAGCAGGCTGGACAACTGGACACATATTAGCAAAATTCAGGGCCTTCTGTTTATTGACTAAGATGAGCTTCCTGCTTCAAATCATTCCCAGACGCTTGGAGTCTCTGATATCAGTCCACTCCACTACACGGGTGTTTCTGAACTCATCGCGTGAGAGTTTCAAAATGGCTGCCATGCAGATGTGTGTGTTCTTACCTGCCATATGGCTGAATATGGCCAGGTGGAACAGGAGGAGGAGGAAGAGGTGGTGCATGGTGGAGGAGACCAATCAGCTGGCAGAGAGCTGGAAGACAGATAGTCACAGTTTATCTTCACAACATTTCCCAGTGATCAGGAACTAAAGTTGAGTTTCCTCTCAGACAGAAAATAGATGCAATAATGACTGACTGATCTGATCTGATCTGATCTGATCTGATCTGATCTGATCTGATCTGATCTCATCTCATCTCATCTCATCTCATCTCATCTCATCTCATCTCATCTCATCTCATCTCCTACTACCACATATCCTCACTAGGGTGTCGGGGGTTGCTAGAGCCTATCTCATCTGTCATCGGGTAAGAGTTGGGGTACACCCTGTACTGGTCGCCACTGTACATAATATAATAAATAAATTGTAATAAAGAAACATAGAAGCTAAAAATAAAATAGGAAAACTAAATCAATATACACAATCAATATACACAATAATTCCAAGATTAACAAAATAATATAATCTTAAAAAAATATGTGAAAATACACTGAAATAAATTTCACAACTATGTGCAAAACGTGCCAGTAACAATAAGTCCAGTGTCATCAGTTTATTATTATGGCTGGTTAGCCACTGAGTTCCACTGAGATAACAGTAATAATAATAAATAATAATACATGTCTTTTATAATGCCCTTGTATGCATGTCCACAGATGCATTGGTGGGTGAGGAGGGAAACCTTATATTCAGTCCTGGTGGAAACAGGAAGCCGTTGGAGTGAGCGGAGGATGGGGTAATGTGCTCATGTTTACGCATTTTCACCAGGATCCTAACTGCAGAGTCTTGGATGTACTGGAGCCTCTGCAGGCTCTTGCTAGGGATCCCGATGAGAAGTGTATTGCAGTAATCTAGTCTGGAGGAGACAAAGGCATGGACCAGTTTTTCGGCATCTGAGAGTGACCATTTAAATGGATTTCAATTCAATTCAATTCAATTCAGTTTTATTTATATAGCGCCAATAACAATACAAATCGTCTCAAGACGCTTCACAAAAACCAGCCTGCAACCTGCAACCTCCAGAGCAAGCCTGAGGGCTTTTGAGGATTTGAAATCTTATTTTATTTAAAAGAGCTTATTATATGTTGTCTGCAGACAGCTTGGTGCCGCATAGAGTTAAATGAATCCTGTGTTTTGTGGTGGGAAGGTTATAGTCGCTAAGTGTTGAGTTCAGATGGAGAGACATTTTAGAAATTAAAGAAATAAAGAGCCACTTCTCTGCCACCTCTCGACTTCTCGTGATTTTATATATCACTCACATACTGTACATCGTCTTACAGACTGTTGTTGCTTCTCCACTGTTTTCTGACATTTTACATCCTAAATTGATGGAGAGGACTATTTGATTTACAGGATTTCTACAATGGAGTCATTCAACAGATGACGATGATGATGATAGATAATTAATCTTTACAATCAACAAGTTCAACATAAACAGAAATGACTCAAACTAAAATTGTCCTCTCGACAAGACAGAGGGCCAAACATGAAGTACTAGTGGTGTTGTGGAGCCTATCCCTGCTTTCACTGGACAAGAGGCATGGTACAGTCTCTCTCACATGCACACACCTGATTAAGAATCACTGATTAATCCAACACGCATGTCTTTAAACTGTGGGAGGAAGCTGGAGCTCCTGCAGAAAACCGACAAAGGTACAGGGAGAACCCTAAACCAAACCCCAAGGCAGAGAAAGGCCCCAGAATTGCAGCAAACAACAAATTCCAATGTGTAACAAATTATATAAACCCGCACCATGTGGAGTAACACCAGCTTTAGTCTGGACTATATGAATCAGTCCTGACACACCTGTGGATGCTCAGATGAGGCAGAATCACAGTCAAAATCAGACTCAGGGCTGGGCGGCCTACCTGTTGATGGTTTGCTTGGAGGCAGAAGATGTTTTCTAATGAGTCTTCGGTTCTGCTTCAGGTTCCTGTCCTTCTCTGAGTGAGGCTCTGCTGTGCTCAGCTTTTATTTTTGTCCGGCTAAAGAAGAATTTCACCCCAAAGTGGTTTCACCTTAATCACACCATTCCTGACCAGCCTATACACTGAAATATGTACCGTGCACATCTCAACTTACATTCCCACAATGCACTGGGCGGGATTGGATAGATTACAGCTGTCAGTGAAGATGCTCAGAGATGGTGATCAGTAAGCAGAAACTTTCCCATGCAAGACTCCACCTCAAGCAAACAGCTAGGCGGAACTTTCTACACCTGCTGGGTCCATAGTTGAGCTGTCGCAGTCTCAGGAAACATACCTCACTAAATAAAAAGGTCACAGTGGTTAACTTTTACCAAAGTGACCAATCAGAGCTGTACCTCAATGAGTTTTACAGACGGACATACCCTGTCTTCACATAATGAGCAGAAAACAGGCTGGGACTCACGCAACAAGTTCACATGGGAAGCTTTCTCAAGATCAGGAACGAGATCAGGTTGAAGACTCTTCTCAGATGGAATGGAATGGAATATTTTGAATACTTGGAATATGTGACATATGTACTGTGTACGTCTCTGTCTGCATTCATCTGTAGAAACTTAAATACAAACACCTGGGTGTAACATTAAGGAGGAAGATTGTGGTACATCTATTACAGAGGATGAAGAGGAGCTGAATCACTAGGGCAACATTACCTCAGGTGGCATTAGTAGGGAGCCTACAGCAGGTTTACTGCCATGCTGGTCAATCCTGACTGAAGTATAATTTATGATGTTCCAGTTCCCAGAGCAATGTTTCTCAGGATGATCTTTGTCCAAACAGAAATCTGAGTTACTCAGTATGTCTGCAGGTGTTTTACTCTGACACGTGGTAAGTATCATCTTCATTTATGCACTTGTTTGAATTCGTGCCTTTTCCTGGGGGTGGTGTGACCACAGGAAAGCAGCTCCAAGGTATTTCTCAGGGATGTGTCTGGCCAAGACTCACTGACACAAATCTGGACACAAGAGCTCCATGTTTGGTTCCAGTATGGACCTGGATCCAGCTTCTCATCTCATTTTCTATGACCACTTGTCCTCAAGAGGATGGGGCGAGTTCGAAGTGTGAAGTGTGAAGAAAGCCATCAGAACCCTTGAGGTAGCCAGCTCACGGATGGGATGAGAGGTGGGGGTACACACTGGACAGACAGACAACCATTTATATTCGAGTCCATGGCCACTTTAGAATCACAAATGAACAACAAGCAAGAGTACCTGGAGAGAGCCCACGCAGACACAGGGAGAACATGCAAACTCCACACAGAGAAGCTTAATGCAACGTAGGACTATTATCATAAAGGTACTACTAATCAATTAATTGACAAGAGTTTTCTTTTTGTCATAAAATCTACATTTAAATAGAATCTTGTGTTAGAACAATGACAATAAAGTTCAGCTACTTGATTATCATGTCACTGACTGGATTCTGTTTGTTGTTTTTTCTTTCTTTGGTCGAATTGGTGAAGAGGGGAGGAGCAGGAATAACCAGGTTTAAGATGGAGAATGTTGATCAGAAAGTTGCCATAGTGTCTTTGTCCCTCAGTGATTATGGAGATCCTGCATGAAGCTGAACTCTGCTTTCCACTCCTCCTCAACACCTCCTGCAGGAAGACGCTGAGGCACCAGACACAAATCATCCTTTATATCCTGCTGTCCTGCATCTCTCTACTCACTGTGGTCCTCAACCTGCTTGTCATCATCTCCATCTCACATTTTAGGTATGAAATCACCCAAACCACAACTCTTTTTCTTCCTTCACAGAGGTTTACTCAGTGGGCTCTGGGGCAAAAGAGATGTCATGCAATATTAAAAATGATCACTCATGTGATGACTTTTACAATTGATATATGACTATATCTGATAATCTTTCTTTCTTTCTTTCTTTCTTTCTTTCTTTCTTTCTTTCTTTCTTTCTTTCTTTCAGGCAGCTCCACACCCCCACCAACCTCTTCCTCCTCTCTCTGGCTGTCTCAGACTTCCTCGTTGGCCTCCTCCTGATGCCGATTCAAATCCACGTTTTAGAGGGCTGCTGGGTTTGGGGAACTTTACTTTGTGTACTCTCTAACTACATCGGTTTTATCCTTACATCCGCCTCCGTAGGAAACATGGTGCTGGTATCAGTTGACCGATATGTAGCTATCTGTGACCCATTGTGTTACCCCACCAAAGTCACTCAAAGCAGAGTTCAGATCTGTGTTTGTCTGTGTTGGATCTGCTCTGTGTTCTACAACAGTGTGATGCTGAAAGACTTTCTGAAAGATACAGACAGATATGTTTCATGTTATGGGGAGTGTATAATTGTAATTGACTTCATAACAGGAGCTTTTGATATTGTATTGACCTTTTTTTGCCCTATTGCTGTCATCATAGTTCTGTATCTGAGAGTGTTTGTGGTGGCTGTGTCTCAGGCTCGAGCCATGAGGTCTCATATTGCAGCTGTCACTCTACAGGGTTCAGGTCATGTAACTGCAAAGAAGTCTGAGAGAAAAGCAGCTACAGCTATTGGTGTTGTAGTGGTTGTCTTTCTGGTCTGTTTCTGTCCTTATTTTTCTTCTTCTCTCGCAGGTCAGAACATTTCAACCAGTGTGGAGTTTTCTGTCTTTGGGTTGTGGTTACTTTATTGTAATTCTTGTCTTAATCCACTGATCTATGCTTTTTTCTACCCCTGGTTTCGGAGATCTGTTAAGCTCATTGTTACACTTCAGATATTGCAGCCTGACTCCTGTGACGCCAACATATTCTAGAGATGTCTGAGGAGAGACTGGAGGGACAGAAGTAGTTGCTGTTACTGCTATTTCTAATTTACTAGTTTTCAGTGTTAATTTGTAAAACACTGTGTGTGTATTTGTTGTAATGAATTCACACAACTTTCGAGGGCTTCAGAAGAATATAATGTGTCTGGGTAAACTTACTTAAATGTGTGACCAGGCAGCTTTAACATGTCGGGTTAGATGAAGTGTTGCGTGACAATATCTTATTATTAAAAATGTAAATCCTACTGCATGCAAGAGTGTGACTCAAGCCAACTCTGACTTTGTAAATAAAGTCCCTCTGCATCTCAGCACTTGGGAGCATAAAGGAATCACCCACCTCCATCACCTCTTCCAGGGAAACTTACTCATGAAACACACAGATTTATTTGAGATATTTGAGATATTTGAAATGAGTCTTGATCACCTACAGGCGATCAAGATAATCAAGAAGAAAACTGCAATGCTTCAGTACAGCATATAGCCTCCACAATTTGTCACCAACATTAAAAAGTCACACCACAAACAAAATATATATACATATATATATGGGTCAAAAACGAGACATGTCAATTCTGGTGTCCGAGGCATATTTATAATAGTAAAAATAAATTAAAAAAAATTAAAATTGTACAATTTGTTACTCAATTCTCCCCACTTTACTTGCTCATATGAGTATTTACACCTACAAATATAATGAAATAATGACATTGATGTGTTGAAGATTAAGCTAATGTTTTACACAGTAGACCCAGTTAGTGCCCGATTATAAAGGAAAAATAGTTGTTTTGTCCTTCCTGGGTAACGATAGGGTTAGGGTATAACAATACAATAATATAACAAAGGTATTCTGTTACCCAGGACATGTCCTCTGTTAGAGACACTGGACATGTTAATCAATTCAGTAGCTGTAGGTTTTTAGACATTGATTTGATGTTGTACTGTTGTTCTTTTATTATAATTAATAGCAGCTGATTATGATTTATTTATTTATTTATTTATTTTTTCATTTTTAAAATCCTTATACATCTTTGACCCATATATAAGTTGCTATCAACCACCCATTCTATACATCTACTAATATCAAAATGGGAAGCAGACCTGTCCCTGTCCACTGACTTTGATTTCAGAAACTCCCTAACTTGTGCCTCAATGGTGACCTGGCAACAATCAGTCTACCTCACCATCTATCACAGTCTGTCCCCGTAGCTTTCACCACTGCTAAGAAACAATCCTAATCAACTGGAAGAATAAACAGTGTCTAAACATTTCCCAGTGGTTGAACCTTCTTTCCGAATACATATCATTGGAGAAAATATCTGCTACCCCGAAAAAATCAATTGACTTTGTTTACAAAAAAAAAAAAAAAAAAAAGGGCTGTGTTCTCTGACTCTCTCAACCTTAATGTACAACTTGTCTTTGCCTGCTAGCCTATGCCATTTTTGTTTGGCAGTGCCATTACTCAACTGGCCGGTGTTGGTTCTTGGTGGTTTCCTGGGGGGCTGTTGCATCCCGGTTGCTGTGCTGCGCTGAGTAGGGTGGGGTCGGGTCAAGGGACTTCCTGATTCCCTGGGGCCCTCGCCCTGCCTGTGGGTCCCTTGGGTCGCCACTGGTCCTACAGCTCTACGGCCAGGGACCTGGCCATCATTTGCCTGCCTCCTAAATTGCACTCACATCACACTCCACTCTACGCTACGTTGCTTATCACAGCCACAGCTAGGTGCACCACATACACCCGACCCAAGTTTTTAACACACCACACCTAAGGGGACTGCATAGGATGGGTTAGGGTCAGGGTAGGCAGCAGGACGGTAGTGTTCTGCAGTCCTCTGACCCACCCCACCCTCTTGCTCCCCCCCTTTCTTAATGCACCACACCACCTCCAGGGGCACAGGGTCACAGTGTAGGGTTATGCTTCCGGGACTGAGGAAGCACAAAAATAGGGACACTATCACCTAGATTCTCTAGTGTCCTCTTGTCTGGGCTTTACCTCCTGGTGCAGTGTAGCGATGGGACTGTGGGGGCTCCTTGGGGGCCTCTGTCAGGCTCCCTCTTCCTGTGGTCTCCCTAGCCCAGGTTTGTCAGGTGCATGGGACCGGCACCATGACCTACATGTTTTGGTGGCCCATCCCTCCTTGGGTGCTTTGTTGGTGTCTGTCTGCGGGGGCATTGCTGGATTCCTGGGTGGGTCTCCTCAACCTGTGGGGTGTCTCTGGCTGCCCGGTGGTCGGGGTTTGGGGTGTCGGGGTGGGATGTCGGTTGGCGGTGGTTGAGGAGGTGTAGGGAGTGTAGGGGCCATTCTGGCCTACACTGGCTTGTGCTCGCTTGATAATTAGGGAATGCCCACATGCATGTGTGATGTGACCTGCCAGCTTATGCTGGATCACATCTAGAAGAATTGATGAGTTCTGCCGAATAAGGGCTGGACTGCTCTTTCACTCTATCACTATGTGCCCTATTGTAGTCTTAGCTCCTCTATCAGGGCACCCTTATTCCCCTGGACTCTCCCATCTCTCCAGAGATCTACACAGCACCCCCCCTGGACCCCGTTAATCCTGTGTGAGGTGCCTTGGAAAGCACAGAACCCTACACGCCACCAGTTCCTACCAGCACCACATGCCTCTCTTCCTCTGTCCATCCTTCCACATCTCCTCTGTCCTTTGTTCTCCCCCTCTATTCACTGAGGTGTAGCACTGCCCTCACTGCCACGCAAGGTCACTACACTCAATAAAGATCAACAGGATAAAATCAACAGAACATAACTGCTTCAGTGTCATATAATGTTGTCACCCCGTCGTGTTTAACTATGTACGCAAAAGCAGACAAAAAAAATAAAATAAATAAATAAATAAAAATTCCACTATGTGGCTTCATTTGTCAGTCACTTCATTTATCAAGGGTTTCCTGAAAAATTAACTTTACTTTCATGTTTTTTATCATACAGCGAAACACATACCCACACACTCTCTAACATTATTTGGTGGTAGTTAAGGACAGTAGAAAAGGATTTGTTCCAGCATCAAGTCAGAAGAACAGCTAAGAGCCCCAGTCATTGCCACAAAATGAGTCAATACATAGGAGTTATTGGATCACGAGACTGGCTGCTGGTACAAAACAAACTGGAGGAAATAAACAAATTTAGCAATAAGAGTATGTGAGAGTTCAGAGTGTAAAGTAAATTATAAAATTTCCGTTACACCATCAGTGTCATATCTCACTGCTGCCAAGCATTTCAAGCTCACTCATGCATCACCTGCTTCTAAGGAGATCAACAGGCTCCACCAACAGTCCAAAGGCCTCTTCCATGGTTGATTGGTTGATTGACCCCAATCTTAGTCCTCTTCTGCAGTCAGAGGACACCTACCCTGTAGAGTCAGCTGACACCTGTCCTGTTCCAGAGTGAGGGTTTGTTGGTGCAAAGTTGCCATGAAAATCAGAGTCCACTGTCACCACGATTATTCCAGGGTGACCTGATGCAGTGAACTGAGAGTCACCTAGTGTCTTGCCTGGCTCAGGTGCAACCAACCATGTTGTTGAGTCAACCTACGAGGCAGAGCCTCTTCCAGAGGCCCCAGACTTCACCCTTTGCTCCTGAGCCATTGGATGTCCAGTCTACTTGTAAAGTGGTCCTCCAAGTATACCTCCTGGCAGACTCAGAGCCAGTTGTGACCAACCCAATGTTGATGTCTGGTGGTCTGTATGGCACACCCGCTTCTGGGCTTCCAACGATGCTGCCAGTCACCAACCTCCAGCCAGGCTCCTGTAGGGATTCTCTAGCAGCTCCCTACAAGGTTTCTTCCTTTATTGATTAATGACAAGGCCCAGGCTTGGAGCTGACTACCCTCATGTTCTGTATATCTATGTTTCTGATCCAACTGACAGATTGTCTCTGAACTCTCTACAGCTTTTCAGATTCACTGTATTGTTGTAGTTCTTTACACCTCAAATTGCTGTTGTCGTGTACTGGACTGCATATGTAAAAACTCAACATGTTCAGTGGCTTTTTTTTTTTTTTTTTTTTAATTCTTTTTGGATATACCACGACCTGGATGACTGAGAACCTGCCCAGGCTTTTCTGTTTTGCTTTCGTTAAAATGGGAGGTGCCAGGAGAAAAAACAGATATATTATGGAGAATTCCACAGAGCTCCGTAGTTTCTTGTCTCCCCAGTCCCTCAGTAATTATGGAGATCCTGCATGAAGCTGAACTCTGCTTTCCACTCCTCCTCAACACCTCCTGCAAGAAGCCACTGAGGCATCAAGCAGAGATCGTCATCTACATCCTGCTGTCCTGCATCTCTCTGCTCACTGTGGTCCTCAACCTGCTGGTCATCATCTCCATCTCCCACTTTAGGTACAAAAAACAAACACACAATAACCTGATATTGGTAACATTAATGATAACCATCCTCCATTTTTATTATTATTATTTTTTATTTTATACATATAGATATGGTTGAACATTTCATGACAACTTCAGTCAGCAGAAGCTCAGTATTTTTTCTGTTGTTACGAGCAAATCATGACTATGTTGACATATTCCTGTTGTATCTGAACATAATTTATTTATCAGACTGTTAATTGTGTTGCATGTTTTCACAAATGCTACGTTTAATATATAGATACACAATATACAGTTCTTTCTTTCTTTCTTTCTTTCTTTCTTTCTTTCTTTCTTTCTTTCTTTCTTTCTTTCTTTCTTTCTTCCAGGCAGCTCCACACCCCCACCAACCTCTTCCTCCTCTCTCTGGCTGTCTCAGACTTCCTCGTTGGCCTCCTCCTGATGCCGATTCAAATCCTCCTTTTAGAGGGCTGCTGGGTTTTGGGAACTTTCTTATGTGGGCTGTCTTACTACATCGGTTTTATCCTTACATCCGCCTCCGTAGGAAACATGGTGCTGGTATCAGTTGACCGATATGTAGCTATCTGTGACCCATTGTGTTACCCCACCAAAGTCACTCAAAGCAGAGTTCAGATCTGTGTTTGTCTGTGTTGGATCTGCTCTGTGTTCTACAACAGTGTGATACTGAAAGACTTTCTGAAAGATCCAGACAGATATGTTTCATGTTATGGGGAGTGTGTAATTGTAATTGACTTCATAACAGGAGCTTTTGATATTGTATTGACCTTTGTTTGCCCTATTGCTGTCATCATAGTTCTGTATCTGAGAGTGTTTGTGGTGGCTGTGTCTCAGGCTCGAGCCATGAGGTCTCATATTGCAGCTGTCACTCTACAGGGTTCAGGTCATGTAACTGCAAAGAAGTCTGAGAGAAAAGCAGCTACAGCTATTGGTGTTGTAGTGGTTGTCTTTCTGGTCTGTTTCTGTCCTTATTTTTCTCCTTCTCTCGCAGGACAAAACATTTCAACCAGCGTGGAGTTTTCTGTCTTTGGGTTGTGGTTACTTTTTTGTAACTCTTGTCTTAATCCACTGATCTATGCTTTTTTCTACCCCTGGTTTCGGAGATCTGTTAAGCTCATTGTTACACTTCAGATACTGCAGCCTGATTCCTGTGACATCAACATATTCTAGAGATGTCTGAGGAGAGACTGGAGGGACAGAAGTAGTTGCTGTTACTGCTGTTATCAATATCAGTTGCCCAAACTTGAATAAATGAGTTGATTCAATGGTGAATCAACTAAATGTTTTTTTAAATGAGTCAGTTTTATTGTTTGAGATAGAACTGTAAAATATGAAAGTTTCTCTTACCCTCCTATTATCTTTGAAGTCAATTTGACCCCATTTAGTGTTTAACATCTCCAAAGAAATGATTTACATCATTTTTTTCACTTCATATTTCATGATTTTTTTCATTTTTCCATGTCAATACATCAAATCACCATTTGAGCTCTTTATAACACTATCAAGGAGAAACGATGTAGCCTACTTGAGAACTTTAGACGGGAGGTAACGATATGGGCATATTTGAATGGACTCGGATGTGACCCACTTGCAAGCCTACGTTAGCTCATGTTGACAGGAGTGTATAAGTCAAAAGGTAAAGCTACATTATGCCTTTGGCACACATAAACTTGGGTAACAATTTTAATTAGTATCAGTGTCTGTAGGTTTCAATTTCAAGGATAAAAAGTGTTAAATGTGAAGGTAACAGCAGGTCTAAGGAGACACATTCTGTATCACAGTGTACAGCATATCGTCATAAGGGTGTGGAACTGAGTGAAGTCTAACACAGGCATATGACATTTAGTGCTCAGACCAAGGTCACTGCAGTTGATGTATATGTAAACTTCAACAATAGAATTCAGGCTGTAAAGAAGAGAAGTCACTGAAACACCACAACTTAGCGTTCCCCTCTGAAATGAAAAGCCTGATGAACATGATAACGTAGGCACACTGTAAAAAATTCCAAGTCAGAAAACAAAAGTTCACCTGCTCAGTTCACTCATTTTATCTTGTCAAATGACTTATAATCCCTCTCTAATTAGAATTAGACTTACACAAACTTTAATGATCCACAATGGAAATTAATTGGTCAAAGTAGCTTAATTGTTAGAAAAGAAGAGCTGGATACATTAGGCAATGAAATAAGTTCTGTAGCATTCACTATGGCAATGGAGCTGAATCAATTTGTCCACTCTGCCCATTTGTTTGGTGTAGTGGATGGGATGGATTGTCCATAATGGAGAGCAGTTCATCCAGTGTCCTCCTGTCCTTCACCGAGAAAAACGACTCCAACTCTCTAACAATCACATGTCCAGCCTTCCGGATCAATTTGTTGATCCTACTGATGTCTTTTTTGCTTGAACTACTCCCACAGCAAAGTACAGGACACTCGCCAAAACTGATTGGTATAAAGACTCTAGTAACTTGTTGAACATATTGAAGGACCTGAGCTTCGTCAGGAACTAGAGTCTACGCAGGTCCTTCTTGTCCACAGCAACACTGTTGTCCGTGATCAGTGTCCTATACTCCACCTCCTGTCCATCTCTGATATACCTTACCACTGCAGAGAACTTCTGCAGGTGGCAGGACCCAGAACTGTATCAGAAATCAGAGGTGTAAAGAGTGAACAGAAATGGAAATAGGACAGTCCCCTGTGGTGCCCCTACATTACTGAGAATGGTATCTGACAGGGACCCCCTCAGCCGCACAAATTGGGCCCTGTCAGACAAGCAATCAGCAATCCAGGAGACAGTGGAGGAGCCGACACCATCCTGAGCAACTTCTCACTCATCAGAAAGGTGTGAATGGTGTTAACAGCACTGGAGAAATCAAAGAACATGATCCTCACAGTGCCCTTCCCATCATCCAGGTGAGAATGAACCTGCTGCAGCAGGTAGTTTACAGCATCATGCACACCAACATGAGGCTGATACACGAACTGAAGAGGGTTCAAGACAGGAGCCACCAGGGGTCTCAGCTGAGGCAGGACGAGTCTCTTCAGGACTTTCATGACGTTTGACGTTAGGTGCTCCAGTGTTTGTTAGGATAACAGTGGACAATCCTAGCAGGGATTACTGTGTCTTCACAGAAATTTATATACTCAGTGATACAGTCCTTCATGCTATCTGTATCATTCCAAGGGGCTGGCAGAGCACATCCCAGTTGGTGGTCTCGAAGCAATCCTGCAGAACTTCACTAGCCTCCAGACTCCACGTCCTAACTGTCCATTTGGGGACATGCTGCCTCTTTACTGCAGGAGCATAGTCAGGTGACAACAGGACCAGGTTGTGATCAGAGGTCTGCTTCATAAAGCAGGTTTAGTGAAAACTCTAAGTTTATTAACCCTGAAATGAGGGAAAGTCTGAGTTTTCCGTTTCACAAAGGGAGGTAACTGAAACCAGAGAAAGCGGGGTAACTCTAGCCTGTTTCACAGAGAGAGCTAACTTAATCTCTCAGTCAGTTACCGTAGTAACAGACTGAACCTAACCGGGTTGGGACTAGGTTTTTCCTCATTGAACCTCTGTCTCCGCCCTCTTTCAGCCACACACGCCATTTGATTTTCTCTTTCATTAATTCAGTCAACAAGCGAGTTTTGCCGTAGCCTTGTTCTGCCGTCTGTCAGTAGCTATATCAAGTCCATTAGGACCAGTAGGAGGCGTCATTTTTCATGAACATCACGTGTACTTTTGACAATGATCCTGTGGATGAAGGTGCAGCATTACTGTGCAGAGCATTAAATATTCATTGGGAGATAGTTATCAGACTGCGCATTGATGTTTTAGCATTTCCAGACAATTATCTTTTTGAGCGGTACCATCAGTGTACCACTATGTTGGGACAAAAGAAAAAAATACATAAAAGACAAACAAATATTTGTATGAATGAGCTTTAAAAAAGATACCTATAGGCCTATTACATTTTATAAAGGCACTTGTGTCTTGGGGGGTGGACTCAGAGGGTGGGCTCCGTCCAGGGATTCCCTCAGCCACTGGCCTTCCAATATTGTGGCTTAGGGCTCCTCTGCCTCCCTTACAGGTGGAGGTGCCGGGGCACCACTAATCAGTTCTAATCAATTCACTGGCAAGAGTTTTCTTTTTGTCATGAAGTCTACATTTAAATATAATTCCTTGTGTTAGAAAGATGACAAAGTTCAGCTCCTTGATTATTATGTCACTGACCAGATTCTGTTTGTTGTTTTTATTCTTTGGTCGAATTGGTGAAGAGGGGAGGAGCAGGAATAATCAGGTTTAAGATGGAGAATGTTGATCAGAAAGTTGCCATAGTGTCTTTGTCCCTCAGTGATTATGGAGATCCTGCATGAAGCTGAACTCTGCTTTCCACTCCTCCTCAACACCTCCTGCAGGAAGACGCTGAGGCACCAGACACAAATCATCCTTTACATCCTGCTGTCCTGCATCTCTCTGCTCACTGTGTTCCTCAACCTGCTGGTCATCATCTCCATCTCACACTTTAGGTATAAAATACAAACTCACCATAACCTACAACTATTTTTCTTTCTCCTTCTTCACAGAGCTTTAATGAATGGGCTCGGGGACAATAGAGATGTGGTGCAATATTAAAATTGATTTACAGTTGTTCTTTAACAGAATACAACTCCTGACATCTTCTACATGTTCCTGTTGTAACTTGGATATATTTTATATATTTGACTGTTCATTATGTTGCATGTGGTACTTTCATGATTTTAACAATTGATGCATGTGATGTATGAATATAATATATCTTATGATATTTCTTTCTTTCTTTCTTTCTTTCTTTCTTTCTTTCTTTCTTTCTTTCTTTCTTTCTTTCTTTCTTTCTTTCTTTCTTCCAGGCAGCTCCACACCCCCACCAACCTCTTCCTCCTCTCTCTGGCTGTCTCAGACTTCCTCGTTGGTCTCCTCCTGATGCCGATTCAAATCCTCCTTTTAGAGGGCTGCTGGGTTTTGGGAACTTTCTTATGTGGACTGTCTTACTACACCTCTTTTATCCTTACATCCGCCTCCGTAGGAAACATGGTGCTGGTATCAGTTGACCGATATGTAGCTATCTGTGACCCATTGTGTTACCCCACCAAAGTCACTCAAAGCAGAGTTCAGATCTGTGTTTGTCTGTGTTGGATCTGCTCTGTGTTCTACAACAGTGTGATACTGAAAGACTTTCTGAAAGATCCAGACAGATATGCTTCATGTTATGGAGAGTGTGTAATTGTAATTGACTTCATAACAGGAGCTTTTGATATTGTATTGACCTTTGTTTGCCCTATAGCTGTCATCATAGTTCTGTATCTGAGAGTGTTTGTGGTGGCTGTGTCTCAGGCTCGAGCCATGAGGTCTCATATTGCAGCTGTCACTCTACAGGGTTCAGGTCATGTAACTGCAAAGAAGTCTGAGAGAAAAGCAGCTACAGCTATTGGTGTTGTAGTGGTTGTCTTTCTGGTCTGTTTCTGTCCTTATTTTTCTCCTTCTCTCGCAGGACAAAACATTTCAACCAGCGTGGAGTTTTCTGTCTTTGGGTTGTGGTTACTTTATTGTAACTCTTGTCTTAATCCACTGATCTATGCTTTTTTCTACCCCTGGTTTCGGAGATCTGTTAAGCTCATTATTACACTTCAGATACTACAGCCTTACTCCTGTGATGCCAACATACTCTAGAGATGTCTGAGGAGAGACTGGAGGGACAGAAGTAGTTGCTGTTACTGCTATTTCTTCATTACTCTACGAAATACTGTGATAACTGAAGCCATGCATATTTTAATCCCAGTTGAGACAAGAAGTCATATTAATATTATATTATCAGTTGCGCAAACTTGAATAAATAAGTTGATTCTACATTAACAAAATGTCTTTTTTGCTTAATCATTTTTCTGTTTTAGATAAAACTGCAATATATGAAAGTTTCTCTGACAAAAATGTGTCTGAAAGAGTGGATCATTGAAGTCTGTCTAAGTCTTAGTCTCATTTAATCAGACATGTCCAAGACATCAATCAGCATTTACTCTCTTTATAACACTATGACTGAGAAAGGATGTACCCGAGATGACAAATTTAGAGGGGAAGTGATGCACATGATAACGTAGCACTGTAAAACAAAAGTTCACCTGCTGACCTAAAAATGTGAGTGAGCTTAACCAGAAGAAAATCTCTGTATCACTTCAAAAAGCTAAATTATAACTAATGACCATGTGCTCGTTTCAGCTTGATATTATGAGTTAATACAACTTATTGGTTTCATTATCCACTAATTTTACCTTGTCAAATGAACTTACAAAATCCCTCAGTATTTCTACTCAAGATCACTTTAACTAAATTCACATAAAATTTCTCATCTTGATGTAACCGGTGGTAAATAAACCCAGATGTTATTCTACACTGCAATGTAAGATCATAATGTGTTCTTATCTTATTTTCTTATTTTTCTCTTTTTCTATGTAACGCTTGTAATCTTACCATCCAGAAATGTGCACAGTAACTTTTTGGTCATAGGGTGGCAGCACTGAGCCCAGTTAGGTTTTATTGCGAAGTGCATTTTGGGTTATTGTTGTTTTTCCTTCTGCTAGATGTGGGCCTGAGAGTTGCAAAGTGTGTAACGGACACTCTGTTGCTTAAATCAAAAGGTAGAAAATGCACACACAAACATGTTGGAAAATATTGTTCACTGGGACTTACTTGCTTGCGAAGCGTCAACCACGGTTAGCAGCTAATTTCGGTACTAGGTGAGGAAAACTCAAATACTTGGGACGACAGTTGGTGTAAGTGTCTGCTTTGGTATACTGTACATTTCAAATTGTGTTTGTTGTTCTGTGTGATTAGTTCCTTGTATTTTGGGACATTTTGTGTTTATTTTTTTTTATTTCTTTTCAAATATCAAAACTGAGAACAGTGCTCACATTGTTGGGTTGCTCCACCCTGGCCGTCCTATCGCAGGGCTAACACAGAGACAAACAACCATTCAAACTCACACCTATCAATCTAGAGTCACCAATCAGCCTAACGAGCATGTCTTTGGAGGTGGGAGGAAACTGGAGTACCTGCAGAAAACCAACGTGGACACAGGGAGAACCCGGAACTTCTCGCTGGGAGGCATCAGCACTGACCACCAAGTTCATTGTATATATCTATTATTATTTTTATTATTATTGTTTTATTCTGAAAGTCTAATGTATGTTGTACATTTTTTTCAAATTTTTCCCGCTTTTATTGTTATGCTTATGTCAAATTTAACATTTCTTTTATTTAGACAGTTTATAGAAGGTTATGGTTTGATTAACCAAAGACATCCACTTTGAGATTCTTTCATGGCAGAAAAATGGCTTCAAAGAGTGCACCTTATCTGCCTGTGTATCTTGTGTTTTTTAAGTGTCCTTGTCCTTGTTCTGTGTTTTTATTTTTGCTCTTATTTTTCTACCTCAGTATTTTATTCTATTGTATTTAAATACCGGACTGCTACGACGACTTAATTTCCCTTCGGGGATGAATAAAATAATCTACCTACCCACCTACCTACCGATCGACACTTTCCACTGAAAAGAGCCAGGTCGTATTAGTTAATAAAACACAGGTCTACTGAAGGGGAGGCCTTTGAACTCCACATCCTTGGGCCTCTCCAGTGGAACCAGCTCTAAGTTTTGATAAAGCTTCCAGTAAGATCTGGTTCAGAAAACCCAGAGCCTTCCCTTTGTGATGCTGCTGCTGGGAGAGTTCCCATGATGCACTGAGCTCCTCTCCTCTCCCCTCTCTCACTCCACATGTTGCCTCTTTCTCCACCTCCATCTTCTGCCCTTCACCTTTCTCAGAGACTCCGGCCACTAGAGCCCCCCCCAAAAGGAACTAACAAAGAATGTTAATTCATTTCATTTGTTTATTTATTCTTCTGTATGATCACATATTGTTGTACAAAACACAATTTTATGTCAACATAGTGCTGTTGCTGATGAAAGCCTAACCATTATGTCAAAGCTCCGCTGCACCAGTAATGTTGTGGCTGCGCATCCAAAGCGCAGTTAGTTGAAGGCAAAACAATTTTACAAAGAAGGACATGTCCTTCAGGGCATAGGTAATAAAGAGGAAGAGGAGAAAAGGCCAAGATAAAGGTTTGTTTGCATATCTTGGTGATGGAATGTTTATCAAAGAGATTTGTGTAGCTGTTGATAGGAAATTAGTTAGTTGGTTAAAAACTAGAGAAATATATCTTTTACCTGACGGGTTAAACGTTTGTATTTGTGTGATACTGAGATTTAACTGTGGTTGAGTTGATTGTCGGGGTTGGCCCTATGCATTTACGCTTTTTTGTCTTTAAAACACAGTTTTTGCTGATGTTTGACTGTGAACATTAGTAGTTTGAGATGTTGTTTGCTGCTGGTAATTTATGTAAGTAAAGTAAACATATACTTTTTACATCAACTCATAAGTTATGTGAAACTTGCCCAGGAGCACTGTTAAAGTACCTCGGAGGCAGAGACTCAGCCCAGTACCAGTCCATCCTCAGGCTCAACTGTGGGTATCAGGGAAAGACTGTCACCACATTCATTACACATTTAATTTCTACATATAAGAAGAATTACACCCAAACAGTAATTGATTTAGTCAATTACCTCTTTAATGTGTGTGTATGTTTTTCATCTTCCGTCTCCGTCCTCTACAGAGCTCTGTCTCTCACCCCTATCCTCTGTGTCCACTGTCCCTTGTATTGTCCACTGTGTCCACTGATGGGTAGCTCTACAGAGAGTCTCCACTCTCCCTGTGACTGTTGCCTCTGCTCTGCTCTTCAATTAATAAAGAACTACTTGAGATCTTCTGTAGCACAAGAAAGACTGAGCGGACCAGCAGTAATTCGTACTAACAACAAAGTTGGCCATCAGATTTCTTACAATGACAAATGATTTTGTCTCCAGAATAGTCAGGAAGCTCAGGTTGTAACGGGCAGGTGGAGTGTTAAAGATAAAACAGAGACACATAGAAAAAAGTCAAATGTGTGGATTGAGGTAGTTAATTTAGATTTTTCTTCTACTGAACTTTTGCTCATAATTACATACATTTATATAGTTTTAAAACCTAATTACTCAACTTAATATTTTGTTACCTTGTTTCAGATAACTGTTCATTTATGCCATTATTTTAGTATTTGCATGATATTTAATTCTATCTGTTTTGTACAGTTGAGTTTGTTATTATTATTCTTTTTTATTATATCTAAGTGATTTTATTTGTGGTCGCAGTTTATTGTTCTTGTCCTATAAATTATTTTCCCACATTGCTATTGCAGTTTTTGAATACAAAAATAATGAACCAAAAAATGAACTGAAATAATCCCTGTGTCCCTATCATTCAAAGATGATGCTTTTTTTTTTTTTTTGCTTCTTAGGTCCTACTCATCCCAAATACCTAAAGATCTTAATCTTTCCAAACAAATGCTTGGGTCTCAGAGAGTTAAAGGTTAATTTTCCAAACCTGGCCGTACTACCATAAAAAAACAACAGCAAAAATGAACATTCACATGGGAAACTCCATGTCAAACTCCTCTGAAAGAAAAGTCACGGCACAGAGATGCAGGTGGAAAACAAAGTCTGAAATCATCACATTTCAATTTCATAAGTGATAGAAAAGAGTTGTTTTCAGCCACAGCATCAGTCTCTCTGTACGGGTAGAAGGCCTTAGAGGAACCAGGCTGCAGTATATGGAGTGCAAGGAGAGGGAAGATGTGTTTAGTAGTTTGGATAATGGTGTATAGACAGGAGTCAAATCTGACACAGTAATATGGAAGGGGGCACAGCAGGATAAGAGGTCAGATGAGGGGAAATTGTTTTCAGGCACTACAGAAAAACAGATTTATAAAATAAAATAATTTCCTTTCTCATGTGGATTTGTGTCTCAGTTGGAAACAGATTTTTTCCACAGATTCATCAAGACGTTCAAGTAAACCTGATCCTAGATTTAACGACACAGACTGCACACTTTACCTTTCATATCTCGGCTGCAGGAGCTGAACAGCAAGTAAGTGCTGAATTGAAACCTTTTAAAGCGGAGACAGAGAAAGATTATAGTGTTTAGGTCAAATACAGCAGTCGCATTTGGACGAGTAATGTGGACCGGTGAATACGAGCTCTGGTCTCAGACGAGGGAAAACTACATTCAAGTGCTACTGCACAATAGATATACTAATAAAATCATTTTGATTGTATGACTTTACTCCATATTAATCAAGATGTTAAGATACATGCAGCATTCAAGTAAACAATAACTTGAACCTAGAGCTCAGGGGCACAGACATGTACATTTTACCTATTTCGAGTCAGTAAATAGTTTCATGTCACGGGAGCCAGGCTTCAGGATCTGAAGTGACAGAATGAGCTTAATGGATTTCCTGAACCATGGGTAGAAGAAGGCATAAATGACAGGATTCAGACAGGAGTTGAAATGAGCTAACCAGATCTCAAAAGCTGCAGACGACGCATCTATGGAGGTGTCCTCCCCTGCCAGAGTGGGGAAATAATAAGGACAGAAGCAGAACAAAAACACCACTACAACGATGCCGAGGGTCCCGGCTGCCTTCATCTCTGTCTTCTTCACAGTTACCGTCCCCCGTTGCTGGGCAGCCACATGAAAGCGGATGCTTCGAGCCTGAGACATGGCCACCACAAACACTCTAAGGTACAGGACTATGATGACAGTGATGGGTATGATGAAAGTGAAAACAAGGTCAATCATCCCTGCAATGTAACTGATGATCACCACGCACTCTCCAAAGCAGGAGTTAGAGCTGCTTGGATTCATCAGTTGATCGTGCAGTAGGATAACCCTGTAAAAAACAGAGCAGACCCAACTCAAGCAGACGTAGATCTTTGCTTTTTCTATTGTGACTTTGGTGGGGTAACGCAGAGGGTCACAGATAGCTATGTACCGATCAAGAGAAATGAGAACCATGTTGGCTACTGAGGCAGAGGTAATGATGTAGTCAACAACATAATAGAGAGTGCAAATGATGTCTCCGAGGAACCAGCAGGACTCAATGTAGATGATTTCCACAGGCATCAGCAGGAGACCGACGAGGAGGTCGGAGACAGCCAGAGAGAGGAGGAGGAGGTTGGTGGGGGTGTGGAGCTGCCTGCAGACGGAGAAAACCATCAACACACATCCATACAGCAAGACACTGAAACAAGCTGTTCTTGAAACGGCCCACAGAGTCAAAGAAACGAGCACAGAATAATTCCAGCAGACCATTGAAGGATTTTAGATCAGTGCCTGAAGTGGGAGATGGAGACGATGATGAGAAGGTTGAGAGCCACAGTGATGAACGAGATGGTTGAGAGCAAGACATAGATGAGCATGGCCTCGGTGTGGGGGTGAGTGGGCTTCCTGCAGGAGGAGTTCAGCCACGGAACGCAGAACTCATGTCCCTCCGTGGTGTCCATGCTCAACGTGGAGGAGGAGAAGAAGCCACAGAGCTCAGCGCGAACCCTCTTTTATGTTCCTCCTCCTCCTCCTCCTCCTCCTCCTCATCTATCTGTCTATTATGTCTAAGTTAATTGCTGAAGCTACACAGCAGCACTTTATTCTCAGACCACTAGTGTCAGTGTTTTTGGTTCAGGGTCAAGGTTAAAATTAAGGTCACCACTGCTGATTTACATGAAATTGGGATGTTCAGGCTGTGAAGAAGAGACATCACTGAAGCAACACGACTTAGCGTCCTCGTCTGAAATTAAAAGCCTGATGAACATGATAACATAGTCACACAGTGAAGAAAACCTCGGTTTCACCTCAAAAAGCAAAATCAGAACTAATGGTCATTTGTTCATTTTAATTTGATACTATACATCATTACATTACATTACATCATCCACTCATTCTGTCTTGTCAAATGAATCTCTCACTATTTCAACTCAGAATCACTTTAACTGAATTCACATGAATGGCCATTTTAAGTTAAGAATACTATTGTTTTTGTTTCTACTTAAAATTTCTAATCTTGACAACTAGCCTAGATTTACTAGACATCTAAAGTTAGATTTTGTGAACCTGACTGTTACTTGACAAGGTTAATAAAATAAAATAAATAAAAGTGTTTGGAATCTCACAGAACTGCACTTTAAGGTATATTTAAAAACACACCGATGGAACAAACTCGTCTTTCCAAAGGGATTTATTGTAGCCTATACGTGTGTTTTTGTGTTTTTAAGGCATCAGTAAGGTCAGAGGTTTAGAAGATTGAAACAGCTTCTTGCCATCTATTAACCCTCAAAAGCCTAAACGGATCACAGGCATCCGTCAAAGCGGCTGATTTTGAATTATCGTAAGTCACAGTGGTTTGCGCTAAGCTAAGTGGGGGCAAGTATATGTGAGATCATCCATCTCACATATACTTGATCAGTTTAGGATCTAAGGAATTTCTGTCAGGCTGCATCCTGTTGGGGATGGCTGCTGCTGGGGTCTGGGTGTCTGGTCTGGTCTAGGTGGGTGCTACATGTCTAATTAACACCCAAACCAATGAATGCCAGTTCCAAAGGTTTCCCAGCAGGACACTCAATAGTTACCAGATCGTCAATGTTATCATTTTTCCTGCCAGTGATTTTAATGTGGCTGATCGATGTACAATAACCGTTCAAGTCATAGAATATCAGCTGATTATTCAGTAGTCAGTGTAAACGGCAGTAATGTTATATGCTGTGTAGTACATTGACCTTATTTACCGTGACATTCCAGCATCAAGGCTGCAGAGTGTGACTATTTCAGTCAAGATGTCACTTCCTTTCTTTGGTTTGAGCAGATTCAATAACCTCAGTGTAACAAAATGTAACCATTATTTAATCCTTTGCCCACAGTTCTGATCCCGATAAGGACTCAGTTGTTGCTGCAGGTTCTCGGGTCTCACTCTGACCTCTGCTGGTGGAGACACATAACTGATCCATAGAGCTTAGTGTTTGTGTTCACTTGACAAAAGACCCAAGACATTATTCATTCATTCATTCATTTATTCATTTATTCATTCAGTCACAGCTGGAGGGAGAGGGGGTGGGTATTTCTACAACTTTATCCGTGTTAGTAAGGCCAAAGCAACACAAATAAATGTATTTCTATTCTACTACAGACACTCTCTACAATATATTGGTCTCACAGGAGCCAGGTTTCAAAATGTGAAGTGCAATAATGAGTCTGAGACATTTCCTAAACCAGGGGTAGAAAAAAGCGTAGATGACAGGGTTCAGGCAGGAGTTAAAGTACATGACAAAGACCATATAGATTTCAGTAGATGAACCAATCATTATTGTGCGGCCTGTGAGTGTGGCAGCGTAGTACGGACAGTAACAAACCAAGAACACAGTGACAACGACCATTAGAGTCCTAGCAGCCTTCATCTCAGATCGCCGAGCTCTTACATTCTTTGATCTGCCTATTGTGACAGTGACAGTGACAACCTTGGGTCGCATGGCCCGAGCATGAGACACAGCCACCACAAATATTCTCAGATACAGCACAATGATGATAGCAATGGGAATGACGAAGCCCAGAACTAAGTCAACATCTCCTGCAATGCCTACCAGACATTCTCCTAAGCAGGAATTATACTTTCCAGGTATCTTCATGTGATCATACAGGATGAAAACGTTAATAAAGACAGAGTAGGTCCAACATAGACACACACAGATTTTGATTTTCTTTTTAGTGATCCTGGTCGGGTAGTGCAGGGGGTCGCAAATAGCCACGTAGCGATCAACTGAGATGAGCACCATGTTTCCCACGGAGGCAGAAATGATGACAAAGGGTAGCAGGTAATAAGCAGCACACATGAGATCCCCCAGCATCCAGCACACCTGTGTCATCAGGATTTCAACCGGCATCACCAAGAGACCCATGAAAAAGTCTGAGACCGCCAGAGAGAGAAGGAGGAAGTTAGTGGGGGTGTGCAGCTGCCTGCAGAGAGAGAACATCTTCATTGTGATAAGCAAAAACTAAAATCACATTCAAAAGACTCATTTAACAACCAGGAGTTAATTGTCACAGCACAAAACCACTTCCTTCTAAAAGTCTAACAGAATCAGAGAAAACAGAGATGTTTGTGCCTGAAGTGGGAGATGGAGATGATGACCAGCAGGTTGAGAGCTGCTGTCAGCGCAGACACGACGTACAGCAGGAGGTAAGCAAGCATAGTCTCAGGCTGAGGAGGATCTGGTCTCCTGCAGGAGGCATTGGGCAGTTGTGGAAAGCAGAGCCGGATTCCCTCCATTTCCTTCACCACAGAGACAGAAAGCAGGGAGCTGAACCACTGGATCACACAGCATTTATCTTTCTTTTATCATCACTCCCTGTTCCTGTCCCTTGGGCGCTCCCCCTTCCCTCGGTCTGTGCATCCTACTCATCATCTTCATCACTTTGTCTTGAGTTTATTCTTTGTCGTGAAACATGACATTTAAATCTAATCACACGGAAGAAGACAAACCAAGAATAAAGAAAAAAATGTTTTGAAACAGCCAAGAAAAGATCCTGACTTTAATCCAATAGAAATGTTGTGGAAGAACCTGAACATCAGTTCAGGAGAGGAAACCACCAACATCTCAGAGGTGAAGTGGTTCTGTTCTGAGGAATGGGATCAGATTCCTCCAAGCTGCTGTAGACAATCATCAGCTGTTACCACAAACATTTAGTTACAAGGAGCTCACAGTGCACACTGGACACAAGGCTTCACTTATTTTTGCAAGTATAATATTTTGCTTTATTTTGTTTGATTGGGTTCTTGTTTACTTTCAGGAGTTGTGCGAAACCCTACTAATGTTTTGACTTATTTTTAATGCAGAATACAGTAGCAATCCAAACCTACATTTATACTGGCAGAAAGGCCACGTTTTTGACTTAGAAAAAAAAGAGAGATTGGCTTTCCAGTCTTATTACACTGATGTTTAAAGACTTAACCCTCATTAGGACCACCTGAGAATGTCCTGTGGTATCTGGCAACAGAATGTTGTTAGTGGGGGCCTTTGAAGGGAGGGGCCTCTGTGGATCATCCCACAGATACTTGCTCAGTTTGGGATCTAGTGCATTTGGAGGCCAGGTCAACACAGACAGAGCTTCAACCGCATCCTGCTGTCGGTGGGTACAAGTTGCAGTCACAAGGTCACTGGTGCTGGTCACTGCGGTAATACCCGGACCCACTGGTGGACACTGAGGGTGAGGCGAGCCATCAAGCTGAAGAAGGAGGCCTACAGGGCATGGTTGGTCTGTGGGTCTTCGGAAGCAGCTGACCGGTACCAGATGGCTAAGCAGTCTGCAGCCAGGGCAGTGGCTGAGGCAAAAATTTGAGCGCGTGAGGAGTTTGGTGAGGTAATGGAAGACTATTGAATTGTGAATAGTTCATCTAGGTAGGAGTGGACAACTGGAGGAGGCCATGACGACTGGGACAGATGAAGTTTATGAAGCTCCACAGGTTTGAGACACAGCACTCCAGACCATGAAGACTGGGCTGGTTGATGAGGCCACAGCAGCAAATGTTGCTTTGGACTCCGCAGGTCAGATATTCAGCACTCCAGACCAGAGACCCTCACAAGAAGATGGAGGGGGAGGGGAAAGCGATTAGTAATAGTAATAGAAAATAAATTATAAGATATCAGAGGACAGGAGCCAGAGAAGAGAGAGTAGGGGACTCTGACTGTAAAAGTGCTTTGAGTGCCTTTGAGTAGGTAGAAAAGCTCTATATAAGAGCAAGACCATTTACATTCCTACGTTTGTCACTTGAGTAAGCGTATTGCGTCACTTCCCCTTTCTGCACTGCTGCTGGGTGTGCTTGCACGGTTTTAGCTCCGTTAAAATCACATAAACGTTTTCTGTACACACCACGAAACTCGTGCTTTCAGTTTACCCAACCACCTGTCCTCTGTAGCTCCTTGTTAATCTCATATTTAATCCCAATTTAATCAGCTTTGGTGTATTTAGCTGTGCCTCCTTTAGTGTTAATGGTACCTGTAATAAAGTTTATTTGTAGCTTTGGAGGCGAGGCTCTCTGAATTGGAAGCATGACTTCGCACCACGCAAAACCGAATAGCTAGCCAGCGGCCTGTAGCCGGTGCGGGCCGACCAAGCGCAGCTCCCGTTAGCATAGCTCCTGCGTGCTGTCCCCTGCAGCTCCCGTTAACATAACTCCTGCTAGCTGTCCCCCTGCAGCTCCCGTTAACATAGCTCCTGCTAGCTGTCCCCCTGCAGCTCCCGTTAGCATAGCTCCTGGTAGCTGTCCCCCTGCAGCTCCCGATCAGCTGGGAAACCAGGGCAGCTCAGTGACGGTATGAAGGAAGCATAGTCTTACCCAGTCCACGGAGCACCACCAACCGCTTCACATTTCAAACTGATTTTTCCCACTCAGCGACACTCCCACTGAGAAGCCAACTCTAGCAATTAGCAACTCTATTTTGCAGAACGTGAAGTTAGAGAAACCAGCAACCATAGTTATATGCATTCCAGGGGCCAGAACGGGCGACACCAAATCTTATCTCAAACTGCTGGCTAAGGCTAAGGCTAAGGCTAAGGCTAAGGCTAAGGCTAATGCTAATGCTAAGACTAAGGCTATGTATGGTACAATTGTTATTCACGTCGGCAGTAGTGACCAACGGTTACGCCAATCGGAGGTCACTAAACTTAATGTTGAATCGGTGTGTAAGTTTGCTAAAACTATGTTGGACTCCGTAGTTTTCTCTGGTCTCCTGCCCAATCTGACCAGTGACAATATGTATAGTCGCATGTCGTCATTCCACCGCTGGTTATCTAGGTGGTGTCCAGCCAACGTCGTGGCCTACGTTGATAATTGGAACTCTTTCTGGGGAAAGCCTGGGCTGATTAGACGAGATGGAGTTCATACCACCTTGGCGGGTGCTTCTCTTATCTCTAGGAATTTGGCCGATTTTATCAACACCCCAAAACCATGACAACCCAGAGTTCAGCCCAGGAAGCAGAGTTGCAGTCTTACACGCCTCTCTGCTGCTTCTCTAGTGCTGTCTCACACCCATAACTCTCCAAACTCCATTGATGTGTTGTCTGCTCCCACATTTTTTGAATCGAAAAATAACAATAGAGGAGTTATTGATAGGAACCTTATACAAATCAACACAAATTGACTAGCACAACAGAGCAATAAGAAAAATAAATGCGGTCTTTTAATGTCCGGTCTCTCTCATCTAAATCACTTTGAGTGACTGATTTGATAACTGATCATCAGATTGATCTATTTAGTTTGACTGAAACGTGGCTGCAGGATGATGAGTATGTCAGTTTAAATGAGTCCACACCACGCAGTCATAGTAACTATCACATTCCTGGAGGCTCAGGCCGAGGAGGAGGAGTGGCAGCAATCTTCCACTCTGATTTATGTATTAATCCTAGACCTAAGCAAAGCTTTAATTCGTTTGAAAGCCTTACTTTTAGTCTTGCTCATCCAGACTGGAAAACACAAAAAACTATTCTCTTTGTTGTGGTGTATCGCCCACCTGCTCCTTACTCTGAATTTTTATCTGAATTCTCTGAGTTTCTTTGTGATTTAGTGCTTAGAACAGATAAAGTCATTATAGTAGGTGACTTTAACATCCATGTTGATGTTGGCGGGGATATGTGCCCCAGTCTATTAAAACTGCTGTAATTTAACCATTACTTAAAAAACCCACTCTTGACCCAGATGTTTTAGCCAACTATAGGCCAATTTCCATCCTTCCTTTTATCTCTAAAGTTTTAGAAAGTGTTGTTGTCAATCAGTTGGTTGATCATTTAAACAGGAATGGTTTGTTTGAAGAGTTTCAGTCAGGTTTTAGAGCTCATCATTGTACAGAAACAGCTCTGGTTAAAGTTACCAATGATCTCCTCATGGCTTCAGACGATGGACTTGTCTCTATACTTGTCCTGCTAGATCTCAGTGCTGCATTTGACACTACTGATCACAATATTCTACTGCAGAGACTGGAAAGTGGGATCAAAATTATAGGAACTGCATTAGACTGGTTTGAATCATATCTGTCAGACAGATTTCCATTTGTCCATATAAAAATTCTTCTATATATACAAAAGTAAGCTTTGGAGTTCCTCAGGGTTCTGTACTCGGATCAACATAATTCACATTATACATGCTTCCTTTAGGCAATATTATTAGAAAGCACGGCATAACTTCCATTGCTATGCAGATGATACCCAGCTATATTTATCCATGAAACCAGATGAAACTAATCAGCTGGTTAAACTCCAAGCATGCCTTAAAGACATAAAGGCTTGGATGCCCTGTAATTTTCAACTTTTAAACTCAGACAAAACAGACGTCATTGTATTTGGCTCTAAACATGTCAGAGATTCATCATCTAATGATTAGATGATGAATAGATTAGATTCTAATCACCTACTTTTGTTGGATGGCGTTACCTTGGCCTCCAGTACTACGGTGAAAAACCTTGGTGGTATATTTGACCAGCATATGTCCTTTAATTCTCACATAAAGCAGGTGACCAGGACTGCTTTCTTTCACCTTCGTAATATCATTAAAATTAGGAACATCCTTTCTCAGAGTGATGCAGAAAAACTAGTTGATGCATTTGTCTCTTCCAGGCTGGATTATTGTAACGCGTTCCTGTCTGGCTTGAAATACTGTTTAAAAAGCCTCCAATTGATTCAAAACACTGCAGCAAGAGCACTGACAGGAATTAGCAAGAGAGATCATATTACTCCAGTTTTAGATTCTCTTCATTGGCTCCCTATAAAATCTAGAATTGAATTTAAAATAAGATAAGGTAAGTTAAGATAACACTTTATTGATCCCCATTGGAGAAATTCAAATGTTACAGCAGCACAACAGTGACCAGAAAGAAATTAAAGAATTAAAAAAATTAAATAGGACAACAACGTTAAACAGGCAACAAGCACACAAAGTGACAGCAGTTGTGGATATATATATATATATATATATATATATATATATATTATTATATATTATATAATATTATATATGTGTATATCTATATATTATATATTTATATATTATATAATATATATTATTATTATTATATTATTATTATTATCTATTATTATTCTATGTTTCCTTCAGCTTGATGTTTGTATCTATGACAGAAGTTTGTTTATCTTGTTTCTCCTGTTCTTCATCTCTCTATCTTGTCTGTTTCTACCCGGCTGTCCTTGTCCTTGTCCTTCCATGTTAAAAAGGAGTTTTTCCTGCCGCACTCAGACTCTTCTGGAGGTTGCAGGCCGGCTTTTGTAAAGCATCTTGAGACAATTTCTGTTGTTATTGGTGCTATATAAATAAAACTGAATTGAACTGAATTGAATAGATCGATGAGGATCAATGCAATTTTCGTCCCATGCGTGTATCAGTTAAAGTGAAATACACTAAATAGTTTGGTGTGAAATTAGTGTTTGATATAAGCAGTTACTATAATATGCTATATTGTGAAGTTTGTTATGAGAAAAGTAAAAGTTGAAATCATGTTGTGCAAGGCTGATGCAACTATCCCCCCACCCCCACAGGTTTACTGTTGACAACATTGGTTTTACTTAGCAACAGTTGCATCATTGTGCATCTTGTTTAATCTGACAGTAACACCTCTGATTGCAGCAGTGTCAGTGCTTTCAGACGCTAATGAATGCAGGTGTGAAAACTTCCTCGTCCAGAGAGGCTCACATTCATTAGCTGCAGCTAACACGCTACACCCTGAGAGCTGTTCAGAGCCCAGCGAGGATTCTAATGTCACTGTGAATGTGTTATGTAAGACTCTGAAATGATGAACAGTGATTCAAACGTATCCAAACTTAAAAAAAAGAAGTTTGACAGGATATACATTTGAAACAGAAATTACGTGTAAGGCACAAACATTTTTTTCTCACTGTCTGAAGTTAAATCAGACTAAACTTCTCCTGTTTCAGTTAGGATTTCCTAACTCATTTCTGTTTGGTAAATGCCACAATAATGAGAGAGTAGTTTCTTTGGTCCTGAAGAAGCTACTCAGATGAGTGGCTTCGAGAAATTCTACAACTCCAGTTTGTTTGTAAATGCCTCCCTGTCAATGCGTTTTGAATCAGTTGGGGGCTTTTTAAAGAGCTATTTGGAGCCAGACAGTAATGACTTAAAATAATCCAGCCTGGAAGACACAAATGCATGAAGTAGTTTCTCAGCATCGCTCTAAGACAGGATGCTCTTAATTTAACAATATTACGCAGGTCCTGGTCAGCTGCTTTATGTGACAGTTAAAGGTCATATCCTGGTCAAATATAACACCAAGGTTTTTCACAGTAGTACTGGAGGCCATAGTTATGCCATCCAAAGAAACCAGGTGATTGGATAATGAATCTCTGCCATGCTTAGAGCCACATACAATGACTTCTGTTTTGTCTGAGTTTAAAAGTAGAAAATAACAGAAAATTACACGTTACCCAAGTCAGTGAATGTACTAAGGCCACGCCTCATGTTCAACATGTTGCTTGACGTCACGGAAAAATCTAAAGAAATCAGCCAAGATATCAGAAAGAGAATTGTGAAGCTCCACTTCAATTTCCAGATGCTTGAAGGTGTCACATTCATCACTTCAGTTATACTCAAGTATATCCAACTATCATACTGTTCAAGAAGGAAATGAGTTCTGTGTCCTAGAGATGAAAATTTGTTACTTTCTACATTATTTTATTACATCGCTGGTGCAGGTGCAGGTGCAGGTGCACATCTTGTGTCTATGTGAAGGCACCGTCTGACCTCTGGATGACTTATGTTCTCTTCTGTTCCCATATATGGTCACTCCCATGTTTTTCGTTGGTATTTCAATATTTTGGTATTCCCCTACCCCCATAAAGACCAGCAGGTGTCTGTGTCTGCAGGAATCTGGGAAATGTTTTGGGAACACAGACAGTTCTTGTGACTGTGGTGAGGTCCCCTTCCCTTGAACTCTGTCACCTCTTTCACATATAAAATGCACACAAACATGACATGTACATTCTAACAGTTTCAAGATTCCATAAAACCACAATTTTCCCGTATTTGACCCACACTGGTAGACCTAAAATCCATCTGAATAGATACGGGTCAAATCTGACCTGTAACAGCCTCAGTGTGCAAAAATGTGTAGAAACTATATGAAAGTATGAAATAACAAAATATTTTTATTTGTATGTATTTTGGGTCACTTCAGGAAAAGTCATCAAATTTCAGGCTAAAAGAATGATGTTCAGGGTATTTTTACTGCTGTCAAAAGTCAAAACGGGTCAAATTTGACCCGAACAGTATGTAAGGGTTACACTATTCCTTGACTCATACTCTTATGTCTATGTCTGGTCACATTTATGTTTTCTGTTTGCTTGAGACTTGGACAAAACAATTTCCCTGCAGGGATAAATAAAGTGATCTTGAATCTTAAATTCCAGTATTATTCATATTTTACTCTGTTGTTTCTCAGTTTTTAGCTACCTCATAAGGGCCCTCCACACCGGGAGTTTATGTCTGGCCTGGTTCATGTTATCATTTGACAGTCCTCTGGATATTCACGTTTAAATAGTTTCTAGAAAAAAAATGCATTAAATAGAAGAGGGTTATACAGACTGTCTCATACAGTCACTACTCTTACATGTTTTATCATTGTTCTGCTTTTACCATTTACTTAATCAACAGCATTTCTCTGCAGTGTTTTGCTTCAAACTGTTTATTTGCCTTGAAGGTCACATTTCCATCAGTTCAAAAAAGGCCCTCCACAGTTCTACTTTACAGGACGTTAACATTACAGGAGCCAGGAGTCAGTATTTGAAGTGTCACAATAACTTTCATAGATTTTCTAAACCAGGGATAGAAAAAGGCGTAGATGATTGGGTTTAGACAGGAGTTAAAATAGAACAGAGAAACTACAAAGATAGAGGATGCATAACTAATCAAATTCTCCTGGTCTGTGAGTGAAACACAGAAATATGGACAGATACATGCTAGAAACACAAGTACAACAACCCCAAGAGTCCTGGCTGCTTTCAGTTCAGACTTCTTAGCTGTTACTTTCCCTGAACGCTGCAGAGTAAGAGCTGTAATATTACAGCGCATGGCACGAGCCTGAGACACAGCCACCACAAATACTCTGAGATACAGAACTATGATGACACTTATGGGCAGAAAGAAAGTCAACATGAGATCTACAAATTGTTTGGTCAAGTCAAAATCAATCACACACTCTCCGATGCAGGAATTAAACCTCCCTGGTTGTTTCAGACTCTCCTTAATCATCAGTAATACATAGAAGAGAGAACAGATCCAACACAGAGAGACACAGATCTGAACTCTCCTCTGAGTGACTTTGGTGGGATAATGTAAAGGATAACAAATGGCAGCATAGCGGTCAACAGATATGAGCACCATGGTTCCTACTGAGGAAGATGGAATGACTAAGTCTAAAACTGAATACAGGACACACACCAGGTCACCAAAATACCAGCATCCTTCTATGAGTGTGATCTGAAAGATCATGAGGAGGCCCACGAAGAAATCTGAGACAGCTAGAGAGAGGAGGAGGAGGTTGGTGGGAGTGTGGAGCTGCCTGGAGAAGGAAGAAAGAAACACACTTCTAATTATTGCTGGTAGTGATTATTATCTAAACAGATAACCCACATTAGATCATTAAGCATTCAAGAACATTTCTATTGAAGCTACTTCCACAGTCATATCTGTCCAGTTTGATAAAGAGATGAAATAAGTGTCTACTTGAAGTGGGAGATGGAGATGATGACGAGCAGGTTAAGAGCTGCAGTCAGTAGAGAGATGGAGGACAGGATAACGTGAATACACACAGTGTCAAAGTGAGAACGCTTTAGCTTCCTGCAGGAGGTGTTGAGCTGTGGAAAACAGAGTTCATCTCCCTCCATTGTTAGAGAGAGGAGGAGAGAGCTGCTGAGCTCTGGCAGCCTCCTGGCCTCAATTCAGAGTCTTATTGTTTATGGAGCTCTTCTGACCCTCCTCTAAGATTCTTGGATGACCAATGTCCCTCCTCCGTTGTTGTGTACATGTACCGCCAAACTCCTGACTACCTGCTGATTGGTCACAGTGAAGGTGGAAGGTCAAATTCAGTTAAACATTGGTAGAGCTCATTTTAAGTTTTAACATTTTCTTTTCTTCCAGGTGGTAATTCAACAACCAGAGCCTTAGAGCCATATGGTAACAAGGCTGGATCTAGAAAAAAGGTTAAAGAGAAGTTTTTTAAGAAATAAAAGGCCAGTATGGTATGGTACGGTTTAAAAGCCAGAGAGGCCCAATCAACCCCACCAAAACAACCCCACTTATGCGAGTGTAAAAACACCAACTCTGAAGCGCCGATAAGAGGTGGGTTTATTGGTCCCTCATTTACATACTCAGGTCCTAAGCCACTGTGGAGTGTATAAACTTAAAAGCCACTTCATGTGGTGAGGTGTTGTAGGGATCTGTTGTAATTACAATATATTCAAATACTTTAAATCTTTCAGTTGTGTGTGATTATTTATTTGTCCGGAGTGCTGTATCTTTCAGACAGTTTCCACCACAGAATTGGAGGTCCCACTGAGATCTAATGAACTACTGTGATCTGCTCTTTGAGGGGAGATCATCTCAGGGCCAGGGTAAGAGAGAAATCCTCAAACTTCTTCAAAGGTTTTTTTCAGAAATATCTCTGTGATCTCCCTCTTAAAGAACTGCACACAATGATTGAGATATTCTTCATGTTATTGGGACTAATTGACATGAATAATTTTGGAAAATTAAGGCGATTTAAATTTAAAGGACACACTAATTGAAGTTGAAGTTTATTGGTTCCGAGCTTAAACAGGAAGTTCTTGAGGAACTTGCCTGAGAAGGGAAAGGGGCGAGACTGTGTATACTTTGACCCTGTGACACGTGGGAGTAGAGACAGTAATCTCTAGGGAAAATCTGTAGGGATCTGTTGTAATTACAATATATTCAAATACTTTAAATCTTTCAGTTGTGTGTGATTATTTATGTGTCCGGAGTGCTGTATCTTTCAGACAGTAGAGTAGAGACGGTAATCTCTATGAGAGGGCGTTAACCTTTGCTTATATGTTCATTTGGTATAGATTAAAATATGCATATATAGAGATGGTATTCTTCAGGCAAAAGCGCCATCCTCTGTTAATGAGTCCATCTGATATGAATAGAAATACGTATATATATACATATATCCATATAGATTAAATACATGTAAGAGGAAGTAGCCTCTAACAAAGAAGGTAATCCTTTACTGGATTCGCTAAACAAGCCTAAAACTGTGTATGATTGAATAAGTGGTATTACAGATACTTGGTAAAAAGCTTTCGACTTGAGAGAAGAGATATTCGTGAATTGTTTGTTTGTTGTTGTTTGTCTGTGTTTGTCTCTTCTTGGTATTTTCTTACTTGGGTTAGAACTGAGTAGAGGGACATAAGTGTTATTAGGAAAATTCCAGCTGGTGCACTGTTAGGACATAAGATCTCACAAATCAAAATAGTCAATGCGAAAGGACAATAATGGAAAAATGGCTTTCTTTTTTTCCTTTTTATTTGTTGCAAGGGCTACTGTCAAGCCTGGATTTTTTTAATCTATGACAGCACATGACCCAGGGATTGACATTTCCTGAACAATTTTGAAAAAGCATAAAAATCTGAAATATTAAAATTACCTTTGAAAAACCTAAAATAAAAATAGTAATAATAATTGCATATACTCATATACCTCTTCACCTTAGGGTATATAGGTTAGCTATGGGTGCAAATACTAGTCACCCTTCAAGGCCCTGCTAAAGTTATTTGCCAAAACAGAAAACTGGGATTTTCTTAGCATGGTAGTCATACTAGTCTTACTTAAAAGGGAAAATGCTTGAAAATGAAAATGGATGAAAAATGGACAAAAGCATATTGAAAATCTAAAGTTGTGGGGAAAGAACTGATGAAACATATACAACTCCTGAGGCCTTTGTTTCTATGAGCATGGAGAATGTTTGTGATGGATGGAACAACGGACTCCTAAGGCTCTTATGGAGAACTAACATGATGATCTTATTATACCATATGGTTTTGTGATCATGTAACATCATGAGTTTGTCTCTAGCTGGCCACGAGATGGCTGATTTGAAAAACCAAAGTTCCATTCTTGCATGACCTTATATATTCTCTTATTCTGATTTTATGGGTCTTTTAGATTGGGATTATGAATATATCCTGGAATGTGTTGGAGTTTGAGAAACCATCACTACTACAGTACAAACTCTCCCAGCTGAATGTGCATGACTCCACCTGCAGACTTCCTATCTGACAGGAGACAGCATGTGAGGCTGGAAAACACATCTCAGACTCCTGTACGATCAGTACACTCACCCCTACTCTTCTCCCTGTACACTTAACAGCTGCACCTCCATACACGAATCACCATCATGTCCCAGGACCTCAAATGGGAGCTGAACATCAGTGTCTTCATCAAAAAAGCACAGCAGAAGATATATTTCCTGCGGCAGCTGAAGAAATTCAACCTGCCAAAGACAATGATGGAGCACTTCTATACTGCCATCATTGAGTCCATCTTCACCAACTCTGTCACTACCTGGTGTGCTGCAGCCTCTGCTAAGGACAAGAGCAGACTGCAGGATGTCAGTGCAAATGAAAGGAGCGTCCAAAGCATTCACTTCTGCTCCGGGGTGGGATGATCCTCTGGCTGAATGAGGTGCCCATCAGCCACAGCTCATCATGCAGAGGGTGAGAGGGATTGTCCAATATTGCACAGATTTTGTCCATAACCCTCTTCTCAGCCACTGTGTCTAAACAGTCCAAGTTCAATCCCACCACCGAGTGGGCTTTCGTCAGCAGTTTATTGAGTCTTTTGATCTCACCAGTCTTGGCCCTGCCCCACCAGCACACCACAGCAAAGAAGAGCCCACTGGCCACCATAGACTGGAAGACTGTCTTGAGGAGTCGACTACAGATGCCAAATGACCTCAGTCTCCTCAGGAAGAACATCCTGCTTTGTCCTTTCCTGTAGAGGGCGTCCGTATTATGAGACCAGTCCAGTTTATTGTTGATGTTGTACGAGTCCAGCTCCTCACCCTGGATGGTGACTGGGACAGGACTCCTCCGGTTCCTCCTGTAGTCCACCACCACCTCCTTAGTCTTGCTGATGTTGAGTTGTAGGTGGTTCCAGTTACTCCACTCAACAAAGTTCTCGATCAGTCCTCGGTACTCCTCCTTGTCGTCATTGGTGATACATCCGACTATGGAAGAGTCATCGGAAAACTTTTGGAGGCGGCTGGTGCCGGAGTTGTACCGGAAGTCGGAGGTGTAGAGGGTGAAGAAGAATGGTGTCAGTACCATTCCTTGGGGCACCCCCTTGTTGCTTGTCAGGAGCTCTGACGTGCAGCCATCCACTCTGACATACTAAGGTCGTCCTGTGAGGTCGTCCAAAATCCAGGCAGCCATGTCAGGGTGAAGTTGCATGTCCAGTAGCTTGTCTCTCAGGAGAATGGGTTGGATGCTGTTGAAGACACTGGAGAAGTCAAAGAAAGTGACTCTCACAGTGCTTCCTGCACTCTCCAGATGAGACAGGGCTGCCAAGAAAACTGCAGGGGGTCCGGGAAAACAGACAGCAGGTCTCTCAGGTGCAGGAGAACCAACCTTTCAAATGACTTCATGACATGGGATGTTAATGCCACTGGCCTGTAGTCATTGGGAGCACTGGGACGTCCTTTCTTTGGTACTGGAACAATGCAGGAGGTCTTCCAGAGGTTGGGTACCTTCATCAACCTCATGGAGAGGTTAAAGAGGTGCTGAAAGATTCCAGCCAGCTGCCCAGCACACACCCTGAGGAGCCTGGCCTTTTGGCTTTATTCTGCCTCAACCTGGAAAACTCTCTCTATACCTGGCAGGAGGTGAGGGTGAGACCATGGGTGGTGGATGGTGTGGGGACTGTGGTGATATCCAAGGGGATGGGCTGATGGGGTGAGGGGGAACTGTCCACTGCTGGTGGTTGGAGGGAGGGGGAGGGAGGCAGGGTGTTGATGAGGAGATAAGCAGAACCTACAACAGAGGTGTGAGTGGGGGATGGAGACACAGATCCACAGGCAGAGCTCACATTGGAGGTGTCAAACCTATTGAAGAATAAGTTTAGCTCTGATGCGAATTCAGGTCCACCATCAATTCCAGACAAGGTTTTCCCATAGCCTGTTATCTTTTTCATCTCTTTCCACAACTCTTTTGTGTTGTTCTGTCCCATCTTGGCCTCCATCTTCTCCTTATAGTTGTTCCTGGCCTCTCTCAGTTCCCTTCTCAACTCCTTTTGAATAGTCCTGAGCTCCTCACGATCTTTGGCCATGAAGTCTCTCTTCTTCCTGTTGAGAAGGCCTTTAATGTCTTTATTTATCCATGGCTTGTTGTTGGAAAAACAACAGATATTCTTAGTTGGGACAATGTTGTCCTCACAGAATTTAATGTAGTCTGTCATGAAGCGAGAGAGACCCTCAATTTTCTCCTCAAAGAGACTCCAGTCCGTGACATTAAAACACTCCTGCAGTGCCTCCTCTGATTCTCTAGACCAAACCTTTACAGTCCTGGTGCTGGCCACCTGTTGTTCCACCATCCGTCTGTAGGTGGTGTTGTGGTGTACTAACCCCTGTGTCTCCCTTTTTCCCCTCCCCCTCCATCTTATTGTCAGGGTCTCTGGTCTGGAGTCCTGAATATCTGACCTGAGTAATTCTAAGCTACATCTGCTGTCGTGGCCTCATCAACAAGCCCAGTCTTCATGGTCTGGAGTGCTGTGTATCAGACCTGTGGAGCTCCATAAACTACATCTGCCCCAGTCTTCATGTCCTCCTCCAGTTGTCCACTCCTACCTAGATGAACAATTCCACCAACCTGCCCATGATTCCTGTTATACTCACAAACTGTCACATAAGATCATCAGCTGTGTGTTATATTATCAGATTCTACGTGTTTCCTTCAGCTTGATGTTTGTATCTATGACAGAAGTTCGTTTATCTTGTTTCTCCTGTTCTTCTATTCTCTTGATCTTGTCTGTTTCTACCCGGCTGTCCTTATGTTAAAAAGGAGTTTTTCCTGCCACCGTCGCACTCAGACTGCTCTGGAGGTTGCAGGCCGGCTTTTGTAAAGCGTCTTGAGACAATTTTTATTGTTATTGGTGCTATATAAATAAAACTGAATTGAATAGATCGATGAGGATCAATGCAGTTTTCGTCCCATGCGTGTATCAGTTAAAGTGAAATACACTAAATAGTTTGGTGTGAAATTAGTGTTTGATATAAGCAGTTACTATAATATGCTATATTGTGAAGTTTGTTATAAGAAAAGTAAAAGTTGAATGGTGCATCTTGTTTAATCTGACAGTAACACCTCTGATTGCAGCAGTGTCACTTTCAGACGCTAATGAATGCAGGTGTGAAAACTTCCTCGTCCAGAGAGGCTCACATTCATTAGCTGCAGCTAACACGCTACACTCTGAGAGCTGTTCAGAGGCCAGCGAGGATTCTAATGTCACTGTGAATGTGTTATGCAAGACTCTGAAATGATGAACAGTGATTCAAACGTATCCAAACTTAAAAAAAAAAGAAGTTTGACAGGATATACATTTGAAACAGAAATTACGTGTAAGGCACAAACATTTTTTTCTCACTGTCTGAAGTTAAATCAGACTAAACTTCTCCTGTTTCAGTTAGGATTTCCTAACTCATTTCTGTTTGGTAAATGCCACAATAATGAGAGAGTAGTTTCTTTGGTCCTGAAGAAGCTACTCAGATGAGTGGCTTTGAGAAATTCTACAACTCCAGTTTGTTTGGACCCTGTCAGTGCGTTTTGAATCAGTTGGGGCTTTTTAAAGAGCTATTTGGAGCCAGACAGTAATGACTTGGAAGACAAAAATGCATGAAGTAGTTTCTCAGCATCGCTCTAAGACAGGATGCTCTAATTTTAACAATATTACGCAGGTCCTGGTCAGCTGCTTTATGTGACAGTTAAAGGTCATATCCTGGTCAAATATAACACCAAGGTTTTTCACAGTAGTACTGGAGGCCATAGTTATGCCATCCAAAGAAACCAGGTGATTGGATAATGAATCTCTGCCATGCTTAGAGCCACATACAATGACTTCTGTTTTGTCTGAGTTTAAAAGTAGAAAATAACAGAAAATTACACGTTATCCAAGTCAGTGAATGTATTAAGGCCACGCCTCATGTTCAACATGTTGCTTGACATCATGGAAAAATCTAAAGAAATCAGCCAAGATATCAGAAAGAGAATTGTGAAGCTCCACTTCAATTTCCAGATGCTTGAAGGTGTCACATTCATCACTTCAGTTATACTCAAGTATATCCAACTATCATACTGCTCAGGAAGGAAATGAGTTCTGTGTCCTAGAGATGAAAATTTGTTACTTTCTACATTATTTTATTACATCGCTGGTGCAGGTGCAGGTGCAGGTGCACATCTTGTGTCTATGTGAAGGCACCGTCTGACCTCTGGATGACTTATGTTCTCTTCTGTTCCCATATATGGTCACTCCCATGTTTTTCGTTGGTATTTCAATATTTTGGTATTCCCCTGCCCCCATAAAGACCAGCAGGTGTCTGTGTCTGCAGGAATCTGGGAAATGTTTTGGGAACACAGACAGTTCTTGTGACTGTGGTGAGGTCCCCTTCCCTTGAACTCTGTCACCTCTTTCACATATAAAATGCACACAAACATGACATGTACATTCTAACAGTTTCAAGATTCCATAAAACCACAATTTTCCCGTATTTGACCCACACTGGTAGACCTAAAATCCATCTGAATAGATACGGGTCAAATCTGACCTGTAACAGCCTCAGTGTGCAAAAATGTGTAGGACCTAAATGAAAGTATAAATTAACAAAATATTTTTATTTGTATGTATTTTGGGTCACTTCAGGAAAAGTCATCAAATTTCAGGCTAAAAGAATGATGTTCAGGGTATTTTTACTGCTGTCAAAAGTCAAAACGGGTCAAATTTGACCCGAACAGTATGTAAGGGTTACACTATTCCTTGACTCATACTCTTATGTCTATGTCTGGTCACATTTATGTTTTCTGTTTGCTTGAGACTTGGACAAAACAATTTCCCTGCAGGGATAAATAAAGTGATCTTGAATCTTGAATTTCAGTATTATTCATATTGTACTCTGTTGTTTCTCAGTTTTTAGCTACCTCATAAGGGCCCTCCACACCGGGAGTTATGTCTGGCCTGGTTCATGTTATCATTTGACAGTCCTCTGGATATTCACGTTTAAATAGTTTCTAGAAAAAAAATGCATTAAATAGAAGAGGGTTATACAGACTGTTTCATACAGTCACTACTCTTACATGTTTTATCATTGTTCTGCTTTTACCATTTACTTAATCAACAGCATTTCTCTGCAGTGTTTTGCTTCAAACTGTTTATTTGCCTTGAAGGTCACATTTCCATCAGTTCAAAAAAGGCCCTCCACAGTTCTACTTTACAGGACGTTAACATTACAGGAGCCAGGAGTCAGTATTTGAAGGGTCACAATAACTTTCATAGATTTTCTAAACCAGGGATAGAAAAAGGCGTAGATGATTGGGTTTAGACAGGAGTTAAAATAGAACAGACAAACTACAAAGATAGAGGATGCATAACTAATCAAATTCTCCTGGTCTGTGAGTGAAACACAGAAATATGGACAGATACATGCTAGAAACACAAGTACAACAACCCCAAGAGTCCTGGCTGCTTTCAGTTCAGACTTCTTAGCAGTTACTTTCCCTGAACGCTGCAGAGTAAGAGATGTAATATTAGAGCGCATGGCACGAGCCTGAGACACAGCCACCACAAATACTCTCAGATACAGAACTATGATGACACTTATGGGCAGAATGAAAGTCAACATGAGATCTACAAATTGTTTGGTCAAATCAGAATCAATCACACACTCTCCGATGCAGGAATTAAACCTCCCTGGTTGTTTCAGACTCTCCTTAATCATCACACCTGTATAAAAGAGAGAGCAGATCCAACACAGAGAGACACAGATCTGAACTCTCCTCTGAGTGACTTTGGTGGTATAATGTAAAGGATAACAAATGGCAGCATAGCGGTCAACAGATATGAGCACCATGGTTCCTACTGAGGAAGATGGAATGACTAAGTCTAAAACTGAATACAGGACACACACCAGGTCACCAAAATACCAGCATCCTTCTATGAGTGTGATCTGAAAGATCATGAGGAGGCCCACGAAGAAATCTGAGACAGCTAGAGAGAGGAGGAGGAGGTTGGTGGGAGTGTGGAGCTGCCTGGAGAAGGAAGAAAGAAACACACTTCTTATTATTGCTGGTAGTGATTATTATCTAAACAGATAACCCACATCAGATCATTAAGCATTCAAGAACATTTCTATTGAAGCTACTTCCACAGTCATATCTGTCCAGTTTGATAAAAAAATGAAATAAGTGTCTACTTGAAGTGGGAGATGGAGATGATGACGAGCAGGTTGAGAGCTGCAGTCAGTAGAGAGATGGAGGACAGGATAATGTGAGTACACACAATGTCAAAGTGAGAACGCTTTAGCTTCCTGCAGGAGGTGTTGAGCTGTGGAAAACAGAGTTCATCTCCCTCCATTGTCAGAGAGAGGAGGAGAGAGCTGCTGAGCTCTGGCAGCCTCCTGGCCTCAATTCAGACTCTTATTGTTTATGGAGCTCTTCTGACCCTCCTCTAAGATTCTTGGAGGACCAATGTCCCTCCTCCGTTGTTGTGTACACGTTCCGCCAAACTCCTGACTACCTGCTGATTGGTCACAGTGAAGGTGGAAGGTCAAATTCAGTAAAACATTGGTAGAGCTCATTTTAAGTTTTAAGATTTTCTTTTCTTCCAGGTGGTAATTCAACAACCAGAGCCTTAGAGCCATACGGTAACTAGGCTGGATCTCATCATCTCCTGGAGCTCCAGGATACATATATGTGTGTGTTTTTGTGTGTGTGTGTGTGTGTGTGTGTGTGTGTGTGTGTGTGTATGTGTGTGTGTGTGTGTGTGTGTGTATGTGTGTGTATGTTAATATTTTGTTATCTTGAGGTGTATACTTTCTCTTATTCTCTTATTCTCTTAGTTCTCAGCTTGTATAACACAAGTGATCCAAGTGTGCTCCTTCCATACACAGAGTTGTTTTGGCTTTGCTACAACTTTGCAGTAGTTAAGGAATCACTCCTTCTTGCTTGGATGGGGATGAATACCTTCCAAAAGGTATAGAGATCCTGGGCGGAAGGAGAGGAAAATATCCTCCTTTGAAAAATTGTCGGCTCGTCTGGGATACCTGGAAAGGAACATAGTTACACTGGTTCGAACATCTTTTACAGCCAGCAGCCACAACTAATAAGATGAGCAGAAAACCTCTTAACCAAATTTCTGCATGTCTTATGAGACATTTCGTGGCTGTGAGAGTATGATTCAATAGTAGTACTGTTTGTAAGAATAAAACACAGAGAATCTGTACAGATTAGTCGTAAAAAAAAAATAAAAAAAGTTAAAGAGAAGGCCGACCGTTATGGTTGAAAGGCCAGAGAGGCCTAATCAACCCCCCAAAAACAACCCCAGTCTAGGGGTTTGGGTTTACAGTTCCCTTACTCATGCAAGTGTAACTCTGAAGCGCCGATAAGAGGTGGGTTTAGATACTCAGGTCCTAAGCCACTGTGGAGTGTATAAACTTAAAAGCCACTTCATGTGGTGAGGTGTTGTAGGGATCTGTTGTAATTACAATATATTCAAATACTTTAAATCTTTCAGTTGTGTGTGATTATTTATGTGTCCGGAGTGCTGTATCTTTCAGACAGTAGAGTAGGGACGGTAATCTCTATGAGAGGGCGTTAACCTTTGCTTATATGTTCATTTGGTATAGATTAAAATATGCATATATAGAGATGGTATTCTTCAGGCAAAAGCGCCATCCTCTGTTAATGAGTCCATCTGATATGAATAGAAATACGTATATATATACATATATCCATATAGATTAAATACATGTAAGAGGAAGTAGCCTCTAACAAAGAAGGTAATCCTTTACTGGATTCGCTAAACAAGCCTAAAACTGTGTATGATTGAATAAGTGGTATTACAGATACTTGGTAAAAAGCTTTCGACTTGAGAGAAGAGATATTCGTGAATTGTTTGTTTGTTGTTGTTTGTCTGTGTTTGTCTCTTCTTGGTATTTTCTTACTTGGGTTAGAACTGAGTAGAGGGACATAAGTGTTATTAGGAAAATTCCAGCTGGTGCACTGTTAGGACATAAGATCTCACAAATCAAAATAGTCAATGCCAAAGACAATAATGGAAAAATGGCTTTCTTTTTTTCCTTTTTATTTGTTGCAAGGGCTACTGTCAAGCCTGGATTTTTTTAATCTATGACAGCACATGACCCAGGGATTGACATTTCCTGAACAATTTTGAAAAAGCATAAAAATCTGAAATATTAAAATTACCTTTGAAAAACCTAAAATAAAAATAGTAATAATAATTGCATATACTCATATACCTCTTCACCTTAGGGTATATAGGTTAGCTATGGGTGCAAATACTAGTCACCCTTCAAGGCCCTGCTAAAGTTATTTGCCAAAACAGAAAACTGGGATTTTCTTAGCATGGTAGTCATACTAGTCTTACTTAAAAGGGAAAATGCTTGAAAATGAAAATGGATGAAAAATGGACAAAAGCATATTGAAAATCTAAAGTTGTGGGGAAAGAACTGATGAAGCATATACAAGTCCTGAGGCCTTTCTTTCTATGAGCATGGAGAATGTTTGTGATGGATGGAACAACGGACTCCTAAGGCTCTTATGGAGAACTAACAGGATGATCTTATTATACCATATGGTTTTGTGATCATGTAACATCATGAGTTTGTCTCTAGCTGGCCACGAGATGGCTGATTTGAAAAACCAAAGCTGCATTCTTGCATGACCTTATATATTCTCTGATTTTATGGGTCTTTTAGATTGGGATTATGAATATATCCTGGAATGTGTTGGAGTTTGAGAAACCATCACTACTACAGGACAAACTCTCCCAGCTGAATGTGCATGACTCCACCTGCAGACTTCCTATTTGACAGGAGACAGCATGTGAGGCTGGAAAACACATCTCAGACTCCTGTACGATCAGTACACTCACCCCTACTCTTCTCCCTGTACACTTAACAGCTGCACCTCCATACACGAATCACCATCATGTCCCAGGACCTCAAATGGGAGCTGAACATCAGTGTCTTCATCAAAAAAGCACAGCAGAAGATATATTTCCTGCGGCAGCTGAAGAAATTCAACCTGCCAAAGACAATGATGGAGCACTTCTATACTGCCATCATTGAGTCCATCTTCACCAACTCTGTCACTACCTGGTGTGCTGCAGCCTCTGCTAAGGACAAGAGCAGACTGCAGGGCATCAGTGCAAATGAATATCAGTTGGTACAGTCCAAACTGATGGCCTATAAAAAGGTGTGTCATTACCAAGGTGTCACACAAGGAACATCTCATGATTGGAAAAAGCAAAGAACTCTCTCAAGACCTTTGCAACCTTATTGTTGCAAAACATTCTGATGGCGTTGGTTACAGAAGGATTTAAAAACTAATGAATGTCCCAGTGAGCACTGTTGGGGCCATAATCCGTAAGTGGAAAGAACATCATTCGACCATAAACCGGCCAAGACCAGGTGTTCCTCACAAGATTTGATGTAACGAGGACAGACATTTCAGAAAGACACTGATCCCAAACACAGAGCCAAGGAAACTCTCAACTGGACTGGGTAAGACCCACAAACTGCAAGGAAGTGCTACAGTTCTTGGTTTTCGGGCAATATTACAGGCAGTATATAAATGGATATCCCACCCTAGCTGCTATCTTATACCGCCTCACTGCTGGTGACCCTAGAAAGAAAAAGAGGGGTGGGAAAAAAAGTCTGGTACCTGACCCACCTGATGAATGTGAGCAGGCGTTCCAGAGCCTGAAAGAAAGACTGACGACCGCTCCAGTGTTGGTGCTACCCTGATCACAGCCTGCCTTTTGTCCTTCAGATGGATGCCTCGGGAGAGGAGCTTGGGACCATCTTGGTACAGGTTCAAGATGCTGCAGAGAGGGTCATGGCCCTCGCCAGCAGCAGTTTGAGTCCAGTGGAGACAAGGTATCCCACACACAAGCTTGACTTCCTCACTTTGAAATAGGTGGTGACAGACAAATTCCATGACCACCTTTATGGATCAGGTTCTCCGTCCTGACAGACAATAACCCTCACAAGTATGTCATGTCCTCTACATAACTGGATGCTACAGATCAGCGGTGGGTGTCTTGCCTGGCTGCCTTTGATTTTGACATCCAGTATCGGAGGGGATAGAGCAACACTAATGCAGATGTCCTCTCCCGCATGTCCAACCAGGAGGTCTGGATGGTCCTGCAAACATGCCCCCAGCAGGTGCAGTCCAGTGAGCCCAGGTTTGTCATGGGACACTACACCGGGCCCACAAAGCCCTGCAGGCCAGGGCACGTCGGCCTCAGAGAAACATGAACCCCTCCAATATGAATAGCCCTAAAGAGACGTGGGGATGGAGTCACTTCCTGCCATGACGAAACAGGAGGTCCGTGCAGGGCAGAAGGAGGATCCCGTCATTGGTGCTGTCTTGAACTATAAGAGTCTGAATCAGAAACCAAGCCACAGTGAGAGGATCAGTGGTGGTGGGCAGGTGTATACATTATAGAGTTACTTTAGACAACATGGATGTTGAAGAATGTTTTTTTATTGCTTGTAAGGAGTGAAGCTGCCAGCATCATAGAGAATAAAGGGCGCGATCAAAGCCACAGCTCAAACTACTATGTGTGTCTGTCTCGTCCCTCTACACTACACCTTCACAACAACACTAAAACACAACAGAGATTCTCCGGGTGCTGAGAGGCAGCAGAGGCAGCGCATGGCCTAGGTTACATACACATGGGTTTCACAATATATATGACGGTAGGTGCTATTTTTCTAAGCCTTTAGTCTAGGTAACTAGCTAGCATAAGGCTAGCATAAATCTCGGTTAACTTCAAACGTCAGTCATTTGGAAAGCGGTGTTGGGTGTTTTTGAGATCAAGGTTCACATTGATGGTATGACTTTGTTAAGATTTAATCTATAAAAAAAATGTTAAAGAGAGAAATTGACATTCACCTCACATAATAGGGAGAAACCATGTCACATCCAGTTTTTCCTTTTAATCTACTGCTCCCATAACTATCCATATTTTGTTCACTGGGGAAATCCAGTGTTTTCCTGATCCTGTGCTGGAGCCGTAGGCTGAGCACTGTGGCATATTTTAACTTTTAATCCAACTTCACTCTGTGATTGCCACTTCTCTGTTGGTGAATATTGGTTAGATGTATCTAACATGGCGCCCATGAAACACGTGACCAGCTCAGAACCAATCAGCAAAGACAGATAGCTCAGATGCTCCGTTCCCTGGTTGGACACTCTCTCTAATATATGGCTCAAGGCCAGCCAATATATCGGCTGATCTCTTCAGAGCGGCCTAGTCAAAATCCTCACCTCAATCCTATTGAGATGCTTTGGCATGATGTTAAAAGGGAGGTTTATGCTTGAAAACTCTCCAATGTGGCACAATTACAACAATTCTGCAAACATGAATGGGCCAAAAATTCCTATATAGCACTGTAAAAGACTCCTTGCTGTTATTGCAAACGCTTTATTGCAGTTGTTGCTGCTAAGGGTAGTCCATCCAGTTATTAGGTTTAGGGGGAATTACTTTTTCACAAAAGGCCATGTAGGTCTGGATTGATGTTTTCCCCTTAATAATAAAAACTTTAATTTGTATTTTGTGTTTACTTGGGTTATATTTGACTAAAGTTTTAATTAGTTTGATGATCTGAAACATTTGGGTGTGACAAACATGCAAAAAAAGAAAAAAAAAGAAAATAAAGAAAAGGAAGGGGATGTTGGGAACTCCAGCTCTGCACTTACCACAGATCCCACCTTTTATATCAGTTTGTCTGGCTGCATGAGGTGTCCTAATTTTCAGTGCTGCCTCTCAGACACACAGCGTAAAAGAGGACACTCTATTACTGTGTATTTTACCAAACACCACGAAAAAATCCTCATATGTTTGAACATACGCAGCAATAAAGACGATTCTGATTGCTAAGTAACCTGATGGATTAATACAAATATAAATGAATAAATAATCCACCTGAATTCATTTCGCAGGTACAGTTTGGGATCTAGTGAATTTGGAGGCCAGGGCAACACCTTTTGCTTTTCTCTGTTTTCATTTTTTTTTCTTTTTTTTTTTTTTTTTTTTTAGGTGTTCCAACAGGGTTATGTGTGGGTGTCTGTCAGGTTGCATCCTCCTTTAGAAGTAGCATCCACATGAATGACTGATCCAAAAGTTTCACAGTAGAACTCTGAACTGTCACCAGACAAACATCAATACAATAAAACCACCAAAAGAAATGTGTGAATATGAATATGTCCTAAAAACAATAATGTCGCATGTTACTTTTTTATAATAGTTAGTTAGTATGACATTAAAACAAAGCAAAATATTTATGATGGATTGGATTTATATAGCGCTTTTCAACGCACAGTCTGGTTCCCAAAGCACTTTTTACAGATATCACACATTCTCTAAAAAGCTACTTTTGTTGCCACAGCTGCGCTGGGGCAGACTGACAGAAGTGTGGCTGCCAATGTGCGCCAAATGGCCCCTCCGACCACCACATTCATACAAATTCACACGGGGCAAGGTGGGTAAGGTGTCTTGCCCAAGGACACTACGACAGTAATTGGGACAGAGCTGGATTCGGACCGCCAACCCTCTGATCATTGGACGACCCACTCTACCACCTGAGCCACTGTCGCCCCATGTTTAAATACAATATTCATGTTTAAATAATCACTTTAATAGTGTGAGACCAGGCAAAAATGAAATAAATAGAAGAGGGTTCTGTAGACTGTCTCATACAGTCACTACTCTTACATGCTTCTTTATCATTGTCCTGCTTTAACCATTTTATTATTATTATTATTATTATTATTATTATTATTATTATTATTATTATTATTATTATTATTATTATTATTATTATTATTATTATTATTATTAGTATTATTAATTTATTCTCCTGCTCTAAATTTTATGTACCACTCTTCACCCTTCTAATTGCCCTTCAGGATAATTCTGATATGATGAATCCACAGCATTTCGCTGCAGTGTTTTGCTTCAAGCTGTTTATTTGCCTTGAAAGTCACATTTCCATCAGTTCGAAAAAGGACCTCCACAGTTCTACTTTACAGGACGTTGGCATTACAGGAGCCAGGAGTCAGTATTTGAAGGGTCACAATAACTTTCATAGATTTTCTAAACCAGGGATAGAAAAAGGCGTAGATGATTGGGTTTAGACAGGAGTTGAAATAGATCAGAAAACCTACAAAGACAAAGGATGAAGGATTGAGTAAAACCTCCTGCCCTGTGAATGAAACACAGAAATATGGACAGAAACATGCTAGAAACACAAGTACAACAACCCCAAGAGTCCTGGCTGCTTTCAGTTCAGACTTCTTAGCAGTTACTTTCCCTGAACGCTGCAGAGTAAGAGATGTAATATTAGAGCGCATGGCACGAGCCTGAGACACAGCCACCACAAATACTCTCAGATACAGAACTATGATGACACTTATGGGCAGAAAGAAAGTCAACATGAGATCTACAAATCGTTTGGTAAAGTCAAAATCAATCACACACTCTCCAATGCAGGAATTAAACCTGTCTGGTTGTTTCAAACTCTCCTTAATCAACACTAATACATAGAAGAGAGAACAGATCCAACACAGAGAGACACAGATCTGAACTCTCCTCTGAGTGACTTTGGTGGGATAATGTAAAGGATAACAAATGGCAGCATAGCGGTCAACAGATATGAGCACCATGGTTCCTACTGAGGAAGACACAATGATGAAGTCTAAAACTGAATAAATGACACACATTAGGTCACCAAAATACCAGCATCCATCTAAGAGCATGATCTGAAAGAACACGAGGAGGCCCACAAAGAAATCTGAGACAGCTAGAGAGAGGAGGAGGAGGTTGGTGGGAGTGTGGAGCTGCCTGGAGAAGGAAGAAAGAAACACATTTCTTATTATTGCTGGTAGTGACTATTATCTAAACAGATAACCCACATCAGATCATTGGATAAGCATTCAAGAACATTTCTATTGAAGCTACTTCCACAGTCATATCTGTCCAGTTTGATAAAGAGATGAAATAAGTGTCTACTTGAAGTGGGAGATGGAGATGATGACGAGCAGGTTGAGAGCTGCAGTCAGTAGAGAGATGGAGGACAGGATAATGTGAATACACACAGTATCAAAGTGAGAACGCTTTAGCTTCCTGCAGGAGGTGTTGAGCTGTGGAAAACAGAGTTCATCTCCCTCCATTGTCAGAGAGAGGAGGAGAGAGCTGCTGAGCTCTGGCAGCCTCCTGGCCTCAATTCAGACTCTTATTGTTTATGGAGCTCTTCTGACCCTCCTCTAAGATTCTTGGAGGACCAATGTCCCTCCTCCGTTGTTGTGTAGATGTTACCCACAAGGGCTTTAAGGTCACCGTTTATAATTTGTCATCAACTTTGCAATACATTGAATCTATCAGTAATAACATATCAACCAATCAGATTGTTCTGTTCACTTCCTGACTAAGCGCTGATCGGTCACAGGTAAAGGTTAGGCTAGACTGAATATTGGTACTACACAGTTGGCTTTCTTCCAGGTGTTAATTCAAATTTCCATGTCAACAGCATACAATCAAATTTTGTGCGGAACCATCCAGGTTATTTTGACAAAAGCACCAAGAGTGTTGAGAACATCCAGTCTGTTTCAAGAAATGAGCCAAAGCAGCTGAAAATGATGTTTTGCATTTTGTGGCACTAACTATTTACATGAGAAAGGAATTTAGTTTTAAAGCATGAGTGAACAGTTTTGGGAGAGATAAGAGCTCTTGCAACTGAGCCATGGTGTTGTGCGGAACTGTAAAACTGTTTTGCCAAATTATCTTAGAGTTTTGAGAATGTAACTTGTTACAAGAAATGCGCCACAAGCAGTGGAGAAAAACTGTATTGTATTTTGGAAGTTCTTCAGTGAAAAGAAAACTCCTTCCTGCAGAGTGTGCAAAATACTTTATGTTGGTCAGCTGTTCTGTCTCGTGTTTGTTTGTACTTAGATTTCCCATGGATAGTGTCAACACGCTGTTTAGCATCTTCCATCTTTATTGGTTGATTCTGCTACTTGTCACTACCTTATCAACTGCACATTTGCACATGCGTGATGGTAACTCTACTTGGACAAGCTGCTCGATATATGTTACCAGAGATGTTCAGTCATTCTGCTGCAGATGATTTAATCAGATTAACCGTGATGATGGATTAATCCATGTGAATGCATTAGTTTTAACACAAAATTACAAAAATACACCACTAAGTATATCCATGTGCATATGTGTGGGTCAGTGTTGATTGTTGAGCTGAGCAGCTTGCAGATCTCACTGTCATATTTGATAAAAAAAGGTGTGTCATATTGCTATACAAGCTGTATATTAACAGCGCATGTGCAGTTCTCATCAGGATTCCCTGGTGGGTGGGATTTCCCGAGCATGATGTAGAACTGATTCACCTTCAGAGATCGGTCCTGGGGAGATCAACAGGAAGACTGATCTTATGAGAGTGGTCAAAAACTTTACTCTATTTTGAGATCCGAGTGATCAAATCTCGCAGTCCTGGTGCGTCTCCATTTTTGCACTGTGTATTCACAATAACCCTTTACATTGGAGCTTACACAGTGACAGCCTGGCAGACTGCCCAGTGACAAAATCAGAACGTGTCAGGCAGGTACATCAAAACATAATCAGGTAATTTAATGGGACGATGCAGGACAGATTTCATACTTCAGGCAAGCCGAGCCAAGCCGAGGTGGTAGATTCCCAGGTCGATTGTAGGGTTGTTGTTGTTGTTACTAAGGGGAAAATATCGAAACCCTGCGTGGAAAAAGTGTTTGCCCCTCTACTTCATACATAGCTTAACTGTGGTTTATCACCTGAGTTTAGTTTCTTTAGCCACACCCAGGCCTGATGACTGCCAGACCTGAGGCCTGTATCATGAAGTGAGCTCAACTTACCCGGGCTTAAGATAACTAGGATTATATATACTATAACAGGATTTCCTGATTCCATAATGTTACATGGGCTAAAATAAAGCTGGAAGCTGATGCGACAATTACATCATATCAATATATCAAGTTGTTGGTCTGAATGAAATGATCCTGATTCTGAGCTGTGTTTGAGGTGAGCGGGGACAAATGGCTAAAATATCCTCTTCTTTGTGAGGTTATCTCCTGGAGGACACGTTCACGCCGTAACGCTCTTCACATGATTTGAGCTCCAATCTCAATCAGGTCTTCAATGAAAGGGCACGTGATTATTTTCCGAACAGCTGATTGTTCGGTGGGTGGAGCCTTTTACCGGATTCAGATAGATCCTGAAAGTTACCCTGACTCAAAGCGGGTTTGCCGTTCAGACTATGTTACCATGGTAATGTACCTCGATAAGAATGAATCCAGCTTCATGATACCGGAAACTCAGGGTTGACCCTGAAGTTACCTCGCTAAGTCCGTGATACAGGCCTCTGCTCTCAATCAAAATCACTTATATAGGACCTGCCTCACAAAGTGAAGTAGACCAAAAGATCTTCAGAAGCTAGACACCATGCCAAGGTCCAAAGAAATGAATGAACAAATGACAAAGAAAGTAATTTGAGATACATCAGTTTGGAAAAGGTCGTAAAGCCATTTCAAAAGGTCTGGGACTCAACCACAGTGAGAGCCATTATCCACAAATGGAGAAAACATGGACCAGTGGTGAAATTACCCCAAGAGACTCATTCACAAAGTCAAAAAAGCCCCCACAACAACATCAAAAGAACTGCAGGCCTCACTTGACTCAGTTGAAGTCAGTGTGTGTCATGCAGACCAGTCACTTTCTTATGGTGGAATCACAGAATTCCAAGACCAAAAGCCCTGCTGAGCAAAAAGAAGTTTTGCCAGAAAATAACTTGATGATACCCAAGAATTTTGGGAAAATATTCTGCGAACTGATGAGACAAAAGCTGTGTGACATTACATCCAGTGTAAAAGCAACAACACATTTCATTTCATCATAGTAACAGTTAAATCTGGTGGTGGTAGTGTGATGGTCTGGGACTGTTTTGCTGCTTCAGGATCTGCAAGCCTTGTGATAAATGGAACCATGAAATCTGCTGTCTACCAAAAAATCCTGAAAGAGAACGTCCGTTTGTGATCTCAAGCTGAAGCGAAGTTGGGTTTTGCAGCAGGAAAATGATACAAAACACAGCAGTAAGTTCAATTGTATCCTATTGAGATGCTGTGGCATGATCTTAAAAAGCCGGTTCACGTGCCAAAAACCACCACTGTGGCTGAATTACAACAATTCTGCAAAGATGAGTGGACTAAAATTCCTATATAGCACTGTAAACGACTCTTTGATGTTACTGCAAACGCGTGATTACAGTTGTATCTCCTAAGTGTAGCCCAACCTGTTATTAGGTTTAGGGGGCACACAGGGCCATGTAGGTTTGGATTTTGTTTTCCCTTAATGATAAAAACTTTCATTTTCCAGTTTGTGTTTATTTGGGTTATCTTTGAATAAAATTTAAATTAGTTTGATGATCTGAAACATTTAAGTATGACAAACATGCAGAAAAAAATAGAAATCAGGAAGGAAATGTCAGGGATTCCAGCTCTGCACTTACTACAGATCCCACCTTCTGTATCAGTTTGTCTAGCCACATGAGCTGTTCTTCTTCTTAGTGCTGCCTCTCAGGCACACGGCGTAAAACAGGACACTCGTACAGTAATATCATCAAAGATCACAGTCCAGCTGGTTCCTCACAGGGAGGCATTGTAGAGTCTTGTGGCCTGTGTGTATGTTACCAGACACCATAAAAATAAACAAACAAACAAACAAAAAAAGTTCATAAAGACGTCTCTGATTCTGAAGTAAACAGGTGTAAAATGTTAATATAAACTAATATATGATCCACCTGAATCCATTCTTCATGTTATTTCTTTGTCTTTTTGTTTTTTGAATCATTTCTAAAGGGTTTTTGTGTTTGCATCTGTGTCAGGCTGCATCCAGCTGGTGATGGCTGCACTAGGAGTGTCATTGCTATGGGGTGGGGGTGTCCAGTATATATATATATATATATACATATATACAGTATATATATATATATATGTATATGTGTGTGTGCTATGTGGATGTGGATGTGGACTATTTTAATTTTAATTTTAGATTTGTTGTTTTAGATTTGTTGAAAAACTGATCAGTAGTTTCAGTCATCTTAGCTCAAGCTCCATATATACTGATATGAGTTGTATCTTTCACTTGTACAAACATGTTAAGTGTAAAATCAATAAGTGCATATATCACCTCCTTCCTAGTACTCCAAAAACATTCTGGCTGCAAATAATGTAAACAGAATGAGATATTCTTCCTCTTTATACTGTATACAGCATAGAGCTGAATGTAACGTTGTGCTTTTCATGACATATGCTACTGTGTTCTGCTTGGGATTGAATGTCCAGTCAAAGCCAGACTATCTCACACTTGTCAATGCAGAGATCTAAAAAACACACAGAGAACCAGCTTATATCTGCAAGCAGTTAGCCACAACACATCCAGTACGTACCACTGAACATTACAGGCCCAACATACTTCAGAGATTAGATTTACTGAGATTGAAATAAAGAAACAAACAAAATGTGCGGAAAATGAGTCAAAAACAATTATATCACACGTTATTCTTCGTAATACTTTATTGTTAATGAAGGTTGGTATCCAACTACATCAAACTAAAATGTTTATGATATCTGTCATTCAACAGACCTTTCAATATTCATGTTGAAATAGTTTCTTTAACTGTAAGAGACCAGGCATGTTACAAATGTAAAACAATGCAATTTACTTAATCCACAGCATTTCCCTGCAGTGTTTTGCTTCAAGCTGTTTATTTGCTTTGAAGGTCAAATTTCCATCACTTCAAAAAAGGCCCTCCACAGTTCTACTTTACAGGACGTTGGCATTACAGGAGCCAGGAGTCAGTATTTGAAGTGTTACAATAACTTTCATAGATTTTCTAAACCAGGGATAGAAAAAGGCGTAGATGATTGGGTTTAGACAGGAGTTAAAATAGAACAGAGAAACTACAAAGATAAAGGACAAAGGATTGATCAAAATGTCTTGGCTTGTCAATAAAACACAGAAATATGGACAGATACATGCTAGAAACACAAGTACAACAACCCCAAGAGTCCTGGCTGCTTTCAGTTCAGACTTCTTAGCTGTTACTTTCCCTGAACGCTGCAGAGTAAGAGATGTAATATTAGAGCGCATGGCACGAGCCTGAGACACAGCCACCACAAATACTCTCAGATACAGAACTATGATGACACTTATGGGCAGAAAGAACGACAAAATGAGATCTACAAATTGCTTTGTCAAGTCAAAGTCAATCACACACTCTCCGATGCAGGAATTGAATCTGCCTGGTTGTTCCAGACTCTCCTTAATCATCACTAATACATAGAAGAGAGAAAAGATCCAACACAGAGAGACACAGATCTGAACTCTCCTCTGAGTGACTTTGGTGGGATAATGTAAAGGATAACAAATGGCAGCATAGCGGTCAACAGATATGAGCACCATGGTTCCTACTGAGGAAGATGGAATGACTATGGCCAGAACTGAATAAATGACACACACCAGGTCACTGAAATACCAGCATCCTTCTATGAGGGTGATTTGAAAGATCATGAGGAGGCCCACGAAAAAATCTGAGACAGCTAGAGAGAGGAGGAGGAGGTTGGTGGGAGTGTGGAGCTGCCTGGAGAAGGAAGAAAGAAACACACTTCTTATTATTGCTGGTAGTGATTATTATCTAAACAGATAACCCACATCAGATCATTGGATAAGCATTCAAGAACATTTCTATTGAAGCTACTTCCACAGTCATATCTGTCCAGTTTGATAAAGAGATGAAATATGTGTCTACTTGAAGTGGGAGATGGAGATGATGACGAGCAGGTTGAGAGCTGCAGTCAGTAGAGAGATGGAGGACATTATACTGAGAAGACACACAGTGTCAAAATGAGAACGCTTTAGCTTCCTGCAGGAGGTGTTGAGCTGAGGAAAACAGAGTTCTTCTCCCTCCATTGTCAGAGAGAGGAGGAGAGAGCTGCTGAGTTCTGGCAGCCTCCTGGCCTCAATTCAGAGTCTTATTGTTTATGGAGCTCTTCTGACCCTCCTCTAAGATTCTTGGAGGACCAATGTCCCTTGTGTACATGTTGTTTATCATTTGTCATCAACTCTACAGTGCATCCTCCAGTAATAACATCAACCAATCAGATTGTTTTGTTTACTTCCTGACTGACTGCAGGCTGGTCACAGTGAAGGTGAAAGGTCAAGCTCAGCTGAAAATTGGTAAAACTCATTTTGTTTTCTTTCAGGTGTTGATTCAAAATTTGGTTGGTCAAAACATCTTGAATTAAGCTAACTAGCTTAAAATGTTTGCTATTTGTGATACCAAGTCACATCACGCTAAAGTTGTTTGACTTTCATCAAATCTGTCAGCAGTGTCAATATGTGTCGCCAGCTGCAATCCTAATTCATGTAATGAATTCATATTTTGTTAAGGGAGTGGCAGTGAGAGGATCCAAATGCGGACAGACAAAGAAGTTCAGGTGGAATTCAACAAGTTTTATTTCTTGTTCCAAAGGGAAGACAAGTTGAGGATCTGGGGTGTGGAGGGGGCAGGCTAAGGAGGGAACAAGCTGAAACAGGAGCAGGCTGGGGGATTTCAGGCAGAGACTGGAGCAGAGTGGGACCGGGGAATCGCCCAGGCAGGCAGGAGCTGAAACAGAGAAACAGGGTCAAAAATGTGTCTCTTATCTTAAGTCTAGGACATAGAGTCAAGCAGTGTACTAATTGAACAGTGGCTACAATCTGGCAGTGAGGTGAGGCAGGGCTGAGTAGAAGTAGGCTGGTGGTGATTGCAGGATGAGTTGCAGCTGAGAAGCTGCTGATGGGCTCTCCTCCGGCTCAGCACACCTGAAATCACTCACCAGACACACACACTCAAACAGCAGCCGTAACACATTTCCCACCATCTGTCCGAACCTCAGGTACATCCTTCCATTTCAGGCTGGTATGTTTGTGATAGAAAGAACAAAGATGAACTGATATAATGGGACAGGAAAACAGAGGCCAATTAATAATCAGGGGCAGCAGTTGGATGTGACAGTGCCTTTCCCTCTAGGGGCAGAACCTGAAGGCCCAGGTAAGGCCGGACAGTGGTGGAGGAAGTCACGAATGATGACTTCAACTTGAGGACCCAAGATGTCTCAAGCTGTCTCCTTAAAGACTGTAGCCTTCCTATTCAACAGGGTATTGAAGGTTGTAGCCAAAAGTCGTTTAACCATGAACACAACGCTGTTATCTAAGAAACGTGGTGGAGGCACATCAAAGGTTGGGTGAATTTTCATCTACTAGGCAAGCTTCAGCCTCACAGAGAGTGGATTAACTACCTCAGAGAAAAGAATGGAGCAACAGCAGGGAGCCAACTCATGAGAGTCCATCCTTGATGTATAGCCATACTCTCTGACAAAGTTGGTAAGTGGGGTCAGGGGTACACCAGTGGTCAGCACTTGAAGTATATTACTTCCTGCATTTTTGCGAGCACCTGATGAGCTTGTCTCCTGATGTGCTGACAAAACCAAAGCGAACCAAAGGCAGGGCAGTGGGTGCACCTACTTCCTTCTCGAGGTCTGGGAAAAAAGGTGGTTGAGAGTCATAGAAACAGTGAAAGGGGTAACCATCAGTAGCCGAGCATGTGAGTGTATTATTGCCATGCATCACACCTCCCTTACCCATTCCAACTGGTAGGCATCCCTGAGAGTAAGCTTGGAAAAACATTTTATCCCCTTGTATCTTTTCAAATGCAGGTGTGGAAGGGAATCCAGCACATCACCATCTACAGGATCTGTTTTGTTCTGGTTTGTTTTCCACTTTGGGGTGTGCATATCCATGTGTAAAAAATAATACAACAAACCTCCGAGGTGCTGAAGGTGATGCCTCACTTTCAGATGAACTAAATCACTTATTTGCCTGCTCTGAAGTAAAGTCATCTGAGGCAGTTTTACCACACTTTATGACCAGTAACAATCACCACTTTAAAAAATTTCCAGAACACCTGCTCTGCACAACCAGCCTGTGTTTTTAGCACTGGAAGCTAATTGCACAGCAAAGTCTACAGAAACTGGCCAAAGACAAACTTAGAGGGGGTCAATGTGGACATAGTTGAGGATTATAAGTATCTGGGGGTTCACATTGACAATAGAACACTGTCGGTCAATTCAGAAAGGGCCAGTCGTCTCTATTTTCTGAGGCAGTTGAGGTCTGTTACCATCGGCAGGACTTTGCTCAGGATGTTCCATGGGTCTGTGGTGGCCAGTGGCATCTTCTATGCTGTTGTTTGCTGGGGTTGGTTAAAAGACTGGTGCTGGAGGACTTCAGGGTTTGTGAAGATTGTTCTTGGTAAAAGTAAGTCAGACAAGTGTATCTGTGTACCCTCTGAGAGGGTAGTGAAACTCCAGAAAGTTCTTTCATTGTACATGAAATATGTTTTATCACAATTTGAGTCATAGTTTTAAAATATATATCATTCATCAGTCACCTACAAGTACATGTCACTTACTTGGCAAAAAGAGAAAGAAAGGAAGTGTAGGAGAACATTTTATTTCTCTCCTGACCCACCAGGAGGGGTCACTTCATCGAACAGTCCATGACTGACAGGACTGTTGTTTCCTTTGCAGATTTCTGAGACCATAAAACAAAGCCATAAAACAAGCTTTTAAGCACATTCCCGTGCCAATGAACAAGGATTTAATACTTTTCACCAACAGGCACCAGAGATAAGAACAACCAGACTTCTCACCGCCTGGACCACCTGGGGATAAAGATCGTAAATAATTCAGAACTGCAAGATCTCTCTCTGACTAGAACTACAGACTATTAAATGTACACTTGTAACCAAAATTATAATGTTTAATCTACACTCGGCTCGTGATTTGTGTTAAATTACAGTTTTGTTCATTTTTCTGGCTTAAATTTGACGAAGTTAGATGAAAGTATTTTTAATCATAAGTCTCTGCCATGGAGCCATACTGCCAACCAGAGACTAGTTAAAGAAATGTCTTTGGAATGTAATTTTAACAAGTATTAGTGTTATAGCATTTTAATAGTCTATATTATACAAAGCAAGCCTGGTTACCTAGCCCAAATTGATCTACCTTTTTTATCTCTTGATATTACTTAGCGTTGCTTACTTTAATTATTTACTTATATGAATTAGGATGTTGTGGAAAGTCATAGAAATTAATGAATGTTCCTGATAACGTGTTTTCATGCCGACATGATGTTTCATTCATGAAAGTGTTCGATTTCATGTCTCTCTCTCATCCTACTTATGAGTTTAACATTGTGAGAAGTACAACCGTTAGTTAATACTCTCTTATGAGCACTGATATGTAAATCATAGAAAGGCGTGAAGACCAGTGTCGTGACAAAGAGACACACCCTGGAGAGTTGATGAACTAGAGCCTGGACAGTTCTCCCTCAGTTTTTAGTTTTTCGTTCTTGTTCTGTTCTTGTCTCAGTTCTTGCTCACTTCTTTTTAGAGTTAAGATCTCTTCGTACTTCTTTTAGTCTTCGTAGTAGTTTTTTACTTTATCTCTAAGTTTTTATTGCCCGCCAGTTTTGAATTATTCACGCCACATTTAACGCATGCATTTTTCAAAGTACAAACTCAATTTCCATCTTAACTGTCAAGACAGTCACGCATTAATAATATTTTTGAAGATATTTTCTGACCAGCCATCGGAAGTATTTTTCAATTCATCATTGACAGACATGTTTTCACACACGCCATCAGATTCTGCTTCAGGACAATTTCACAGTTGTCCAGTTTGTCTACATATCACTGAGAAAGACTCCAGCTATAACCAACTGTAACTGAGGTTGAGATTTGCATGGCTGTCCAGCAATCAGCTCTCCACGCTTCGGTACCACTGATTATTCCCTGATGATACCGCTGTGGAAGATCAAGCTCACCAGGACAGTGTTTGGTCCCCGATCCAGTTGATAGGAGCGGCATCCAAGGAGTTTCCATAAGTAGACTATCACCTTCATATTTGAGCAGAGAGTGATCGTGTTGTAATTATAGAAACCTTAAACAAATCTAAATAATTAATTTCAAAAATTAATTTCCGTTGCATCCTTATTTTTGCTCATACTTCTCACTTTTGTTAAACTTATTCATTTCAGTATACTCAGCATTTTCCATTACTCTATTATTTATCATATTGTTTATTATTCACTAATCACCATTGTAAATAAACCACATATTTCACTTAAGTCGTTGTCAGAGGGTCTTTGTGAGCTGGAAACAGATGATCCCGGAACTGAAAGCTGATGCCCAATATATGATGAGATTGATTATTTACTGATAATTAATACTGGTCCAATATTAATTGATTATTTCTCTGTGTATTATACATCTGTGGGTGGTGCCCCCTTTGGACGGGTGCAGTTATTATACTTAATTGTTTAATAACTTATTTCCACAACAGAGGCATTTATCAAAATATAGAAAGCACATTTCTACATAAAATTGTCTTAATAGATTTGACAGTTTTGACTTTAAGAATAGTTTTCCATTAAACTATGACACTGAGCCTGTACTGTGCTGGTGGAGATGCTCCTGATCATCTGTTCCACAGAACACATTTGTAATATGCTGATTTAAAGTTTTTCTTTTCTTTTTTTTTTTTTTTTTTTCTTGGCTGGACATCAAGGTGACATCTCCACCAGCACACTAGAGTATGTTGGCATTAGAGGACCCAGGCTTCAGTATTTGAAGTGTCACTATCACTTTCATAGATTTTCTAAACCAGGGATAGAAAAAGGCGTAGATGATTGGGTTTAGACAGGAGTTAAAATAGAACAGACAAGTTAAAAATAAAGCAGATGAAAAATTGTACAAAGCCTCCTGATCTGTGAAAAAAACACAGAATATTGGAAAGATACATGTTAGAAACACAAGTACAACAACCCCAAGAGTCCTGGCTGCTTTCAGTTCAGACTTCTTAGCTGTTACTTTCCCTGAACGCTGCAGAGTAAGAGCTGTAATATTAGAGCGCATGGCACGAGCCTGTGACACAGCCACCACAAATACTCTCAGATACAGAACGATGATGACACTTATGGGCAGAAAGAAAGTCAACATGAGATCTACAAATTGTTTGATAATGTCAAAATCAATCACACACTCTCCAATGCAGGAATTCAACCTGCCTGGTTGTTTCAGACTCTCCTTCAACAACACACCTGCATAGAAGAGAGAACAGATCCAACACAGAGACACACAGATCTGAACTCTCCTCTGAGTGACTTTGGTGGGATAATGTAAAGGATAACAAATGGCAGCATAGCGGTCAACAGATATGAGCACCATGGTTCCTACTGAGGAAGACGTGATGACTAAAGCCAGAACTGAATACAGGACACACACCAGGTCACCAAAATACCAGCATCCTTCTATGAGCGTGATCTGAAAGAACACGGGGAGGCTCACGAAGAAATCTGAGACAGCTAGAGAGAGGAGGAGGAGGTTGGTGGGAGTGTGGAGCTGCCTGGAGAAGGAAGAAAGAAACACACTTCTTATTATTGCTGGTAGTGATTATTATCTAAACAGATAACCCACATCAGATCATTAAGCATTCAAGAACATTTCTATTGAAGCTACTTCCACCGTCATATCTGTCCAGTTTGATAAAGAGATGAAATAAGTGTCTACTTGAAGTGGGAGATGGAGATGATGACGAGCAGGTTGAGAGCTGCAGTCAGTAGAGAGATGGAGGACAGGATAACGTGAATACACACAATGTCAACGTGAGAACGCTTTAGCTTCCTGCAGGAGGTGTTGAGCTGTGGAAAACAGAGTTCATCTCCCTCCATTGTCAGAGAGAGGAGGAGAGAGCTGCTGAGCTCTGGCAGCCTCCTGGCCTCAATTCAGAGTCTTATTGTTTATGGAGCTCTTCTGACCCTCCTCTAAGAGTCTTGGAGGACCAATGTCCCTCCTCCGTTGTTGTGTACATGTTACCCACAAGGGCTTTAAGGATACTGTTCATTGTTTGTCATCAACTTTGCAATACATTGAAGCCTTCAGTAATAACATTAACCAATCAGATTGTTTTGTTTACTTCCTGACTGACTGCAGGCTGGTCACAGTGAAGGTGAAAGGTCAAGCTCAGCTGAAAACTGAAAATTGCTACAACTCATTTTGTTTTCTTTCAGGTGTTAATTCAAATGTTGGTTGGTCAAAACATCTTGAATTAAGCTAACTAGCTTAAAATGTATGCTGTTTGTGATACTAAATGACATCACGCTAAAGTTGCTTGACTTTCATCAAATCTGTCAGCAGTGTCAATATGTGTCGTCAGCTGCAATCCTAATTCATGTCACGTTAAATCCTGTTCTGATGTGCTAAAGTGTCAGCGATTTTGAACTTATTTGCGTCATAGGTTTATGAATGATGGTTTTAAAATCAATGGTGTTCTGTGCTGCAAGCTAAGTTGTATGTCTTATTATGGCGAGTTATTTGTGTTTTGCTTATATTGTCCATTCCAAAGCTGGACAACATAATTCCAAACCCCCACTCACACATTTTCCACCATTTGTCCGAACCTCAGGTACATCCTTCCATTTCAGGCTGGTATGTTTGTGATAGAAAGAACAAAGATGAACTGATATAATGGGACAGGAAAACAGAGGCTAATTAATTATCAGGGGCAGCAGTTGGATGTGACAGTGCCCCTCCCTCTAGGGGTGGAACCTGAAGGCCCAGGTAAGGCAGGACAGTGGCGGAGGAAGTCACGGATGATGACTTCAGCTTGAGGATCCAAGATGTCTCAAGCTGTCTCCTTAAAGACTGTAGCCTTCCTATTCAACAGGGTATTGAAGGTTGTAGCCAAATGTCGTTTAACAATGAACACAACACTGTCATCGAAGAAGCATGGTGGAGGCACATCACCCTGTAGCCTATATTAACAATATAGTTATTCTTATCAAAGTGTCTTGAATCAAATCACAAAAGTATTTTATCGTCCTTTGTATTTCTTCTTTCAAATAAAATGTGCACTTAACATGTTCACTTCAAAAATACACCTTGAACATGAAATTCCATAACAAAGTGGTCTTAAAATTAAAGAGGTAGTAGAAAACTGTTTGCAAACTTCTGTCCAAAGGCACTCTGTTAGCAGGAACAACAGAGATGTCTGGAGTGGTATGAAGATCATCACTGGTCTCAGGCCAGCTGGCAATAGAGGAATGGAAGGCAGTGTGGAATGGGCCAACAAACTCAATCTGTTCTTTAACAGATTTGATACCACTGCCCCTCCACCCCCATATAAACACCACCATCAACCCCTCCACCAGTGCCTGTATTGTTTTGTCTGCAACAACACCTTTTCCACTCTCTCCCTCTCTTTACTGCCCCTCATCTTCTTCGGGAGGACAGTGTCTCACCTCCACCCCCATACTAGGGCTGGACAATTATGGAAAAAATAATAATCACGATTATTTTTGATTGATATGAAATTGCGATTAATAAATACAACTATTCATTGATTTCATAAAAAGTATTTATTGAACCACCAAAACTCAACTTTAAATATAGCTTTTTATAGCATAAATGTCACATCCTCCGTTATCTATCGCTGTCTCCGGGAGCCGGTGGGACATGGAGTGGCTGTAAAGAGTGTCCTCAAAGGAGGACTGAGTTGTGGTGGCGGTGGCTGAAGTTGATGCACTTTTTTGGGCCTTTTGTTCCTTCAATTCTTTGTCATAGACACTTCATGACGGAACTTTAAATGGTTAAATAAATTTGTTGTGTTCTTTGAGGTGCAGACACGGCGGCGCGACAAACTTTGCAAACAATCTCCTTCTGCTGCACATCTGACAATTTGAATCCAAAATGTCTCCAAATGACTGAAGTTGTCCTACCTGTCTTTTCAACTTTTCAGTTGATCCACACACGTCACACGTGTAATTGTTTTCCTTCGATTACAGTGTTTTTATGATTGTGAGAAGCCAAAATCGAAATCGCGATCAAAATTCGATTAATTGTCCAGCCCTACCCCACATCTCCACCCCATCTACTGTGATCATCACTGCCGATGATGTTAGAAGACAGCTGGGGAATTTTCACTCTGGCAATGGGGTCAGCCCCAGGGTGCTCAAAACCTGTGCCACCCAGCTCTGTGGAGTCCTTCAGCATGTCTTCAACATATGTCTTCAGAGGGTCTCTGTAATGTGGAAGATGTCCTGCCTATTTCCTGTGCTGAAGACGCCGCGACCTGGTGGCTTGAAGGACTACAGACCGGTGGCGCAAGTCGGAGTTGAGGCTGCCATCAGTTTCGAGTACTGTGAGAGTCATGTTCTTTGACTTCTCCAGTGCTTTCAACACCGTCTTCTGGGTGAGAAGATGATGGCGATGCAGGTGGATTCCCCCCTGGTGTCATGGCTTGTTGACTACCTGACTGGCAGACCATAGTATGGCGCCTGCAACGCTGTGTGTCAGACAGGCTGGTCAGCAACAATGGGGCCCCCCAGGGGACTGTACTCTCTCCCTTCCTCTTCACCCTCTACACCACGGACTTCAACCACTGCACAGAGACCTGTCATCTCCAGAAGTTTTCTGATGACTCTGCAGTGGTTGGATGTATCAACTATCAACGAGGTGGAGTACAGGGCTGTTGTGGACAACTTTGTTACATGGTGTGAGGAGAACCATCTACAGCTCAATGTGACGAAGACGAAGGAACTGGTGGTGGACCTGAGGAGGACTAAGGCGCCGGTGACCCCTGTGGGGGCCAGTGACATCTTCTATGCTGTTGTGTGCTGGGGCAGCAGGCTGAGGGTAGTGGACGCCAACAGACTGAACAGACTGATACGTAAGGCCAGTGATGTAGTGGGGGTGAAGCTGGACCCTCTGACAGTGGTGTCAGACAGAAGAATGCTTCACAAGGTGAAAGTCATCCTGGACAATGAGTTGAACCCACTCCATGATGTACTGGCCAGAGTTCTTTCAGCTCCAGACTGATCACACCACGATGCATCACAGAGACACAGGAAATCATTCCTGCCTGTGGCCATCAAACTGTACAACTCCTCACTCTGAGGGCATAGAACCCATATTATTTATGAACATATTTATACTGATAATGTACAATAATTCACTTCATCTCATATACTCTCATATATTAGTACACATTCCCTGTATACTAGGGGACTCTGGTCTTTACTATGTGCAATGTTTATAAATATATTGATACTGAGATGCAAAAATACATGCTTCACTTTATCATTTTCATATACTTGTACATATTTCCTGATATACTCTCACCATGTGCAATAATTTTCCCCACTGTGCAGTACCCCATATTCAATGTCACTGTGTACTTGTATATATATATTTATATATATATTTACATTCTCTTACTTAATCTTATTGCCTACATTGCTCTTTGTTCGTAATACTGGTATACTTTAGGTAGGAGCTGCTGTAACGAAACTTTATTGATCCCCCTGGGATCAATAAAGTAATTCTGATTCTGATTCTGAATACAGAACTATAGTTATATATTATGGTTTTCTAATCTTCAGACATAACTATGAGGAGATGTTCCTGTTACCTGCTTAACAGTTTCGACTGCGACTCCGGTTTTGACTCTTCCTCAGAAGCGTCATCCGACGTGTTGCTGATGTGTCATTTATCAGCTGTCTCGCGTTCGCAGTCTTTTTTGTGTTCATTTCTCCGTGTGTAGAAAGACCTTCCTGTTTCCCCAATGTATTTTTTTTACATGTTTTGCACAGTATTTCATAGATGATGTTGTATTTTTTATCTGGTTCTATTTTGTCTTTTAGGTGTACTATGAGCTGACAGAGTTTTGTGTGTGGTTTTATTTCATCATGCGTTGATTTGGTTCAGTTATCATTCCATCCATTTATTGAATGTGCATGTTATGCCCAGACAGCAATCAACTACAAGAATGTCTTATTTGTCTTCCTCAAATTAAATATTAACATGTTTGCAATGTAGGCTGTTTATTACCTTAAAAAGGCAACGTATCCTGGGAGAAACAACTCATAAAATCTAAAATATAGATAGATAGAAGATAATAACTTGGGTCTTAAATAGAAAAATAACATTACATTATTTTTTGCAATTTGATTGCTACTCGTGCCTGTTTAAGGCTTAGCTCAGATAAATATGGCACAACTTATTTTAAATTCATTTTGTCTTCTTACAGGTGTTAATTCAACAACCAGAGTCTTAGAGCTTTAAGATACCTAGGGCAGGTCTGATCCACTCCTGGAGCTCCGCGGCCGTGGAGTTGTTTGCACTGTTCAACTCCAGGCCCTCTGACTCTGTTTCCTCTATGAGATACGTGTTGGTGGGATTGAGGAGCTCCTCAAAGTATTCCTTCCACTACCTGAAGATATCCCCAGCTGACGTCAGCAGCTCCCCGTCTCCACCAAAAATGGTGTGGGTAAGTATTCGTCCACCTCCCTTGGGGAGCTGGACGATGTGCCAGAACCTCTCGGGAACCAATCGATAGTCCGAATTTCTCCCACACCCAAGTTTTTGCCACAGCGTCTGCCCTAGCGGCAGACCAGCTTGCTACTCTTGACTGATCAGGTGGTTCCAAAGACTCAAGGACAAAAATGTGTATTTGATATTTGTAACATAATTTTTATTGAGGTTTTATGGAACTGTTATTAAGACATCCATAGCTTTAATGTATGTTCATTTCAGTTGTTTTATCACCACCGTTTGATTTTCCTCTTGTGATTGAATTGTGGATGTATGAATTTCCTTTGCTCTAACTTTTCAGTGTTGGTTTACATGTACTTAACACATGGAGTTCATGTTTAATCCTGCAGCAGGTAAAATTATTCCACAGATCTGTGTGGTGCTGTACACAGTGGACCACCTAGCCACCCGGTACTGATCGGCTGCTTTCAGAGACCCACAGACCAGTCATACCCTGTAGGCCTCCTGCTTCAGCTGTGAATGGAGGATGTGAGTTAGGCATTGTCCTTATGAAGCTTCTCACATTAGCTTCTCCAAATGATCACCAATTAAAGTAAAATATACTAAAGTCTTGTTATATAAGACTTCTCCATGAAATTAACATTTCATATTAGCAGTTACTACGTTCAAGAAATTCTACAAGAAATTCTACAAGTCCAGCTGACCTTATTCAACGCTTTTTTGGATTACGTTGTGTAAGTTGCTGTAAGAAAATTGATTTCAAGGAGCACCTGCTAACCTATAAACATTTCACCATCTTATTTGAATGACCTTGTGACCTTATATGCACCCTCCTGTGCACTTCACCCCCAGAGAACTAGTGTGTTGAGTGTTCTGAGGCCGGAAAAAAATACAACTGGTGAGAGTGCTTTTTCTTTCCATGCTCTATAGTTGAAGTTTAGCAACATTCACATCATTTCATTGAAAATAAAATATTTGTATTAGTGCTGCCAAGCTATTAAAACTTTAAATAAGATTAATGACAGTTGCTGTAGATTAATTCACTTAATCACGATTCAGTATTATTCAGTTTTAATTTATATCAATCATGTTTCCTTTTGCATGACCAAGCAGACTCTAACAGACTAACTTGTTATGTTAATCATATGTTTTCTATGTGAATATGGCTAAACTTCAACTTTTGTTGAAGTAAGTTTGGACATGGTTAAGTCACTGTTTCATCATTTCAGAGTCTTGCATAACACACTCACAGTGTGTCAGCAGAATCCTCACTGGGCTCCAAACAGCTCTCAGAATGTAGCCTGTTAGCTGTAGCTAATGAGGTTTTCACACCTGCAGTCATTAACATCTGAAGGTGACACTGCTCCAATCAGAGGTGTTACTGTCTGATTAAACAAGATGCACCATGACGCAACCATTGCTAAGTAAAACCAAAGCTGTCAACACTAAACTGTGAGGGGGACTGATGCAACACTCAATTAATTTAGTCTGTTACATCAATTCAACTTTGACTTTTATAACTAATAATAATAATAATAATAATAATAATAATAATAATAACAATGATAATTTTATTCATGAAACATTTCCACATTTAAAGTTTGCTTGACAACACTAATACAAATATTTTATTTTCAATAAAACTGAAATCATAAACCTGTTTTGTATGTGAATGTTGCTAAACTTCAATTATAGAGCATGGAAAGAAAAAGCACTCTCACCAGTTGTATTTTTTTCCGGCCTCAGAACACTCAACACACTAGTTCTCTGGGGGTGAAGTGCACAGGAGGGTGCATATAAGGTCACAAGGTCATTCAAATAAGATGGTGAAATGTTTATAGGTTAGCAGGTGCTCCTTGAAATCAATTTTCTTACAGCAACTTACACAACATAGTAACTGCTAATATGAAATGTTAATTTCATGCAGAAGTCTTATATAACAAGACTTTAGTATATTTTACTTTAATTGGTGATCATTTGGAGAAGCTAATGTGAGAAGCTTCATAAGGACAATGCCAAACTCACTCCTCCATTCACAGCTGAAGCAGGAGGCCTACAGGGTATGACTGGTCTGTGGGTCTCTGAAAGCAGCCGATCAGTACCGGGTGGCTAGGTGGTCCACTGTGTACAGCACCACACAGATCTGTGGAATAATTTTACCTGCTGCAGGATTAAACATGAACTCCATGTGTTAAGTACATGTAAACCAACACTGAAAAGTTAGAGCAAAGGAAATTCATACATCCACAATTCAATCACAAGAGGAAAATCAAACGGTGGTGATAAAACAACTGAAATGAACATACATTAAAGCTATGGATGTCTTAATAACAGTTCCATAAAACCTCAATAGAAATTGCTACATGTAACAAATATCAAATACATATTTTAAATGCAATGAACACATTTCAACATTAACTCTCCAATTGTTGTTGTGCAAATGCACAAATAAGGAAAATCCTTTACTGGTTCCTTCTCTCATAAAACTGAGGAGGTTCTGCTATCCTTCTCCAGAAAAGGAAGCTCTAGGACCAAGAAACTCAGCTCTCTTCCTTAGTTCAGTAACATTAAGGTGAATACGTCTTTTTTTTTTTTTTTAAATATAATTGAAAGTGCCAAAGGAAATTCAAAAAAGTGCAGAAAGAGATCAATCATCTATCAGGCCAACAGACTAAAAATGGCAGTAAAGGACTGGAACATATCATCAAGAACCAACTAGTGAAAGATCCTGCTATCTTGACTATCTGCAGAATTCAATTATTTTTTATTATTATTTTTTTATTATTATTAAGTCTGTAACACCGCAAATCCAATGCTCTAATCCATAAGTAAATCTGAACTCAACAACTACAGACGAATCAGTATTCTTCCTGTCATCTCCACAGTAATAGAAAATGGATAGCCACACAGCTAATAGAGCATCTCAATAATACACCATTGTACACAATGCAGTTTGGCCAGTCCACTGAGTTGGCCATAACCACGTTTATAGAAAAAAAAACAAATGTCTCCTGGTTCAGATCTTGCAGACAGAAAGCAGTGTGTGTTGGGCAATAATGTCCGATCCCCTTACCTGGACTGTCCAGCTGGGGTCCCTCAGGGGTCCATAGTCGGGCCTCTTTTGTTTTCTCTGTACATTAATAATATGTTTGATGTCTGTATGGGTGTTAACACACAGCTGTATATGGATGGTGTGGTTATTTTTACCTTGCAAAAATATGACAGAGGCTGCTCAGACTCACACAACAGCTTTGACTCATATTCAGGACTGGCTCACTAATTCTCGTCTTTCCTTAAATGTTAAAAAAGTGTATGTATGTTTGTTGCTAAATGTCTATGAAGGTTCTCAGTCATCCAGGTCATGGTAATCCAAAAGACGTTGAATAAGAGGAAATGCTACCTAACTTCTGAAGTGGCTGCAAATTTTATTGAGATTTTACAAAGCACTCGTTGCTGAAATTTTATCAGCAACTTGTGATTTTATTGCAGAGAATTTTAATACTAAACTAAAGTCAACACTGGAATCTGTGGCTCCACTTTTAACTAAAACAATAAGAACAAAATATACACCACCGTGGAGAAATGAAGATTGTAAAAAATTGAAAAAGGAAACATGAGTGCAAAGTGGAAGTGGAGAAAAACCAAACTAACTGTTAATTATGAAATATTATATAAAGAATCCATAATAACACAGTCAAACAGGCAGGATTATCACACGTTTCAAAACTCATTAAAGACACTAAAAAAAAACCTAAATTCATTTTCTCCACCAGCTCTACCACAATGTTTTAGCCAACACCAGTTTTGATAAACCTCCCATGGTGCTAACAGATGTCCTCTGTGAGGATATTGTAGACCACTATGTAAGTAAAATTGATAATATCAGATCTGGTCTTTTAACTATATCTGGTTGATGCTAGGATGCTTGGTGAAGTTTTCTCCCAAGTAAAGCCCAGAACATTGTGAATTCTTTGAGGGACATATTTAAAATACTGTAAATGACTCTCTCCAGATAGGTGTCTTCCCCACTGCCTTGGAGCAGCTTCTTAAGGAGAGTCATTTAGACCTAGACCTATTTTTAATAATTACAGACCCGTATCCAACTTACCATTTTTAAGTAAAATTTTAGAAAAAAACATTTTTAATCAGATAAACTATTTATTGATAAGAAACTATATTTTAATATATTAAAATTTCAATCTGTTTTTAAGATGAACCACAGGACCGCGACAGCCCCTTTAAAAATTTTAAATAACATCAGGTGTAACATGGACTCACAAAAGCTCACAGACCTGGTCTTACTGCATCTTAGCCGAAACAACAATCTGTAAAGAACGTGGAATGATTTTTGACTCTTCATGTCAAAAAGAAAGGTTTATACAACCTTAAGAAAATCGTCTGTTTCTCTCTCAGTCGACCATAGAGGGGCTGATGCTTTTCTCTCATCTGGATTATTGTGATGCTCTGCTCTCTGGTCTTCCAAAAAAGACAATTTCCACCTTACAATTACTATAAAATTCAGCTGCATATGTGCTGACGAGGACCAGGGAGCAGGAACACATTACAACAGTTTTAAAATCTTTGCATTGACTCCCCGTGAGTTTCAGGATCGATTTTAAGGTTCTTTTAGTAGGTTTTAAACAGTCTTGGGCCTTCTTATCATTTGTCATCAACTTTACAATGAATTGAATCCTCCAGTAATAACAGATTAACCAATGAGATTGATCTGTTTACTTCCTGACTGACTGCAGGCTGGTCACAGTGAAGGTGAAAGGTCAAGCTCAGCTGAAAATTGGTACAACTCATTTTGTTTTCTTTCAGGTGTCAATTCAGATTTCGGTTGGTCAAAACATCTAGCACTTAGCTAACTAGCTCATTAAATCCATCAGCAGTGCCGTGTGAAATTAGCTGCAATGCTAATTAATGTTATGTTAAATCTTGTTCAGATGTGGTAAAGTGTGAGCAACTTTAAAATTACATGTGTCACAGGTTAAAGAATAGTGCTAGTAAAATTAATCGTATGGTGTCGATCATAACTAGCACCGTCAGACTGTTCATCACTTGTCCCGGGTGGGTCTTTTCTGCAGTGTGAAAGGGTTCCCGCTGCATTTCTTTCAGGGTCAAATTATCCTTCAAGCGACCCGGAAATTAGGTGTCTCGGCTCGCCTGCTGTGTGAAATGCGTCCCACTTAAATACCTGATGACATTGATGTACCTGCCTATCACATTCTGATATTGTCACTGGGTCATTGTGGAAGCTCCAGGGCTACGAGTGCTACTCACTCAGATCTCAAAACAGAGCAAAGTTTTGTACCACTCCCATAAGATCAGTCTTCCTGTTGATCTGCCCGAGACTGATCTCTGAAGGGCAGATATTTGTTTCCATTTTTTTCGTGTAGCTATATGATCTTTAATGGAAGCTTGTATTTGATGCTTGGGAAGTCCCACCAATCAGGGAATCCTGATGTGAATAAAGCTTGTACTGTGATATGGCACTTCCCTGGTCGATTGTAGAGTTGTTGTTGTTAGTAAGGGAAATCAATCCAACCCCACCTGAGGCCTGTATCACGAAGCAGGATTACGGATTACTCCAGAGGGGTTACATCTGGGAGAATGAGACGAATTATAATACAAGCTATTAATCTATGCAGCGCAGTGATTGGGATCCACGGCTTTGTTAAATGTCAACTAATTGAGGCATTGATGTGTAATTTACGCATATATGCAATCTACAATCCTTTGCCATGCCATGGCGTCTCTTCAATGCAGCCTTGGTGTTTTACTTTTTGAGATTTCGAGTGAGATTTACTTTTTCTTCTTCATATCTGAGGAGAATCAGTCTTTGCTCCTTTTTGCTGGTGGATCAGCCTCATGATTGTGATTGGTCTGCTGCCTTGTAACTCGCCCTTATACGTCTGAATTCACCGATTCATGACAAGACAAACCTGGGTTAAGTTACCGATTCACAGAGTTGAGTTGATTACCGAGTTGATAGCCAGCGTCGTGATACCGCTTATCCAGATTGTCATTGTTGTGGATAGGTTCAGCTGGATAAATTGGAGTAAGCCTGGTTAAGATGAAATCATTTCATGATACAGGCCTCAGGTCCTGCGTGGAAAAAGCGTTCGCCCCTCCGGTTAAAACATAGCTTAACTGTGGTTTATCACCTGAGTTCAGTTTCTCTAACTCAACCCAGGCCTGATGACTGCCCGACCTGTTCTCAAAATCACTTATATAGGACCTGCCTCACAAAGTAAAGTAGACGGAATGATCTTCAGAAGTTAGACATCATTTGGAGGTCCAAACTGATACATGTCAAATGACAAAGAAAGTCATTTGACATATATCAGTTTGGAAAAGGTTGTAAAGCCATTTCAAAAGCTCTGGGACTCAACCACAGTGAGAGCCATTATCCACAAATGGAGAAAACATGGACCAGTGGTGAACCCTCACAAGAGTTGCTGGCCAACCAATACAAACCTCCACTGTGGCTGGATCACAACAATTCTGCGAAGATGAGTTAGCCAAAATAACACTGTAGATGACATTCTGATGTCACTGCAAACGTCAAGTGCTTGATTGTTGTTGCTAAGGGTAGCCCAACCAGTTATTAGTTTTAGGGGACACACACTTTTTTCACACAGGGCCATGTAGGTTTTAGTTTTCCCTAAATAATAAAAAACTTTAATTTTGCATTTACTTGGGTTATCTTTGAATGATATTTAAATTAATTTGATGATCCGGAACATTTAAGGGCAACATAAACAAAAAAGCAAAAAAAAAAAAAAAAAAAAAAAAAAAATGCATGCAAACATGCACACACAAAATAAGAAAAAAAATAAATAAATCAGGAAGGAAATGTCAGGGACTCCAGCTCTGCACTTACTACAGAACCAAATTTCTGTATCAGTTTGTCCAGCCACATGAGCTGTTCTTCTTCTTAGTGCTGCGTCTCAGGCACACGGCGCAAAACAGGACACTTGTACAGTAGTATCATCAAAGATCACAGTCCAGCTGGTTCCTCACAGGGAGGCATTGTAGAGTCATGTGGCCTGTGTGTGTTACCAAACACCATGAAAAAAAAATATGTGCTTGAGATTTAATGTTGACTCAAAGCCAGATTAATCGCCACAGACGTAAGAAAATCACACAAAAACCACTTATACCTGCAGGCAGTTAGCCACAACACATCCAGTACGTACCACTGAGCTTTACAGGCCCAACATACTTCAGAGATTAGATTTACTGAGATTGTGGAATCTTATTTGCAGTGACAGGAAATTTGGTCAAGTATCCTGCATTACTGACAGAGCACAATAAAACTATTAAAGGAAAATTTGCGGAAAATGAGTCATAAAAACAATTATATCACACGTTATTCTTCGTAATACTTTATTGTTAGTGAAGGTTGGTGTCCAACTACATCAAACTAAAATGTTTATGATATCTGTCATTCAACAGACCTTTGAATATTCATGTTTAAATAGTTTCTTTTACTGTCAGAGACCAGGCATATTACAAATGTAAAAAAAAAAAATGCAATAAATAGAAGAGGGTTATATAGACTGTCTCATACAGTCACTACTCTTACATGTGTCTTTAACATTGTCCTGCTTTGACCATTTGATTAATCCACAGTATTTCTCTGCAGTGTTTTGCTTCAAGCTGTTTATTTGCTTTGAAGGTCACATTTCCATCAGTTCGAAAAAGACCCTCCACAGTTCTACTTTACAGGACGTTGGCATTACAGGAGCCAGGAGTCAGTATTTGAAGTGTCACAATAACTTTCATAGATTTTCTAAACCAGGGATAGAAAAAGGCGTAGATGATTGGGTTTAGACAGGAGTTAAAATAGAACAGACAAAATACAAGGACTAAGGATGAAGGATTGTACAAATTCTCCTGGTCTGTGAGTGAAACACAGAAATATGGACAGAAACATGTTAGAAACACTAGTACAACAACCCCAAGAGTCCTGGCTGCTTTCAGTTCAGACTTCTTAGCTGTTACTTTCCCTGAACGCTGCAGAGTAAGAGCTGTAATATTAGAGCGCATGGCACGAGCCTGAGACACAGCCACCACAAATATTCTCAGATACAGAACTATGATGACACTTATGGGCAGAAACAAAGTCAAAATGAGATCTACAAAACGTTTGGTAAAGTCAATGTCAATCACACACTCTCCAATGCAGGAATTAAATCTGCCTGGTTGTTTCAGACTCTCCTTAATCAACACAAATACATAGAAGAGAGAACAGATCCAACACAGAGAGACACAGATCTGAACTCTCCTCTGAGTGACTTTGGTGGGATAATGTAAAGGATAACAAATGGCAGCATAGCGGTCAACAGATATGAGCACCATGGTCCCTACTGAGGAAGACGTAATGACTGTGTCTAAAACTAAATAAAAGATGCACACCAGCTCATCAAAATACCAGCATCCATCTATGAGCGTGATCTGAAAGATCATGAGGAGGCCCACGAAGAAATCTGAGACAGCTAGAGAGAGGAGGAGGAGGTTGGTGGGAGTGTGGAGCTGCCTGGAGAAGGAAGAAAGAAACACACTTCTTATTATTGCTGGTAGTGATTATTATCTAAACAGATAACCCACATCAGATCATTGGATAAGCATTCAAGAACATTTCTATTGAAGCTACTTCCACAGTCATATCTGTCCAGTTTGATAAAGAGATGAAATATGTGTCTACTTGAAGTGGGAGATGGAGATGATGACGAACAGGTTGAGAGCTGCAGTCAGTAGAGAGATGGAGGACAGGATAATGTGAATACACACAGTATCAAAGTGAGAACGCTTTAGCTTCCTGCAGGAGGTGTTGAGCTGTGGAAAACAGAGTTCATCTCCCTCCATTGTCAGAGAGAGCTGCTGAGCTCTGGCAGCCTCCTGGCCTCAATTCAGAGTCTTATTGTTTATGGAGCTCTTCTGACCCTCCTCTAATAGTCTTGGAGGACCAATGTCCTTCCTCCGTTGTTGTGTACATGTTACCCACAAGGGCTTTAAGGATACTGTTCATTGTTTGTCATCAACTTTGCAATACATTGAATCCTCCAGTAATAACATTAACCAATCAGATTGTTTTGTTTACTTCCTGACTGACTGCAGGCTGGTCACAGTGAAGGTGAAAGGTCAAGCTCAGCTGAAAACTGAAAATTGCTACAACTCATTTTGTTTTCTTTCAGGTGTTAAGTTAAATGTTGGTTGGTCAAAACATATTGAATTAAGCTAACTAGCGTAAAATGTTTGCTGTTTGTGATACTAAATCACATCATGCTAAAGTTGCTTGACTTTCATCAAATCTGTCAGCAGTGTCAATATGTTTATTTACTAACTTCTGATTGGTCACAGTGAAGGGGAAAGATCAAGTTCAGCTTAACATTTGTACAACTCATTTTGTTTTTTTCCAGGAGTGGAGTGGATGATGCCATCCTCTTCTTACTCCACCAGTCCCTGGACAGAGGCAGTGGAGCTGTGAGGACAATGACAAACTGAGAGATACGGGAGTTGAAACACACCTGGTGGCATGGATCACAGACTACCTGACAGGCAGACCTCAGTACATGCAACTGGGGGATCTGACACTGTGGTCAGCAGCACAGAAGCACTGCAGGAAACTGTGCTTTCTCCTGATCACGTTGTACACGTCGGACTTAAGGTACAACTCAGAGCTTTGCCACGTACAGAAGTTCACAAATGACACCGCTATCATCAGTTGTATCAACGGTGAACAGGAGGAGGAGTACAGAGAACTGATCAAGGACACCAACCTCCTGCTCCTCAACACCACCAAGACCAAGGAGATGGTGTTGGACTTAGACCAGGAGTGTTCAGGGTTTTTCAGGCCAAGAACCCCAAAATGATGGAGAGGTTAAGAAGGGACTCCCTACCTACTATATGTGTTCTATATTAAACTCAGCCTAGTGCTATTGATAAATATACATTGTTATTACCTGACTGGTAGATAAAGAAAATAATTGACAGATTCAAGTTTTAATTTTATCTGGGGACTGAATAGACTCTCTTGGCAAATTGCGGGGAACCTGACAGAATCAGCTGAACCAATCACGAGGCCCCATATGTAATTAAACACTGATGGGGTGGGGCCTACTGTGTACATGAGGTTGAGACTGACATGTCTCGCCTAGTGTGGCACTCTGTACGAAACAGTGGCTGTTGAGACAGCTCCTGTTTCGCTGAATGAGTGAAGTGCTGACTGAAAGATAACGGCTTCTGCCTCTGTTTATCCCTTATACTTAAAATATGTTGGATTCATACTAATGTGTATATAAAGAAATTTAAATTTGCAGAGGAATATTTAAAAATAACTATATAAAAATATCTAATCAAGCAAAAATTTTGCGACCCCCTGTTGAAGACCCATGCTTTAGGAGAACCAGGTCGGACCCATAGCCTGTCCTCATCAAAGGAGACTATGTGGAGGTGGTACACACCTATGAATACCTGGGAGTATAGCTGGATGATAAACTGGACTGCCAACACAGATGCTCGGGCAGGAAAGGACAGAGCCCTCTGTACTTCCTCTGAAGGCTAGCATCCTTCATCATCTGTAAAAAAAACTACTACAGATCGTCCACCAGTCTGGACTTTGGTTAAATCTGCCAGTAGTGTCAATGTTTGTTGCAAGCTCCAATGATAATTAATGTCAAGTTAAGTCCTCTTCAGGTGTGCTAAAGTATTAGCAACTTTAAAATTTTATGCATCATGGGTTTAAGACTGATGGTTTTAAAATGAATGGCATGGTGTTTTATGCTGTTTTTAAGTTGATGTCTTATTATGGCTAGTTATTTGTGTTTTGCTTAATTAATCCATACCCCAGTTAAACAAAACTTTTTTAGCATAGATGTTTTGACACTTATCCAAGTAGCCTCTTTTCTACTTGGATATACTTCAAGAAACACTACAAGTCTACAGTTCGTTTTTTTTTTTACGTCTTTTTGTTTATTATGACCTGGATGACTGAGAACGTTCACACACATACCATAGCTACAAATCAAAGATCCACTCTCACCAGTTTACCACCATGCGCCCTAACCTGAGAAGTATGATTCAGTTTCAGGCAGCAGAGCTGCATGTGACCCTCCCTCTAGGGGCGGGAGCTGAAAGCCCTGGTAAGGCAGGAGAGTGGTGGAGGAAGTCACAGATGATGACTTCCATGGATGATGACTTCAGCTTGAGGATGACAGGAAATCCAGCTTGTCACCTGCTCAGGGGTTCAAACTGAGAGCTACTAAAGGTGACACCTCTGAATGTGACACCTCAGTAGCAGAGGCTAAATCATTTTTTGCCTTCTGTGAGAGGGTCACCTGAGGCAGTTATACCTCACCATCACGTCCTGCCTGAATTCCTCCATCAATGCTCCCCGACCCCCAGAAAAGACCATAACCAGCCTCAGTGACTACAGCTCAGTAGCACACACTCGTGTTGTGAGAAACGACTCCATAGTCACAGTATGTCAAAGCCAACAAGGCTAGACCCTGGCCACAGTCTGCTTTGCTGCACTGTACCACCTGGAGCAGCAGGGGAGCTACACAAGTATCCTTATCATAGACTTAACTCTGCCTTTACACCATCCTCTTCCACATACTGGCAGACATGGGACTTCCAGACTCTTGTCAGATTGCACCTAGTCAGAGCGGGACGCCACCTCAAACCCAGCATCTACACTCACAACTGCACCCCAACCCACCGGCAACACCAATATTAAATTTGTTGACGCCACCATGGTTTATGGGCCTCATCTCTGGAGGGGATGCATCTGCCTACAGGATAAATGTGGAGCAGATGACAGTGTGTTGCACAGACAACAACTTGCCAAGTACAAGTACGACTAAGGAGGTTGTTGTGCATTGTAGGAGAAGTAAGAAAATAGACATTCTGCCCTTATTGATAGGTGGGGACTGTGTGGTGAGGGTGTTGGATGCTGTACACATTACACAGGACCTAAAATGGGGCGCAAACTCTGTTGGGCTGTTGAAGGTCCAGCAGCATATTTTTTGAGAGTTCTTGGGGAGAACAACATTCCTCACTAAACTGCTTGTGTCCTTCTGTCACTATTAAGGAGGACCATTCAAAATGGTGCATGCTCTGCTGCGACAGCACTGACTGCACTCCGTGTTCTCTGTGTGTTTTCTGTGTTTCAACGTATTTTGTGTAAAGTTTAAATGTTATATGTGGGCCATGTGATCAGCCATGACAACAAGCTACAAGGTGATCACCTACAGCCGAAATGAACTCCTGTTACACCTCCGGTGGTTCTACAGCCGGAGCTTAAAGCGAGGAAAAGGGGAAAACACGGTGGTATCCGAAGCAGGGTAAGGAGACATCCCTTCAAATCACCCCTTCCAACCATCATCATTTCCAACGTACAGTCACTCCATTACAAGATGGCGAGGTGGTGGGGTCTGTCTCTACATCAACGACAGATGGTGCAACAACATCAAAGTGCACAGCAAAGTGTGCACACCTAACCTGGAGCTGGTGACCCTGTCCCACGTCCCTTTTATCTCCCTCGTGAATTCCCCACTGTTGTGATCAGCTGCGTCTACGTTGCCCCCAGTGCTAACATCAACGTAGCAGCTGAGCTAATAGCCGAGGATGCTAATGCCATGCTAGCCAAATACCCCGGCGCCCCGCTGTTCATTATGGGGGACTTAAATAGCTGCAGACTGGACTGTGTTCTACCTTCACTCCAACAATATGTGGATATTCCAACAAGAAGGGGAAATATCTTGGATTTATGTGACGGGAATATCACTGATGCTTTCCGTGCCCGTTCATTCCCACCACTCAGACTCGTTGATCACAACATCATCTGTTTACTTCCACAGTACAGACAGGACCTAAAACGACATAAACCACAGAGCTACAGCGCCCCTCAGTGGTCGGAGGATGCCATCGCCCCACCTACAAGGTATATCCCAACTCTAAACCATGGATTACCCCACAAATTAAACAGAGCCTGAAGGAAAAACACAAATCCTTTAGGCACAAGGACTGGGCCAGTCTCAAGGCAATAAACAGGAACATAAGGAACGAGGTCTTTCAAGCCAAACTGGACTACAAAAACAAACTTGAAACAGAATTTAGTAATATGAACACTAAGCAAGCCTTGCATAAGGTGAAAATTCTGACAGAGCGTGAACCCAAATCCACATGCACAGTCAGTGATCCAAAAACTTCAGTGATCTGAACATATTTTTCACCCGTTATGACAACCAGGACTTCTCATTTGAGTGTGAGGTCCTGTTGAGAGCCCTGCCACCACCAGACCCTGAAGAAGCGGACCCTTTCACAGTAGAGGAGGTACGCCGCCAGCTGAACTGCTTCAAGCCCAGGAAAGCTCCAGGGCTTGATAGCATCCCAGCCAGGGTGCTTAAGACCTGTGCCATGGAACTCTGTCCAATACTGCACTCACTTTTCTGTCAATCCTACTGGACTGCCACAATACCCACACTATGGAAAACCGCTACTATAATCCCAGTACCAAAAAAACCCAGACCCACAGAACACAATCACTACCGCCCCATAGCCTTAACATTCATAGTAATGAAATGCCTGGAAAGACTGCTGCTGAACATTATTCTTCCGCTTGACACCCCACACCTGGACCCCCTCCAATTTGCCTACAAGGCAACGAGGGGCACAGAGGATGCTGTGGCCTGCCTGCTGCATCTCCTCCTCTAGCACCTGCACTCTTCTGGCAATTTCGCCAGGATCCTTTTCGTGGATTTCAGGTCTGCCTTTGACTCCCTACAGGAACACCTACTGACCCAGAAGCTACACCATCTCAACCCCTATCTGATTTACCTCATTCACAACTTCCTGACCGATAGACTACAAGCAGTAAGGGTGGGCTCAACCACATCCCCTGTACTCACCATCAACACTGGAGTCCCCCAGGGGTGTGTGTTGAGCCCATTCCTGTACAGTCTTTACACCAATGACTGCCTCACCCACCTCGTTATATCTCAAATACTCTGACGACCCAGCCATTGTTGCACTTCTCTCAGACAACCAATCCACTCTGGACTATCACAGCACAGTCACTCACTTGACCAGGTGGTTCACAGACAACCATCTCCAAATTGATGTCAATAACACCACCTCACCACAACACCCTACCATCATAAACACCCTAACAGTTGAGATAGTGAACACATTCAGATACTTGGGAATAACTCTGGACAGTAAACTCGCCTTTGATCAGAATACCACGGTCATTCAAAAAAGGAGCCAACAAAGACTGTCAGCCATTCGCAAACTCAAAGGACTTCACGTTGCAGCTCACCTTCTGTTGTTACTCTATCAAAGCATCATGCAATCCATCCTTCTGTACGGTTCCACATGTTTCTTCACCACACTTTTTGTCAGCAACTGGGCCAAACTCATACGCATTACAAACACAGCTGCTAAAATTATCGGTCTCCCCACACCCAACTTCACAGACCTAAACAGAAAATCCATCATCCTAGCAAACAACATAGCACAAGACATCACCCACCCACTGCACCAATATTTCACCCCACTACCCTCAGGGTGCGGGTACAGAACCCTCAAGTTCAGGAAGGCCTGCCTAGGGAAAAGTCTGATCCCTGCAGCAATAGCTAATTCGAAAAGCAGGCCACGCTGATCTGTCTGCCCACTACGCCACTGTTGTTGTTTTCGTTGTTGTTGGTTGTTGCTGTTGCTGTTGCTGTGGCTGTTGTTGTTGTTGTTGTTAGGTTTTTATTGTATAGTCAGACCAATAAAATCAATCAATCAATCAATATTCAGAAGAGAGTATATTGCCTATAGCCCCCTTCACATCGAAACGAAAAATTTATAGCCATACGGCACACTTTTTTATCAATCATAGCAGTGCAATGGCAAGACCGCAAGATTCGTGGGCTGCTCTGCATCCGAGGACAAGAGGTGATTCAGTCGTACATATCAGGCACTGTGCCGGACACAGTGATTTATTTGAGCATCGCCAGCATATTGTTCTGGCATGCTTAAATGTGTAATGATGACTTTGTCAATGTGATGACGTTTGAGAGGGAGGAAAAAACAGGCACAAAGCTCTCACAGTAGGAGGTCAGACCGGGGACTGCTGGTGCATTAGCCCTCCGATAGACTGGCCAACGTACATTGCGTCTCACCCAGTCAGAGCTGGGATAGGGCTACAGCCCCCCCCCCCCCCTTGACCCTCCAGAGGACAATGAAAATATGAATGAATAATTTACCTGGTGCTCAACCTGTCCTACATTGTGCACTGTGGAAAGGGGATAGGATAAATTATTGCTGTACATGTTGTCGTGGAAAAATTCAACAAGTTTGAGTTGTTGTTCTGACTCTGTAATCACTTTTGTTGGTATATTTGCAAATATTCCAGGGTAGAAGCCAATGGACAAACATCAATGGTTTTGCACAAGAAAAAGGAAGCATGTAATTATCACAATGCATTGGTTTTATATAGCACTTTTCCATTAGATGTTGAAAGTGCATTATTCATTTGCTCGCACAGTCACACTCTGGTGGTGATAAACTACATCAGTGGTCACAGTTGCCCTGGGGTAGACTGACGGAAATGTCGCTGCCAATCTGCACCAACAGCTCCTCTGACCACCACCAAACAACATTCACTTGGAATCATACACCAGTGGAGTCCACACTGGGAGCAAGGTGAGTTAAGTTTCACAGCAGACATAGTAGGAATAGGGTGGAATCCATGTCAAATGTTCAGTTACTGGATGCTCTGTCTCCTGAGTTACTGCCGCCCAAAACTTGAATGAAATGGAAGGAACGGAATGGAAATATCAGCGGTTTGCTCCTAGGAAGTTCTGTTCAGGGGCCCACTTTAACATAAACATTCTGTGAACTTAAGAGGACTTGAAGGTCACATAAGCATATACAGACAGCATATATAAGAGAAATAAAAACAAAAATGTAATTTTCCATTACAATGTCAGACAGCGGCTCCTACTGACAGACGTCAACAACAAGTCATATTATTATTATTGTTATGAGAAAAAATCACCTAAGCCTTAAGGTGTGGCTTTCATAAAGGGCAAATAAGAGGAGAAGTTGAAGAGTTACCAGTGTTAGTATGTTATATTTTCTAACATTAAAGAATTTGTTTTACTTTTCATTTGTACAAGTGGAAATAAAGAAATTAAGAAAACTTATTAAGCTAGGTAATTAAGCTTCAGCAAAACCCAAAATGTAGTGAAGGATTCATTGTACTCCAACAACAAACGTTGCCATCAGGCAGATGATACAGTTCCATGAAAACCACAAACAACAGACTGAAAACATAAATAGCTTCAGTCTGATATCGTATAGTTGTATTAAATGCTGATGAAAGAAAAGAATTCCTTCATTTTCCTCAAGGGTTTGTCTGACAACTATAGAATATAGACACCTGTATGTATTTCTTTGTCATGTCTAAGCATTAAATTTTATTTGATTATGTTTAACTTGAACATTGATTTCTGTAGTACATGGTCCCTTCTTTTCTTCCATGAAATCCCTCGACTCCAAGATCATGATCTCAGTTGTAAAATATGCAGTTGGTCAAAGATCCACAATGAGAAATGTGTCTTTCACGTTTATTGTTTCCCTGACTGGTGTTGTTCAGTGGTTGTGACTGTCAGGTTAAAGTGTACCCACACTTGTCAGTGCATTAAGAGATGGTCTGTGTTGAGATACATGGAAGTGTTCACACCTAACTGTGAGGTTTGACCGTGCAGAAGACTGGTAACTTAAAACCTATCCACACCTTCAGTTAACTAACAAGTAACCCATCATCTACAGATATCTACTATTGAGTTCTACTGTCCCAAAATACTCCACTAATAGCTGCACAAGAAAGAGTGGAGAGGGCTGTATTGACAAACATGTGGAATAGTATCTGCAGTAAGTGCAAGATGTCGACACCTTTTATTTTGTTAGAACTCAAATGATTAAAGATACTGTACATTACAAATCACTATTTAATTTCCACATGTCTCAGTTCTCTGAAAAGAACACTAAATTTTGATTGATTTGATTCATGTGTCCTCGGAGGGTAGAGACGGAAACTCTAGAAAGTTCTTCCATTGTATGTATACAGTAGAAATAAAATATAAAATTTGAGTCATAGTTTCAAGATATTTATTATTCACTACCTACATTTGAAGTACATTTCATTCACAATATATGACAATAAGAGAGAGAGAGAGAGGCATATATCAAAATGTAATAACGTTATAGATTTTCCTGTTCCTCCAGCTGCAAAGTACAGTGGCAAAGAGTCTCTTTACAAGACGTTGGTATTACAGGAGCTAGACTTCAATATCTGAAGTGTCACAATAACCTTTATACATTTTCTAAACCAGGGATAGAAAAAGGCGTAGATGATTGGGTTTAGACAGGAGTTAAAATAGAACAGACAAAATACAAGGACTAAGGATGAAGGATTGATCAAAGCCTCCTGGCCTGTGAGTAAAACACAGAATAGTGGACAGAGACATGTTAGAAACACAAGTACAACAACCCCAAGAGTCCTGGCTGCTTTCAGTTCAGACTTCTTAGCTGTTACTTTCCCTGAACGTTGCAGAGAAAGAGCTGTAATATTAGAGCGCATGGCACGAGCCTGAGACACAGCCACCACAAATACTCTCAGATATAGAACTATGATGACACTTATGGGCAGAATGAAAGTCAACATGAGATCTACAAATTGTTTGGTAAAATCAAAATCAATCACACACTCTCCGATGCAGGAATTAAACCTGCCTAGTTGTTTCAGACTCTCCTTCATCAACAAACCTGCATAAAAGAGAGAACAGATCCAACACAGAGAGACACAGATCTGAACTCTCCTCTGAGTGACTTTGGTGGGATAATGTAAAGGATAACAAATGGCAGCATAGCGATCAACAGATATGAGCACCATGGTTCCTACTGAGGAAGATGTAATGACTAAGTCTAAAGCTGAATAAAGGACACACACCAGGTCACCAAAATACCAGCATCCTTCTATGAGTGTGATCTGAAAGATCACAAGGAGGACCACGAAGAAATCTGAGACAGCTAGAGAGAGGAGGAGGAGGTTGGTGGGAGTGTGGAGCTGCCTGGAGAAGGAAGAAAGAAACACACTTCTTATTATTGCTGGTAGTGATTACTATCTAAACAGATAACCCACATCAGATCATTAAGCATTCAAGAATATTTCTATTGAAGCTACTTCCACAGTCATATCTGTCCAGTTTGATAAAGAGATGAAATAAGTGTCTACTTGAAGTGGGAGATGGAGATAATGACGAGCAGGTTGAGAGCTGCAGTCAGTAGAGAGATGGAGGACAGGATAATGTGAATACACACAGTGTCAAAGTGAGAACGCTTTAGCTTCCTGCAGGAGGTGTTGAGCTGTGGAAAACAGAGTTCATCTCCCTCCATTGTCAGAGAGAGGAGGAGAGAGCTGCTGAGCTCTGGCAGCCTCCTGGCCTCAATTCAGAGTCTTATTGTTTATGGAGCTCTTCTGACCCTCCTCTAAGATTCTTGGAGGACCAATGTCCCTCCTCCGTTGTTGTGTAGATGTTATCCACAAGGGCTTTAAGATCACTGTTGATCAACATTTCTCATCAACTTTACAATGAATTGAATAATCAAGTAATAACATGTTAACTAATGAAATTTTTCTGTTTACTTCCTGACTAACTTCTGGTCACAGTGAAGGTGAAAGGTCAAGCTAAGCTGAAAATTGGTACAACTCATTTTGTTTTCTTTCAGGTGTTAATTCAAATCTTAGTTGGTCAAAATATCTAGCACTGAGCTGACAAACTTAAAATGTTTGCTCGTCATGATACTAAGTCACGTTACGCTAAAGTAATTTGACTTTCATTAAATCTGTCAGCAGCATCAACATGTTTTGCCATCTTCAATGTTAATTAATGTCATGTTAAATCCTATTCAGATGTGGTAAAGTGTTGGCAACTTTAAAAATATGTGTCATAAGTTAAAGAATGGTGCTTGTAAAATTAATCACATGGCGTTGATCATAACTAGCACCATTAGACTGTTCATCACTTGTTCTGGGTGTGTCTTTTCTGCAGTGTGAAAGGGTCGCCACAGCATTACTTCCCTGGTCAAATTATCTTGGAATTTAGTTGCTCGGCTCCGCCTGCTGTGTGAAATGCGTCCCACTAAATTACCCGATGACACTGATGTACCTGCCTATCACATTCTAATTTTGTCACTAGGTCACTGTGGAAGCTCCGGGGCTGCGAGAGCTCCTTACTCAGATCTCAAAACGGAGCAAAGTTTTGTACCACTCCCATAAGATCAGTCTTCCTGTTGATCTGCCCGAGACTGATCTCTGAAGGGCAGAAATTTGTTTTGTATTGACCAAATTCAATGTGTGACTGAACGCTGGGAAGTTGTTGTCATTTTGCCTGGACGACCTTTGTTACATCTCAAGGGTATAACTAACTTCGTTTTTACCAACAAATTCCTCCAAACTCTCTCTTCCTGGGGCTACCCGATCTTGTGTCGCTCCCCAACCTGGAACCCAGCAGCGGTGTGTCGACACTTCTGTAACAGAAACTTGTTTTCCAGAAAGCACAACTTCCCAATGTTCAGACACATTTTGAATATTGTACATCAGTGAGTTACGGTAATTCAAATACCACAAGCTATTTTTGTGCGCAGATTGATGTTCAAGGAGACCAGAGGGTGTGTTCCAACTATAGGGGATCACACTCCTCAGCCTTCCTGGGAAAGTCTACGCCAGGGTGCCAAGGATAGTTGAACCTCAGATTGAGGAGGAACAATGCGGTTTTCATCCCGGGCATGGAACCATGAACCAGCTCTTAACCCTTGCTAGGGTGCTGGAGGGGAAATGGGAGTTTGCCCAACCAGTCCACATGAGTTTTGTGTATGAACTAAGTGCTGAGTCTGGCATCTTTACCCCATATACACAATGTTAATATCATAGGTGTTATTTGTCAGCTTTAGGTAAATTAGTGCAAATGAGGTGTTGTGGATATAAGACTATTATAAACAAATATGAGGCACAATGAAATGAGAGCCTGGACAGTAAAGACAAAAGGAATGCATTTAGTTCACTTTATTTTCATTTAAGCCAACACACATAATCAGAATGATTATCAATGTTCTGAGCACATTACACAAACACATGAAACACGTGAAACAGGCCACAAAAGTGGCACGGCATGGTCCTAGAGATGTGGCCCTTAAAAGTGCCTTTGGGTTGGTGAGGTGATTCAGGGTCAGAGGTCAGGAGATGGTTTGACAGCAACTACAAGAAGAACAGAGGCAAATCTTTAGTGCTCTAGCTGGGTTTGTTTTTATGCAGAAAGGTTTGATTGAAAACACATAAGGAGATCACGTTTTTTTGTTTAAAGCAGCCTAATGAGACATTGTGTTACCGCATATCATACAGGCAGCGCAGATTACCCGTAGATGGCTTAAACTAGCTACACGAACGTTACCAGACACGGCTAGTTTTAATTCACAAATTAGATCGTTTTCATATTCTTGCGTTTAATGATTGAAACCATTCGAAATCATTGCTTTAATATGTAAACCATGCGCTTCATGTAAGCAAAGTAAAGTATTAGCTCACAAAACACTAGCAGGACCGAGAGACAACCTACTTGTCCTGGAGAGGACTCAGCGGAGAAAGAACAGAAAACCCGCAGTCAATGTTTTACGACAGTGGGAGGAGCTGAAGAGGGAGGTGGGTGGGGTCAGAGGTCAGGGGCTATGGACTAAAGAATGACATTTCTACAATAATAATAATATAAATAAAAACGATATTAAAATAATATCTGACGGCATTCAATAAATGCGGACATTTCTAGCGATCCTGTATAAAGAAGCGGTTAAATGCCAACCCGGTGTCACGGTGGATGTGAAACTATCACGAAAATTAATCTATTGTTTGGTGCCTGCCGATTTTTCTCAAATTTTAATGCCGCTCGAAACGAATTTCAAACTGATGTATTTCAATTGGAAGTTATTTCGTGAGGACGACTGTCAATGTGACACTGCGCAATGAAGAGGTTTGATTTTATTTCATTTAGACTAGATTTACAATGGTCTTATTTCGGTTTTTAATGTTACGTCAATTTTGCTGCAGGATTCGGCACTTTGAGATTCGAAAAAAAATAATGGTTATTTGTTATATCGGTCTCTTATACATCGCTAGATGTAGATCGCTAGAAATGTCCGCCTTTATTGAATGCCGTCAGATATTATTTTAATATCGTTTTTATTTATATTATTATTATTGTAGAAATGTAATTCCTTAGTCCATGACCCCTGACCTCAGACCCCACCCACCCACCTCCGTCCCCAGCTCCTCCCACTGTCGTAAAGCATTGACTGTATGTACTAATCGTAAAGCGGCTTTTCTTTCCTTTCTCCGCTGAGTCCTCTCCGGGACAGGTAGGTTGTCTCTCTGTCCTGCTAGTGTTTTGTGAGCTAATGTCTTACTTTGCTTACATGAAGCACATCGTTTATATATTAATGCAATGATTTCGAATGGTTTCAATCATTAAACGCAAGAATATGAAAACGATCTAACTTGTGAGGGAAAACTAGCCGTGTCTGGTAACTTTCGTGTAGCTAGCTTAAGCCACCTACGGGTAATCTGCGCTGCCTGCATGATATGCGGTAACACAATGTCTCATTAGGCTGCTTTAAACAAAAAAACGTGATCTCCTTATGTGTTTTCAATCAAACCTTTCTGCATAAAAACAAACCCAGCTAGAGCACTAAAGATTTGCCTCTGTTCTTCTTGTAGTTGCTGTCAAACCATCTCCTGACCTCTGACCCTGAATCACCTCACCAACCCAAAGGCACTTTTAAGAGACACATCTCTAGGACCATGCCGTGCCACTTTTGTGGCCTGTTTCATGTGTTTCATGTGTTTGTGTAATGTGCTCAGAACATTGATAATCATTCTGATTATGTGTGTTGGTTTAAATGAAAATAAAGTGAACTAAACGCATTCCTTTTGTCTTTACTGTCCAGGCTCTCATTTCATTGTGCCTCATATTTGTTTATAATAGTCTTATATCCACAACACCTCATTTGCACTAATTTACCTGAAGCTGACAAATAACACCTTTGATATTAACATTGTGCATATGGGGTAAAGATGCCAGACTCAGGACTTAGTTCATTGCACCTTTTAATTACTCATAGTAACTTATATCTGTTAATAATAGTATCATATTCTTGTCACTTTACTTAGCGCTGACAAATAGCACTTATGATATTGCATAGCTGTTTATAACTGTGTGCTGTAGGGAGATGTATACATTATTATAACTTTATTACATATACTTATAACTACAGATATAAAGCACTATAGGTGAAGTCAAAACTCATTATGCATCACTATACACATTTAGCAAAGCAAAGTAGTTATGATGCATCATAAAATGAACAAGTGACTAGGCAGATATTGACATATTTATAATGCACTATTCAGATTAAAATTATAATCATTCATAACCAGTTGTCATAGTGCATCATGAAGTTGGTTATAACGACTTGTGAATATGTATAGATGGTAATAATGACCATTATAATGCTTTATAGACACCTTATAAAACATTATGAGTGCATTTATAGGGCATTATAAATACAACCTTCATAGAAAGTGTTACCAGCTTTTCTATATATTTTTTTGGTATTTTTATATTCTATTTTTCAGTCCATCCATATGTGCAGTTTGTGCACTATTTGTGATGTTGAATGTTGAATGTCTGCTGCTGTTAACGAAATTTTCCCCACTGTGGGATGAATAAAGCCATGTAGCACCCTAAAATGCAATGATTTCCTGAAAATGTAATAACGCCTGAAACTGTAATAAAATTTGCACTTAATTCAAATAACCTAATAACTTAACCAATCATGTAATAAAATATCCTGACTGATATTGTGATAATATTTTTCCGATAATGTAATACCTTATTACATTATTGGGAATTTATTACATTTTCAGGAGTTTTTTTTTTTCTTTTCAAAACTGATGATGTAACATTTGATAGTAATATTGTAACAGATTAATCGTCAGAGACATAAGTATTCTGCATTACTGACAGAGCCCAATAAAACTATCACAGGAAATGTGTGAATGTGGAATGAATTTAAGTCAACAATAATGTCACATGTTATTCTTTGTAATACTTTATTATTAGTGAAGGCTGGTAAGCAAGTAAATCAAAGCAAAATGTTTATGATATTTATCATTCGACAGACCTGTGAATATTGCTGTTTAAATAGCTTCTTAATTTATGGCAGAACAGGCATATTACAAATGTAAAAAAATGCAATGAATAGAAGAGGGTTATATAGACTGTCTCATACAGTCACTACTCTTACATGTGTCTTTATCATTGTCCTGCTTTAACCATTTAATTAATCCACAGCATTTCTCTGCAGTGTTTTACTTCAAGCTGTTTATTTGCCTTGAAGGTCAAATTTCCATCAGTTCAAAAAAGGCCCTCCACAGTTCTACTTTACAGGACGTTGGCATTACGGGAACCAGGAGTCAGTATTTGAAGTGTCACAATAACTTTCATAGATTTTCTAAACCAGGGATAGAAAAAGGCGTAGATGATTGGGTTTAGACAGGAGTTAAAATAGAACAGACAAACTACAAAGATAAAGGACAAAGGATTGATCAAAATGTCTTGGCTTGTCAATAAAACACAGAAATATGGACAGAAACATGTTAGAAACACAAGTACAACAACCCCAAGAGTCCTGGCTGCTTTCAGTTCAGACTTCTTAGCTGTTACTTTCCCTGAACGCTGCAGAGTAAGAGCTGTAATATTAGAGCGCATGGCACGAGCATGAGACACAGCCACCACAAATACTCTCAGATACAGAACTATGATGACACTTATGGGCAGAAAGAACGACAAAATGAGATCTACAAATTGTTTGGTAAAATCAAAATCAATCAAGCACTCTCCAGTGCAGGAATTAAATCTGCCTGGTTGTTTCAGACTCTCCTTAATCATCAGTAATACATAGAAGAGAGAACAGATCCAACACAGAGAGACACAGATCTGAACTCTCCTCTGAGTGACTTTGGTGGGATAATGTAAAGGATAACAAATGGCAGCATAGCGGTCAACAGATATGAGCACCATGGTTCCTACTGAGGAAGACGGAATGACTATGGCCAGAACAGAATAAATGACACACACCAGGTCACTGAAATACCAGCATCCTTCTATGAGCGTGATCTGAAAGATCATGAGGAGGCCCACGAAAAAATCTGAGACAGCTAGAGAGAGGAGGAGGAGGTTGGTGGGAGTGTGGAGCTGCCTGGAGAAGGAAGAAAGAAACACACTTCTAATTATTGCTGGTAGTGATTATTATCTAAACAGATAACCCACATCAGATCATTAAGCATTCAAGAACATTTCTATTGAAGCTACTTCCACAGTCATATCTGTCCAGTTTGATAAAGAGATGAAAGAAGTGTCTACTTGAAGTGGGAGATGGAGATGATGACGAGCAGGTTGAGAGCTGCAGTCAGTAGAGAGATGGAGGACATTATACTGAGAAGACACACAGTGTCAAAGTGAGAACGCTTTAGCTTCCTGCAGGAGGTGTTGAGCTGTGGAAAACAGAGTTCATCTCCCTCCATTGTCAGAGAGAGGAGGAGAGAGCTGCTGAGCTCTGGCAGCCTCCTGGCCTCAATTCAGAGTCTTATTGTTTATGGGGCTCTTCTGACCCTCCTCTAAGAGTCTTGGAGGACCAATGTCCCTTGTGTACATGTTGTTTATCATTTGTCATCAACTCTACAATGCATCCTCCAGTAATAACATCAACCAATCAGATTGTTCTGTTTACTTCCTGACTGACTGCAGGCTGGTCACAGTGAAGGTGAAAGGTCAAGCTCAGCTGAAAATTGGTAAAACTCATTTTGTTTTCTTTCAGGTGTTAATTCAAAATTTGGTTGGTCAAAACATCTTGAATTAAGCTAACTAGCTTAAAATGTTTGCTATTTGTGATACCAAATCACATTATGCTAAAGTTGTTTGACTTTCATCAAATCTGTCAGCAGTGTCAATATGTGTTGCCAGCTGCAATGCTAATTCATGTCACGTTAAATCCTGTTCTAATATGCTAAAGTGTCAGCGATTTTGAACTTATTTGCGTCATGGGTTTATGAATGATGGTTTTAAAATCAATGGTGTTCTATGCTGCAAGCTACGTTAAATGCCCTTTATGGCTAGTTATTTGTGTTTTGCCTATGTTGTCCATTCCAAAGCTGCAAACCAAACACCCACTCACATTTTCCACCATCTGTCCGTACATCCTTCAGTTTCAGGCTGGTATGTTTCTGACAGAAAGAACAAAGATGAACTGATATAATGGGACAGGAAAACAGAGGCCAATTAATAATCAGGGGCAGCAGTTGGATGTGACAGTGCCCCTCCCTCTAGGGGTGGAACCTGAAGGCCCAGGTAAGGCAGGACAGTGGCAGAGGACGTCACGGATGATGGCATCAGCTTGAGGATCCAAGATGTCTCAAGCTGTCTCCTTCAAGACTGTAGCCGTCCTATTCAACAGGGTATTGAAGGTTGTAGCCAAAAGTCGTTTAACCATGAACACAACGCTGTTATCGGAGAAGCGTGGTGGAGGCACATCAAAGGCTGGGTGAATTTTCATCTACTAGGCAAGCTTCAGCCTCACAGAGAGTGGATTAACTACCTCAGAGAAAAGAAAAGAGCAACAGCAGGGAGCCAACTCATGAGAGTTCATCCTTGATGTATAGCCATACTCTCTGACAAAGTTGGTAAGTGGGGTCAGGGGTACACCAGTGGTCAGCACTTGAAGTATATTACTTCCTGCATTTTTGGCGAGCACCTGATGAGCTTGTCTCCTGATGTGCTGACACAACCAAAGCAAACCAAAGGCAGTGCAGTGGGTGCACCTACTTCCTTTTCCAGGTCAGGGAGGTGGTTGGGAGTCATAGAAACAGTGAAAGGGGTAACGACCAGTAGCCGAGCATGCGAGTGTATTATTGCCATGCATCACACCTCCCTTACCCATTCCAACTGGTAGGCATCCCTGAGAGTAAGCTTGGAAAAAGATCTTAGCCTCTTTTCAAATGCAGGTGCGGAAGGGAATCCAGCACATCACCAACTATAGGATCTGTTTTGTTCTGTTTTGTTTTCCACTTTGGGGTGTGCATATCCATGTGTAAAAAATAATACAATAAACCTCCGAGCTGCTGAAGGTGACGCCTCACTTTCAGATGAACTAAATCACTTATTTGCCTGCTCTGAAGTAAAGTCATCTGAGGCAGTTGTACCACGCTTCATGACCAGTAACAACCACCACTTCAAAATGTCTCCAAAACCCCTGCTGTCAACCAGCCCATGTTTGTAGCACTGGAAGGTAATTGCACAGCAAGGTCTACAGAAACCGGCCAAAGACAAACGACAGACAGATTGATAAAAGATAAAATATAACAACAATGAAAACATGCATCCATTAAATAAACAATGTAACTTACGTTTCTCTGGACGCATACTGAACCAAAGGCAGACTAACTGATACAAAGGAGCAACACAACTTCTTCTGTTGGTGTCAGATCTGTTCAGCCTGCCAGATATGTTCGGCACTAGGATCTGATGCTTCTGGATGACGTCACTTCCCGTCAAATGCATGATCGTGAAAATTCGGCCATGTTCGTATTCATTTGGCTCGGCCTGCGACATCACAATAAAGTTTTTATTTACAATTTTTAACAACACCAGTATAATTTATTTTTCACAATATATTTGGAAGAGATAACTCAATAAAGGTTTTATTTATATTTTTTATTTTTGCACAAAGCACAAAAGATACGATGACAAATACACGTTCAAGGTTTATTTTTTCATTCTCAAAAATAAAAAAATGACACAACAGATGACGTGGTCTTCTCCCTCATTCTCAAAAAGTAACAATCGACACAAAATTACACATATACTTATAAATAATTTATCTGAATTTTCATGAGATCAATACTGTAACCTTGTGTATGTGCAACCATAACTAAACTAATGCACTGTTTGGAATATATACATCTGTGGGCATTTTTATTCATGTTGATCCTCATTTTAACCTCGATCGTGTACTAGTCTATACTGTAACAAATTTGAGGAAAAACAAAACAACAAATAAATTAAATATAAATATCAACGTCAAAGCTCAAATTTGTCTGGTACTACATTGTTTATGTGATAACATTAAAATGATCCAAACTGTAAATTTGTGAAATGTAAAACCGCTGCGTATTCGTGTTGTCTAACCGTGAGCCGATCTCGCAGGCTGAGCCGAATGAATACGAACATGGTCAAATTTTCACGACCATCTATTTGACACGCCACCGGTGAGCGCCGGATCCTATGGCCAAACATATCTGTCACATAGACGCCTCGTTGACTGGGTTGGCCCGCTCTTGTGACGTAACTGCGTGTCCACCATATTGGAGGCGGCAAAGCTGCACTGTGGAGTAGTACAAATAGTATTTTAAAGCATATTTTAACAGTGAATATTACGTTAATGCCTCGGCTTATTTAATGCACACATACACACTAAAGTTAATGGGAAACAGGTACCATAAACAATGTATTTAAACTTCTTAGTTTAGTACAATAACTTTATTGATCCCAGACATCAGTAATTCATGTTTCATCAGCTGTAAAGTAGTGCAAAAAATAGTGTATGTAATATATGAATAACAATAAATGTAGATTAACCCCCCTCCGTACATCCATTTTTTTATTTATTTTTTGGCCATTTGGAGGCAATGGCAGTTCCTTTTCAACTATGGATATGTTAACTGAGTTGTTATTAGGGTTGCCACCTTTCAGAAATGAAAAAAGGGACAACTACCATGGGCCTGAGGGAGAAAGCAATTACTCACATTTCCCAGTTTGGGATATATAAAGCATCTATCTATCTATCTATCTATCTATCTATCTATCTATCTATCTATCTATCTATCTATCTATCTATCTATCTATCTATCTATCTATCTATCTATCTATCTGTCTGTCTGTCTGTCTGTCTGTCTGTCTGTCTGTCTGTCTGTCTGTCTTAAAGCTTGAAATGCAGAACACATTCTTTATTGTACAACATTGTTGCATACAATGTGCTGTTAATTAACCTACGTAAAGCCTTAAATTCAACTTTTTCCAAGCAACAAGGTGGTCAATAATCTGATTATTTAATTCACTTCTACTTTTGAATTGCATGAAACACTGATTCCCCTCTTTTCCTCAATGAAATCCCTTGACTCTAAGATCATAATCTCAGTTGTAAAATATGCAGTTGACGAAAGATCCACAATAAGATATGTGTCTTTGAGGTTTATTGCTTCTCTGACTGGTGTTAGAGTGTTCAGTGGTTGTGACTGACTGTCAGCTTAAAGCATACTCACACTTGTCAGTGTTTTAAGAGATGCTCTGTGTTAAGGTTCATAGAGGTGTTCATACTTAACTCTGAAGTTTGACGGTGCAGATGATTGGTCAATTAAAACCTATCCACACCTTTAGTTAAGTAACAAGTAATCCAACATCTAGAGATACTGAACCCTACTGTCTCAAAATACTGCACTCTTTCTTGTGCAACTATTAGTGGAGAGGGCTGTACATTTGAAAATTGTGGAATAGTATCTTATTTTGTTAGAACTGAAATGATTAAAGTGCTTTATGTATTCTGTGTGTCTCAGTGTTCTGAAAACAACATTAACATTTGATTGATTTGCTTTGATTATGTGTCTGTTTGAATGGCTGTTTGTCTCTGTGTTAGCCCTGTGATAGACTGGAGACCTGTCCAGGGTTTACCCCACTTCTTGCCCAGTGACAGCTGGGATAGACTCCAGCAACCCTAATGAAAATGAGTGGTAGTAGAAGAGAAGATGAGATGAGATGAGATTATTCATCAGTCACCTACATTTAAAGTACATCTCACGCAAAGAGTCTCTTTACAGTATGTTGGCATTAGAGGAGCCAGACTTCAGTATTTGAAGTGTCACAATAACTTTTATACATTTTCTAAACCAGGGATAGAAAAAGGCGTAGATAATAGGATTTAGAAAGGAGTTAAAATAGAACAGACACAGTACAAAGACTAAGGATGAAGGATTGATTAAAGCCTCCTGATCTGTGAGTAAAACACAGAATACTGGACTGAGACATGTTAGAAACACAAGTACAACAACCCCAAGAGTCCTGGCTGCTTTCAGTTCAGACTTCTTGGCTGTTACTTTCCCTGAACGCTGCAGAGTAAGAGCTGTAATATTAGAGCGCATGGCACGAGCCTGTGACACAGCCACCACAAATACTCTCAGATACAGAACGATGATGACACTTATGGGCAGAAAGAAAATCAACATGAGATCTACAAATTGTTTGATAATGTCAAAATCAATCACACACTCTCCAATGCAGGAATTCAACCTGCCTGGTTGTTTCAGACTCTCGTTCAACAACACACCTGCATAGAAGAGAGAACAGATCCAACACAGAGAGACACAGATCTGAACTCTCCTCTGAGTGACTTTGGTGGGATAATGTAAAGGATAAGAAATGGCAGCATAGTGATCAACAGATATGAGCACCATGGTTCCTACTGAGGAAGACGGAATGACTGTCTCCAAAAGTAAATAAAGGACACAGGTCATGTCATCAAAATACCAGCATCCTTCTGTGAGCGTAATTTGAAAGAACAGGAGGAGGCCAAACAGATAACCCACATCAGATCATTAAGCATTCAAGAACATTTCTATTGAAGCTACTTTCACAGTCATATCTGTCCAGTTTGATAAAGAGATGAAATAAGTGTCTACTTGAAGTGGGAGATGGAGATGATGACGAGCAGGTTGAGAGCTGCAGTCAGTAGAGAGATGGAGGACAGGATAATGTGATTGCACACAATGTCAACGTGAGAACGCTTTAGCTTCCTGCAGGAAGTGTTTAGCTGTGGAAAACAGAGTTCATCTCCCTCCATTGTCGGAGAGAGGAGGAGAGAGCTGCTGAGCTCTGGCAGCCTCCTGGCCTCAATTCAGAGTCTTATTGTTTATGGAGCTCTTCTGACCCTCCTCTAAGATTCTTGGAGGACCAATGTCCCTCCTCCATTGTTGTGTACATGTTACCCACATGGGCTTTAAGGATACTGTTCATGATTTGTCATCAACTTTGGAATGTACTAAATCTGCCACTAAAAACATATTAATAAATCAGACCTTTGTTTGACCTGTTTTTGTATCGAGTTAAATGTCCATGTCGTGGGAATCAGAGGACCCTCCTTAACAGGTTTTACCCAGTTTCACCACCGTGGGGAGAGTGAGCCTCACAGACAGTGTATCAACCACCTAGAGAAAGGAAATGGACCAACAAAGCAGGGAACCAACTTGCAAGAGTCCACACGGCACAGTGGAACATGCTTGATGCTTGACAGCCATTCACTCTGTAAAGTTGATAGAAGTGCCTTAATTCTGAAAGTGACCAGGGTGCACCTACTTCCTTCTCCAGATCTGAGAAAAGAGGTGGTTGGTAGCCACAGAAACAGTGAAAGAGGTACAACCAGTAGTGGAGTATGACAGTATGAGTCTATAATGTTTATACATCACCGATTCTAAGTGAAGTCAACTGAGGCAGGTATGCCAACAACAACTTCCACTTCACAGGCAGTGTGCTGCTGCAGATAAGACGGCGCTATCCCTCAGGTGGTTCTTCTACCCGCTCTGTTTACCTTCTTCTTCTACGACCGGATGCTCAGTAGCACTTAGTCCTGTTGTGATGAGGTGCTTTAAGAAACTGATCCGGAGTCACATTATGTCATTCACCCCCTCTTACCTTTTTCTCCACCAGTTTGTATACAGGCCCAACCGGTCTACTGAGGACACCCTGGCCACAGTCTTCTTTGCTGCACTGCACGGACGTAATTTGGGGGTGGGGGGGACAGGGGACATGTCCCCTGCACTTTTTCAAAAGGCCGTTTTGGTCCCCTGCAGTTTTTACCGTCCAAAAACAATGTTACGCTATGGGTCCCCCCCACTTCTGAAATCAAAATTTTGTCCTTGCTGCACTTTACCACTGCAGCAGGGGAGCTGACACAAAGATCTTTATCATGAGGCCTGGAATTTTGCCATTTTATGGGCAAGGCCACTTGGCCTTTTGTGTTGTCAATTTTTTGAGGGCACAAATGCCAAAAGCCAGGATACCAAGGCCATAAAATGAAATAATGATTTTTAGTTCACGTCTTTAATGAATTTAATTTAAGGACTAATGACACTTCTGAGGAATATTGGAGTCTCAGTTGAAACTATCAAGCAGGTAAAGAAACATCTCCTACACTATTATGGCTGAAGATAAGAAAATATTGAACATATCTAACCTTAACCACCCATCACTCACTGCAAAAAAACTTACATTTTTTAAGCCTATATCCTCAATAATTTTTGTTCAGTTGACACCGAATGTGCATGGATGTTACTACTGTGATTGAAAAGTATTGACACATGATCAGCTGGGTAGAAACAGCCAACAGCAAATTACAATCAAAAAATATCAGGCCTAATATTTACATGTATGTATTTCGAATGAATATGAAATTTGCATCCATTTGCATTACATAATTTTACATAAACTTCATGTGATGCATATTAGCAAAAAACTAATGTGATTTATTTAATAGCAATAAACCCAAAGTGTTTTAAATATAGAACAACCAGATTTATGTATTTATAAGAAAAAAACTATCTTTATGGAGTGTACATGATAAACTGATTCTCTGAATTTCCCAATACCAGTAACAAAACAGTGCTAACTGCATAGATTAAACAAGTGTCTATGAACAGCCAGCACATATCATGTATCATATTAGGGCAAGGAACAAGCAGTATTAACATCCATAACCATAACCTTACACTTAAACAGGGTCCCTACAGCTCAAGGCAAGGTAAATTTTAAACTTCAAGACTTTTTAACACTACTTGAAATGAAATTTAAGACCAATGACACAATCAACACAAATGGAAAATTTAATTTGAACATAAAATATGTTTTTTTGGTCCAGTGAAAAGTTGTGTGTTGTGTTGAACTCTGTTATCCTATGGCACACATGGCAAACTCAAGGCCGACTGTATTGCATTATCTATCAGAACTGATCTTATCACTCCTCAACCCTAACCCTAACAATTGGTGTTCCGCAGGGATCTGTGTTAGGTTCAATCTTATTCAACATGTACATTAATGATCTCCCAACTGTTTGTGTTACATGTGACTTCACAATGACGACACTGATTGTTGATCATGGGAACACAGCAGAACATGAACGTCGTTATTTCAAAATTTCACCTCAATCTACTGAAGTCTACTGGTATCCATTTGACAAAGGTCCAAGTCTGATGCAAGTGGAGTTTATTGTTAAAGATACAAACTTGAGTATGTTTCAGGAAGCCATGTGGGTAAAGACTGGCACTATGCTGCTGTGTGTCACATGTTCAGTGAATATTCTGCCACTATTGTTTTGGTTCTCACACTCATATATAAACACTTAGCAGGTGCTTTTGCCTGTCTTGTCACTTGTTTGATTTGATTTAGTGTCTCAAAGTGTCCCAAACTTTGCTTGGTTTTTGCTTTGCTTTGTGAAAGTGTGACATAGGTGCATTTAATAACTTTGTGCCAAGAAAGAAAGAAAGAAACTTATCCAACCCTTATGAAATATGGCTTTTTTCTCTACAGTTGCTGTTAAATTGACTGATGCTCTGTTAAATATTACATACTGGCTAAATCAGAGCTGTTTGCAGCTGAATCTATATTAAACTGTACGTATTTTTCAAAAAATAACAACCTTAGCATGAACCGAGTGTCCCCTCAGTCACGATTGGAAATGAGATTGCTGGCCAATAAGATGGATGAGCTAACAGTGTTAGCCAGGAGTCAGACAGAGTATCTGAAGTGTAGTTTAGTGATCTTTACACCAGGACATTCCTGATGACAATGTTTCCATCAACAGCTTCCAGACTGTTTGGGCCGACAGGGATTGCACCGGGAGTGGTTAGCGGAAGGAGGGGGGCTTGCCGTTCTAGTGAACAACAAATGGTGCAATCCTAGTCATATTACCATCGAGAGCGCATCTGCAGCCAGGACACTGGACTGTTTGCTGTTGGTCTCCGTCCATATTATCTGCCATGGTAGTTTTCTCATGTTGTGATGGTGACTGTGTACGTTCCTCCTTCTGCAAACTCAGCGTCGGCGTGTGACGTCATCCACTCCATAGCCCGGTTGCAGAGTCAGCATTACCATCTCAGGTGACTTCAACCACGTCACCACGGCAAAAACATTACCCAACTGTCAGGCCGAGACTCGAAGCAGGACTCAGATGCAGAGATATTGAATAACAAAAAGACTTTTATTGAATTCACCGGAGAACTCAGACAGAGTGACAAACAAATGGCTATAAAAACCTAGACACTAACTCTGAATACTGAGAACAAAAAACTCTCCAGGAGGAGGAAAAAAACTCTAATCAAAAGAAACAAATCGAGAAACACAAAACGCTCTGAATGGAGGAAAACCGAAGGACTATGAATCTAAACTATGGAAAGAATTAACAAACAAAAAAAATCACTCTTCGAGAGGTATAAACAGCTTACTTGGGCAACTACTATGGCTGTGGACATGGAACAAGGCTCTGGTGCAGGACAAGGATGATGACACTCTGGTACAAGACAAGGGGAACACAGACTACTTAAACACATGGAGGGAAATAGGGGACAGGTGGAAACACTTAGGACAATCAGACTGAGACACATGAGGAAGGGCAAGTGACCTGAAACGAGAGGAGAATTACTTTTCAAAATAAAACAGGAAATGACAGGACAAAACAAACCCAAGACAAGACACCCTCACCACGGTGTGACACCAACTTTACGTATGTGAACTGTCCCACCAGAGAGGAGAGGACACTGGACCTGATGTATACTAATGTTAAGATGCTCCTTTCCTCTGCTGACCCTGTTAGAAGACAGCTGGGGAAACTCTAGCAAGGCTGTGGGCCCTGATGGATTCAGCTCCCCACCCCCCCCAGCTCTGTGGAGTCCTTCAGCATGTCTTCAACCAGCCCCAACTTGGAGTTGAGGATGCCATCATCTTCCTGCTCAACCGTGTCTACTAGACATGCTAAGCATGCTGAGAATTAACACTAGTGTCTGTTTCGCTGTCTATTTTAAAATCAACACCACCCCCCTGGATGTGCAGCATTATTGGCCAAGAATCTGCAGGTCAAAAATGGGGGACGTGAAAAGATTACTAAGGTTACTAATGTATGTATGTCAACTTTTCATTTTCATTTGTACAAGCTAGAGACTAGCTAAGTTGAAATAAAGCAAGGTTGCCTAATGGTGCTACTGTAGATACTGTACTTATTGTGTCATGATTGTGTCAGATTCAAATGCATCTCCAAAGTTTTATTCATGTTGTTTTATTAAATGGCTTGAATATTTCCTGTATTTGTATGTTTGAATGCTGTTTTATTATGTGTCCACTAATGTTTCTATCCATTGTTGTATTCATCTCTTATTTTTCAATTAAGTGTCCTTGGGTGACTTGAAATTCGCTTTCTAAATAAAATGTATTATTATTATTATTATTATTATTATTATTATTATTATTATTATTATTATTATTGCTCTGCGACAGACTGGTGACCTGTCCAGGGTGTACCCCGCCTCTCGCCTGATGACAGCTGGAATAGGCTCTAGCAACCCCCGTGACTGTAGTGAGGATAAGAGGTAGTACAAGATGAGATGAGATTATTATTATTATTGTTGTTATTGTTGTTGCTGTTGTTTAGAGTTAAATTTTATTTGATCATGTTTAACTTGAACATTGAATGGACTGCATTTATTTCTGTAGTACATGGTCCAATGACCAAAAAAAAAAAAAAAACTTAACTTACTGAGGCTTATTTACAGCTTTGCTGCACAAAATCTAGCTACAAACGGCATTACCAGCAAGAGATTACTCCACTAATAGTTGCATTGGTAAATTAAAACCTACCCACACCTGCAGTTAACTAACAAGTAATCCATAATCTATAGATATCTACTACCGAGTCCTTCTGTCCCAAAATACTCCACTAATAGTTGCACAAAAAAGCAGAGAAGAGAGGACTGTATTGACAGAAATATGGAATAGTATCTGCAGTAAATGCAAAATGTCAACACATCTTACTTCATTAAAACAGAAATGATTAAAGTTACAGTACATCACAAATACTTTTGATATTCCATATGTCTCTGCTCCCTGAAAACAGCACTAAGATTTGATTGATCTGATATGTTAATGAGTCTTTCATTTTAGTAGGCATAAGATACACTTTATTACATTATGAGTCGTAGTTTTGAGATATTTATTATCATCAGTGACCTACATTTAAAGTACATTTCATTCACTTGACAATAAGAGAAAGAAGAGGGTCATATATCAAGAAATAAAAAGCACTTTTGCTACATAATTCTCCATAGATTTGCCTGGTTTCACTTTTCACAAAGGTTCAGTGACTAACTGTGACATTGGGCCTCTACTGTGCTCCTGATCATCTGTTCCACAGAATACATTTGTAATATGATGGTTTAAAGTATTTATTTATTTATTTATTTTTAGCTGGACGTCAAGGTGACATCTCCACCAGCACACTAGAGTATGTTGGCATTAGAGGAGCGAGACTGCAGTATTTGAAGTGTCATGATAACTTTTATACATTTTCTAAACCAGGGATAGAAAAAGGCGTAGATGATTGGGTTTAGACAGGAGTTAAAATAGAACAGAGAAACTACAAAGATAGAGGATGCATAACTAATCAAATTCTCCTGTCCTGTGAGTGAAACACAGAAATATGGACAGAAACATGCTAGAAACACAAGTACAACAACCCCAAGAGTCCTGGCTGCTTTCAGTTCAGACTTCTTAGCTGTTACTTTCCCTGAACGCTGCAGAGTAAGAGCTGTAATATTAGAGCGCATGGCACGAGCATGAGACACAGCCACCACAAATACTCTCAGATACAGAACTATGATGACACTTATGGGCAGAATAAAAGTCAACATGAGATCTACAAATTGTTTGGTAAAATCAAAATCAATCACACACTCTCCGATGCAGGAATTCAACCTGGCTGATTGTTTCAGACTCTCCTTCATCATCAGAGCGGCATAAAAGAGAGAACAGATCCAACACAGAGAGACACAGATCTGAACTCTCCTCTGAGTGACTTTAGTGGGATAATGTAAAGGATAACAAATGGCAGCATAGCGGTCAACAGATATGAGCACCATGGTCCCTACTGAGGAAGACGTAATGACTATGTCTAAAACTGAATAAATGACACACACCACGTCACCAAAATACCAGCATCCATCTATGAGCGTGATCTGAAAGAACATGAGGAGGCCCACGAAGAAATCTGAGACAGCTAGAGAGAGGAGGAGGAGGTTGGTGGGAGTGTGGAGCTGCCTGGAGAAGGAAGAAAGAAACACACTTCTTATTATTGCTGGTAGTGATTATTATCTAAACAGATAACCCACATCAGATCATTAAGCATTCAAGAACAATTCTATTGAAGCTACTTCCACAGTCATATCAGTCCAGTTTGATAAAGAGATGAAATAAGTGTCTACTTGAAGTGGGAGATGGAGATGATGACGAGCAGGTTGAGAGCTGCAGTCAGTAGAGAGATGGAGGACAGGATAATGTGAGTACACACAGTGTCAAAGTGAGAACGCTTTAGCTTCCTGCAGGAGGTGTTGAGCTGTGGAAAACAGAGTTCATCTCCCTCCATTGTCAGAGAGAGAAGGAGAGAGCTGCTGAGCTCTGGCAGCCTCCTGGCCTCAATTCAGAGTCTTATTGTTTATGGAGCTCTTCTGACCCTCCTCTAAGATTCTTGGAGGACCAATGTCCTCCACACAAGGGCTTTAAGGATACTGTTCATGATTTATCATCAACTATGCAATATAGAGATTAACCAATGACTACAGCTGTAGGGCAAGTTATATATCAAAATATGCCCCCCCAACACAAAGGTAAGTTACAAAATTTCCCAGAGGGAATTTTCTAGTCTTGTATTATTGGAGGATTTTGAGAACCATTTTCAAAGACCTTTAATTAATCTGATCTGTTCAACAGCTTCCCCAAAAACATACTGTCACATTTATGCTGTGATTTTAAACTGGCGTAAATTCTTCTTCGCTGCAGAGTTCAGACGCATCAACAGTGAAATGACCATGGAAATTGTAGAAGTGTTTCTATGCTTAGACTTCAGATAATTTGAACACAGTTTCTTTTACTCGTGCTTCATAAAACATAAACGCTCACACACTTCTTCTATGCTCCTCAACCTTCCCAACACACCTGAAAGGCGCCACCTATGGACCATATGTGCTATTGCACTAAACATCTGTACAACCCCCTTTTAGCTTGTAAACCTCTTTTCTTTACTTTTAAGATTGAACTGTTCCAAAATAAAATAATTCCAAAGTGATAGTTACTTCAATCTAAATCAGGTTCCTAATTCCTAATTCCTAATTCCTAACTGCACATTTTCAACTCACATTCAGTAACATTAGTACCCAACATATCACACTCTGTTTCAGGAGCAACAAACTGTAAGGTCCATACATTTTTTCAAAAGCCAGAGGAAGCTCTCTGGTCAATTAGAATGTTCACACATCCAGTCTATCTGGAGGGCGGGAAGCTCTTCCCCACCTGGTCACAGTTTTATCTGAATCTTTCTGCCTTGTGTCAGTTAATTTTTTTTTATCAGAGGAGGGCAGACCTCTCTCAGGGAGCACTGTCAGGTGAGCCCGGTTTCTTCTTCAGCTCCCTTGGTTTGTTCCCATATTGTAAGACCTTGGTGTTGAAGCAGGTCCCTGAACAGAAGCTGTGGTCTGTGCTGTTCTAATCCACACTCTCTGTCCTGGAACCAGAACTGGTAAGTCATTTGTCTTATGTCTCAGGTTGAATGACTTTCTCTGCTTCACTTTTAGTTCCTTGTCTTTTCCCCTGAAAGCTCTGAGGTTTGGCCAGGCTGGTTTCAATGCTTGTGTAGTGGTAGAAACTGTTGATCTTATCCTCCTCCCCATCAGCAGATGTGCTGGACTCAGCCTTTGAGCCAGTGGTGTAGCTCTGTAAGCAAAGAGAGCTGGACCTTTGCTGAGCAGCTGAGCAGCTGTTTAACTGTGCAGATAGCTCTCCATCGCTGCTCCACCGTTGTTCTATGGGTAGCGAAGGCTGCTGGTCGTGTGACTGAAACCATAATCCTGGGCAAAAATGGTAAACTCTGTGGAAGCAAACTGAGGATGATTTCAGGTACTCAAAATCTTGCAAAGATTACCTTCAAATGCTCCAAAGTTGTAGATGTTGTCAGGGTTGGGAGGTTTACTACTTCAGTGTATCGGGAGTAGTTGTCCACCACCACGATATAATGTCCATTCTTCCACTGAAAAGTATCAGCTGCCACTTTTTGCCATCGTTGTGCTGGAAGGAGCATGGTCATTAAAGTCTTCAGAGAGTGTCGGCGGTGACAAGTTGTTTGCCAGGGACATGTGTGATTTTGTAGTTGAACCTCAACAGTCTTAGCCTAAGACCGAGGGCCAAGAAGGGAGATTTAAGGTTTGTGATCAGTTCTCACTGTGAATTCCAAGCCTAGCAGATATGAGCAGAGTTGCTCACGGGCCCACTTTGATGCTAGTACTTCTTTTTCTATTTTTGCATCCTGGACCTCTCTGGGTTTCAGGCTCCGTGATATGTACACAACAGGTCTCCACCTAGCATCTGTCTGCCGCTGCTGGAGGACAGCCCCAAGTCCATGTGAAGATGGCAGATACCATTGTTTTGTTCTTGGGACTGTATTGTGCTAGGACTGGGGAAGAACTCGGCTCTTTTTTAATTATTTCAAAGACTGTTTTCTGTAGTGCGTCCCATGTCAATGTGCTGTCACTTTTTAACAGATCATGTAGAGGTTTTGTGAGAGCTGGTAGGCTGGGTGAAAACTTACCAACATAATTTACCATTCGCATGACCGAATTTCACTTTTTCCACAGAAAATTTACATTTTTCATTGAGGGTGAGGCCCGCTTTTTCACACCTTTTAAGCATTTCCTGCAGTCTTTCATCATGCTCTGTTTTGTCTTTTCCATAGACTAAAATGTTATCCTCGTAGCCCTTTGCCCCTGCGATTTTCAACTGAAAATGTTCAGGTGCGGAAGATATCCCGAAGGGGAGCACGTGGAAGCAGTATCTAATGAAAGTAATGAAAGTTGTTAAAGGCCGTCATTCTTCGTGTAGAGGAACCTGCCAGAAACCATCTAATTTCGAGAAGACTTTTGCTCCCTCCAGCTGTGCCAGCGCCTTGTCAACGGCGGGCAGTATGTGTCTCTCCCTGCACACACTATCAATAAATCAGGTAAGGTCCACACATAAGCGGGTTTTTTTTATTTGGCTTAGGGACCACCACCACTGCGCACCATTTAGTTGGGTCTTGAGTTTTTCTTATGACCCCCATTGATTCCATCCTGTCTATCTCATCTTTGACTTGTTCTTTCATGGGTAATGGGACTCTGCATGGAGCTGAAAGAGCATCTTTCAGTTTTATCTTGTAGCTTCCTTGTAGCTTTCCAAACCCTGAAAACACCTTTGGGAACATAGCTCTGTATTGATGGCTCTTCTCTTGTTTCTCCTCCTGAACTGAAGCTACCTGTTGAATCAGGTTCAACTTTGTTAAAACAGGGAGTCCCATTAGTGGCTTCACCAGGTTTGTCACCACGTATACATTCTGCTGTGTTTCTTTTCTTTCAGTTTTAACATGTGCTCTCATGATGCCCAAAATCTGTAATGGACAGTTATCTGGACCTTTAATCTTTTTAGGTGGTGTCATCAGCCTGCCATCACGTGCTCTCGAGTACATGGAAGATGGAATAGCTGTAAATTGAGTCCAGTTTACATTCTTTCAATTGAGGCTGATTTCTATTAACCATTCCTCTTCAGTTCCTTCTGTGTTGTCCCCATGAAAGCTCTATCATTTTCCACAATAGCTTCCAGTCTTTGAGATGATCTGCAGACCACAGCAAAATGTCCCCTTTTTTTGCATTTATGACACTCGGCCTCTTTGACTCATGAGACCCAACTTTAGAATAAGGAACATATTCTGCATTACAAAGACTTAATTATGAGTTATTTATACACTATTAGCACTTGTGGTTTTGTGTTTAGTTCCATATGAATAGACCATATTTGATAAGTTATATTAGGGTCAAATAACTGTTCTTGTGGTACTACCACCTTACAAGCCCCATACTGAGCCATGCATATTTAGGTCATAATTCATATGCAACGATTTACTTAACAACTATGAATAAGGAGTAATTAGGAGCTTATATGGTGGAAATTCTTAATTAAGGGTCTAGTAAGGGTAGAATAAGTTGACTAACAAATGCGGGTATGCTATTAATATACATGTAAGTAAGCAGCTAATTAATGGTGAATATGCGTGTCTTAATATAAAGTGTCACCGAGATTACTTACGGCTTATAGAACTTACTGCTTACCCATTCCATACTGACGATGTGTGAATTGGGGTTGACTCATAAACTTCTTTTCAAATGTGACACACACGTGATCTCCACCTTTCTACTTGTTTGTAGGATAGTTGATGATCAGGTTTTTCATGTTTGATGATGAGTTGATTTCTCCTGAGTATTTCAGTTCTTCCATGATGTTACAGCAGCTTCTCATCAATATTGTGTTGTTGTTATGGGGTCTTCAGCTTTGATGGCAGGCCATTCTAATGCCTTTTTCATGGATGCCTAACTTGTCTCCATAGTGCTCCTTTGGGAGAGCTTTTGCTCTGCTACAGTCTCTGTGGCTCAAATGGAGATTCCTTATGAGATTTATGGGAAGGCCGCTGGTGTACTGAATGAAAATATTCTCTATTTATGGCATATTGTTTTGTCATTTAATGATAAAAGGTTACCAGTAGCTGAGGCCTCCAGCTGAGTTAACAGCTCAAAGATTTGCATCTTTGCTCTGTTGATTGCATTTCCTTGCTCAGTGTTTTCTCCTTTTCCTCCAGGTCATGCTTCTCCTTGAACGCTGCCATTTTGACCATAAGGGCAGATTATTTCTTTGATGATACTTTGTATTCTTTTGGCAGACTTCACTGGCTTCTAGCTCGTTTCTGGATTGTTTTTAAAATTCTTTTATTTATTTTAAATGTGTTCGTGAATGCAGTATAGGTCCGACCTACTTCCGTCGTATGCCCCCTCGTGTTGTGTCAGGTCGGCAGATGCCACTTGCCTGTAAGTCACGAGGCTGGTTATGGTTGTTTGCTTTTTTTCAGGCCGAGGGGCAATGATTTATGAATTCATTGCTGCTGTGGTTTTGGGTTGAGGGTGTCATAATGTTTTGGTGTTTTTTGTGAGACTCAGGAGCTTGTTGCTATAGGCGCCATGTTGGGCCACAGCCGCTGCATTAATGAGGGCCCCTCTCCTAATGTAATGCTGTAATTGTCTACATGGTCATAATGTTATGGTGGTCATCTCTTCAAGGACTTTTAACTCACCAAAATTTGACTATTACCGTGGATATTTGAATTAACATCTGGAAGAAAACAAAATGGGTTGTACCAATATTTAGCAGTAAAATACCTAGCCTTTCACCTTCACTGTGGCCAATCAGCACTTAGCCAGGAAATGAACGCAACTATCTGATTGGTTAAAATGTTATTACTGGTAGATTCAATGTATTGCAAAGCTGATGACGAATGATAAACAGTGGGTAACATCTACACAACAATGGAGGAGGGACTTTGGTCCTCCAAGAATCTTAGAGGAGGGTCAGAAGAGCTCCATAAACAATAAGACTCTGGATTGAGGCCAGGAGGCTGCCAGAGCTCAGCAGCTCTCTCCTCCTCTCTCTGACAATGGAGGGAGATGAACTCTGTTTTCCACAGCTCAACACCTCCTGCAGGAAGCTAAAGCGTTCTCACTTTGACATTGTGTGTACTCACGTTATCCTGTCCTCCATCTCTCTACTGACTGCAGCTCTCAACCTGCTCGTCATCATCTCCATCTCCCACTTCAAGTAGACACTTATTTCATCTCTTTATCAAACTGGACAGATATGACTGTGGAAGTAGCTTCAATAGAAATGTTCTTGAATGCTTAATGATCTGATGTGGGTTATCTGTTTAGATAATAATCACTACCAGCAATAATAAGAAGTGTGTTTCTTTCTTCCTTCTCCAGGCAGCTCCACACTCCCACCAACCTCCTCCTCCTCTCTCTAGCTGTCTCAGATTTCTTCGTGGGCCTTCTCGTGTTCTTTCAGATCACACTCATAGAAGGATGCTGGTATTTTGGTGACCTGGTGTGTGTCGTTTGCTCGGTTGTAGACATAGTCATTACGTCTTCCTCAGTAGGAACCATGGTGCTCATATCTGTTGACCGCTATGCTGCCATTTGTTATCCTTTACATTATCCCACCAAAGTCACTCAGAGGAGAGTTCAGATCTGTGTCTCTCTGTGTTGGATCTGTTCTCTCTTCTATGTATTAGTGTTGATCAAGGAGAGTTTGAAACAACCAGGCAGGTTGAATTCCTGCATCGGAGAGTGTGTGATTGATTTTGATTTTACCAAACGATTTGTAGATCTTATGTTGACTTTTATTCTGCCCATAAGTGTCATCATAGTTCTGTATCTGAGAGTATTTGTGGTGGCTGTGTCTCAGGCTCGTGCTATGCGCTCTAATATTACAGCTTTTACTCTGCAGCGTTCAGGGAAAGTAACAGCTAAGAAGTCTGAACTGAAAGCAGCCAGGACTCTTGGGGTTGTTGTACTTGTGTTTCTAGCATGTATCTGTCCATATTTCTGTGTTTTACTCACAGGACAGGAGGCTTTGATCAGTGCTTCATCCTTTGTCTTTGTAATTTGTCTGTTCTATTTTAACTCCTGTCTAAATCCTATTATCTACACATTGTTCTATCCCTGGTTTAGAAAATCTATAAAGGTTATTGTGACATTTCAAATACTGAAGTCTAGCTCCTCTAATACCAACATCCTGTAAAGAGACTCTTTGCTACTTTATTGTGGAGATGTGACCTTGATGTCAAGACAAAAAAATTATTTAAACCAACATATTACAAATGCAGCACTGATGCCTCACAGCAAGAAGGTTTGGGTGTCTGCGTGGGTTTTCTCCGGTAACTCCAGTTTTCTCCCACCTTCAAAGACATGCTCATTAGGCTAATTGGTGACTCTAAATTGACCCTACGTGTGAGTGCTATGTGTTTGCCCTGCGTTAGAATGGAGACTTGTCCAGGGTGGACGCCACCTCTTGCATTATGACAACTGGGATAGCAGGAGCCCCCATGACCCTAGTGAGGATAAGAGGTAGAAGATGAGAGGAGTTGAGATATTACAAATGTGTTCTGTGGAACAGATGATCAGGTGCATCTCCACCAGCACAGCAGAGGCCTAATGTTACAGTTTAATGGAAAACTCTGAACCTCTGTGAATAGTGAAAACAGGCCAATCTATTAATACAGTAGTATGTTAGAAAAGTGCTTTTATATCTTGATATATGCCTGATGAATAATAAATATCTTGAAACTAGGACTCAAATTCTGATAGAGCATATTTTATTTCTACTGTATAGATACAAGAGAACAACTTTCTGGAGCTTCCTTCTCTACCCTCCTTTAAACAGATAAATCATCAAATCATATCAATCAAATTTGAGTGTTGCTTTCAGAGAACTGAGACATGTGGAAATTAAAAAGTATTTGTAATGTACAATATCTTTAATCATTTGAGAAACAAAACAGACTTCTTGTTCTTCTATTCTGTCTAATAAACCTCCCCTGTGCAACATCTTGCACTTACTGAAGGTACTATTGTACATTTTCTATCACTACAGCCCTCTCCACTCTTGATTGTGCAGTTAGTATTTTGGGACAGTAGGGCTCAGTAGTAGATGTCTCTAGATGATGGATTACTTGTTTAACTGCAGTTGTGGATACATTTTAATTTACCAATCTTCTGCACAGTCAAGAAACAATAGACATCAAAGAGACATATCTTATTCAGGAGCCTTCATCTACTGCATATTTTACAGCTGAGATCATGATCTTAGAGTCAAGGGACTTCATGGAGGAAAAGAGGTGAATAAGTGTTTCATGAAATTCAAAAGCAAAAGTCCATTTACAATCATTATTGACCACCACAAAGATTCATGTCCATCTTGTTTCAAACCGTGGTATATAACCACAGAATGTACATACACAGTGAACAACACATCGACTCTTCCTGAGTGAAGCCAGAATAAAGTTCTAATCTTGGGAGATTTCTAATCTTGTGGTGGTAATATCATTTGTGACCATATTGTTTGCAAAGCTACAAATAAGCCACTATAACTGCATGTGTTGTATCTAAATAGAAAAGAATAGAATAGAATGAAATGTGTAAATGAAAAGTAAAACTGAATTATTTAATGTTACAGAAGATGACATACCAACATTGGTGACTCTTACGTCTGTTTTTTCTAAAAGCCACACCTGGGGGCTTGAGTGTCTTTTTCATGACGACAATATTAATAAAACAAATATGACTTGTTGTTGACATCTGTCAATAGGAACCACTGCCTGACATGAGCAGACATGAGTTTTTTTTTTTTTTTTAATTTTTATTTTTTTTTTAAACAGACCCTAAGGAAAGGGTGCCAGTCTGGGCTGGAAATTATTGTATTTATTTTATTTATTTTATTCTGAGATACTGTGCAGCTGGAGAACCACACACCACAGACAGAATGCTCTCTTCTGAGCAGTTTTTCCAGAAAACTCTGCTGGGTGTTCTTCACCAGCTCAATCAGTGTTTGTAAGCCATTTCACGTCCTTTGTGGTGTGGATACCCTCTGATACCCTCACCACACAGTTCCCTACACAAGGAACTTCTGTGTCATACTTGTATTTTACAAATTGTTGTCTCTGCAACACACTGTCAACTGCTCCACCTTGATCCTGGAGGCAGACTCGTCCCCTCCAGAAAGCAGCTCCAATAACCATGGTGTCATCAACAAATTTGACAATGGCGTTTCTCTGGTGGGCTGGGTGCAGTTGTAAGTGTAGATACTGGGTGTGGGGGTGGGGTCCCATTCCTACCCTCTAGGTGCAATCTAACAAGCGTCTGGATGTGGCCACAGCTGCTGAATTAATGAGGGTTCCCTCCCATTGTCATGCTGGAATTGTAAATTCTTTGCTAGGAGTTTTAACTCACCCCCTCATCCTCAGATTTTGTCACTGACATCTTTATGAAATCTTTCAATATGGAATGGTGAGATTTTAAAGTATTTAAAGTAACTACTAATTAATGTCATGTACAATTCTATCAGGCTCGGAACTCAGAGGCTTGGGCACACTGGTACAGAGTCTGTTTATTAGTCCAAAATCCAAAAGCAGGTAGGCAGATAATCAGGCAGAGGCACAAAATCACCAGGCAGTTTCAGAGCTCAAAAACAGAATTCATGTCTAAGACTAAGAAAACACTTGGGGAGAATATGCTGGACTCCTTCCAAGAATGAGTAGGAGATCTGGCACTGAGGGGAAGAGAAACACAACTTATATACATGGGGTGGAGGGAGAAAATTGGACACAGGTGGAACACATTAGGGAGGAAATCACGCTGGCAGGAAACCTGAGAGGAAAACGACGATGAGGCCGGACTTCAAAATAAAACAGCAGACTAAGTGACAAGGACAACAAGAGGACCGAACAGAAACTTTAACAGGTCCTGACACAATCCTATTCAGACATATACTGAAGTGTTGCTTCATGGGTTTAAGAATGGTGGTGGTAAAATCAATGGTATGGTCTTTCGTTAGTTATGGATAGTTATTTGTGTTTTGCTTATATAAATTAAACTGTAGCTACAAATCAAAGCTCCACTTTCACCAGTTCACCACCATGCGCATTAGACTGAGCTACGTCCTTCAGTTTCAGGCTGGTATGTTTCTGGTACGAAGATGAACTGACATAGTGGGAAGGGAACGCAGAGGCTAAATACAAAGGGAGCAGTGAGATATATTGGAGTGGGGCTAATAATCAGGGGCAGCAACCACACGGATTAATTTGTGCAGAGCTGGATGTGATAGTACCCCTCCCTCTAGGGCCGGCACCTGAAGGCCCAGGTAGGGCAGGACAGTGGTGGTGGAAGTCACAGATGATGACTTTCATGGATGATGCTGAAGGTGACTCCTCATTAGCAGAGGCACTAAATCACTTCTTTGCCTTCTGTAAGAGAGGTCACCTGAGGCAGCTATACCACACCCACCCAGTTTGCATACTACTGAGGACACCCTGGCCACAGTTTTCTTTGCTGCCCTGTACTACCTGGACCAGCAGGGAAGCTACACAAGGATCCTTATCATAGATAGGCAGACATGGGACTTCCAGACTCTTGTCAGATCGTACCCAAATAATTAGGCCATGTTTACACAACTTTTTGTGTGAAACCGCAAAAGTTGCATGACGGTTCCGGATTTTTCAGTGACTGGAGCTGCACCTTTTTGAATCTATGTTCCATGGTGAAAAAAAAAAACAAATGCCTGATACTAACATGATAATTTCATCGCCTCACCCCTTAACCCTCTACCCCGACATCTCATGACAATTACATCAATGAGAGACTACAGGCTTGTGATGGTGCTGCATCAAATATTGACCCGTGTTGGGTGGCTAGGGCAATATATATATTGTAGCTTTGTGCAGATGTGTGGTGGACGGAGCAGGGATCATCAGATAACTGGGAATACCTGGGCCCGGTGCTCCTAGGCTGTAAAGTCTTGACTGACACTGTCAGTCTACTTGTCTGCACCTCTGCTGCTGTGGTTCCTGCTCAGGCGCCCTGTTGGTTTGGTTATGTTACTTTAGCCTTTTGTTTTGCATTCTACAACACACACGTCGTAAATTCATGTATCACAAGCACTGCTGATGTTACTGTTTTTCATATCCCACAAAGTACATATTTAATTTAGTTAATTAATAAAATCCTTTGTTAACAGTTCATTGGTGTGTTTCCCTTATTTGACATGGCTTAAGAGCTGGGTCGTAACCACTACCATAAGATAAAAAGATTACAGTCTGTAATCCAGACTATATGTTTGTATACGGCGTGCAGGGTTGATGCAAATGCTCCACCTTTTCTTTACGCAGAAATTCTGGAGATGACGCCAAGGAAAACTGGAGAAAAAAAGATCGTTTTGATACATATGGATGTGGTCTTAGAGTAGGACACAATTAATTTAGAGTAGGGCACGAAACTGGCTAGAGCCAGGTCTGCTGGATGGATACATGATGGATGTTCCTCTAAAAGCTATAAATTGAATTTTGGTGTCCCCCAACGCTTAATCTTAGGTCCAACTCTTTTTAATCTTCATATGTTGCCACTGGGGGATGACATAAGGAGACATGGCATTAATTTCCACAGCTATGCTGATGACACACAGCTTTACATAGCCGTGTCTCCTGTTGACTCAATAGATGTCCACTTAAAATGCATCTTAGATATCAAGTCATGGATAACAGGCACCTTCTTACAGCTCAACCAGGACAAGAAAGTAGTTGTCATTAGCCCTGCAGCACACAGAAGAAAATTCTATCTAAAACTCAAAGCCCTATCCTTTAACACACCTGAGCAGGTAAAAATCCTTGATGTTGTTTTAGATTGAAAACTAAATTTTAATGCTCACATCGAGAGTATAACAAAGAGTGTCTTTTATCATCTCAAGAACATTGCCAGAGTGCAGTCATTTTTATCTTAAGCCAACACTGAGAAACTAATCCATGCTTTTATCACCTGTAGAACTGATTATTGTAAAACTCTTCTTTATGGTCTCCCTAAGGACAGCATTGCTCCACTGCAGCTTTTCCAGAACTCAGCTGCACAAGTTCTGACCAGAAAGAGAGCACACATTACACCAATATTAAAGTCTCAGCACTGGCTACCTGTCTGCTTCAGAATCCATATTAAGATCTTACTAATGGTTTTTAAAGCTTTTAATGATCTTGACCCTAATTATTTATCTGATTTGCTTTTAAGATATGACCCCCCTAGATCTTCAGGCTGTAGCCTTTTAAAATGTAAATACCACTTTTCTTACATACTACTGTCTTAATAGATTTACCTCTTCGCTTTCCACAAAGATTTTTCACAAAGAGTTTTCAAATAAACTATGACATTGATTCAATTCAATTCAGAATATTACATTAGGTCTCTGCTGTGCTGGTGGAGATGCACCTGACCATCTGTTCCACAGAACACATTTGTAATATGATGGTTTAAAATATTAGTTTGTCTTGACATCAAGGTGACATGTCCACCAGTACACTGTGACATACAAAGAGTCTCTTTACAATATGTTGGCATTAGAGGAAACAGACTTCAGTATTTGAATTGTACATTTTCTAAACCAGGGATAGAACAGGGTGTAGATGATTGGGTTTAGAAGGGACTTAAAAGTTACAAATAAAGTAGATGAAAGATTGTACAAAACCTCCTGGCCTGTGAGTGAAACACAGAAACATAGACAGAAAAATGTTAGAAACACAAGTACAACAACCCCAAGAGTCCTGGCTGCTTTCAGTTCAGACAGATACACACCAATTCACAAAATACCAGCATCCATCTATGAGCGTGATCTGAAAGAACACGAGGAGGCCCACGAAGAAATCTGAGACAGCTAGACAGAGGAGGAGGAAATGGTGGGAGTGTGGAGCTGTCTGGAGAAGGAATTATTAATTGTAATTATAATTGTGGTCATCTTAACTCAAATAAATAAATATGCTAATTTAAGTTGTACTTTCAAATGTATGAACATGTCAAGTGTAAAATCAGGGATTTTTACAGAAGGATATGTTCACCCCTTCAAACATTCTGGCTGTAAATAACGTAGCCAGAATGAGATATTGTTCATCTTTATACTGTATACAGCATACAGCTGAATGTAACGTTATGCTTTTCATGACAGATGCTACTGTGTTCTGCTTGGGATTGAATGTCCAGTCAAAGCTAGACTATCCCACACTTGTCAATGCAGAGACCTAAAAAACACACAGAGAACCAGCTTATACCTGCAGGCAGTTAGCCACAACACATCCAGTACGTACCACTGAGCATTACAGGCCGAACATACTTCAGTGATTAGATTTACTTAGATTGTGGAATATTATCTGAAGTAAGAAAAAAACTCTGCATTTTTGCCCCTCGGGAATGAATTAAGTTTTTTTTTTTTCTCTGTTTCTGATGTTATTCTAATTACTGACAGAGTGAATATAAAATGTGTTTAAGTCGTAAAAACAATAATGTCGCATGTTATTCTTCACAATAGTTTATTATTATTCAAGGTTGGTGTCCAACTAAAAGAAAGCAAAACATTTATGATATTTATCATTTGATAGACCCCTGGATATTCATATATTATATTCACCAGCAATAGTTTCAATAACTGTGGGAGACCAGGCATATTACAAATGTAAGAAAAAAAAATGCAATGAATAGCAGGGGGTTATGTAGACTGTCTCATACAGTCACTACTCTTACATGCTTCTTTATTATTGTCCTGCTTTAATCATTTAATTAATCCACAGTATTTCTCTGCAGTGTTTTACTACAAAACAATCAGTTCAAAAAAGGCCCTCCATAGTTCTACTTTACAGGATGTTGGCATTACAGGAGCCAGGAGTCAGTATTTGAAATGTCACAATAACTTTCATAGATTTTCGAAACCATGGATAGAAAAAGGCGTAGATGATAGGGTTTAGACAGGAGTTAAAATAGAACAGAGAACCTACAAAGATAAAGGATGCATAACTGATCATCTTCTCCTGGTCTGTGAGTGAAACACAGAAATATGGACAAAAACATGTTAGAAACACTAGTACAACAACCCCAAGAGTCCTGGCTGCTTTCAGTTCAGACTTCTTAGCTGTTACTTTCCCTGAACGCTGCAGAGTAAGAGCTGTAATATTAGAGCGCATGGCACGAGCCTGAGACACAGCTACCACAAATACTCTCAGATACAGAACTATGATGACACTTATGGGCAGAAAGAACGTCAACATGAGATCTACAAATCGTTTGGTAAGATCAAAGTCAATCACACACTCTCCGATGCAGGAATTCAACCTGCCTTGTTGTTTCCGACTGTCCTTCATCATCAGAGCTGCATAAAAGAGAGAACAGATCCAACACAGAGAGACACAGATCTGAACTCTCCTCTGAGTGACTTTGGTGGGATAATGTAAAGGATAACAAATGGCAGCATAGCGATCAACAGATATGAGCACCATGGTTCCTACTGAGGAAGATACAATGACTAAGTCAAAAACTGAATAAATGACACACACCACGTCACCAAAATACCAGCATCCTTCTATGAACGTGATCTGAAAGAACACAAGGAGGCCTACAAAGAAATCTGAGACAGCTAGAGAGAGGAGGAGGAGGTTGGTGGGAGTGTGGAGCTGCCTGGAGAAGGAAGAAAGAAACACACTTCTTATTATTGCTGGTAGTGATTATTATCTAAACAGATAACCCACATCAGATCATTAAGCATTCAAGAACATTTCTATTGAAGCTACTTCCACAGTCATATCTGTCCAGTTTGATAAAGAGATGAAATAAGTGTCTACTTGAAGTGGGAGATGGAGATGATGACGAGCAGGTTGAGAGCTGCAGTCAGTAGAGAGATGGAGGACAGGATAACGTGAGTACACACAATTTCAAAGTGAGAACGCTTCAGCTTCCTGCAGGAGGTGTTGAGCTGTGGAAAACAGAGTTCATCTCCCTCCATTGTCAGAGAGAGGAGAAGAGAGCTGCTGAGCTCTGGCAACCTCCTGGCCTCAATTCAGAGTCTTATTGTTTATGGAGCTCTTCTGACCCTCCTCTAAGATTCTTGGAGGACCAATATCCCTCCTCCGTTTCTCCTCCTTTAAGGATACTCTTCATCACCCTGTCCTTTAGTGACGAGGAGGCAGATAAAGGCGAGGGAGACTGTCATGAGGGTGTGGTCTTTGATCTTGGAACCAAGGCCTGGAGCGCTGAGCAGAGAACCCTTACTTTATCTGTGACGTCCTCGGTTAATAAAGCCTTCTGTTTTTGAGTTTTGAGAACATGTTTTGCTATAGATAAACAGCGCTTTATTTTATGTTTTTTCAGCTAACGTTTCTTTGGATGTGCAAGTTGGACCCCGGTGGTTTGCCACCGCTGTGGTTATTTAGGCCTCAAAAATAGTCACTACAGGTAGTTATTTGTGTTTTGCTCATATAATATATACCGAAGCTGCAAATCAAACCTCCACTTTCACAAACTTCCCCAGTTTCAGGTTGGTGATAATTGATTTATAGGGATGCATCTGTGCCAAAATGACAACAGATATTTTGTAGGACAGTTCTTCACTTCAAGCCAAAAAGAAAGGTTTTGCTGTCTGGGAACATTTTAGTCTTACGTCCGCAAATAAGGTATTTGTAGTATGCAGACACTTTATCTCTTCCCCATGGTCACTTTATTAATAATGAATGCATATTATAATTTTTCAATTTCATTTTTAATTATCAAGCTTCCAGGAAACATGCATTGGACCAGGTGGTTTTGAATTTCATTATCAAGGACTGGCAACCCCTTAGCATTGTTAAGAGTGAGGGGTTCAGGGAAGTGACTCAGGCCTGTGAGCCATCGTGCGTTATGCCAACCAGAAGGATTTGTGTAGAAAATGTCTAGAGAAGGAGTTGAAATATTTAATTAATTTGATAATTAATTTAAATATATTCATTTGCTTTTGGTTTCAGTTTTTCATTTGCATACCGATCAATAAAATGGTGGCCAAAAAATATTCTTGAGATCACAGGCTGCCGATTGATGACATTACAGCTCCAGATCCTCCATCCCATCTAAAGAATCATCAGATAGTAACTCTTCTGATGGTGGTGTGAGAGTGGCTTCCTTTGCGCCGACAGCCCCCGAGAAAGGTTGTAAATCCACTGGTGGCTCTTCAGCCGAGGTCACAGGGGTAGGGTGAAGCCGTCCCAGTTGTTGCTCCACCACTTCAGACAACTCTTCCCACTCGTTATCCTCGTCCTCGCTTACCCCTTCCCCCTCGTTAGGAGTAGTGCCGCACCTTAACACCTCCCCCAGCAAGGGTTCCGATGTCGCGATGCTCCTTCTTGGTTTCTGGCGGCCCTCATGACGGGGGAAATACCCTTGACTCGATATAGACGGGCGGTGCTGCCTGTCGTGCCCCTGCGATGAGGATCCTTCCCTCCAAGGTATGAGTAGTGCGGGGACGAGATCTGTCGTGAAACTCCCAGACCCTGGTGTAAGTTGGTGAATAAATTCCTTCCTCGATCAGACGAGGCACCCAGGTCACTCCCTTATTCCAGTAGGAACTCCAGATAAGTCTTGCATGCTCTTTGAGCTCCATACGGGTGAGGATCCACCATGTAGCACTTGGAACAGCCTACTTCTCTCATGGGTGGTCCCACACCCACTGCCTACGGCGCCCCCCTACAATTAAAACAAAGAGATTAATTCACCCTTGTTGACACCAGCCTGCAGCCACGTCGAGTGTCAACCAAGTCAATAAAACTACTGCCTTCATTACTCCCTTCCTGGTAGTATCAATGTTGGTGCGCCCCAGCAGATGGATCAAGAACCAGGATAAGGTGATTCTTATCCTTCCCCGGACAACAATTTCAATCAAGGCTTTGATAAGGCCGACAAGTAGGGCTATAATTTGCAGGGGCTGCTCTCTGGACCATGCTCCGGTGCAGCAAAACACCAACCATATGCACTTGAATGCCCAAAAATCCACTTTGGTAAAGTCGATGTCAGGTTCCTGGGTCTCAGAGTAATTCTGGATGCAAGTTAGATTTGTACTTACTTCCATAATTATCGCTGATGAGGTTGTTACTGCGTACTCGGTACTTGCATTGCTGGAGTTGGACATCTTCCCCCTCCTGTAGCTCTTCCATTCCCCATCCTTGAACTGACCACTTCCTCTTTGCTCTGTTAGTTGTAATCCAAGTCTGCCACGCCCTTGGTGGGCGGGCCTCTCCACCCACTGCTTTCTCCTTTTGTCTATACATGGTAACATGAAAATTGATTGGATGATTATTGGCGCAAAAGCTTTAGCTGGCAAAATGCCTTGGACCGCCTGTGTCACGAGGTTAACGCCCCTAGAACAGCGTCAAAGTGGGACTTCCTCGTAGATATGCTCCATTCCACTTGTCCAGCATTGGGTATCGGCTGCTCTGGCTGTCTCCTCACCCGGTAGATTACTAACTGGCTCATTCCCCTCCCAACCTCTTGTGACGCAAAGGGGCGCTGATTCAGCTCCTCCGCCGGCGGCGGCCTTCCATCACGGTGTCTGTCATTCAGGGTCTTGACCAGCGACAGGACCTGAGTACTCCATTCTCTGCCATTGGCTTTCTTCCTGATCCGGCTCTTTACCAGTCCAATGGTTCATTCCACCACTCCATTGGCTTGTGGTGTGTACGGTGGTGAATACACTCTGATTACTCCATTCTCCTGACAACACTTATCCACTTTAGCGTTGCGAAAATGGGTCCCATTGTCTGTTCTGAGCTCTTTTGGTATTCCAAGATAGCAACACACCTTGTCTAACATGCTGACAACACAAGTGCCATTTGCCTGGCGCGCAGGTCTCACTGCAACATATCCTGACATAGAATCCACCAGCACCATCGCTGTCCTCTCGCGTTGTACCGACCACACTCAACACAGTCTTTAAGAACACGCCAAACCTCCTTCTCTGGAATCCAAAGCTGCTGTCTCTCCAGCTCCCTGCGCGTTAGGACAGCCCCGGCATGGCCAAGTGCACTGCCCGCTTCACCCCCTCCACACAGTCTTTTGGGACAATCCTACCTTTAGACGTACTATCCCACTTCTCGATCCCGAAAAAGACAATTTTTTTTCATCTGGACGAAACGATCCACTTCTTCGTTTCCTCGCTTTCTGATGCACCACTTCAAGGTCCAGGTTCAGTCGTAACTCCGCAATCTTTTTCCACAAATCTTCATGGGCCACCTTCTTTCGTTTTGCGGTTTCATACCCATTTTCTTCCCAAATTAAATCCTCATTCAGTGCCTAGGCCCAATAGCGACTATCTGTTATAATTCTTGCTCGTTTAATCTTCTTTTTTTCCAGCTCGAGCAGTCCCCCCAACACCGCTGTCACTTCCCCAGCTTTTGCGCTACCTTCCCCTTGCTGACGGTACTCCTCTTTACCCTTCAGCTTGTGAATAAACCCCCAGTACGCCGCGTCATCGGGACCTTTCCTCGAGCCGTCTGTGAAAAGAGTCCATTCAGAATCCTCCCGCGCTGCTGCAGCTTTCGGTGCTCCTGGTTGCAAGGGTCCAATCTCGAGATCTGGGTCAAACAAGATGTCTTCCCATTGACCCCCTCTGGCATTAGTTGCTTTCGTACTCTCAACAGTTGCTTTCCTAAGGAACCGGTGTACCTGGCTCTGAGTGATGACCCGGACCTCCTGCCCCTGGGATAAATCCTTCAAGGCACTCCAGTACCTTGCTAGCACCGCCAGTACCTTCTCTTTGAGCGGATACTTCTTTTCCACTGTAGACAGGGTATAACTCCACATCGTCACCAGACTACCGCCTTCATTGCTTACTTTTACGGTAGCACTATCATCCTCACAACTTATCTCTGCAACCAGCCTTGCTGTAGGACTCCTGGGATAGAGCCTCAGGGCTCCCTGGATTGCCTTTCTCAGGAGCACCAAGTTGCTCTGATCAGCTGCTGTCCAGACCCACTCCTCTGCCTTGTCGTGTTTCTTAAGCTTGGCATACAGATGTTTCGGGTACCTCTTATACCCTGGTACGTGATCTCTCACGTAATTACACAAGCCCAACACTTTCTGTAGCTCAGTCTTTGCCGACGCCCCTGTAGCTCAGCTCTGGCCCGGGCAGATGGTCCTGTCTCCTCATCGTCGCTGGAGGATATTTCCTGCAGTCTCTCTTTTACATACTTAAGGGCTGTTTTCTTCAGACATCGCAGCATGACATCATGGGTGATAGCCAGGAATGCGTTCTTGAAGTTGGCGGTTATATTCTCACAGCTTCTTAGTGTAGAGTAGGTGGGTGCCATTAAAAAAATAGCCCACTCCCTTACTGGCGCTTTTACTGGCAACACAACTTCTTCATCCAACTGCTCTCCCTATTCCTCTGGGACCCCGTGGTTCTGCTGGCCGGCCTCGGGCATGTATGCCTTCAGTCCATCCCGCGTTTCTATATATCCAAAAGAAACGTCACGCGCCAGCCTCTCCGAGGTATGGTGGATGTCGTATACCGGGGCCTTCTTCTTTGCTCTATGTCTGTGAAGATTCTCAGTCATCTAGGTCATAGTAATCCAAAAAAGCACTGAATAAGGTCATCTGGACTTGTAGAATTTCTTGAAGACGTTTCGCCACTCATCCGAGTAGCTTCTTCAGTTCTGATAAACTAGTGGGAAATTGAGGTTTAATTAGAAATAAACTCTGTGGGTAACACCCACCCGAAACTTGCTTGACCAGAAACTGGGGTCACTAATTACCATAATGGCTGGTGCTTACCTGTCCTTGAATGGGGGTAACTGTGTGCCTAGGCTAACTTATCCTATGAATAGAGCTCTAACGAGGCTATTGTCCATGGGAGCCTGGAGGCTCAAAGTGTGAATGTTGTTGAAACTTCTTGTGGACAGAAGTCAAATCGGGGTAACTCGCCTGGCTTCTGACCACCCTTAATCCGTACGTCTGCCCTGCTTCCTCATGTCCCCCGGAACAACCAGTCAGGGAGGCTTCCCGCAGCTTCGTCCGAAGTTGAGTCCCGTGAGTTGTGGTGGCTTACCCCTAATGGATCTGTGCACTTGTTACGTGCCAGGTTATAATTTAAAGGCTGGGCTGAAAGCCCTAGGGAAATAAGAATAGTTTTAAGTGGACTTGACTAGTGTGACCAATAAGAGCTAGGTGCCGGAGCTACCATTCAAGTTGCCTATAGTTTTACTGTCATGAGTACCAGCAAAAAGGGAGAAATAACTGTCAACAAAGTCCTCTGACCTTTAGAGCCAAATTGTATTTGTAGGTTCAGCATAAGCAATTTTGCAACAGCTCAATAAATCAATCAAATCCAAAATCAGATATTTGTTAAAATAATATTCGCATTTCAGATAATTAATTCAAATTCCAATCATGTAACATCTAATCAGTAATATCCTTATCAGATTCTATTCCAAAAATTAATTAATCAAAAATAATTATTTATGGGCCATGCAGGTGAAGTAGGGGTAAAGTAAAATGTCCAAAACTGTCCAAAAATCCTTGCTAGGGAAGGGTGTTACATTCATGACTTATTAATTAATACTTGGACATTAGTTCATTTTCTGTACTTTCCCACAAACTGTGTATTTGGACATGTCTTGACCTGACCTCAGGCCAACAGGTTTCAGTTCCCTTTTTTACCCCTACTGCCTGACATCTGTATCCTGTTTTTCTTATTCTGCTCCTGATTTCACAAACCTTGGTTACATTGCTTCAACTATTATTCATCTTACACTCTGTGTATAACATTCAATCAATGAAAATCAACATGTTTAATCAAAATTAATCCTCAACCATAGTATCATACTCTCATATTCTATTAATTCAAGTTCCGATCACACGCTGTTGGTCAGCTGAGATCTCAACTCACTTGACAAAGAGAATGAGTGAAAATTACGGTACAAGTCACACTGCAGACAATTTGACCCAAGTCAAAAGGACTATAAGGGATGACTGGGCCATAACTAATAAAGAGTGTTGTGATCGACGCAGCACCAAACATGAGTGTGTCTACAACAAGTCTCCAAATTCAGCATTCAGTTTGCATTACACCCACACTCAATTTAATAGTAAGGAAATCATGTGATCACTCATATCAATCAGACAGAAATCAAAGCAAATCCCAACATACTTCAGATAAAACACCACAGCCAAAGAGAAGCTTGTTCAAGTGCATTGTTACGGGCCTGTGTGTGTGGCGTTGTCTTTTTGTTCTTTAATTTCAGGTACCGCCTTCCTCCCCCTCCACCTCAATCAGCTGATTAGCTGATTGCCAGCTGTATTCTATAAAGCTCCTACCTGGGTGCGCCATGGGGAGAGTGATCCTGCAGCCAGCGTGTGCAGCGTGTGCAGCGTGTTTGTTTCTGGCCGGCATTGTGGTGTCTGAAAAGGCTTCTTCTTGGTTTATTTTATATTGTAAATAAATCCCTGCGATTGCAGACGGTCCTTGGTTGGCTTCTTTGGTTCGTTTTCTCCTTTTACCTCAATTGTTACCTCCTTGTGTTCCCCTAGACATTTTCTGCCCTGTGGGGTCGTAACAATTTCGGGGGCTCGTCCGGGATCGTTCTCGCAGCTGTACCGGAGAGTTTCTTTCGTTGTTCATTCTCAATTTGTCCTGCGTATTGGTGTCTGTGTGCCTGCAGCCGGTGGCGACGTCAGTGGCAGCTTCACCAGATTACGCAGGTGAGTGCCCAGTTTGGTTGAGTTGAGCTCATCCTTTCCATCGGGTGCTCTTTTGTTATTTTGCCTTTTTTATTTTCGGGGTTAACTCCGGGTGGAGGCTTTGGTCTCCGGTGGGGGCTGGCGTTTCAGGGTTTCGGCCGCTGATGTGTTGCCAATAAGATGCCTCGAGCCCGGCACGCCCCAGAAGATAGGTAGGTGAAGTTCATGTTAGGTAGGATCTGGGGAAGTTTATCTTTCGTGGCGGCTGTTTGTGTGTGGACATCATACGTGGTGCGTGTGTTCTTAGTGGTTCCCAGTTGATTGTTTTGTTTGTGGTCTGCTGTTATTTCCTCGCAGAGTTTTTTGGTAATGGCAGTGTTTGACGCTGGCGCATTTTTGTCGGATCCCTCATTAATTGTGTTTGATAAATGTACAAAAAGTGATCTACGTGTGATTGCCGAGTATTATGGTGTTCCGGTTTCTATGTCCCTTGTCAAAGCTGAGCTAAAGGCGGTGCTTTTACATGAGTTGGTCAGTAGAGGAGTTCTTAGTTTGCCTGGAGACGCTACGGTTGTGGCAGCAGCCTCTCCTGGTGAGGGCGGCCCGGTGGAAGTGGCCGATCAGGGTACTCCTGCTGTGAAAGAGGTGGGGACGGCGGCGAGGCCGGTCACACTACCTCAGTTTGTCCCATTCTCTGTTGAGTCCACTCCTGGCTCAAAAGTGGAAGCCAGACTGAAAGTCCGTTTAGCTCGTTTTCAGTTAGAAAAAGAGGAGCGTGAGTTTCAGTTTCGCAGGGAGTTGGAATTAAAAAAGTTAGAGGCGGACACAGCTGTTAGGCTGCGCCAAGTTGAGCTTCAGGCTCGTACTACTCCTGCTGGCGAGGCTCCACCTGTGTCACTTCCATCCATCACTTTCGATGTGACTAAACACATTTCCTTGGTCCCTGTATTTCGTGAGGCAGAGGTAGAAACTTATTTCGGCGCCTTTGAGCGTATTGCCGCGGCGTTACGCTGGCCAGAGGATGTGTGGGCTATTTTGCTACAATGCAGGTTGACAGGTAGAGCTCAGGAGGCCTGCTCCTCCTTGTCCGTGGAGGATGGTCTCAATTATGACAAAGTTAAAGGTGCTATTCTGCGGGCATATGAGCTGGTACCTGAGGCGTACAGACAGCGATTTCGAAATCTTCGTAAGACATCCAACCAGACCCATACTGACTTTGCCAGAGAGAAGGGCATTCTCTTCAACCGGTGGTGTGCGGCCTGTAAGGCTGATAATTTTGCCTCGGTGTGCGAACTTATGTTGCTGGAGGAATTTAAAAGTTGTGTTTCTGAGCGTACTGCTGTATATCTGAACGAACAGAAAGTGTCCACCTTGCAGCAGGCTGCCACCTTGGCAGATGAGTTTGCGCTCACACACAAAAGAGTATTGGCTAAACTTGAGTCTTCTCGGGAGGTTTTGCTGAAGTCTGGTTCGCAGGTGTCAGGAGCTGCTGTTCCTTCTGTTTCCAAAGCTGATCGGCAATGTTTTTATTGTCATAAGTCGGGTCATTTGATCGCGGATTGTGTTGCCTGGAAGTGTAAGCAGCCTATTGTGAGGCCACCAAAAGGCGTGGGGCTTATTAAAACGTCCATCAGTAGCGAGACCATAGTGTCAGAGGTTCCTGAAGACTGTTTTAGGCCTTTCATATTCAAGTGTTGGGTGTCTCTTGCGGGACAGGCCAGGGACCAGCGCCTAGTGACTGCGCTGCATGACACTGCCTGCTCGCAGTCCCTCATTTTGTCCAGTGTGTTGCCATCTGGTGCTGAGTCTGACGCCTGTGCTGTGGTAAGGGGGATTGAGATGGGTTTCATTCCCGCCCCTCTGCACCGAATCCATGTGCAGTCGGATCTGGCAACTGGTTATTTTCATGTGGGGGTTTGCCCGTGTTTTCCTATTAGTGGTGTCGATTTCATCATGGGTAATGATATTGCTGGCGGAAAGGTTTATCCTGTTCCTAAGGTCGTTGCTGAGCCCATTCCAGAGACTTATCCTGATGAGTTGGCTGAAAAACATCCTGATGTGTTTACGGTTAGTGCGCTAACGAGAGCTAAGGCCCGTGGGCAGGCTCAGGACCAGGAGGTTGATTTGGCCGATTCTCTGTTTCTATCTATTCTCTCCCAGGATGAGCTGCTGCCTGGTGGTGGTTCAGAGGACGGCGGGTTCAGAAAACCTGACCAGGGTGGGGAGTCTGTTGCTCCTGTTGCTCTTGCGGCTCCCTTACTACTTAATCGTGAGGCTCTCATTGCTGCCCAGCAAACAGATCAATCCTTAGCTAAATGTATGGCTGCTGCTGTGAAGGAATCCAGTGAGTGTACATCTAAGCAACCATATTTTCTTGACGATGGTGTCCTGATGCGCAGGTGGGCTTCACAATCAGGCAGAGCAGCAGTTGAGCTTGGTGAGGATTGGGGGGTGGTCCATCAGAAAGTCCTTCCTGTTAATTGTCGCCAGCATGTGCTGAAGTTGGCCCATGAACATTTGTGGTCTGGTCACCTGGGGGTAACTAAGACCTATCATCGAGTCCTCCGGCATTTCTTTTGGCCCGGTTTAAAGGATGATGTGACGAATTTTTGTAAGTGTTGCAATACTTGTCAGATTGTAGGGAAACCGAATCAGCCTGTTCCCCCTGTCCTCTTCGTCCTGTTCCAGCCGTTGGTGAGCCTTTCGAGCATGTGATTGTTGATTGTGTGGGTCCATTGCCTAGAACTAAGGCTGGCAACCAGTTCATGTTAACAATGATGTGTGTCTCCACTCGGTTTCCTGAGGCTGTCCCTTTGCGAAAAATTACAGCACCAGCGGTCACAAAGGCACTGCTGAAGTTTTTCACTCTGTTTGGTTTGCCGAGGGTGGTGCAAACTGACCAGGGAACTAATTTTCTTTCCAAGGTCTTTAATGAGACCCTGCAGTCTCTGGGTATTGGTCATTCTGTGTCGAGTGCTTACCATCCCGAGTCTCAAGGTGGCATCAAACTTTAAAATCTATGTTGATTAAATTTTGTCATGACAGTGGTAAAGACTGGAATGAGGGGGTACCATTTGTATTGTTTGCCATTAGAGATGCAAAGCAGGAGTCCCTAGGGTTCAGCCCAGCAGAGCTAGTATTTGGGTACAATGTGCGAGGTCCGTTAGCAGTCTTGAAGGAGCAGTTGGTGGGCAGCTCCCCAAGACAAACTAACATTGTGGATTTTGTCTCCAAATGCAGAGAGCGTCTGCATCTTGCCTCTAAACTGGCAAAAGAGGCCCTCTCCTCTGCTCAGGTCAGCATGAAACAACGATTTGACCGGAAGGCTGTTGAGCGGCAGTTCCAGCCTGGTGATGAGGTGTTGGTGTTGCTACCCACACCTGGGTCCGCGCTTACAGCTCGATTCACGGGTCCCTATGTAGTGGAGAGTAGAATCTCTGACACAGATTATGTCATCCGGACGCCCAAGCGTCGCAAGAAGACTCGTTTGTGCCATATTAACATGCTTAAAGCTTTCCACTCACCAGAGGATAAACAGGTTGCATGTTCAAAGCACTCTGTTACCGTCGCTCCTTTGCTTGTTTGTGTAGCCGATGTAACTGATGACTTGATTCCACCCTCTGATGCGCAGCAGTCTGGCCGGTTGTCCAACTCTGAGTTCATGTCGAATGCCAAGCAACATCTGTCCTATCTTCCCCAAGCTCAGCGTCAGGATGTGCTTGACCTTCTCGTTACCTACCCCACTTTGCATGGGGATGTGCCATCCCGTACCAACGTGTTAGAACATGATATTGATGTGAGTGATCATACACCCATTAAGCAGCAAGCATACCGTTGTCCTGTTGAGAAAAGAGAATTAATGAAACAAGAGGTTGCGTACCTGGTTGAACACGGTTTTGCCTGTTTGTTGACTCCTAAGTCAGATGGAACCCCTCGATTCTGCACCGATTTCCGTAAGGTGAATGCAGTGACTGTGCCGGATTCCTTTCCTTTACCACGTATTGATGACTGTATTGACAGTGTGGGTCCTGCAGAATTTATTACGAAACTAGATCTGCTAAAAGGGTACTGGCAGGTCCCTTTAATGCAACGTGCATCTGACATTTCTGCATTTGTAACCCCTGATGCCTTCTTGCAGTACACCGTAATGGCCTTTGGCATGAGAAATGCCCCAGCCACTTTCCAGCGCCTCATGCAGCATGTATTGGGCAATGTGCCTGACTGTAGCGTGTACTTAGATGATGTGGTGGTCTATTCCAGAGACTGGGTGAGTCACATCTCCAGCTTGAAGGATGTGTTCCGGCGCCTGGCAGATGCCTCACTAACGTTAAATTTGGCCAAGTGCGAATTTGGCAAGGCTATGGTCACCTACTTGGGGAAGCAGGTTGGCCATGGGCAGGTTCTACCCGTGACCACCAAGGTTGAGGCTGTGCTGGCTCTCCCGACACCTACGACTCGACGTGAACTGAGACGTTTCCTGGGTATGGCCGGTTACTATCGGTGTTTTTGTAAAAACTTTTCTGTAGTGGTTGCCCCATTGACCAAGCTGTGTAGCCCAGCCATTCCTTTTGTTTGGGAGGATGACTGTGCCCATGCCTTTACTGCTGCCAAGTCCCTCCTCTGTAGTGCCCCAGTGTTGGCTGCACCCAACTTCTCCAGGCCTTTCAAGCTAGAAGTCGATGCTAGTGCCATAGGAGCTGGAGCAGTGCTATTGCAAGACGGTGTTGATAATGTGTGCCACCCTGTCTGCTACTTCTCAGTGAAGTTTAAAAAGCATCAGCTGAATTACTCAACGATTGAGAAAGAAACCCTGGCCATGCTCCTTGCTTTGCAGCACTTCGAAGTTTATGTGGGCTCCACGTCTGTACCGGTTACAGTGTACACAGATCACAACCCCCTTGTTTTCCTGATGCAGATGTACAACAGTAACCAGCGGTTGATGCGCTGGGCACTCCAAGCACAGCGCTATAACATCGAGGTGAAGCACAAGAAAGGGGCTGATAATCTGGTGGCTGACATGCTGTCACGTGGGTAACGTCATTGCTTGCAAAGTCATTTGTCAACATCTGTGTTATATAAGTGTATGATCTGTGATTTATGTATAGTGTAATGCTTATTTTCTGCCTGTAGGTGGGGGTTATTCTTATCGGTGGGGGTGTTACGGGCCTGTGTGTGGCGTTGTCTTTTTGTTCTTTCATTTCAGGTACTGCCTTCCTCCTACTCCACCTCAGTCAGCTGATTAGCTGATTGCCAGCTGTATTCTATAAAGCTCCTACCTGGGTGCGCCATGGGGAGAGTGATCCTGCAGCCAGCGTGTGCAGCGTGTTTGTTTCTGGCCGGCATTGTGGTGTCTGAAAAGGCTTCTTCTTGGTTTATTGTATATTGTAAATAAATCCCTGCGATTGCAGACGGTCCTTGGTTGGCTTCTTTGGTTCGTTTTCTCCTTTTACCTCAATTGTTACCTCCTTGTGTTCCCCTAGACATTTTCTGCCCTGTCGGGTCGTAACAGCATCAACAACAACAAATGACAATTTGTTGTTTTTTAGATAACCTCTGGCAACCGCTGGGCTGAGGAAGTTGGCAGGCAGACCACCAACGCCACAGCAGCCTCAAATATTGAGGTTCAGAAATACCTGTCGGAGAGTAATATTCCAAGATCCCAGGAACCTTTAAAATATTGTGCTAACCAACTGTACAGATTCCCAAAACCTCTTCCAGATATCCCTACAATTTCTGTGCACAACAGCCTTATCTGTGCCTTGTGAGTGGGTCTTTTCTAAAGAACAAAGATGAACTTTCTTGATGGGGAAAGGAAAAGAGAGGCTAAATACAAAGGTGACAGTGAGGCACAGGTAAGATACATCAGAGCAGGGCTAATAATCAGGGGCAGCAACCACGAAGAGACATATGCTGCAGAGCTGGATGTGAGAGTACCCCTGCTTCTTGGGTGTAATCTGAAGGCCCATGTAGGGCAGGACAGCGGTGGTGGAAGTAACGGATGATGACTTTAGCTTGAGGAGCCAAGATGTCTCAAGCTGACCCTAAATACCTTCCTTCAGGACTATAGCCCTCCTAGTCAATGAGATATTGAAGCCCTGGCACCAGACTGGCTGCTTGACTGTGAACGCAGGACTGTTAATGATTGAAGCGTAGTGCAGGTGGAGGCTTGGAAGTGGGAATCAGAAGACTCTACTAAACAGGTTTTACACAGCTCACATTGAATGTTGGGTGAGTTCTCATCAACCTGGCCTTTGACCTTAAATCTCACAGTGGATTAACCACCTTAAACTGAATATACTGTGCAATATTTTCAATCGTTGTACTCAGTATCAGCTCAAACTGTACGACTAAAACGCAGGGGTTAAAAGTTTGCAGCTCTTGATTTATGTTCTCACACTATACAGACTGATGCTCTGATGCGACCTGACTGCTCACATTACATGTCCAACACGACCGCACGCGACATGTTTAGAATGAGAATGCTCACCAAAGAGCCTTGGCAATTTGCGCCATTCTGTGCACAGAAACTTCCAAAAAGAAAAGGCAACATGTATGGACAAGGAAGTGACTGGGCAGACGTGGGCAGTACGGTCTGTCAATTTTACAGAGAGAACTGGAGGTAAGCAGCAACAGTTCGCACTGTGGCTAACTACCTACACAAAACTGTTAACACACCTGTCTTTTCTGGCTTGTTTGCACCAATGCTTAGGCGCAGTGTGAGAAGTTGAGGTAAATCGGCTGGTAACCTCTCGTAGCACTGCTTGACACAAATGTGGAATAATATCTGCAGTGAGTGCAAGATGTCGACACATCTTACTTTGTTAGAACTGAAATGATTAAAGATACTGTACATTACGAATGTTTTTGATATTCCATGTGTCTGAGTTCTCTGAAAACAACACTAACATTTGATTGATTTGGTAGGTTTATACATTTTTGAAAAAATCTAGGAGAGTATGACCTCCATAAAGCTCTCTTATTGTGTATGCAGTATATATACATTAGACATAAAATACACTTTATCACAATGTGAGTAGTAGTTTTAAGATATTTATTATCATCAGTCACCCACATCTGAAGTACATTTCATTCACTTGACAATAAGGGAGAGAACAGAGGCATATATCAAGATATATAAAGCACTTTTCCTACATATTACTGTCTTCATAGATTTGCCTGTTTTCACTTGTCACAGAGGTTCAGAGTTTTCCATTAAACTGTGACATTAGGCCTCTAATGTGCTGGTGAAGATGCACATGATCATCTGTTCCACAGAACACATAATGTAATGGACTGGTTTAAAACATTTGTTTGGCTTGACAACAAAGTGACATGTCCACCATCACATTTGTGTGGCAAAGAGTCTCTTTACAGGACGTTGGCATGAGAGGAAACAGACTTAAAGATTTGAAGTGTCACAAAAACTTTTATACATTTTCTAAACCAGGGACAGAAAAAGGTGTAGATGTGATATTTATCATTTGACAGACCCGTGGATATCAATATATTATATTCACCAGCAATAGTTTCTTTAACTGTGGGAGAACAGGCATATTACAAATGTAAGAAAAAAATGCAATAAATAGAAGAGGGTTATACTGACTGTGTCATACATTCACTGCTCTTCCATGCCTCTTCACCTTTGTCCTACATTAACCATTTACTTAATCCATAGCATTTCTCTCCAGTGTTTTACTTCAAGCAGTTTATCTGCCTTGAAGGTCACACTTCCATCAGTTCAAAAAAGCCCCTCTACAGTTCTACTTTATAGGACGTTGTCATTAGAGGAGCCAGGAGTCAGTATTTGAAGTGTCACAATAACTTTCATAGATTTTCTAAACCAGGGATAGAAAAAGGCGTAGATGATTGGGTTTAGACAGGAGTTAAAATAGAACAGACAAACTACGAAGATAAAGGATGAAGGATTGTACAAAGCCTCCTGTCCTGTGAGTGAAACACAGAAATATGGACAAAAACATGTCAGAAACACAAGTACAACAACCCCAAGAGTCCTGGCTGCTTTCAGTTCAGACTTCTTAGCTGTTACTTTCCCTGAACGCTGCAGAGTAAGAGCTGTAATATTAGAGCGCATGACACGAGCCTGAGACACAGCCACCAGAAATACTCTCAGATACAGAACTATGATGACACTTATGGGCAGAATAAAAGTGAACATGAGATCTACAAATTGTTTGGTCAAGTCAAAATCAATCACACACTCTCCAATGCAGGAATTCAACCTGCCTGGTTGTTTCAAACTCTCCTTCATCAACACTGACACATAGAAGAGAGAACAGATCCAACACAGAGAGACACAGATCTGAACTCTCCTCTGAGTGACTTTGGTGGGATAATGTAAAGGATAACAAATGGCAGCATAACGATCAACAGATATAAGCACCATGGTTCCTACTGAGGAAGATACAATGACAAAGTCTAAAACTGAAAAAGTGACACACACCACGTCACCAAAATACCAGCATCCTTCTATAAGCGTGATTTGAAAGAACACGAGGAGGCCCACAAAGAAATCTGAGACAGCTAGAGAGAGGAGGAGGAGGTTGGTGGGAGTGTGGAGCTGCCTGGAGAAGGAAGAAAGAAACACACTTCTTATTATTGCTGGTAGTGATTATTATCTAAACAGATAACCCACATTAGATCATTAAGCATTCAAGAACATTTCTATTGAAGCTACTTCCACAGTCATATCTGTCCAGTTTGATAAAGAGATGAAATAAGTGTCTACTTGAAGTGGGAGATGGAGATGATGACGAGCAGGTTGAGAGCTGCAGTCAGTAGAGAGATGGAGGACAGGATAACGTGAATACACACAATGTCAAAGTGAGAACGCTTTAGCTTCCTGCAGGAGGTGTTGAGCTGTGGAAAACAGAGTTCATCTCCCTCCATTGTTAGAGAGAGGAGGAGAGAGCTGCTGAGCTCTGGCAGCCTCCTGGCCTCAATTCAGAGTCTTATTGTTTATGGGCTCTTCTGACCCTCCTCTAAGATTCTTGGAGGACCAATGTCCCTCCTCCGTAGTTGTGTACATGTTACCCACAAGGGCTTTAAGATCACTGTTCATGACTTGTCATCAACTTTGCAATGTATTGAATCTACCAAGGGTGGCACAGCAGCTCGGTGGATAGCAGTGATGCCCCGGTTTCGAGTCCAGCTCGGGTCTTTCTGGTCGGGTGAAGTTTGCA